>NC_092873.1:527822960-528477960 GCF_028372415.1 Notamacropus eugenii
ATCCCCCAACTACCTCAGGTCTACACTCCTTGAGTCCCTGTGCCCTCTTCCTCCTCCTACCATTAGCAAATTGCCTTCATCCCAGACTTGTCAGTCATTCTCTCACCATGCTGTCTTTACCATCACCATCATTCTCATTTTTACCACCTTGGAGTTATCCCCTGGGAGTCCCACCCCCGAGGAGTCTCAATCTCAGACAGCTCTGAGATGTCACTTTGTCCTGCTGGGGCTTCCATACCACTGCCCGGTAATCTCAACCATGCTGCTTGGACCTCTTCTCACTCACCTCACTTTCAACCTCACTTTTCTGTGTTTTCTTCTCTTACTAAAATATAAGTTCCTTAACTGCTTTACTTGGTTGTATTTGTATTCACAACACTTAGCACAACGCCTGGCACAAAGCAAGAGCTCAATAAATACCAAATTAATCCATCCATCCCTCTATGTATCCATCCATCCATCCACCTTTCTGTCCATCTCTCTATCTGCCTGTCTACCAGTTGTCCTCTAATACTCCTTCCATTTTCTTGCCTTCCTGAAAACCTGGTTCCCCCACCAGAAAACCAAATGAGATTAAAGTGCTTAGTGAACTGCCTGGTACAAAACAAGACTTCAATACATACTATATCTATTCCTCTATCTGTCTGTCTATTATTTATCCATCCATTTGTTCTATCTATCTATCTATCTATCTATTTATCTATCTATCTATCTATCTATCTATCTATCTCTGTGTCTGTGTTTGTTTATCAGTCTCTCTCACGTTCCTTTCATTTTTTTGTATTCATGAAAACCTAGTTCCCCAAGCAGGGGATAAAGAGATAATTAATAAAGGTCTTAGCACAATGTTTGGCACCACATAGTAGGTACAATGCTTAGTACACATTCTATTTACACAGGAATATTGTTAATTTCTGTATAATATTCTAGGAACTAGACATAATAAGTAGAATGTCATCTATAAGCAAAGCCATCCAGAGGAAACCCTTCTTCCACATGTACTAGGTGCTGATCATCCTTTGGGACTGACCTCTTCTGAATATTAAAAAAAATTCCCAGAAACCTTTCTCTCCCACCCCTCCCCCCACACGAGAATAGTTGTACTTGAAGCATTAATTGGTTGAAAAAATTCCCAAGGACAAAAGGCTACTGTTTTCTATCTAGCTCTCACTCTACCCTTTAAGCCAGTCAGATACTGTGCTCAGGAGGAGTCACTCAAGTCCTTGGAAACTATAAGTCCTGATCTCCCCACTCAGTCATTCTCCATCATTTTGTGAGTTCATACAACACTCTCCCTACCCCACGCCCCACCACATATGCAATTGGAAAAATGATGATTCAATGAACACTACTATTGCTGTCAGTGGAGAGCTTTATTGTTCCATTTACCATCCCAAGAGTTCTCAGAGCAAGCCAGCCTTCCCTGGCCACCCATCCCTCGTATATGCTGCCTTTCGAAGACAGGGACTGTCAATTTCGGATTTGTTTCCCAACGGCTTGGCACGGTGTTTAGCAAATAGTAAGTGTTTAATAAATACTTTTTATTCACATATTCATACTATGAACTTACTAATAATTTTAAGTGAATTGCTGTTTTTATCACCACAACTTAAAGCTACAAATATTTTAAAATGCATATGTTCAAGGCAATACAGAATATGTTCAAGACAGCCTACAGAAGTTGATTTTGCTTATATACGTTACTGAATCATGCGGAATACTTCACTGGAGCAAATAAAGAAAAAAAAAGGCAAGTTCAGTGTACATATGGATCCATGGACTCCACAGCTCCTTAAGAATCCACAGTCCAGGATTTGGGATAAATAGGTGTCATGGAAAGAGAGCCAGGATTAAGACCTTTTGTGAATCTGAGCTCTGTCACTTACTGAGTGTGTGTGGGTTGGACGTCATTTCCCTTCTCAGGGTCTCCATTAAATGAAGGAGAAGGGCACTACTTGAACAACACTGGGTCTTATGGTGGCCTTCCTGAGACACTGCCAGCTCCGGGTCTTGCAGGTCACCCACCTTCCAATGAATCATGATGTATCTGAACTTTATTGGATATGTTCAGATGTCACCATAGCCCTATTCTACCCAGGTTCACTGAGAGATCTGGGTGGGAAAGGGTGTGATGAGAGATGTGGTTTATAAGGTGAAAAGGACAGACCACAAAGAGCAAAGCTCTGAAGGGTAGAGGTGAGCCCCTCCTGCTCATGGGCTTCATGCACTGGCTTTTTCACGTCAGACTGGCTCTAGATTTGGTAGATCAATTGTCATAAACCCTAGTAAAAAGTGATTAAAATCTAAATAAAATAAAAGTACTAGGAACTAGATAAGTATCCCCAGTCACTTCCAACCATCATGTGATCATAGATACAGAAGGGGCCTCTGAGGTCATCGAATTCAAACCTCCTGGTTTTAAAGATGTGGAGACTGAGGTCCAAGTGACTTACCCAAAGTGTCAAAGGGGGGACTTGAACCTAGGACCTCTAATTCCAGAATCAGTAGCTCGTTCCATTGTGCTGTGCTGCACTGCCCACCTTACTGTGGGCATGGTCTATGATTTTACATCCCGGGGAAGATAGGATCTGATGGTCCAATGAACCAACAAATAAAAGAAATTACCAGAAAGAACTATATGGAAATCTCCCTCTGTAGTTTGCTAGCCTTTTCCTGATAACTGCTATTAAGTATTGTCCACAAAACACTATGGAACTTGGGTTCAGATAAACAAAACCATGTCCAGTAAGGAAATTCATCAGGCACCATCTAAGAAGGAGTGGAGAACTGGCAATTATCCCATGAATTTGCTGGCCTGGGGAGCTCAGCTGGGCATTTTGGGGCAGGAGATAGAAGCATTCGCATGTTAATGATCCTGCAAGATTCATTATTTCACGCAGAGACTGAGCAAGCGCAGGGGACGTGGCCGGAGCACTAGATTGTGGGTCAGAAGATATTTCTGCCATCCAGAATCACAGAATTCCAGAGCTGAGGTGGACCTCAGCATTTAGCTAGTCCTGCCTTAGCCAAATAATAAATAAAACAACAGCTAGCACTCATTAAGTTTTGCCATAAAAGCCAGCATTTATCTAATCCAGTCCTTAATCTAATAATACTGATAACTAGTATTTATACAGCTTTCTATAAATATTAACTCGTTTGATTGTCACAACTCTCCTAGGAGATAGGTGCTATTTTTTATTATCCAGTTTTACAGAGAAGGAAACTGAGACAGAAGTGAAATGACTTGTCCAGGGTCATGCGGCTAGTAAGGGTCTGCAGCCAGATTTGAATTCAAATCAGACTGACTCCAGTGCTCTGCCTACTCACTGCCAAACAGACAAAGAGACAGAAAGAGAGATAGATTAATAAATTGATTGATTAATACATGGGGATGAATGAATGGATACATCGATAGGTAAATTGATAAATGGGACAGAAGTTTCCCTGCAATGTCCCTGACAAGTAGTTGTTCAGTTTTTGC
The DNA here is from genome assembly GCF_028372415.1 of Notamacropus eugenii. Lineage (NCBI taxonomy): Eukaryota > Metazoa > Chordata > Mammalia > Diprotodontia > Macropodidae > Notamacropus > Notamacropus eugenii. The sequence goes on from NC_092873.1 coordinate 527,826,445, forward strand.
TTGAAGACCTCAAGCAGGAATGAATTCATCACATCCCGAAGAGTCCCTTCCTCTTGGGGATAGCTCTGCTCAGGGAGATTTTTCCCTTTATCAAGCCCAAATTGGAGATGAAGAACAGACTTCCCCAGGATCACATAGCTATTAAGTGTCTGAGGCAGAATTTGAAAACAAGTCTTAGCTCCCAGCGGCCTCTATGGAGCACAGACTCAACTTGCCAGGCTTACCTTTGCCTTTCTTTTATTTCCTTCCTTTAGCGTCGACCATGTGGAGGTTGAAGGATCCTGGAAGACCTGGGAGTTCTCGTGAGAAGCAGTAGCATCTACCAGGGTGGCCATAGTTGCAAGCAGCCACCTAGCAACTGGGAATTGTGGCATCTGAGAAAGTAAAACTAGAAAGAAGATCCTGTTTGTCATCTAACTACTGTACATGGGGGAGGAGAAACGTAAACTGGCTAACTAGCCACCTTGTAAGAACTCCCTATGTCCCAGTGTAACTGGAGTAGTAGCCCCTCATTTGACTGTTCTCCCAGTGACATGCGGTTGAATTCTATTGTAATCATTCTGTAATGCATGCTTGGCCTTCCATTTCTGAATGGGCATAAACCTAGCCTATGCTTGATTTACCGAGACAGCAAGAGCTGTTTTATTTACTACACACACACACACACACACACACACACACACACACACACACAGCATGATTAATTCTCACATTTAACAATTTACACAAGTTTTTAAAAATAGCACACACCAGAGAAAGATAAGGCAAGTGTGGCTAGAGGAGAGTTCTGAAAAATATCTGGGGTTGGATTGCTAGTTCAGTATGAGTCATCAGTTAATATGATAGTGTAGCCAAAAAGTCAACACCATTTTAAGCTGCATTAAGAGAAGCGTAGCACCCAGGACTAGGGAGGCGATCACAGTATCTTGTGATACTCTGCCCTGGTCAGATCATCTCTAGAGGACTATGTTGGGTTCTGGGTACCACATTTTAGGAAGGAAGCAGGACATCATCCAGAGAATGGAAAACAGGGTGTGGAGGTGGGAATAGATTTAGCCTAATGACATCCCAGGGCAGCTAGATGGCGCACACCAATTAAACTACAAAGGGTTATTTTATAGAGCTAGGAAAAGGCATAACAATAGCAAGAGAATTAGTGACAAAAGGGAGAAGGAAGAGGACCTAGAGCATCCTTAGAGTTGAACATAGTGCTTGACATCTCATAAGCACTTAATAAATAAATGCTGCTTGACTGACTGATTAAAATATAAGCTCTTTAAGGACAGAAACTACCTTCTCTCTCGTATTAATACCCCAAGTGTTTGGCATATAATAAGTGCTTTTTCATTCATTCATTAGACACCTATTGTGCTCTAGGCAATAAATTAGGTGATGGGGATATAAAAAAAAAAAAGGTAAAAGTCTTTGCCCTGCCCTCAGACTGCTAGTTTTGATAAATATGGTTGAGAAGTGATTGTGTTTCAAATCCACATTTAATTAAATTTAGGATTAAGTATTGAATGAGAAAGTCAGATGATGCTGATGCTCTGGCCTCACTCTCTTGACCTCATGAGGTCATAGCCATCCCCAATGGCCTTTACATAAAAGCAGAAGGAGTAGACATGAGGGTGACCGAAGATTAGAGTCACATATTTGAGGCTCTGTGGAAGGACCCAAAGAGAGGGCCTGTGGCCCCTTCCCTACCCAAAAGCTCATGAGTCTTCTCAACGCCAGAAAGAACCATTCAAAAAGAGGCCTTTTGGAATGTTCCTCAGTCTCAGCTCCATAGCCAAAGAGAGTCCTCTTCATCAGTGATCAGTGGGTCCAAAGCAGTTATAGAATATCCCTGCCTGCTCCAAATCTCCAAAAGGCCACCTTTCCATGACCTGTCACTACGCCTCTTTCAGAAGGCTCTCCAGCTTCCTCTGCATGGGAGATCACATCAGCCAAGCCCATGGTGGCTGACTCCCTGCCCCCCAGATCAAGGAGGACAGAAGCTCTCAGATGTCATCAGCCTGCATACAAGTCACTGGAAAGCTCTCTCTGTGCTTAAGGCCAACCCAGGTGATGGAAGTTACTGATCCTCTAAAACTTTCATGATAGAAATCAATAATTAATGAAAAATATCTTAATTATAATATTGCAAATAAGTAAAATAATCATACAATGTAACAATTATTGTAATAATAAATTAAAATAAAATAATCAATAATATGCTAGCAATAGCCAGTGTTTATATAACGTTTTAAGGTTTGCATATATTTGCATAATATTTAATATTTGCATATTAAGGCAGGATTAGAACTCAGGTCTTCCTGACTCCAGCTAACCCATGCAGCCTAGTCACCTCTTGTTAGGGTGGGTTCTCCAAAGCTGTACCAGCTTCTAGGTCCTAGCTAGCTGAGTGGTAGTTATCATGTGTGTCACTCTAAGGTAACCTTCTTGAGGTCAGGCAGGCCTGACTTTTCTGTTCCTTTGTATCCTCAGAGCTTAGTTTAGCACCTGGCACCTAGTAAGCTCTCACTAAATGCTTGTTTACTGACTGACTGCATCATCCCTGACAAGTAATCATTCATTCCTCTCCTAAAACACTTTCAATGTGGGGGAACCCACTAAATCCAGGGCAACTCATTGTCCTTTCTGGGAGCTATAACTACCGAAAACATCAGTGTCTCAGCTCTTGGCACATAATAATATCTTCACAAGTGTGTGTTGCTTAATGGATTGATTGAATGCAAAGGGTCTGTACCTTCCTTCGTGGGTACACCCTGGATGGAGGGAGGTCCCCATGATCTACTAAGGTATCACGGAACAAAGAGGGCAAAGGAGATGACTTAAGTTCAAGGAAATAATATCAGGAGAGCTTAATAGGAGAGGGATGAACCTGCATTCTCTTGTGGCCAAACTGACCCTCTTGATGTTTTCTGAAATTGGGACACAATGCACTCTGTGCTTACCTCAGTTTTTCTCTGAAGGGCATCCCTTCTTGATCCCCGTAGACCCTAAGGCTTCATGGTTAGTGTCTTCTATCACAATCTTAAATCATCAGATATATTCCAGTCTGTTAACATGTCACAACCCTTTCTCCAGTGTGCACACACAGACACACATACACACATACACACATGCGCGCGCACACACACACGCGCTGAATGTTGACCCCTTGAGGACAGGGACAGTTTTATTTTTGCCATTATATCTCTTGTGCCTTGCATAGTGATATGTTGGATTGAACTAGAACTTTGGACTTCATGGGGAACTAGTCATGTTTTCATCCCTCCCTGCCAATGAAAGCACATCTCTTGTTCCAGGAATGATGTATGTGAAGGAGTTTTATGAGTATTTGCAAAGGCTTTGATTCTTTGATTTTGTCTTCTGTCTTTGTAGCATAGCTTTGTACGTGAGGCTTTCTCAGCTTTTATTTGTGGTCTGTCCCATCAGTTTTGATTATAAGCCCCTTGAGGTCAGGGTTTTGAAACTGATTTATCTAGCATCCATGACAGAGTGGTTCAGTCATTTTTCAGTAGTGTCTGACTCTTCATGACCCCATTTGGGGTTTCTTGGCAAAGACAATGGTTTACCATTTCCTTCTCCGACTCATTTTACAGATGAGGAAACTGAGGCAAACAGGGTTCAGTGACTTGCCCAAAGTCACACAGGTAGTAAATGTCTGGGGCCAGATTTCAACTCAAGAAGATGAGTCTTCCTGACTCCAAGTCCAGCGCTCTACCTAACTACCCAATTAAAAGAGGTATCATATACTATTGAGGATTATTCATAGAAGTGTTTACATTGGAGACGAGAAGAGTCAGGAGGGACATGATAGCCATCTTCCAGAATTTGAAGGGCTGTCACCCGGTGGAAAAATTCAGTTTGTTCTCCTTGGTCCCAGACATCACTATCACTTCCTGATGGCATAATTTCTCCAATAAGAACCCACCCTTATACCAACAACAGCAATGGCCAAGTCAACCAATGCCCTCTGCACTTAGAGTTGCCATCTCCGATAAGAGAGGAATGCCAGTCTGTCTTCTGCTGACCTGTTCAGCTGATCTTCCTTAAACTCAGATCCAGTCATAACATCTCCCCCACATCCCAAATCAATTAATTTCCATAACTCCCTGTTATGTCTAGGATAAAAGAGAAAACTTTTTCTTTGGCTTTTAAAACTCTTAATGACCTGGTCTCTTTCTCCCTTTCTAGTTTTGTCCCACCATACTTTCACTTTCTCTCTGCCCCCGACCACTCTGCGATCCAGCAACACTGGCCTCCTTCTGTTCCCTGAACAAGATACTCCATCTCTCTCTACATGTGTTTTTTTTTTGTTTTTTTTTTACTGATAATCCCTCATACATGGAACTCTCTTCCTCTTCATCTCTGCCTCCTGGTCTCATTGGCTTCCTTCAAGACTCAGATCGCTTCTTTCTACATCAGTTCATACAAATCTTCCTAGGTTTCTCTGAAACCACCCCCTTCAGCATTCCTTGTAACATAACAGTATTCAGACCACATTCAAATATAGTTCAGCCATTTCCCATGTGAGGAGCATCCCCTCAGTTTCTAACTCTTTGCCATCACAAAAAAAACCCTGCTATAAGTATTTTTGTACAGATAGGTCCTTCTCTTCTTTCTTTGACTTCTTTGGTGTATAGACCTAGAGGCGATATTGTTGGGTCGAAGGGCATGCACAATTTGATTCTTAGAAATTTGAATCAGTTTCATGGATATCTTAGAAATGAGAGCTTTATTAGAGACACTTACTGCAAAGGTTTCTCCACCCCTCACTTACCTGTTTCTTTTCCAATTTTAGCTGCATTGGTTTTGTTTACACAAAAAAAACCTTGAAATTTTATATAATCAAAATTGTGCACTTATCTTCTGTGATTATCTCTGTCATTTGTTTGATCATGAACTCTTCCTCCAGCCATAGATCTGACAGTTAATGTCTTCTTAGATCCTTTAATTTGTTTATTTAACCTTTTATGCTTAAATTCTCTTCTAATTTGGAGTTTGTTTTAATATGTGGTATGACACATTCACCTATACCTAGTTTCTGCCAAACTGCTTTCCAGTTTTCCCAATAGTTTCTGCTGAGTAGAGAGCTCATGCCCCAATAGCTGAGAACTTTGGATTTATTAAATATGAAACTACAGTGTTTTTTTGTTTCTACATCTTGTTTAGCTACTCTGCTGCCCTGATCAACTTCTATATTTCTTAACCAGCACCAAATTATTTTTATATATAATTTATTTATTTTTCAGTTCTTAACATTCGCTTCCACAAGAATTTGAATTCAAAATTTTCTCCCCATCTCTCCCCACCTCCCACCCTAGGACAGCATGCACCCCATCCAACCCTTCCTCCAGTTTGTCCTCCCTTCTATTATCTACCCTTCTTCCATCCCCTTTCCCCTCTATTTTCCTTTAGGGAAAAATAGATTTCTTTTTTTTAAGTAATTAATTAATATAAGTTTTCAACATTCATTTCCACAAAACTTTGAGTTCCAAATTTTCTTCCCATCTCTCCCCTTCTCCCGAAACACCATGTATTGTGATTGCCCCTTCCACCAATATGCCCATCCTTTTAACACCCCTCCCTTCCCTTATCCCCATCTTCTGTCTTGTCCTGTAGCGCAAGATAAATTTCTATACCCCTTTACCTGTATTTCTTATTTCCAAGTTGTACCCAAAAACAATTCTCAATATTTGTTCCTAAAACTTTGAGTTCCGACTTTTCTTTCTTCCTCCCTCCCCACCCATCCCCACTGAGAAGGCAATCTATTCAATATAGGCTATACATGTGTAGTTTTGCAAATGACTTCCATAACAGTCATGTTGTGTAAGACTAATTGTATTTCCCTCCATCCTATCCTGCCCCCCATTTCTTCTATTTTCTCTTTTGACTTTGTCCCACTCCAAAAGTGTTTACTTCTAATTGCTCCTTCCTCCCTTTTGCCCTCCTTTCCATCATCTCCCCACCCTGCTTATCCTCTTCTCCCCTGCTTTTCTGCAGTGTAAGATAGATTTTCATACCAAATTGAGTGTGCATGTTATTCCTTCCTTGAACCAAATGTGATGAGAGTAAGCTTCACTTTTTCCCTCCCCTCCTTTGCCCCTCCATTGGAAAAGCTTTCTTTTGCCTCTTCTATGAGACATAATTTGCCCCATTCCATTTCTCCCTTTCTCCTCCCAGTTTATTCCTCTCTCACCCCTTAATTTTATTTTTTTAGGTTATGATCCCTTCCTATTCAACTCATCCTGTGCTCTCTCTTTCTCTCTGTCTCTGTCTCTCTGTCTCTCTCTGTCTCTCTCTGTCTCTGTCTCTCTGTCTCTGTGTCTCTGTCTCTGTCTCTCTGTCTCTCTGTCTCTCTCTCTGTCTCTCTGTCTCTCTGTCTCTCTGTCTGTCTCTGTCTCTCTCTCTCTCTCTCTCTCTCTCTCTCTCTCTCTCTCTCTCTCTCTCTCTCTCATGTGTATAATCCCTCCAACTACCCAGATACTGAGAAAAGTTTCAAGAGTTACAAATATTATCTTTCTATGTAAGAATGTAAACAGTTCAACTTTAGTAAGTCTCTTGTGATTTCTCTTTCCTGTTTACCTTTTCATACTTCTCTTGATTCTTGTGTTTGAAAGTCAAATTTTCTTTTCAGTTCTGGTCTTTTCATCAAGAATGCTTGAAAATCCTCTATTTCATTTAATGACCATATTTCCCCCTGAAGTATTATGCTCCGTTTTGCTGGGTAGATGATTCTTGGTTTTAATCCTAGTTCTTTTGACTTCTGGAATATCATATTCCAAGCTCTTCAATCCTTTAATGTAGAAGCTGCTAGATCTTGTGTTATCCTGAATGTATTTCCACAATTCTTGGATTCTTTCTTTCTAGCTGCTTGCAATATTTTCTCCTTGACCTGGGAACTCTGGAATTTGACTACAATATTCCTAGGAGTTTCTCTTTTTGGATCTCTTTCAGGAGGTGATCAGTGTATTCTTTCAATATTTAATTTGTCTTCTTGTTCTAGAATATCAGAGCAGTTTTCCTTGATAATTCCATGAAAGATGATGTCTAGGCTTTTTTTTTGATCATGGCTTTCAGGCAGTCCCATAATTTTTAAATTGTCTTTCCTGCATCTATTTTCCAGGTCAGTTGTTTTACCACTGAGATATTTCACGTTATCTTCCATTTTTTCATTCTTTTGGTTTTGTTTTGTAATTTCTTGGTTTCTCATAAAGTCATTAGCCTCCATCTGTTTCATTCTAGTTTTTAAAGAACTATTTTCTTCAGTGAGCTTTTGAACCTCCTTTTCCATTTGGCTAATTCTGTTTTTTAGGGCATTCTTCTCTTCATTGGCTTTTTTACTCTCTTTTTCCAATTGAGTTAGCCTATTTTTAAAGGTGTTATTTTCTTCAGCATTTTTTGGGTCTCCTTTAGCAAGCTGTTGACTCTTTTTTCATGATTTTCTTGCATTACTCTCATTTCTCTTCCCAATTTTTTCTCCACTTCTCTTACTTGATTTTCAAAATTCTTTTTGAGTTTTTTCATGACCTGGGACCATTGCATATTTATTTTGGAGGTTTTGGATGCAGAAGCCTTGACTTTTATGTCTTCCCCTGATGGTAAAAGTTGTTCTTCCTCATCTGAAAGGATGGGAGAGAATACCTGTTCACCCAGAAAGTAACCTTGTATAGTCTTATTTTTTTCCCCTTATTTGGGTATTTTACCAACCAGTTACTTGACTTTTGGGTCTTTTGTCAAGAGTAGGGTATACTCAGAGGACCTGTAAGATCTCAGTTCCTGCAAGGTGGCACAATCAAGGGACAGATGTTTACTCCCTCGCTGGGAGCGTGGCTGAGATACAGCTCAGCTGTTCAATTCCCCCAGGGGCTTTAAGCTGAGGGTTTCAACAATGGAAACTGGCTGCTGCCTTCTGTGGCCACCTCCACTGCACTCACCGCTGCCTGTTGCTACTCCTGCTGCTTCTTCCACCACTGCCTGGGGTCAGAGCTAGGGGAGGACCCTGCTCCTTTGTCATGGAGGTGAAAAACTTCTCTCACTGACCTTTGAAGTGTCTTTGTTGCCTGTGGGTTGAGGAATCTGTAAACCTCTGCTGCTGCTGGGGATTCCACCCCTGAGGCCTGCTCCAGTCCTGCTCCTCCTGGCACTGCACAGCCAATGCTTGACTGTGCTCTGCTCCACATCCAGTGTGACAGACCTTTCCCATCAGCCTTCCATGTCACCCTGGGCTGGAAATCTCCTCCACTCCATCATTCTGTAGCTTCTGCTGCTCTAGAATTTGTTGAGAGTCTTTCTTTATAGGTATTTTATGGGCTGTGCGGGAAGAGCTAGAGTATATACATCTTTCTACTCTGCCATCTTGGCTCCATCCCTTGCAAAATAGATTTATTCCCAGAGCTAGTGTTTCTAACACTACATGGATAGCCTTGCTTTACTCTGATCTTATTGGAAAGGCAGCTAGTTTATTTCTATCACATTTAATGCTCTTTCCACAGAGTTCTTAAATTTTTCAGTGATGTTTCCCTTTATAGAACTGTGGTGGTTGTACAGCTTGCTTTTGTGGTTTGACTGGTTCTGCATCAGTTCAAATGAATCCTTCCAAATTTCTCTGAATCCTTTGTATTCATCATTTCTCTGGTATAACAGTCCATTATATTTCTATACCATAATGTGCTTATCTGACATTTTGCTTGTGAGGACTATAAGATCTTTACATAAACACTCATTAAAATGAGTAATAATACTTTCAAAGCATTGGCTTTTTTTTTTTTTAACATGTAGGTCCTTTGGTTATTTTCTGTTTGAAAGCAAGGGCAATAATGGTCCTAAAGTCTCCTGTAGCTCCAGCATGGGGCAGATAATGATCCTTTGCATGTTCCTCTCCCAAGGTGCAAAGCCAGCTCTAGCCTGCTAAAGCAATTAACTTGCAAAATCTCTAACTCAGTTAAATGCTTAACCACAGTGGTATTTTAACAGAACCTCTTCTAAGAAACTCCGCTATAGTTTCCACTTCTGATTCTCTTTCCAATTCCTCTAACTGTCTTTTTTCTCTCTATTTGGCTCTTTGAGGCGGTACACCTAAAAGAACTTGGTCATGTCATTTTTTTGTTCTTTTTTTTTATGAACATAAACTCTACTGAGTGTCAAGTGTCTGCTGTGGGAATAAATAACCCTAAGTCAAAGATACAGCTTGCAAATTTTGTGCCTGAAACAAGACATCAGATTTCACCTAGGATTTGGCCTCAGGAGGAAGTAGCTTAGTCCAGGACAACACTGTTGATGCCTTTGGAAATTTGATGCCCTGCTGCAAAACTCCATTTGCCCTACCCTGTTTATGACTCCAAATATGGTTGATGTCAACATGATTTTAAAAGGACTTGACATTCTAATATTCTGTGAATGTGTCCAACACCAGTATACAACACTGAAGAGACTCTGTGTCTGTGATTATAAGCTTCACACTCCAACCTCCTGAAGAGAAGGGGCTGCTGATTTCACTTTTGTCTTTGTCCTTTGTCTAGTCCAGTGGTTCTCAAAGAGGGCCATGCACTCTATGGAATTTAGGCTATGTATAATCATAGAATGTGAGCCTAGAAGAGACCTCGCGACTACATGGACATGGACATGTAGAAGGCTCCTAGTCTGAGTATTGCTGAATTAGATGCTCTGTGTGTCACAATGCTTATGGGGCAAAGAATAATACTGTGAATGAGCAAAAAAAAATGTGAGAAGTATGGATGCTGCCCAATCCCCACATTTTACAGAGGAGGAAACCAAGGCAGCTAGAAATTAAGTGACTTATCTAAGGACCCACAGATGGTAAGGAACAGAAACAGAATTAGAACCCAGGTCCTCTGACCCCCAACTGTGATTTCCCTCCTATCCAAACATTGGATTCTGCCCCTTGGACACTCAGGGCTGGTAGCTGTCCTAGGGCTCAGCAGTCCTCTGAATAACTTCCCTCTCACTGGAACTTGAACTCTGTCCCTGGGAATCTGAAGTCTGATAGGTGAACGTTTGGTTTATCTCTCCTTTAACTGACTTCCCTGCCATCCCAACCCTGCCCCCCCCCCCAGTACAGCATGTCACATCCCCCCTCCCCAGTTTCCCTTTGTAGACTATCTTCCCCAATTAGTGTATAAGTTCTCTGAGGGTAAAGTATCCTTCTAGCTTACTTTTGAGTCTTTAGTGCTCATCACAGTGGCTGCCACAGTACGTAGTAAGGCTTAATAAGCCTTAATAATAAATATATAATAATAAATGTTCATATTTATCTAAAAATAGTTAATTAAATTAGCTAGGAATAATAACAAAATAATTAATAAAATAACTTAAATAAAGGCTGCAAGCCAATACTCTTTCCACCACATGATAAGAAATGTTAATTGGTGGATTTGTCTCCATGAATTTTCTGTTCCCTTTTTTTACTCATTAATACGTTTTCTGTCTATCAGGGTCCTTTGCAGGGATCACAAAGGAGATGCAGAAATAAAAGTCCCTTTGTAAAAAGGAAGACCCAAGAGACAGGATTCCATGACAATCAGCAATATCTAAGGCAAGGATGGCAAGGACAAGGGTATTAAGGTGGGCTACTGCCCACCCCTCGTCCTCAACCCTGAGTCCGGGATGGACACCTCCAAATTGAGACAACCCAGGAACCCCCTCCTAATGGGGCTAAGACCGATGCCTCCAAGGTTGGACTGGACAAGATAAGCCAAAAATGTGCATCAGGAGCCTTGAGTGTGTTGGTTTAGTAAGAGTCTCCTCCCAGGGCCATGGTACATGGGTGTACCTCCTGGGTGTACTCCTTCTGGGAGCCCTGGGAGTCATGCTTCATCCAAGCAGCTTGGGGTCAGAGTGGCTAGTTCAGGTTGGGATTTCTGGCAGCACAGGAGGTTTACAGGAAGGGGAAAGGTCTTTGTTTAGATGATTTGATTGGTTTCCCACCCCAAGTATTATAGGTGGGAGAAACCAGTCAGAGAGGTAACAGGAACTTTCTTATCTGGGCTAGATTGCAGATCAGTCAGCAAGCATTTATTAGGCACCTTCTATGTGCCAGACCCTATAAAGGCAAAAATAAAGCAATTTCTAAATTCCTCATAGAGAAGAGTCAGGGAAGAAAGATAACTGGTCAGAGGAGGGGGCATGGACAGGGAATATAGAGGCTGTTGGATAGAAGAGCCCGAGCATTTTCCAAACAATCTTTCCAAAATAACATCCCAGCAGTCAGTAAGACTACCACGAGTCTGATGATGCCTCGTCTTCAGCTGAAGGCAAAAGCTCTCCTTTTGGCCTGTGCCAGATGGTTAGATCTCATGTGATGGGATAACGCTGTCAAATTCCTCGAACTCAGAGCCATAACATTTCCATAACTGACATCCAACAGCCCAGATGTTGTTTATAGATGAAGAAATCCCGTGGGAAATGTCAGACTTTTGACAAAGAGCAGACCATTTTCTGAGATGTTTAGGATACCAGAATTCTTTGTGAAGCACGAATCCTCCCACCTCGCTGATTCCTGCTCTGCAGGCAGGGCTGCTAATTATCAAATCTGGCTCTGCCACTCACCACCTGTGTGACTTGGGGGAACTCACTTAATCTTGTCCCTGTTTTCCTTGTCTGTGAAGGAGTGGGCTTGGATGAATTGCTCTTGCATCAGGGATCAGAGGGTGGGGGTTATTGTAGTACAAATCTGCATTTTCAGTCTTTGCATAGATTTTTTTTCCCCTTTATTTTCTTCCTTTGGCAACTTGAGACTGAGAAAGTATAGCGGTAGCAAAAGCAGAGACAGACAAGCAATCCAGAGAGATGGATTCAAATCTATGTGGATTTACAAGTGAATTGTATTGAACAATAAAAGAATATTTAATTCTAATATTACATAAGCTTTTTGAAAAAGAAGGGATCCAAATTCTTCCTATGACATAAATATGATTTTGATACTCAAATCAGAAAGAAAACTGTAGACCAATTTTGCTAAAGGAATATCAATCAACAAACATTTATTTAGAACCTACTGTGTGCCAGGAACTATGCTAAAGCACTGGAGATACACAAAGGCAAAAGGCAGTGCCTACCCTCAAGGAGCTTACAGTTTAATAGGGGAGACAATATGCACATACATTTTAGAATGAAAGCTATGCAAAGGATACATGGGAAATGATTAACAGAGGGAAAGCACTGGAACTAAGAGTTGGATCAGAGGCAGAACATTCCAGGCATGGGGGACAGCCAGAAAGAATGCCTGAATCAAGAGATAGAGAGGCACTGGAGGTGGGTGAGGAGTAAGGTGTAAGAAGACTGGAAAGGTAGGAGGGGGCTGGTTAGAAGAGGCTTTGAATGCAAAACAGAGGGTTTATATTGGATTCTGGCAGTGATAGGGAGCCACTGCAGTTTATTGAGTAGGGGATCATGTGACTGAACTTGTGTTACAGGAAAATCCTTTTAGTGGCTGAATGGAGGATGGACTGGAATGAGGAGAGACTTGAGGCAAGGAGACCCCCAGCAGCTACTACAGAAGAGAGCCCAGGACACAGTGTAGGCACCAAGCCTGCTCTTCCTCGACTTGCTGCACACCAACCCACCTTTTCCTTTTCAATTATCCATCTCTCTGATCATGTTCTTCATGTACCATTCTTGGGTGGGGACACATTCTAGTTGGCTCATGCCCATCTTCTGCCTCTTGATTGATCTTTGTGTGACCCTATCTCTCAATGCACAAGTCCAGGACTGGTAAGCAGACAGATCCATGGGAAGAATATTACCTGGGAAAAAATGGGCTTTTATTTCCTCATACATACAGGGACATTCCCTCTAGGCAATCTAGGTTCCTTTACTTCTTCTGTTTAATTTTGGGCTTAGCTTGTGGCCCACAAGTCCATTATCTATCCAAGATCAACACACTGAGGGACTTGCTCTATGAACTAAGGAAGTCTTAATAGTAGAAATTCTTATAGTAATAGTAGTGATGGTGGTAGTGATAGCGGTCATTGAGCATTTAGTATATACATATATATAACTTATATTTATATACATTATTTCTAAACATGATATGTGTATATGCATATGCACACATCCATATATATCTGTACATTATTTATATGTAGCTACATCTATGTATTATTTATATACATATATACACTTTGTGTATATATATTATATTTAAATGCATCTATATATTATTTATATTTCCATACATATATATATATTTATATATATCTCCCACTAGGATATAAGCTCCTTTTGAGTGGGGACCATTTTATTCTTTGCACTTTTTTACCCACAACCTGGCGCAGAGGCACATAGTAAGCACTTGATAGATTGTTGATGATTGATTGATTTTTAATCCACTGGAGTTTTCCTCTTTTGATAGTTCAGCCAAAACTTTTTGAGTGATTGTAGACATCATTCTAGAGGTTCTGCAAAATCCACGAGTCTGATGAAATCATGTGCACTTAACCTGTGGTCATTTGTCTCAAATACCAGAGATCCCTGTGTTTAATATGGGACAAAAGACATCCAGCCATCCTAGACACCTTTCCCGTTGCCTTCACTCCCTGCTCCATCCTCTTTAGCCACTCCATTCATTCCTATTTCTGGGAAAGAAGACACAGTACTACTCCAGTCTTATGTTTGCAATGGTATTCCTGGGAGTTATGTTTGTTCCAAGACCCATAGCATGACTTGGAGACATTTTTATGGTTTTCCAGTTGAGTATGAAGCTTTGAGCAAAGTGCTTAGAATAAATTAACAACACTTCTATATTTTACTTCAAGACTGCAATGAAACTTCACCTCTATTTCTTTCATTTTAACAACCCTATAGTAATACCCCATTTCACAACTGAGGAACAATTCTATTTTATAATTTTTGTGGGGGAGCCTGGGCCCATATGTCATCAAAACTGAAAGTATAGCAGCCCCTTACAGGCTGATGCCAATACTGATTGGCAAAGGCTTGAACTTGGTCTGTTTTTCTGGTCTCTGCCAGCCGCCCCTATTGCAACTCAGAATTTCTGAACTCAAGTGATCCAGTAACCTCCCTTCTACTCCAAGTACTTGGGGCTCAATGGAACTTATTTTCATGGCTGGCCATTCAATCAATCTCTCAGTAAGCATTTATTAAGCACCTGCTATGTTCCAGGCATCATGCTGGATGCTGAGAACATAAAGCTGAAAATGAAAAGAGTCCTTGTCCTGAAGAGCTTACATTATCTCAGGGGAGACAAAAATGTAGACATGTTGTAGAGAAAAACCTTTAAAATGCATTAAAAATAAATGCAGCATAGAAATGTCCACCAAAGTAAATATCAATGTCTTCCCTATAATGTGGTGCCTCGAAATACATGGGTGGTAAGTAACAAAATCAGGATTCAGATCTAGGTATCTTGACTCCACATATTGAGGTCTTTCTGACGGGCTGCCTTAAAGGCAGACAAACATAACTACCTTCTTTGACAAGGTTACTAGCATGGAAGATCAGGTCAATGTTGGGATCATAGATTATCCAATGTTGTGGGTTCTCAAATCCTATATAGATTGAAGGGAAAAAGTCTTCCATGTGATTTATTATGTTTTTTTTATTTTAAAAACTACTGGAAGAGTTGATTCTAAATTGGTTTAAATTTGAAGGAAGAAGGAAGGAAGGAGAGAGGGAAGGAGGGAAGGGAGGAATTGATTTACTAAACATCTACTATGTGCTTAGCCCTGAGAAAAGAACTTTACAAATATTATCTCATTTGATCCTCTATATATACACATGTATCTTCCACATTAGAAGGTAAGGGTAGGGAGCCTTATTTTCCAAGCGCATGGCATAATGTAGTAGGCACCTAATAAGTTGTTACTGATTGATTGGTTGATCGATATACACATATCTGTATATTATACATATCTGTGATATTTATGTATGTACAAAATAAATTTAAAGTATTTGGGGGGGGGGTGAGTGCTCTGGTGAGGGTGGATCAGAGTGGCCTGAGCAGCAGGAAGTCCCTCAACAACTAGGGACTCTGAAATGGAGCAGAGAAGGGAGTGATTCTAGGCATGGGAGATGGCCAGTGCAAAGGCACAAAAATTATAGGTGGAATATTTTGTGTAAGGAACTGCAAGAAGTCCAACTTGGATACACTAGGTGTGGCACTGAAGACAGTATTATATAAGAAAACTGGAAAGTTAAATTGGAGTCAGGGCATAAAAGGGATTCAATTCAATATCTCAGCTTATCATCATCATCATCATCACCACCACCACCACTACAATTATTAAAGGAAAAGATCTTAATGTTCTAAATCATCCCCACCCCATCCCTGCTCTTGAGAACTTTCTACTAAGGAGAGAATAATTATGGTTAATTGATGTTTGCTATTGCTAGTCTATTGCCGTTAGATCAAATCTATGACAAAATAGATTGTCTTTTTATGCACTGTATCCAGTTTATGGTACATTGGGGTCCCTTGTACAGTCACTGCAAAATCATTCATTCATTGTACCTTCCTTCAATAAACATTTATTTTATGAGACTGATAGTATATCTTTACTATTTCTGGTAATGGTAATGACTTATACTTGTAGTATCTTTATGTTTAGGATATATTGTTGGCTCTCTCTATAATTTACTTGAAGCTAATACCTTAGTCAGAATGAAAATCCCAACTGCAACATTATTCTCATGAATTGACAAAAGCTGCTCTACAACTATTTTCTCTATTACGTGGTTTCTAGAAATGTATTATGGCAAAAAGTGGGGACATTAGGGGATTGAAAAGAGCTCTATAGCAGCAGATAGCAGATTTTCTAGTCTTGACTCAAACTATATATGACCTAAGGTAGGTCACTTTATTGAGTGTCAGTTGCTGCATCTATGAAATGGCAATTTTACTGCCTAACCTCAAGAACCTTCTGATTCTATGATGCCTTCCTCCCCTTTCCAATCAAAGCTGGGTAGTTATCTGACAATAGAGGTCATTTAAAAATATCAATCTATTCCATCATTAATCCTTGATAGCAAAAGATGAAAGTATTAAAGGATAGAATAGAAGGAAATACACTTAACAATAACTGTGAACATGAATGAGATGAACTCACCGATAAAATGGAAAAGAAAAACAGAATAGACTAGAAAGCAGATTCCAACAATATGCTGTTTACAAGGAAGACACTTGAAATAAAGTCACACAAAGTTAAAAATAAGGGGTTGAAAGAAATGTTGTGCATCAGATGAACTTAAAAAAACTAGTGGTAGTAGTCATGAGCTCTGATAAGGCAACAATACACTTGATTGAAAGAGATAACAAGGGAAATTATATTTTTCATGTCCTATTGCATAATGGCAAGATCAGTTTCATCATTGGAGGATAATGGAATATTGCAGTACCAATAAGAAATCATTACATGGACAGCTGCATAGGAAACAACTTTTACAGTGATAACATTATAGAGAAAAAACAACTATAAAAGACTTTAGAACTCTTCTCAATGCAATAGTTAACACTAATATTATTAGCTAGTATTGAATGTGAAAGAATGAAAAAAGATGACTCATATGGTTCACCTCCTGACAGGTAATGAATTTAAAAACTCAGAAAAAGACATGTGTTTCTGGGCATGGCTAATGTAGAAATTTGTTTTGTTGGACTATGAAGTTTATATGCATACATACGTACATTCACATATGCATATGTATTTAAAATTGGTTTTGGATGTTTTAAAAATTGTTCTGTAGGATAGTGAGAGGGATGGGTTAATTTTTAATGCTTATTATTTGAAAAATAGCAAATTAATCAAAAACTTTAAAAACTATATTATTTTTAAAGGTAACAAAGACAATTGGTCAATATAAACATTTAACAACAATGCACTGAATGGCATAGGATATAAATACTTCAAGGAAAAATTAATTTATAGGAAGAAATAAGCATATTATTGTAATATTTTGCAATCTCAATGGATTCCTCTCAGATTTTGACAAATTTAACTAAAACATAAACAAGAAAGAAATTAAGAACCTGAATATAAATCTTGGATAAGGTAGATATGATAAATCTCTGATGATTATTGCATGAGAAGAGAAAGGAATATACTTATTTCTCAGCTATGAATGACTCACAAAGACTGATCTTATATTTGGATATTAAACTTCTCAAATAAATGCAAAAAAGCAGAAATATTAAGTACCTCTTTTACTTATCATGACACAATAAAAGTTACATTCAGTTAAAGGGCCTTTAAAGAAAAGATAAAAATAAATGGAGACTAAATAACTTAATCCCAAATAATTTGTGATTCAAAGAACAAGTCATAGAAATAATGGAGGATTTCATCAAAGAAAATGACAAGATAGCATATGAAACTTTGGGGAGGCAGCCAAAGCAAACTGAAGGGGGAAGTTTATATCTCTAAACATTTTTATCAATGAAAAGAAGAAAGCACATCAATGATTTGGTTATGCAATTAAAAATCAACAATTAAAAAAAATAACCAAACCAGGATAAAAATTCTGAAAGTCAAGGAAGAGACTAACAAAAATGAAAACAAA
The DNA here is from genome assembly GCF_028372415.1 of Notamacropus eugenii. Taxonomy (NCBI): domain Eukaryota; kingdom Metazoa; phylum Chordata; class Mammalia; order Diprotodontia; family Macropodidae; genus Notamacropus; species Notamacropus eugenii. The sequence continues at coordinate 527,843,989 of NC_092873.1, forward strand.
AGAATTAGTAGATTGAATGGATGAATATAAGAAGAAAGAGTTTTTTGTTTTTTGTTTTTTTTTTAGTTGACAAACCTGAGACACTAATTCATTCTTGGTAGAACTGTGAACTAATCCAGCCATTTTGGAGAGAAATTTGAAATTAAGGTCAAAGAGTTATAAAACTGCCTATACCCTTTTACCCAGCTATGCCACTGTTAGGTCTGTTTCCAAAGATGATTAGGGGAAAAGGAAAAGAACCTATGTGTTCTAAAATGTTTATAGCAGCTCTCTTTGTGGTGGCAAAGAACTGGAAATTTCAGGGATGCCAATGAATTGAGGAATGGCTCAAGTTGTGGTGTATGATTATGTTGGAATACTATTGTGCTATATGAAATGATGAGCTCAATGATTTTAGAAAAAATATGGAAGACTTGCATGAAACAACGAACAGTGAAACAAGCAGAACCAAGAGAATGTTGTGTATAGTAACGGCAATATTGTTTTAAGAACAACTTTGAGCGACCAAGTTATTTCGATTATTGTAAATACCCAAATTTACTACAAAGGACCTAGGAAGGAAGATGTTATCTGCATCCAGAGAAAGAACTGATAAATAGAAGTATGTAAAGTATGGTTTTACATACATACATACACACACACACACACACATTTGTATCTAACAGTAGCCATCTCTAGGGCAAGGTGGAGGGAGAGGTGAAAAAAAAATAAGAAAGTTATATGATAATTTTATTAGATATTTTTTAAAAAGCAAATTATACATAATAGGTTTGCAGTTTCATGTCCTTTTCTAGTTTACTTTTTTATGGAAATACTCGTTTTATTTCCTAAATTCAGAATAAAAAAGTTTGAAGAATTGATAAACAATTAGTTATCTGATTTAAAAAGAGAAAGAGGGAAATCCAATCACCAGGATCAAAAATTTTAAAAAGAGAGTTCAAAACAAATGAAGAAGAAATAAGGAAATTATTTTAGATTATCACCCCACTTATATTTCAGGAAAATTGACAATGTAACTAAATCTTTACATTATAAATATAAATACCCAGAAGAAATAGAGACTGCAAATAACCCAATCTCAGAAAAAAAAAAAAAAACTGAGCAAGCTATAAATAACTCTACCCACCCAAAATTCAGGACCACATGGATTTACAAATGAATCATATCAAACATTCAAAGAATATTTCATTCTAATATTACATTATTTTGGAAAAATAGGAAAAGAAGGGATCTGAATTCTTTCTATGATATAAATGACTGGTACTTAAAGCAAAGAGATGAGAGATGAGCATCCTTAAAACAAATGAGCATGAGAGTGAGAATGAGAAAAGGTCACTGGATTTAACAACTAAGATCATTAGTTACTTTGGAGAGAAAAGTTTTGATGGAATATCAGTACAAAAGTTTAAAATAAAGTATTAGCATAGAGTTTAAACCAATATGCCTAAAAGATGCCACATAGGATTTATTCTAGGAATACAAGGTTAGCTCAATATTAGGAAAATTATAAACATAATAATCTACAAACAATAAAAAGCACATGATCATATTAATGAAATTTTTTTTTGCAGAATGTAGCACCCATTTCTGTTAAAAAAAAAAGGGAAGAAGAAAATCGTAGGAATAAATGGGTCTTTCTTTAATACAGTAAATAGTTTCTATCTAAAACCAAGAGCCTGACATATATAATGGAGGTAAACGAGATGCTTTTCTAATAAGATCAGAGGTTAAAATGATGGTCATTATCACCATTATTATTTGACATGGTGCTAGAAATGGTAGCTACAGCAATAAGACCAAAAAAAAAAAAAAGAAATTAAGTGAACAGATATAGAGGTAAAGAGGAAACAAAAGTATCTCTTTTGCAGATGATCTCATAAGCTACAAGAGAACCCTAATTAACTAAAAAGTCATTCAAACAGTTAATAACGTCAATAAAGTAATGAGATTTAAAAGACACACAATTTATCAGCATCTAAACATTGCGAAAAAAAAACCAGCAAGAAGGGATAGAAATATAAGCTCCACTTAAATTAACAAGAGAATATATAAAATATTTAGGAGTCCACCTACCAAGACAAACAGTGAAACTATTTCAATACTGTATGTAAGGTGAATTTGAGTGTAAGTAAGGTGGATTTGAGTGTAAAATGAATTTAGTGTAAAGTAAATTTTTGTAATTATTTCTCAGAGTTCAGTTTCCCAGGATCCATAGTCATAACCATCTCTGGTTCCCAGGTACTAGATATGAGTTCCCACAGGTATGGTTCAAAACTTCTCCACCACATTTGCACAGAATTATATAACGGTAAATAACATATCCACTGCAGCTGCTCAGTGAGAAACAGGGATGGTGTGATGGAAATTTGTGAGGCTATTGCTGGCAATATGCCTTCTTTTTCTGTTGGCTTATAAAACAGGTGGTCACTAGACAGTGAATGGGAGACCCTTAAGGTTGAATGCACAGATGCTGTATGTGCCTCAACTGGCCCCCATTGAGGTTTGGAGGGAACCTTAGGTTTGAGTACACAAGCTGGAATGCTGTGTGTGCCTTGATCAGGCCCCATCAAGGCTTGGGGGGAATCTGTGTTTGCCTTAGCTGGCTCCGATTTAGGCTTGAGGGGATTTAGGGAAAGCACAGGCTGTGCCTATCTCGATTGACCCCATAGAGATGTAGAGGTAGTTGCCCCCGCTTCTTGCTGGCCCCTGTGAGAAGGGTGATTAGGGGGTTTGGGTTCCCGTTATCAGAAATCCTCTTCTGAGAAAACTAGACTAGAATAAAGCAAGATTATTAACCCCTTCTTAGTGTCTTTCCTGTCTGGCCAAATGAAGTGAACCTGTGCTAGCAGCCCTCCTGTGTTCTGTGTTTATCTGTCTTACAAATACCACCATAAAAGGTCAGAGAAATGGAGATAGCTAGACCTAAGGAAGGGAAGATGTTGTTATTCATGGCAACATAAAAATGACAATGCCTCCTAAATTATTTTTACTAATTCACTAATTTACTAAATTACAAATTTACTAATTTATTAATTTTACTAAACCAAGATTGTTCTGATAAATGTTAAACAATCAGTTTGCTGGGGGTAAGGGGAGATACAGACGTACAACAACACACCTGTAAGTTCAGTACTTTATTGTCACTTTCTTCATCATGTTCTTAAATCCAAACAATCAACGAAACGACTACAATCCCTGATTTGTAGGATTTCTTAGGTATCATTTGGCTCTCACAAGCAGGTTCCAGCTGGCGCCAGCACACCCCTGAGTGTGATAGAAGTGAATTACCTGTGGAGCCAAGACCCCTGAGTTCAAGTCTCCCATGGCTAAGTCTCAAACCCTCAGAGCCTCTGATAGGGCATGCGTAAGATGGGGGCGTTGCCACCTCCACTGCCTGCCTACCTTCCAGGCTGTAGTGAGGCTAAGACTTGAGTCAGTTCAGTTCTATAGGACTTAAGATACTGCTGTCACGCTCACAGTCTCACACTTTTAGTTTGCTTCACAAAACTTTTTTTTTTTTTGCCAAGAACTAAAGTAAAGCAACCCAGCTTCCCTTCTGAATGCTCTCAGTTTCTGAATTAGCGAAGACAGGGTTAAAGAGGCTTTTCCTCTAGATGACAGAATGACCTTGTCTCACCTGATCACCCACATCCACCATTTTAACTTAAGGGCATTCTGAAGTAAGAGGGAAAGGAAAACCAAATGGGTGTCAGTGAGACAGCACTAACTACAGCCCACGTTTACGAAGAGTTTTAAAAGATTCACAAAGGGCTTTGCATATATGATCTCATTGGCTCTTCACATCAGCCCTGGGAGGAAGATGCTATTATTGTTCCCGTTTTACAGAGGGGGAAACTGAGGTTAAGAGAATTAGACAAGGTCACACAGCTCTTAAATGCCTTGTCTTCAAGTCCGGCGTTCTGCCCAGCAGGGACTTGAAATCAGGCAAGACCTGAGTTGACAATCCTTGCTTGAATAATTTGCTAGGTGGAGGCAATGGGCACTCGGTTTACAGAGTGCTTTACGATTTCCACAAGGATGCTCTATCTTATTTGATCATCATAACAACTCCAGATGGTAGTCAGCCAGTCAACAAACATTTACTATGCACTGAAGAAGACCGTGCCATCAGAGAAATGATGACATGACATGCACTTGACTTTGTTTTGAGGGAGGGCTGGGCTGTGCAGGTCACCAGCCTCACTTCTCCTCTGGAGCCATCTGGATCCAGTGACCAGATATTCATCAGGATGACTGGAGATGACCCAGGATGAGGCAATTGGGGTTAAGTAACTTGCCTAAGGTGACACGGCTAGGGAGTGTCAAGTGTCTGAGATGAGTTTTGAACTCAGGTCCTCCTGACTCCTGCACTGGTGCTCTATCCACTGCACCACCTAGTTGCCCAAGCAGCAGGCGCTAATAGACGGTGCACCGAAAAGCTAACCGCACTCTGTCCCAAGAAGCTCACTCGAATGAAGGAGACAACATACAGACAACTATGTGTGAGCAAGGACAAATTGGAAATAATCAACAGAGGTTGATGGAAAAATCACATAACCTCTGACTCTGTTTCCTCCTCCCTAATTATAATCATCATCATAATAAGATGGCATTTATATAGCACTAAAGATTTGGGAAATGCTTTACGTCTCCTTTGAGCTCATGGTAACGTTGTGAGACAGGTGCCAATTATTGTATCTATTGTATTTAATAATAAGTACCCTAGCTGAGCTGGGGTAAGGGACTTGGCCAGGGTCACTCCAGTGTTTGAGAACGGATTCCACCTGGGGTCCTTCTGACTCAAGGCCGGATAACAGAATAGCCCCTGTCTAAGGTCCAGGGATGGTCATCTAGTCCAACTCCCACTTTACAGATGGAGAAACGGAGGTTGGGGACTTTCCAAAGGCCACACAGTGGCATTTAAACCCACTGTCATTTCAAATTTTAAAAATTAACCAACCTTAGGGTTAGGGTTTATTTATTTCGTAAGATGTGAGAAAGCTGAACATGTTCTCACCTTACTGAGTGGAATCCCCAGCACCTGAAAAATCCACGATGATTCAGTGATTCGTTTGAGGTTCAAATGAGATAATGGGCATATGACTGTAGATTTTATTTAACCTGAGAGGAGACAGAGAGGAACCGACTAGGATACACTCGGACTTTGGATGGAGGGGGAGGGACCGAGGGCTCAGGGGCCTGGAAAGGCTGATGGAAGTAGGGATTGTCGGAGGGAGGCAGAATTGAGGAGGGAGGGCATTCCAGTCTGCTCCATGTGGCCTTCGAAGCTCCCTAGACCATCAGCTTCTTGAGGGCAGGGCCTGAATGCCGCTCCGACGCCAGTGCCCCACGCAGGTGCTCAGAAGGTCTTGGTAACGGGGCTGGGAGTCGTAGATCGAGTCACCGAGCTGGGAGGGAAGCTCATACAGGAGCCCGGCGGCCCCTCCCGCTCTCTCTTTACTCATTCCTAGGTCACATTCACACCCCCACCCACCGGGTCCCGGCTTGTTACCGCAGGCAGCCGCCGGCAGCCCCAAGCGCTCACCCCAGCCAGGCTTCAGGGGAACTCCGACTGAGCGGGACTCGGAGCGGGGACGGCCGGGGTCTGGGGAGCGGGGCTGCCCCAGCACTAGCGGCTTCCCCTCCAAAACGTCTGCGCCTTCCACTCCTGGGCTGATGCAGCGGAGGCCGGGTCCGAGGGGAGCTAGGGAGCCGCGGGGATCTCAGAGGAGCGGTGACTCGGGCGCCGACGTCCCGGGGTAAGTGCCTGCCGGCGGGCGGCCTTTCCGAAAAAGGGGGTGGGAGGGACCCCGATCCCTGCGGGGCTGGGGGGCGGGCAAGTCCGGGAGGCCGCGGCTCAGGCTCGCTTGTCCATCCGAGCGCTCAGCTGTTTGGAGATGAGCTTCTTTCCCTCTGCTCCGAGCTGATGATTTGGGGGAGTTTGAAGGATAGGAGTTCACGGATGAAGAAAGGAAGGAGGGGTTGCCTTTTAAAAATACAGTAACTATTAGGAGTTGGAGAAAAAGGAAGAGAGCTGCGCAGAATACGGGGTTGTTAACTTTGTTCTAATAGACGTCCTTTTCGCTGTTGTGGCGGTGGCTCGGTGGAGAAATGGGTTTTACTTTTTTCTAGTAGCTTTCCATCCCTTACTCCAGGTGTTGCTAGGATTCTTTGGGGTTGGGTGAGGGGCGAGTTTGGTCAGAAGACTAGAGTACAGACTGGAATCGCCCCCGTCACTAAAAAGCCTGGAATTGGGGGAGGGGGGTTAAGGGAGGGAGGGAGGAAGGAAGGAGGCAGGCGTGTGTTATAGAGGGGGAGTTAGGTGTGGAGTGGCCACCCCACTACAGGCCTGTTTCCCACGAGCTTGGACTCGCTTTTGGAACTTTAAAAACGTTTTTTTGGCAACATAAGAAGTGGGAAGTTTAATTTTTTTGGATGCTTAGACCCCTTTGGCAATCTGAAACCTATGCACTGGCTCCTTCTCTGAATGTTTTTAAATTATGAAGACATAAAGAATTACAAAAGGAAGCCAATTGTTTTGGAAGAGACATCAAAAAATTTTAAAGTTCAGAGACCCGGATCTGTCTGTCAGCAAGCCTTAAAAGCCAGACCATGTGCTGTGAGTGCTGGTTAACCCCAGATTAAGTAACCCCTGATTTAAAGGAACTTTATTAGAGCAAATCCCACCAAAAGAGTTTCCTCCAATATGACTAGATAATGGAAGTAAATCAGCTGTTTATTTCACTTTGGACCGTCTTCACAATTGCTTAGCTACAGGAATGGATTTGTGGGACCCAACCTTACTTAGTGTGTCTTATATACAGAACAAGATATAACATTGGTTTGGTTACAGAGGAAAGGACAGTGGATTTGCAGTTAGAGACCTTGGACCCAACCCCAACTTTGTCACTTACTAATTCTTCGACCTTGGGCAAGTTTGACCTCTCTTATCTTCTTTCCTCATCTGTAAATTAAGGGCTATAGACTTCATGGCCTGTAAGGGCCCTTCCCCTTCTGCTCTTGCCTATAAGAGGCAAACTTATCTGATTCTTATTTTTCCAGTGTAGAGGAAACCATGCTTTTCACCAGCCATTTTTGTCAGAAGGCACCTGAAAAGTCAATAAAATCTAAGATCTTTAAGGATCTCTCCTCCTTTCATCCCCAACTTCATTTAAACTCATGGAAAATTATCACACGATTACCCTGCAGGCAAAAGAAAGAGACATTGTCTTTTCTAACACTTTCTTTTAAAAGACTGAATGGGATGTTTATACTTTTATAGTCATGTTACTTTTATATGGTACTTTGAAGGGACTTCAAATGCTCCCATGGAACTTTGGTCTCTGACAAATTATTTATTTCTTAAGATCAGAAAATTGGCCATCTAGAATTGGAGGGGATCTTGAAGGCCAGCCAGTCCAATCTCTTCATTTTGTAGATAAGTAAACTCAAGCACAGAAAAGGGGAAATGATTTGCTCAAAGTTGCGCCAATAATAATAGCTTGCCTTTATCTAGAGCATTAAAGTTAGCAAACTACTTTGCAAATATTATTTCATTCGATTCTCCAAACAACCCTGGGAGGTAGGTACTGTTATTATCTCTGTTTTTACAAATAAGGGAACTGAGACAGGTTAAATGACTTGCCCAGGGTCACATAGCTAGTATCTAAGGCCAGATTTGAACTCAGGTCTTTCTGACATTCAACATTCTATCCACAGTGCTACCTAGCTGCCTTTGCATGAATATTAAGTGGCAGAAATGGGATTTGAACCCAGGTCCTGGGACTCCAAGTCTAGTGCTGCTTCTACTACACCTCAATAAGGGTTTTACTCTCCATAAACTTAGCAGCAGTTGATCAGACTGCTTATAAATCCTCCACATAAATCCTGTTAGCTGCCTAAGACCATGCTTAGATCCAAAATATATCATGAAGCCCTCACAGAATCAGAATTTCTTAGATAGATAGGACCTCAGCATCCATCTCATCCAAGCTGTACCCCAAAGAACCCCCACTGGAGTTCACTGCTCTAGACTGGTTATCTAACCTCCAATGAAGGGCCACCTAGCACCACTCTGGGCAGTCCATTCCACTGATGGGCACCTAAGTGCCAAGAAGATTCCCCCCTGATGCCAAGCTTCAGTTTGTTTCTTTTCAAACTGCCACCCCTTGTTGATTCTTCCAACTGGGGCCAAAGTGAATAACTGATCAGTCTTCCATGTGACAGCCCCTTTAATACTTGAAGACATACCCTACCTAAATCTTCCTTCCTCCAGGGGAACTTCTCCAGTTCCTTCAGCTACATCATGTGGCAAGGACTCCTTTCAGCCAGTCCTTTTTCCCTTTGGGGTCTTGGGTGTACAATTAATTAAATTTCTGATCCCTCTACTTATCTATATGACAGATCCTGGGCTAAGAGGCAGATGCCTAGTGCACATCACACCTTGGGGTTCAACAAGGGATGAATGTTAATATGAATTTTATACATATATATTTTAAAGCCAGGAAATGTCCTGCTTTGACCATCATTGGTGTTTTTGTCATGCCAAGTGACATCCTGTGGGCAGTAACCCATGAATGTTTGCCCTTGGTACGAGAATTATTTTGATGCAAGTTCAAGTAGATTCACTGAGCACCTACAAGGAGAAGAATGTGTGCTAGGAACTATGGGGCTTTAGATTAAGTTAAGCTACCTGCCCTCAGGGAGTTTACAGACTAGCTAGGGGTAGAATGAGAGGGGAGGCAAATACCTGCAGAATTAAGTCTATACAAATGAGCAACAGTGTATGCTATAGACAGAAGATTGGCCTAGGAAATCTTACAATTTGAGCAAGACCCTCTACTCCTCTGGAGCACAGCCTTCTCATAAGTGGAAGGAATTTCATCGGATAATTTCTGGTTTCCTGTTCAGCTGTGTGTGATTCAGGAAATGGGCAACTAGGTAGCATGATGCATAGCATGTTAACTTGGAATCCAGAGGACCTGTGTTCAAATCCTACATCAAGTGCTAGCTAGTTGTGCGACCTCGGTCAAGTCCCTTAACCTCTCAGCCTCAGTTTCCCCCCTCCTCATCTATTCATTCCCACTTCACAGAATTATTGCCAGGATCAAATGAGATAATGGGTAAAGTGCTTCGGAAACGTTAAGCTGTTGTTACCCACTCACTTGCTATTATTAAACACAGGGTTGTAGGAGGTCAGAGTTGAAAGATAGCTGTATCCTGGAATGGTTAGGAAGCATGAGCTGGGCCTGGAGAGATGGGGTAGGATTTTGGTTGGGCAGAGAAGATGGAACACACTCTAAGGAAGTGGGCAGATCATATTAGTTCCAAGTGATAGGAAGTGAATGGGGGAAGGAGGGTTGTGGGGAGAGTCGAGGTATGCTTTGGGAGCCCACCATTCAACTTTCAGTATAAACATTTATACTTCAGAAATCAGCAAACCCTACAAATCTGGGCTTGGTCGATTGTTTTGTTGTCTAGACTTAAGAAAATGATGGTGAAAATGTGAAAAAATGTGAATTAAACTTAAAAGTATCCCCTTCCCCCACCATAGCTGATTGTACCCGTACACCAACTCATGAACAAAGCTCATTCCAAGTCACAGATATTTACCAGCACACCTACTGTGTGGAAATATTGTATGTCTGACTAGAGCTAAAGATACCTGGCAAAGAGTCAGATTAGATAAGGTTGAGAACTCCAGAGGAGTGAGGTGATCAAAGGATTTCATTTTTTAAAAATAAGATTTAGTCGTGCCTTTTCTTGGGAGATAAGTCATTTCTGAAAGTGCCTCCCTTCCCGTCCCCTCATTACCCATCAGCATTGAACCTTCTTTCAACAAAGAAAAACCAGTTAAACCCAAAGAGCCCATACAGTGACACACGTGATGGGGGAAATTGAATTCAAAATCAGTGAATTACAGAATTTTCAAGCTGGAAGGACTCCATGGCTCTAGCCATCCCCCATGCTTAGCTTCTACTAGCTCTTTAACTTTGCCTCAGAGTCCTTCTCTTCTTTGAAGATTCAGCTTAGGCACCATCTTCAACAGGAAGCTTTTGCTGATCCCCTCCCCCATCTATGAAGCTCCTTTAGATTTATTCACTCTGTGTGTTTATGTAAATATGTATCTGGATACACATATGTACACCTGGTATTTATGTTATCCAAGCACAAATACAACGATTGATGTCTTCCCCATTAGAATGTAAGCCCCTTTCAGGTAGGGATTATTTCATTATATCTGTATGCCTGGAACATAGTAGGCACTTAGTAAATATCTGTTGGTTGATTGATTAATCTAGTTCTAGTCCTCCCAAAAAGGAATGCCCAGTAGAATCTATCCTAAGCAGTCTTCCAGCCTTGGCTCAAAAGTCTCTCCTGAGGGAAGCCAAACACTTCCCATGAGAAGCAAGAGCATTGGCTGAGCTTGTGGATGAAGAAAGACAATTCACTCAGAGTGAGCGAGAGAGTGTCCAGTCAACAGACCAAATTTTAGAGAAAGCTAACCTCTCAGGAGAGAAAAGGTAGTCGTATCTCAGTGGGCTGAGACACACTGAAGCTTCATTCAGAATCATAGAACTAGAACTGAAAAGGACCTTAGCAGCAGTGGTGTGCTCTTAAATGTTTAAGAGTAAACTCTCCAAAGAAGCCTGCTGCAGCACATCCTGATTGGCCCCATTTTACTGATCAGGAAACAGGCCCAGGGAGAGGTGAAGTGACTTACCCAAGGTAACACAGAAAAGGTTTTTTTCTGCCATTCCATATGCTGCCTCTCGTGGTCCCGCTCCTCTTCAGTCTAATTTTGGGCTGCCCCTGACTTTCTCTAACATTTTGGTCAAGTTAAAGACTCCACCCTCTCCATCTCTCCTACTCCCCTTCTGTAGTTTGGAGATAATCAATACTTACTTTACAGAGTTAAGATCAAATTTAATAATTAAAGCATATACTGTACAACTTAGTGATGTACAGAATAAATGCCAGTTAAATATAATTAAGATAAGCATCTTAATTTTAAGCATATTGAGGATGAAATGAACCACTGAAAAGTGGTAGAAGCCCTCAGTAGTGGGGGTTTGTGGGTGAGACAAAAACTGAACTTGGTGATCTCAGTGAAAACACCTTGAGAAAGAGCAGCCATGATTAGAGCCTTGGTCTCACAATCCCTAGGGGATGTTTTGCAATTATCTGGAGAGTTATTGTGAATCCTCACAAAAGTCTCTAAACAAAACTCATTTTAATTAGTGGTTTTTTCTAAGGATACTTTACTGTGCTGAAGGATGGGGCTCAAGTTGGTATTGTAGCTGCTTTAAGATGGAACCCATAAAGAACTCCCATCAGTCTGTCATGACAGGCACTGTGCACTCCTGGCGGGGGAGACGGCCTGTGTAAAGACTTGGAGGTGGGAGATAAAGTGATATGTGTAAGGAATGATAAGACCAGTTTGGCTGGACTAGAGTCATAAAGGGAAGTCGTGTGTAATAATTTGGAGCCAGATTGTGAGAGGCTTTAAATAGTTTACTGACTCAAAAAAGAAAGCTAGGAAAAGAAGACCAAAAACCAAACCCACGATGCCTTTCCCAGAACAATCCACAATGTCTCTAGCTTCAGAATATCATCATGTTAAAAAACCTGGGAAAAGGCTTCCAGCACATTGGGTGGATCATCTCTGGAGGACTGATGAGAATCCAGGGATCAGGGTTCAAACATAACCTCTACCACTTACTATGTGTGGAACCTTGGGCAAGTTCGCTAATCTCCCTGAGCCTCAGTCTCCTCATTTGTACATGAGGGTTTTTCTCAGGTCTCTTCCAGCCCTCTGACCCTATGAACCTCTGTTTCCTCTTCCAAAAAATGAAGGTTGGACTCAATGACCTCTAAGATCCCATATAGCTCCCCGCCTCTGAAGGATGAGAATACTGTATGTGGTTGGGTCAAGATACCATTCCTCTACCAGTGTGGGTGCATGACTGTAAGACATGGAGCATCACTATCTTGCAAGAATTAAAGTAGAGGATTGGGAAGGCACATGACTGGTGGGTATCATCAGGCTATAGCATCTGGCAAGCCAGGAACCAGAATCATTGAGGGGATACCAAGCTCAGTTCAAGGAGAGGGAAGGAGCTCAAAAGGAAAAGATTTAAAAATGAAATCTAATTGGTTGTCTATGCAGCGAGTATTCCACAAAACAAACGGGAAAAGGTGGGTAGCTTTAGAAAGGGAGGTTGGGAAGGATTCATTTGAAGGCAAGGGGAATAAGGGATCATCAATGGGGGGGTTTAAACAATGACATCCAGGAACTGAGAATCACTGGGTGAGAGGAATTAAAGGGATGGGAATTTGTTAATCATTGAGAAATGAGTTCAAGTAGATGATTATTGTCTATTATAGAAATTCAGCCTGTGAGTAGAATTGTTTCAGGGCATCAGTTAGCAGTGGGGTAGAGGGAGATGAGGCAACTTCTATGCAGTTGTAGTGGTGGCCTGAAGGAGAGTTTGGCACTGCATCTAATTAGTGGGAAAGAAAAAGGAAGACTGAGCAGAAAGGGGGTGGAGGAGCTGAGAAAGGCAGAGAAGGAGAGAGAGGAAAGGGTGGTGAGTAGGGGAGAACAATGTGAAGAAAGAAGAGATGAGAGAGAGGAGAGAAGGCGAAATGAGAGAAACCCAGAAAATAGGAGGAGGAGGAAGGGAAATGAGGGAGAGAGGAAATATGGAAAGGCATGAGAAGTGAAGTGAGAGGGACAGAAAAGCCAAAGGGGTAATGGGATAGCAGCAGTTCATAATAGAAATGAAACCCCTTTACATAGTCATGAGAGCAAAAATGAAGCTGGGGTGGAGAGTCAGATGCTCTAGACAGCCATGAAAAAAGTTAATGTCTCTTTAAGGTAGAAGAAAATGGAAAACAAGAAAAAGTGGGGGTGGGGGAAGACAGTGGAGATCAAAAAAGACAAGACCAGGTGCTTTTTCAGTTGCTTATTTGAGTTTTGCTTAGAACATTTTGTCTGATCCCCTTCCCCCACCCTTCCTGGGGTTAAGAAAGTTAGGAAGAGAAATAGGTTTTGGAAGGAAGAAAATGAGTTCTCATTTGGATACAAAGAAAGGCAGAAATAATGATAACTGAATCCTTTGGAACTGCTGAGATTGCTGAAGGTTTGGAGAGAGAAGAGTACCAGGGACAGAGCCCTGGTGTACCCCCACACAGAGAGGAGGTCATTGATGATGATGAGGATGAGGATGAGGATGAGGATGAGGATGAGGATGATGCAGCAGCAAATGAGACAGGAGTGGTCAGGCCAGTAGGACAGCCAGGGGAGAGCAGTGTCATAAAAATCTAGGGAAGAGAGAATGTGCTGGAGAAGAGGGTGGTCCAAGGTGTCCGGTCCTGCAGAAAGGTCAAGAAGGATAAAACTGAGAAAGGACAATTATATTGGGCAGTTTGGTCATTACCTTTTCAGTTGGCTTTTTGAATCAGAAGATTTTGGCTGGATGAGAAGTGAATGATGGGTCATGAGGAGAGTTCTGGGATCCAGGGTTAAGGGAGTGGATGGGAAGGTCCATATCACAACCCTCAATATACGTCTTGTCTGTCACCCCACAGACCCCCTACGGAGAATCCACTGGGGTGCTGAGGGTTACCCCAGGTCTCTTGACATTTTGTGGTTACTACTGTACCCTCAACTCATGAAACCACAGCTGCAGTCAATGTAAATGATGAGCTTAGAGAAGGACGAGTGCCATACTCTTAGAGTGAAAGAACACAGGATGCAGTGTTTTTGCGAGCCTTAAAGTGCTGTGTAAATGCTAGCAATTGTGATCTTGTCTAAAAATTGAAATCGAGCTCCCTGGTCTACAGCTTGTAGATTCTGTGCGTTTCTTTCTTTCTTTCTTTCTTTCTTTCTTTCTTTCTTTCTTTCTTTCTTTCTTCTTCCTTCCTTCCTTCCTTCCTTCCTTCCTTCCTTCCTTCCTTCCTTCCTTTCTTTCTTCCTTCCTTCCTTCCTTCCTTCCTTCCTTCCTTCCTTCTTTCCTTCCTTCCTTCCTTCCTTCCTTCCTTCCTTCCTTCCTTCCTTCCTTCCTTCCTTCCTTCCTTCTTTCCTTCTTTCCTTCTTTCCTTCTTTCTTTCCTTCTTTCTTTCTTTTTTTATGGAAATAAGGATTCATGTTCTCCAATCTGTGGTCACCCTCCTGCTTTCCATGAGCTTTCAAATATAGGTGACTGTGGATCAGCATTGGCTGTGCTGGGTGTCTTCCCTTCATCAAAGGCAGTGAAGACCTTCCCAACCTACAGTATCACCTCCATTCTGTCATTCTCCTTGGAGAGAACAAAGCAAAGTTAGAACTGAGCAGCTCCCGCCTCTTTCTGTGGTCTGTCTGGGGTTCTTCCAGATCTGGACCCAGAGAGCAGGATCTGGACCCAGCAGAAGGAATGTTTAGTGTTGGAAGGAATGGATTTACATGATTCCATCCACGCCTGAAGGCATGTGTTTTCAAGGAAGCAGGCCAGGATTCTGAGCACAGCTTGTGGGAATGTGGCTTGATTTGCACTGGTTTCTCAGCAGCACAGTTAATCACAGTCCTGGGGTACAGAAATAGAAAAGTGAGAGCTAGGACCTAGGAATATGTGGAAAACTATTGAAAAGGCATGTGGCATAACATGTATATAAACATACATATCCATATGTCTTTAAGGTATCCAAATGGTCTTATATGCTGGGAGGGGTAGGTGCTATTACTGTCACCATTTTACTACTGAGGAAACTGATGCTGAGAGACTCTCATTGTCACATAGACACTAAATATCTAAGGCCAGGTTTGAACCCATGTCTCCTGATTCCAAGTCCAGTATGTCAGCACCAGCATAATGTCTAGAGTTCTAGACTTGGAGTCAGGAAGACCTGGTTTGAATTTTGGTCTCAGACCTTTCTCTGGATTGGTCACTTGAGCTCTTTGGACGTCACTCTCTTGTCTGAGACATGGGGTAATAATCCTGCAACATTTCTTTGCGGGGTGATTTTGAGGAAAGCACCTGGAAAATCTTGAGTTGCTACTACATAGCACCATGGGCTTGTAGGTGAATAATCTGCAATGAGAGTCAATCAGCAAACGTTAACTAAGGGACTGTGTAATTATTTACGTAAAGTCTTTCTTTTGTAGGTGATTATGTACATGTTGTCCCTGAGAGAATGTAAGTTGCTTCATGTCGTCTGTATCATCAATGCCTAGTTTATAGTAAGACCTAAAATCAAATGTTTGATCAAGTGTCATATAGTAGTTTTGAAAGCCCTTTCCTTGATACCACCCAGGGAGGTAAGGGATCAATACATGTGACATTGTCCCTATTTTATAAATGAACAAAATGAGGCCCACAAAGTTCATAGGAGCAAAAGTCACATCAGAGTAGAGAACAACGTGAATCTATTAAGAACCAGAAGATCCTGGGATAAGCAGTGTTTCACATGCTTCCAGCTGCACAAGAGAGGGACTTTTCAGGAAGGCCCCTCGAACCTGCTTCAGAGATTCAGAAGGCAGAGGTGCCTTCTTAGCAGAGCCAGGAAGCCCCAGCCTGGAAAGTGTCTGAGTTGGAGCAATGAGTCACAGTTCTGCCTTCCCTTTGAACCTCGGACCCAGCTCTACAGTTACCGTACAGTTTTGGTGTTGTCTCTTTAAGGCCAGTTGCATGAAGGATGTTTTCAGCTCTTGGGAAGTTTCACTTTATTGGAAAATGCCCCATTTACTCGAAGTCCTAAAGTGCTCTGAACGTCTTAGGAGGAAGCTGTAAGTTGGTAATGGCACAAGACGGTGTTAAGAGACAAGTAAAGTGAAACCTCATTTCTCTGCTAACCCTTTCTTCATTTTCTGCTGAGGCCAGAATCTTTGGGAAGTGGATTTTAAAGTTGGCCTAGGAGGAGGGTAGAGGGCAAAATTCAGGCCTGGGAGAGGAGAGCTCATTTGTATCAACACTAGTGACATCGGCGATCCCATTGGGTAGATGGCTTGGGGTTGGTGACCCCATCTGTAAAATGGGGGCATGGATCTGTGCCCTACCTACCTCACAGGCTGTGGGGAGGAAACTGTTTCATAAATTATTTACTACAGGTAGGATCTCAGGCAACCAGGGACAAGTGGCAGCTTCCTAGTACCTAGTTTCTTTGTCATAAAAGGAGCGGGTTGGATTTACATGACCTCTGGGGGTCCTTTCTACTTTAAATTTAAGGTCTATTACCCTGAACCATAAAGCACTATAAAATGTGAGTTATTTATACTGCACGCTTTGTAGACCAAATGTGTTAACACATGTAAAGCAATTTGCAAACTTTAAAACCCTCTATAAATGTAATTGCTGTATCAGTCTTTCCACCTCTATGGTGACATTAAAGCTTCATTATTTGAAATTTAATATCTCCCAAGTCAGAAATATAAATAAAACTGAAACCCAATCATATTTATATAAATTACGTTCAATTTATGAATATGTTGATAGAGATAAAACATATGGTTATATAACGTATGTGTATGTATATGCATGTGTTTGTACAGAATATGACATACTTATAAATGTATTGATAAACATATGAAATATATAAATGTATTTGTTCGTATAGATATGTTTGTGTATATGTACATTTATCTATACATATACATGCACACATGCATAGATACACACACACTACACACATCTTTCGATAGAACATAGCATCAGCAAGGCCATGGCTTCCCTTAATCTTGGCCAAAAAGCTTAGAAGTAAAACGTTACCTAATCATAACTGAAATTTATTTAATGCCTTAAAGCATTTTTCATTCATTCAAGTCTTGTCTTTTTGCATTAGAGACATTAGGAAAGGGCATGGCCCGATGGGTAGAAGGTTCATCATACAGTTGAAAAGACCTGGGTTTCAGTCTTGCCTGTAACATATACAGGCTGTTTGACCTTGGACAGGTCACTCAACTCCTTCAAGTGAGAAATAGAAACTATAGTAACAACTTGAAAAAGTTTCTCATTTGTTAATAATCCAAAATAGAACTCAAAACAACTGTGAGGTGTGCCTTGGTCTGGTCAAACCAGGACAAATCAACATTGTCCAGCACGTACCACTGGTTATGTCATTCCCTATTGCTTTCCAAAGGGGTTGAGCCTAGCAGTGCATGACGAGCACATCTGCTTTCCCTTCTCCTTGTCAATATGCATTTTTCTGTCTTGGCCAATTTGACCAGACAAAAGTGTCTCTCAGACTTGTTTTGATTTGCATTTCTTTATTATTAATGATTAGGAAATCTTTTTCAAGATGTCAGTTGATAGTTTGAGAGCAGCCCGGTATCTCTCCTGTCCTGATCAGATTTTACTATTTCTACTTCTAATCTAAAATAATTAAATTAGAAACCATAATTTTTTTTTAAATTCTGCATAAGGTAGAAAATATACATGTTTCTTAACTTTTTTCGAGAGGAGGATTTGGGGAGCGCCTGGAGATAATTGGCAACTTTAAAATTGCATTTAAGATCACTTTCTAGAGTGAAATGATTCTATTTTATGGCCCGTGAGGGTGAACCTATCTGCAAATGGGCTAGTGGTCCAGGCCAGTACTGGGGGGAACCCTCAAGACCGCTCAGAACCAGTGATGATTAGGCCACTTTTTTTTTCCGGCGATTCCTTTTTCATCCATGAAGTGAGGGGACTTATCTCCTAGGTGCCATGCAGCTTGAACTTCTGTGATCCTGGAATTCTGTTGCTAGCTCTGACCTCAGAATGCTGTCCATAGGAGAATTATCCTGTTTTCTTTTTCTGCCCATTAGATTTGGAGTCAAAGGAACTAGGTTGGAATTCCATCTCTGCTGCTGCTTCTTGATCTCTTTGAATGTGAGCAAGTGAACTCACTTTTCTTGGCATAGGACAGTGGGACATGGTCTAAACTTGAAGTCAGAGACCTGGGGTTCAAATCCTAGCATTAATGATTACTCTTCACTTCCTATCTCTGAGTCTTGGTTTCCAATAAAGTGAAGATTGGATAGCCTCCCAGGTCCCTTCCAGCTGCAACTCTATGACACGTCACTTGACCTCTCTGGTCCTCAGTTTCCCTACCTGTAAGATCTTCGGGAGTTGGACTTGATTGCCAAGGTCCCTTCCAACTTTAAATCTGTAGACCTAGGAATGTTCTTCCTAAAAGCTTTCATGGTTTTGTTTCCTGTAGTTGTCCCTTCCTTGGATTTTCCAAAGGGATTGCCATTTCTATGAGTTTTGACGTGTCCTGAATGTTTTGTTGTTGTAATCTTCCATTTAGACTGCATTTTACCAATAAATGAGTCAGTCTCTACCTATGGAATTGTAAACCTGCTGGTGACTGGAACTTTGCTGCCCTCAGTCAAGGGAGGGTGATGGGAGGTGGTAGGATAATGAACAAGATAGTCTCTCTGCTTCGCAGGAGAGATGATAAGTGCACACAGATAACTGGGGACTAGAGAGCCATTGTTGTGCCAAGTGTTTGGGAGAATGGAAGAACCCATCAGAGCCAGTCACCTGCCTTTGTTCTCATGTCCTATGTTCTAACTTCCCTGCCAGTTTTTCATTCTGATTTCTAAAGGCATTTACCTGCTATTACAGTCCACGTTCCAACATCCTCTCTGTTGCTCAGATGGCATTTTAAGGCCTTTTCCAACTCTAGTGTTCTGCGTTCTAAGGCTTCTTCTGGAGCAAACATTCTATGTTGTACTTCTGGTATTCTAGAGTCCTATCTAGCTCCCCCAGTTTATGTTTTTGGGTCTTTTAATCTGTTCTAACATGCTGCCTTCAGAAGTCCCTTATACAACAGTCTATGTTCTAGGACATCTTCTTGATCTGATAATATATATTTAAAGGTTGGAGCATCCTGTGCTCTCTGAGGTTCTAAGGTCTTTTCTAGGTCTCACATTCTGTATTCTCTAAATTCGGAAATCTTTCGTCACTTTTTCTCTGAGCTCCATCTCAGGAGGGATGAGTTCCCTGCCCTTGGAAGTCTTCAAGCAAAGGCTGGATGACCCCTCCTCTTGTATGCTATGGAGGGAGCCCTTTTACAAATTTGAGATTGGGTTCCATAGTCACTGAAGTGTCTCAGATTTTACAATTCTCTCTTCTAAGGCACAATCTAGTTTTTTAAAAATATCCAACAATTTGGTGAGTGAAAAAATGGCTTTTTAACTGTTGGAAATTATCTTAAGTTGCTGGATTTAGGTGATCTGCCTAAAATGCAGCTATTTATCTTTTAAAAATTATATACAGATGTTTATTTATCTAAAGACCTAAATGTAGTTTGTTGATTTTTAGAACCCGGGATCACCTTCAGAGAACAGTGTACCTTTCATGGCATATGCAGCTGGAGTTTACTCAGTGACCCTCATTTTATTCATCACATGGCTGTTAATGAAAGCAGAAATAGGTAAGGATATTATGTAAAAATAAACAGAGACCTTTTGCTCTGTTATGATTTACCGATTAAATGTTTCTTAGGAGTGTTCATTTTTCTTGCTCCTTTGCATTCAATCTCTCTCTAGTCATCTAAATGGATTCATTTTATTATATCTCTGTCTGTGGTTGTGTATGACAAGTGCCTTATTAATTCTGTTGTGCTACAGTCCTACTTTTTACTAAAGTGATAAAGTGCCCAACAAGAGGGACACCACTCAAGATGAGGAATTCTTAAGGGCTGCATTTTGTAATAACTGAGTCACAGAAGCTGAGTTGTTGGAAGGAACCACAAGGTCCATCCTATACCTGACTGAGAGCCCCTTTCTATACCATACCTCACACCTTCCCAGGCAGTCCTTTCCCTCAGTTTCATTCTGATCTCACCTCCCATCCTCTGCTTTTAGTTGGTCTTCTAGGGTCGAGCACAATAAGGTTAATTACTCTTTCATGTTATAAGCCTTCAAATACTTGTCCATCGTTAACAGGAGCATAAGTTCTGAACTTGAGGTCAAATTCAAATCAGCTTCAGACACTTATGAGCTACATAACCCTGAGCCAATCACTTCACCCTTTCAGCCCCAATGGTCATATCTGTGAAATGGGGATAACAGCCCCTTCCTCACAGGGTTGTTCTGAGGATCCAGGGAGATGTGTGTTATATTTTGTTATGTCTATCATCTATTACATGTGTAGTATAACATAATATATGTATAATATGTATTTATATATACACATGTATATGTGTGTGTATATACATATATATATGTATGTATTTTGCAAACCTTAAAGCCATATGTAATGTGATGATTCTGGGAGACATTGTTTCTGGGTCATTTAATCATTTTATTAATAAGGCTAGCACGTTTGTTAGTAAAAAGATGGTCATCTGGCAGTCTCTCTTAGACCAAAGACTTGTTATAGTGGTGAGCTCAAGTTTATAAGTCCGTGGAAGAGCAGAGTTCCTGAAGGGTGGAGATCAACTCTGGCTAACAATTAATGAATATTCCAGTGAGAGACTAGGCTATATGACAGTGAGGTCTTGGGGTTACATGAATTGGATTACCCAAATCTTGGTCAAAGAGACATCAATTTCCCTATCATCCATATGACAAAAGTGAGAATCCACACTTGCCAGACAGGTCTAAGCAAACACAATGAGGGGAAATACACCCATTAACCCAAAGTCAGAATTTCTTTTACCATCTGATTAGATCTTGGCCTGGGTAAATCTTTGAGATTTCCCATTCTGGTGGACTTCTGGATGAGGAAGTAGAAAAAGGGGGAAATCTTGGTCCTAATATAATTAGTTATTAAATAAAAGGGAAATATTCATTTCTCACAGTAATTTCGAGTTAGTAATAAATACTTGCTATGTGCCAGGGATACAAAGAAAGGCAAACAATCCTGCCCTCAAGAATCTTACATCCTAAGCTAAGGAGAGACAATATGCAAATAAATGCATATATCTTATCTATGAATGGAAGGTAGTCTCTTGGGGAGGAGTGGGAATGGAGCTGGATCTTGAAGGAATCCAGAGAAGTTGGACTAGCTAGTCCTTCCCAGGAAGGTGTGATCCTGCATTGATGCTTCTCCATCTCTGTATGAACGAAACCCCAATTCTTGAAGGCTCTGACCTATCTTCCCAAGCTGGAAAACCTGGGTCCAAAGACAGACTGTACCTGTTGTCAGACGACCTGACTTTGGGGTCTGGAGTTTGGGGAGAAGTTACTGATCTCTAGAGAGTTGGCCATCTGGGGATAATAATATTTTGGCCAGAACACCTCCTGAGGAATGGCTACCAAAGTGCGGGGGCGGGGGGGAGGGCGAAGAGGGGGAAAAGTATTCTTACCAATAAAATCATGTTCTTACTATGAATGAGGATAACTGATGGTTTGTCATTGAATGCATTCAGCTATGCTGAGGAAATAATGCCGGGTGCTTTGCTTATCATGAGGGATCTCCTTGGTTCTGAGCAAGCTGGTAGGCTCTCTAACCCATTAGGACAGGCAGTATAATGGTTTAATAATATAAAAATGAGAAATACTTTGTTTTACCCATCAGGACAGGCAGTGTAATGGTTTAATAAATGTAGAAATAAGAAATACTTTTTTTCCATTGCCCTCTTTTTCCCCCACCCCATATCCAATTTGTTGACCTGGCCCATTGATTTTATTGTGAGGTCTCTTGCATTTGCCCCCTTCTTTCCTCTGACTTTGCCACCCTCCCATGCAGACCCTTCAGCTCAACCTTGACTAAGCAAGGGCTGTTAATGGGTCTGCTGCCCTAAGTCTCCCTGTACACCCCCCCCTCCCCCCATTCCATCCTCCATTCAACCACCAAAGTACTTTTCCTAGAACAGAAAGAAGTCAGATGATGTCACCCTCTACTCAATAAACTCCAGTGACTCCCTATGGCCTCCAGGATCCAGTACAGAATGCTCAGGCTTTTAAAGCCCTTTCCAGACTCTTAATTCTTATTCCTGCCTGTCCCCCCCCTCCCGACCCCCCCCCCCACACACACACACATTCTCAGCAATCCAGGGACATCAGCCCTGGCTGCTCCTCAAACAAGATGTTCCACTTCCCAATTCTCTGTTTTCAGAGATTGTCCCCCATACCTGGAATTCCTTCCTCGTGACCATCTGCTGCCTTCCTTCTGGCTAAAATCCCACCTATTAGAAGATGCCCTCTCCAAGACGCCTTAATGATAGTGCCTTCCCTCCATCGATGATCTCCAGTTTACCTGTGTGCATATGGGCTGTCCCAAAAGTCTTAGTGCCATTTTAGGCCAATAAGACTAACTTACCCTACTGGAACAGGCTGCATCTAGTTTGTACCCAGCTGTATGCATGTTGTGTATCATAGCAGACTGTGGGCTCCTTGAGACCAGGCACTGTCTGTTGCCTTTCTTTGTATCCCCAGCACTAAGCATGGTGCCTGGCCCATAGTAGGTGCTTAAATATGGGTTGACTTGTCCCCTCAATTATTTTTTGTTTATGAGAAATAGACTGTGTATTTGATAAAGAGAGCTGGGCTCAGAACCTCACAGACTTGTATTCTAGCCCAACCTCTGACCCATATTGGTGGTGTGACCCTGGGCAAGTCATTTCACTGTTGATATTCTAGATGACTTTCTAAGAATAGAAGAGGTGCCTCCCTGCTTTGGAAGAGGAAGTTTCCTTACCTGAGATGACCATTTGCCAGTGAAATCCTAGGTCCTCATTCTTTGCACAGAGTTTGTATTCGTTTACATATTGGTCCCCATGGAATCGAAGCTCTTTGAGGGCAGAGACAGTTCATTTTGTCCATTGATTGGCATTACCAAGAACAACCCTTATTAGTAGAAGGCAGATGATACCAGCTTATTGACTGATAATCAAATTGAAGAAAATGATAACCTCTAGTCTTCACTTAATTCTCTTCCTTGAACACAGAGAAGATTCCTACAGATAATGGATTTTCAATACTCACTTATTGATTAACTTTTATATTTCTTCCTGTTTATGTAGTCTGAAATCACTGGCATAGATCAAAGAAACCTTATAAAACTTAAACAATAAATCTCTCCAGTGGAAGCTTTACACAGAATCTCAAAATGTGGAATCTGAAATTATGATTATAAATATAAATTTATAATCCTCTCTTTTCAACCATTTGGCAAACAACACCAAGAGAATGCCATGAATAATAGTTTCCCTAGATTGTAGCAAAGTGTTTGACAAAGCGTCATCTTGTGAGTAAGATGGAAAATGGGGTTAGACCATAGCAGAGTTAGGTGGATTTGAAAATGTGTGAGTGCCCGGGTCAAAGAGTGGTCATGAATGTTCCATGTCATCTTGAATAGGAGTCTCCAGTAGAGTGCCTCAGAGGATCTGTCTTTAGTTCAGTACTGTTTAACATTGTTTGTTAATGTCTTAGGGGCAGCTAGGTGGCACAGTGGATAGAGGACCGGTTCTGGAGCCAGAAGGCTTTGAGTTCAAATCCAGCTTCAGACCACACCATTTATGTGACCTGAGCAAGTCATTTAACCCTGTTTGCCTCAGTTTTTTCACCTGTAAAATGAGCTGGAGAGTGTCTTTGTCAAGAAAACCCCAAATGGGATCACAGAGTTGGGCACAACTGAACTTGACATCAATGTCTTAAATAAAAGGTTTGATGACATTTGCTGATGACACAAAACTGGAAAGAATCTCTAAGATGTTGGATGGCAGGCTACAAAGGTGTTGACAGGTTAGGGTAGTGGGCACCTTACTTTTTTTGATCACATACCCCTATCAGCAATTTTTTTCTGTTGGTATGCTGGGGAGATTGGAGGATTTGCTGCTTCTGTGAGCGTCCAGATCAGGGTTAGGTTATAACTGCCCCTGGGGACTGATGAAAAGGAGGAAGGTTGGGAGCTTTTGCCGCAGTCAGGATAAGGTGGAGTAGAAGGATGGTGGGTTATAATGAATGAAGTGCAAGCATGATTGTATTGAAAATGAGCCTCAGGATTGACTATCCTTGGGAACAGTGGGAGAAGACCCATCTCCTGCCCTCTGGTTGATCAGGTAACCCTCAACAGCAAGCCATGTTTCCCTTGAGGTTATGCCAGGGCCCTCCCAGGGTACCTGCTACCCTCCTCTCCACACTTTGGAGACCACCAGGATAGAACATTGATTCAGAGCTAAAGAAATGAAACATGAGAGATTAATATAGTCTTATAGTTGGATTTAAAAGCAGTGCAAGAGAGTAGTATGGTTATTCATCAGTTTGTCTGGAAAAAAAAATTTTGGGGCTTTCAAGGAGACTATAAGTTCTTTATGAGTCAGCAATAGGGGTATGGAAGCCAAAAAAAAAAAAAAGGTGATACAATATGAAACTGCACAAAGAGAGGCATCTCTCCTCCCTAGGACCATGGACGTGAGAGTCCCATGTCCTGCCCTGGTCAGAGCATATCTGGAAAGGCATATTCAGTTCTAGCCACCATGTTGTGCAATGGACATTGATCAGCTTGAGAGTGAGGGTGACCAAGACTGTGAAGAGGCTTGAGAGTCAGATCAGCTGAAGGATCAGGGCTGCTTATTCTAGAGAATCGAGTGTGGGGAACATGAGAGTTATGTTCAAGTAGAGTGCTAGCCTTGGTGTCAAGAAGATCTGGGCTTAAATCCTGCCTGCTTCTTACACTACAAGGATATCCCTAGGCAAGTTGTGGGATTATAGCTTTTGAGCTGGAAGAGTCCTGGAGTGGTCTCTACTCTAATTTCCTTTTACAGATGAAGAAATTTAGTCTTACAAAAATTAAATGACTTTCCTAAAGCTGCACAGTACTAAGAGACAGAAGCAGGTTTAGAACCCAGGTCTTCTGACTCTTTGGAACCAGTTTTTTTTACCACTAAGCGCTGCTGCTTCTTTCTCTTGATCTGCTTTCTTGCCTGGAAACTGGGGATGATGATGTCTGTAGTTCTAGATGGGCAGAGTAGTTAGGAAATATTGCAAAAAATAAATCACCTATTGTGGTAGATTAAAAGGGCTATAAAATGGAATTGTTACCATGTTTTTCTGTTGAAGTCACTGTTTATTGGGGTCAGTGTTTTCAAGGGCTCTATTAATTTAACCTGATTCCCGTTGCTTGTACATATCTTCATTGTGTCTCATTGAGAAACCAGCATAAACTGGGAGTGACACCTCAAGGTGCTTCTAGGATTTTGCTAGAATGATGTCACCAGGCTTGGTAAATGACCACATCTACCATTTTCCAAAAAGCCAGCCCCTGAAAGCTTCCTTGAGCATCACCATGTGCTTTTCATTGCAGAAGTTTGCAAGAAGGGAGTCGTAACTGTGAGTCCCGCTCGGACGATTTTGTTTGGATCCACGGTCAATGTTTCATGCTCTTTGAAGCCGAAAGAAGGCTGTTCACGCACTTCTGATTTCCAAAAGTTAACCTTCTACCAAAATCGCATTCGGGTTAGCTCCCTGAAGAGCCACTCGCTCAGCATTCAAGTCTCCAATCTCCACCTCGGAACAACTGTGTTTGTGTGCAAGGTCTCGTGTGGCGGCCTCACGGAGAGTCAAGTGTGTGGGGCTGATGTCTCTGTTGGCGGTAGGCAGACTTTTTGCATCCTAATGCTTTCACAGGCTTTTGGCGTAAAATTGAAATAGTAGATAACTGCATTTTTCATGTATCCCAGTACTGGGAAAGCTAGAATCACAAACCTGTCACATATGATCATAGATATAGAAATATAAACAGATATAGATAATAAAGATTGAAATAGCCAAACAACTGTTTTCTGTGCATCCCAACATTGGGAATGCTAGAATGTCAAGTCTGGCATATGTACATAGATATATGCACATGGGAAAACATTCTTAGAGCCCAGGTTAAGAATCCCCTTCAAAGAGAAAGCCAATACATACAGGGAAACGTGACTAGGGAAAGGGGGTGTCTTGATCTGGGAAGTCTTGGGGATGTGAGGGTAGCCAGGACAATTGACCTCTGGTCCTGCAGCCTTAGAGGTCTGATTGGTACATGTAGAGGCTTCATGTCCCTAGCACCTAGCACATCAAGCCCTTTGTAGATGCTCATTGACAGGCTGGGTCAAGTTGTCACTGTAAAATTAGGAATGGTACAATGTAACCGCTCTGGTCTCTTCCACCTCTAAATCTGAGATCAGATGAGCCTCTTTGGTCTGCCATGATGACCATTATATGTCTTTGCTGTCAGGTCTTCTGCTGCTTTGGAGGCAGGACAGGAGGTATAGAACCCAATTTTATTGGAGTCAGGAACTCTTAGGGAGGAAATTCCATTGATGGTGCAAATCGTTAGCTCCATTGCAACTTCTGAGAGTCATTGGGGTGAACTGAGACCCTTCTCAGGGTTCGGTGGCCAGTAGTGTTGAAGGCAGCGCCTTGGCCCAGTTTGCCTGACTCCGAGGCCATTTACCCACCTATGAAGCCACATTGCCCCTCCCCTCCCTAGAATCCCAGTCTTCTTCCTGGTCCCTACTCTGCCCCCCAAGCAGTCATTGAAGCATTCCCAGATAATTGAGGTTGGCTGCCAGTGGAAAATTGATCACAAGCATTTATTAAGCACTTATCATTTTCCAGAAACTGTGCTAAGAGCTGAGGATACACAAATAAATAAAATAAAAGGGCAAAAACCATCCCTGCCCCCAGAGCTTCAGTTCTAATGGAGAAGAGAAGATGTACAGAAATAGGGACAAAAGAGAGAACAGATGGAAAGGATGGTGGCAGTCACTGAGGGGGCTGGAAAAGGCCATCTTCCGAAAAAGAAACTGGAGCTTTCTCTTCCTCTTCTCTCTCCCTTGCTCTTAATTTTTTTTCTTTTTCTTTTTTTTTTTTTTTTGTTCTCCCAGAGTCACATAGCTACTAAGTGTCTGAGGTTTGATTTGAACTTGACTCCTTCTGCATCCAGGGCAGACATTCTATCTACTGCAGGACCTAACTGACCCTTTTCCTTTCTTCTTCTTCTCCTTTTTTTTTTTTTTTTTAAGATTCTTTCCCTAACAACAAGCATTTATTTTTTCTTCCTCTTGAGAAAGGAAAAAAAGGAGACCAAACCTTTATAATAATTTTACATAGCCAGCCAAAACACATTCCATGTTGCCTGTGTCCAGATACATATGGCTTATTCATCATATTCTACCTCTCCATCAGGAATCATGCTTCATCACCAGAACTCTGATGTTACTGGTCATTGCCTGATCAGAGTTATTAAGTCTTTCAAAAAGTTACTCAGCTTTTCCAAGCTGCTATTGTTTTAATAAAAGGTTCTCCTGGTTCTGCTCCCTTCCCTCTGCATCAGTTCATCCAAGTCTTCCCGGGTTCCTCCGAACCATGCCCTTCATCATTTATGGTACAATGTTTATATACCATAATGTGTCCAGGCATTCCCTTTTTGATAGGCACTTCCTTAACTTCAATTCTTTGCCACCACAAAAAAGCTATTTTTTATCTGTCTTAAAGGAAGGCAGGGGTTCTTACCTACATACTTGTCTGTATCCATGCAATCATCTCCTATACTCCGTTAGTGTTTACCATGATGGACCTCATGTGGGCTGGCTCACTGGGGCAAGTCATGGGTTCCTGTTGGGAGAGGTAACTGTAGAGACAAATGACTTAGGTGTGTTTGTGTGTATGTCTATCTGTCTGTCTATCTATCTCAAACACCCAAGTAATAGGCTATTACTCTGAACCAGGACAGCTGTTTCAGGAAAAGTCACAGTAACAGATACCTGTTGAGAACTCCTGCCTCAATCTCTCCCCACTTCAATCCATCTTCCATTCAACCACCACAGGGATTTTCCTAAAGCACAGTTCTGATCATGTCCCTCTCTTATTCAATAAATTCCAGTGACTTCCTATCACCTCCAGGATCAAATACAAACTCCTGTTGGGCATTCAAAGTCTTCCATAATCTAATCCCTCCTCCCTTTCCCATCTTCTTACACTCTACTCCCCACCACATAGTCTTTGATCCAGTGACCCCGACCTTCTGGCTGTTTCAGTAACGAGACCCTCCATCTCTCAGCTCTGGGCATTCTTTCTGTCTGCCCCTCAGACCTGGAACACCCTCCCTTCTCAATTCTAACTCTTGGCATCCTTTAAGTCTCAAATCCCATCTCCTACAGGAAGCCTTTTCCAATCCCTCTTCATTCCAGTGTTTTTCCTCTTTTATTTTTATGTGTATTTATTTCCAAATCAGTCTGTCTGTAGCTTGCTGGTATATATTTGTTTACATGTTGTTTCCCGTTAGACCATGAGCTCCTTGAGGGTAGACTATTTTTTTTGTGTGTGCCTATATTAGTATCCCCAGCACTTAGCACAGTTCCTGCCTAGTAGGAGCACTTAATAAAGGTTTGACTGACAAGGGAGCTTAACTCCACTGACGCCCTCCCTTGGTGGGGGAGCATGTAAGCTCTTCTTTCTGAATGACTCCTGGCCGTGACATCATCAGTAAAATGGAGTGTTCCGTGGGTGTTTGAAGCCCAGGTAGGGTTCTGAGTGTTCTCACCACAAGTCTGAGTAACCCTGACACCAGGCAGAGCTCTCAGGTTCAGTCGTCTGCAAGTCACTTCTCCCCTCCTTCCTGTGACTGTTCAAACTGTAATAACCAAGGGACCCTTGCTCATTCTGGGTTCCATGGAGGATCATTGGCCCAAAGACCATTAGGACATTAAGTAACCATAGAAGAGGTCTTAGACCTTAGAGCTTTTCAGGATAATTTTGTACCTGGTGCCTCATTTACTCAAACTGCTCTCTCCTTTTGGAATAAGGATCTTCCTACTCAGATGGACTGCCCTACACATGGGTTCTATTTCTGCCCACTGAACTAAGGATTCTTTGCTTTCTTTCAAGCCTCAGACCCCTCTGGCTGTCTGGTGGAAGCCTGTGGTTCCTTTCTCAGAAAATTCTTTCTCAATATGCACGAGACAAAATACAGAGGATTACAAAGGTCACCCATTATACTGAAAGACATAAAAAAAAATTCTCAGACCCAAAGCTAAGAAAGTATAGAGTAATGAGGCTATCCATGAGATGACTTAGTCCTCGAGACAGAGAATGGAGAAAGAATACTGTGTCTGTGACAGGAGACCCCTGAGTCGTGACTGTGAAACTTTAGGCAAGTTATTTCACTTTCTCAGACCTTAGTGCCTTCATCTTTACAAGGGGAGTGGGGGAGGTGGTTGTCATAATAGATGACTCCAAAAGTCCTTTCCAGGCCTAAGTTTACACTCCTATAAATCTCCTGTGGGCTGGCGGTCACTACTGTGCCCTGCTAGAGAGGGGAAAGGCATTCACAGCTTGTATCCCATAGCTTAGGGTTTTGAAGAGCATATTTGTTGCAGGTTGTGACTTCGTGCCCATCAAACCTGTCCTTGCCATGAGGAAGGAAGCACCTGCAGAGGGTTAGCAAGCACCTGGCTGCTTTCCCTGTTTTCTTAGCGTCAGGATAGGAACTAAGTAACAATAATTCACACGCATGTTTATGCCCCCAGAGTGAGAGTGGGCACGAGGGGCACTCGGCCATCCAGGGAGATAACAGATAGGTGTGGGTTTCTCTTTCATCTCACCATCTTCGCAGCAAATAGTCTACTTTCCACGTTTGCCCAGGCTGTGCTGGAGCCTGGGACGCTCCCCCTCATAGCTGCCTTTTCTGGGAATTTTTACCTCCAATTAAGTTCAGCTCAAGGCGTTTCCCATCTGTAAAATGAGCACATTGGACTCAATGACACCTGAGGCCTTTCCATCGAGATTCAGGCTCCTCTGACCACAGGTCACAGAGTAGATGCTGGCCTTCATTGGCCTAGAGACAGCTCCCTCACTAAATATCAAGGATGCCGTGTGTCTGGCCTCTAAGCTCCCAATAATTGCACATGATTGAATATTAACTGGATAATGTCGAGGAGGGATTTGAAAGGGTGAGATGAGATAGTGATTGGAAAGTTCTTAGCCCCATACCTGGCACCGTACGGTAAGCGCTATACAAATGTTGGTTATTAATTTTTGTGTTATCATGGTGTACAACACCATTTTGGTAAGACTCAGATGTCGTACTTACTGACCCTCCATTTTTTCTTTGCCTTGTTTTTTGGTAAAGTCACTCCAGAGCAGCCCCAAAACCTCTCCTGCAGCCAGCTTGGAGAGCACGGAAATGTGATCTGCACCTGGGATAAAGGAAGAGACACTCACCTGTACACCGTGCACACCTTGCAGTGAGTGATGCAGCCCCCTACCAGGGCTCCCTGAGACCAATTCTCTTCATGCCTGAGCCAGTGGGGCTTTAGGGAGTCCCTACAGAATGCTGCCTTACTTAAATCCAGTTCCCAAGCAAGTCAAGACATCACCCATGATGTCACTAATTTTCTTCAAAAACGAGGGACAAACAATTAAGGAATGGTGGAAAGAACACCGATCCTGGAGTCCCAAGATCCTGCCACCGATGCTTACTGCCTGGGGACCTCATCGAACTCCCTTTACCTCTTCGGCTCTCAATTTCCTCCAGCGTAAAAGGAGGAGGCTGAATGCTTTCTGAGAGTCACTCCTAGTTATCTATTAATCCTCCTACAACTGCTAAGATTCCACGATGATGTGGGACAGGGCTGGGACTCAAACCTGGGTCTCCTGCCTTCTAGTGCTCGATCCCTGGCACTGTGCTGCCTCTAAACACAATGAAAAGTCGCTCTCTTTTGTTCTTTCATTGAAGACCCCTCCTTAGAAAGAATCTCTTCCTGAGTCTCAGACCAGACACCTTTAATCCAACTCCTCCCAGGTGGAAAGGGAGACAAAATTCCCCGTCTTCCCCTCTCCCCCTCTCCCCCTCGCTCCCCGCCCCCTCTCGCTTTTAATCTAGTTCATGGAATCCTAGATATAGAACTAGCAGGGAATCTCCGCCGCTGAGCTCAGCCTCCTCCATGTACCAGCAGCAGAAGTAAAAGCATGGCTCTGTCTTTCCTTTTTCTAGAGGTTTCCAACATGCTTAATAAAACCACTTGGATCTGAAGCTTTTCTCTCAAACTCTCAGAAGGGCTGCAGGGTTTTTCCCACTTCTGGATGCCTTCAAAGCATTCTCGATGCACGATCTCAGCATCATGGAGCTGGAGCCAAGCCTCTGGGTGGTCTTCACTATTGCTCTCCTCTTTCTCTCTGCAATTTTCCCAGTCAGAGCCAGCTCTTCTCTGATGGCTTCAATTTCTTCAGGTTCTGAATCCTCAGCTCTCCAACTAATTCGCTTCTGATTGAAATGTTGCTCCTGGCTTGGGTACTGACCCACTCCTGAGTATAGCCCAGGCTTCTCTCTCCTCGTAAGGAACTGAAGCAGTGGCAGTAGTAGGTCTCCCCCCTCCCCACCTGAATACATTTATATACACCTTATTCACAGACAGATCTTACAGAAGAATATGAACACCTGTCCTTCTAATATACTTTTAACTAGCTTTATTTAAAAAACAAAACTCATTGTTTCAATAACAAATACTTTTGTAACCTTCTTCCCAAGAACCTTGTTAAATAAACAGGTGTATGATATTCCCAGTTACCAAATAGGAAAACTAAGATACGGAGAAGTTAAAATGACTTCCTCTGTCCCAAAGTGATAAGTGACAGAGGGAGGATTTGAACCCAGGTTATCTGTCACATCTCAGTCAAAGTGAATAAATGTTATTGTTGAGGGCTCTGTCCCTAGGATGAGAAGCCACACGTGTTCTGTGGAGTCTAGTCACTGCTTTAAACATTTCCTCAAGTGAGAACAGGGATGTCAAAACCACCCTGGGAGATGGGAGGGCCCACAGCCTTGTAGGTGAAGAGGACCCTTTTCAGGATCGTATATTGGTAGAGTTTGAAAACTCCCAAATTGTCATCAGATTTGGAAGCCTCTGAAAATGCTTGCTGTACAAGTTCAGAATAGGTCCTGGCAACAGAACGAGTCTGGAAGTTTGTCTGGAGCAGGGATGGCTGAGAAGATCCTTTGTTCAGAGCTCTCTTGTCTGTTCTGTTGTGTTCCCATTGGCTGATTTGATCCTCAGGGGTAGATGCTACTGTTTTTCTCAGTTTTTTAAAAAACAGTTTCATTTAAAGTTTTGAGTTCCAAATTCCGTATCTCCATCCTTCCTTCCCCTCCCCCTCCCTTAAAAGTAAGCAATCAGACATAGTTTATAAGTGTGTAATTATGTAAAACATTTTCATATTAGTCATTTTGTACAAGTAGATTCAAAAGAAAAAAAGAGAAAAATAGCCTGCTTCAATCTGTATTCAATCAATATCCGTCCTTTCTCTGGAGACAAATAGCATTTTTCATCATTCTTCCTTTGGGATTATCTTGGATCATTAGATTGCTGCGAATAACTAAGTCCTTAGCACGTCTTTGTTGACCAACGTTGCTGTTACTGTGTATAATGTTTTCCTCATTTCATTTTGCATCAGTTCATGGACATCTTTCCAGGTTTTTCTGAAATCATTCTGCTTGTCATTTCTAACAACACAAATAATATTCCATTACAATCCTATACCATAGCTTGTTTAGTCATCCCCCAGTGGATGGGCATCCCCTTGATTTATAATTCTTGTCTATCACAAAAAGAGCTGCTGTGAATATTTTTGTACTAATAGGTCCTTTTCCCTTTTTTTTGGATATCTTTGGGGTACAGACCTAAGGTAATGCTATTATTATTTCCATTTTCACAGATAAGTAAACTAAGGCAGAGGTGAAGTGATTTGCCCAGGGTCCCACAGTTATAATAAGTATCTGAGGCAGAACTGGAACTCAGATCCTGACTCCATTTAACTGCCTCCAGATGAAGCATTTCAACTATCTGAACCTCAGTTCCTTCATCTATAAAATGAGGGAATTGAATTGCATGATCTCAAAGGTTCTTTTTGATTCCAAATTATCTTGTTTATCCCCTTAAGCTCTCTGAGTCTCAGTTTTCTCCTCTGTAAAATGGGGTAGTAAAACTAAACCTGTGAAGTATTGTCATTTTGAAGAAAATGATTTGAAAACTTAAAGGTCTGGGCTTTAATCCAGAAAGACACTAATCTAAATCCTGTCTCTGATACTTCCTACGTATAAGACCCCAAACATGTGACTTAACCTCTGTTGCCTCAGTTTCCTCTTCTGTAAAATGAGGAGGTGGCATTTGAGGGCTCTTTCAATTTGTCATATGACAAGTCAGACTCCACAGTCTCAATTTCCTCATTTGTAAGAGGTGGAGATTAGACTAGATTGCCCATGAAGTCTTTCCAGCTCTAGGCCTCTAGGATCCTGTGACCTCTAAGTGCCATGGAAGTGTAAGTTATAGAAATAGGAGTGGTAGGAATGGTACTTGTGGTAGTAGTAGCAGCAGCAGTAGTGGTGGTGGTAGCAGTGATATTAGTTGTAGTAGTGGTGGTGGTGGTAGTGGTAGTAAAATTGGAAGAGAATTCAGAGATCACCTAGCCAATCCTCTAATTTTACAGATGAGGAAAACTGAGCCACATGAGATCACCTAGCTAGGAAGTGTCTAAGAAAGGATTAGAAACCAGTTTTCCCAGTTCTTGCCTTGTGGTCCTACATCTTATGGACACTAACGCATTTCTTCTTCGTAGGCTGACAGGGCCAAACAATTTAACCTTGGAAAAACAATGTGCTCCATATCATGATGATTTGGATCTTGGACTAAGCCTGAGCCCAGCTTCTCCTGAAGTCAATTACACAGCCAAAGTTGTTGCTTTGAACAGCCTGGGGAATTCTTCTTCACTCCCGTTGGTGTTCTCCTTCATGGACATAGGTGGGTGTCTTTTGTCCTCCATCTTTGTGGCTCACTTGATGCTCCGCATTTGCCACCTGTAGTTCTCAGCTGTTTTCCCCTGTGGCTCCTGGAAAAGTGCCCCAAGAGATGGGGAAGCTTCTTGAGGGGTAAGGCTGGCTTTGTGCTATTTCATCTACCTTTGCACCAAGCACTGTGCCTTGCACATAGTAGGAGCTCAATATGGTAACATATATCTTGATGGATTGCTTTGTTTAGACTGTCTCCCTTGTACCTGGAAGGCTTCCTGATTCACCTCTTGGAACCCCAGACTCTGTGCAGCGCTCCATTCATGCAAAATGCTCACAGGAAGCCTCGCTGACCCCCCAACTCCCTAATATTCTCTATAGAACCATTAAGTCCATACTTAATGATTGTGGTCTCCACCCAGGCATGTGTCAGCTCCTTGAGGATGGGTACAGTTTGGTTTTCACCCCTGTATGACCAGTAATTACTTCCTAGTAGATGTTATCAATTCAACTCAAGAAGCTTTTATTCAGCATCCACTTTGTACTAGACACTGGACCAGGCTTTAGTTCTATAAAAAAAGAACCAAAATAATCTGTGCCTTCAAGGGCTTCACGGTCTGCTAAATATTTGTTGGATTAGATTGATAAAATGCCTGGATCTTGGGGCATGAGAGGTGGCTATTATATTTAGCACCTGAGGATATGTGCAGAATAAATTGGATTTCAGGAAATCGTTCTAGTGTCACCTGCTCATATTCCTTGGTGACTCCCTGCCCATCCCACCCTTTATATCTACCACCACCTCTAAACTTCCTTTTTTCTCCTGCTCTTCTTTCTATTTCTAGTCCCTCCCCTACCAAATGTCCTGTGTTCATTGTTCTATGGCACCATCCCCTCTTTCTTCCTCTTCCTCTTTTGCCGCTTCTGTGTTCTTTCTAGCCTAGCAGGTCATTTCCCTCACATAGTCTGTATGTCATTGAATTAATGCCTTTAAATTAAAAAAAAAAGTCCACACCAATGATTCCATCTGTATAGGGAACTTTCAGTGTGGAAATCCCTCTGCCTATGAAGATTAGCCTTTTTTTAAAAAAACTGAGTCTTAGAGAATCTAGACAGAATTTCAATGCCTTAAGTAGGTTCAGACTTCCATTTGGTCCAAAGGAGGACTTGAACCCAGACTTCTGAAAATCCAAGTATCTGCTGAAGCAGCGAAATTAATGAATTAAATAAAATCATCACCAAGATTGATGGTAGTCATTGTCTAATTGGAAAAAGTCCGGAGTGGGTTATAGGAAGGGAAATCCATGTAACAACTCGCATCTTCTTCTCTTTCACCACAAACGAGACTTCACCAAATGAAGTGCTCATGGGAAGCAAGGTCCATAGTGCTGGTGACCCCTCGAATACCCCCGGTGGTGATGTCTAGAACTGCTGGCTAATTCCCTTTTCTGCTTGGGTTACTAGTGAAGCCTCTTCCTCCAAGTGACATCAGAGCTGACTTTCCCAATTTGTTGGCCAACTTCTGTACCTTGCAATGGCAGGACCAAGGGCCAGTGGTGCTGAATCGCCTCCAATTCCGGCCAGTCCGTGGGAGCACCTGGAGAACGGTAATCATTCCATAGTGGTGAGAAGGAGAAGGGCCTCACCTTTCCTTTAAGTGTGTAATATCTGTGGTGGGAAAGAGATTTCATCAGATATTTTCAATATGATGACCTCAGTCTTTCTCATTTTTATTCATCTCTTTCTATCTGAAAATTAGGGGCGCTGAGATGATTTGAACTAAAGGATACACGTTTGAGTCATTCCTGAAAGTCCTGTGTGGTTCTGTCTTTTAGTAAATGTCATAGACTTCGATCAATGATATCAATAGTTCTTTTTGTTTTTACATCCCTAATGACCAAAATAATCATTCACGTGTAACAAAGGTAATAATAATAGCAGTATTTATATAGCTCTTTTAAGGTGTGCAAGGTGACTTTACATATATGGTCTCATTTTATCCTTACAACAACCCTTGGACAAGAGATGCTTTTATGATCCTCATTTTACAGGTGAAGAAACTGAGACCCAGAAAGCTAAAGGACTTGCCTAGCTAGTAAGTGTCAGAGGCAGAATTTGAACTCAGATCTTTCTAATTCCAAACTCCAAGCCCTGCACTCTATCCACTCCTATATCAAAAGAGATAATATTTGTAAAGCATTTAGCCCAGGACCTGGCACATGGTAGGAGCTTAATAAGTGCTTGTTGAATCAAAATGACTTACACTGTTTACCCCAAGTTATTATGTTTTTCTGAGGGCTCATCAAAGTGAATCAATTAATGGTTTATATCTCTGAAAACAAATGAAAGTTGTTGCTTCCGCACAAGCCTCAGCTTTTTCTTTAAGGAAATAGAATTGGCAATTCAGTTCAATTTGTCAGGCTCTTATTAAGTACCTACTATATCCCCAAGCATTGTTCATGGCACATGGACAAAGGATGAAACATTCCTTATCCTTCAGAAGCCTATATTCTCTCAGGTGGCATGGAAATGTATGAGTTTACTAAACATACCTTTGATCATTTCACTGCCTTACTCAACAGGGACAGCTAAGTGGTGCAATGGAGAGAGCACCAGTGCAGGAGTCGGGAGGAGCTGAGTTCAAATGTCACATCAGACACTTGACACGCACTAGCTGTGGGACCTTGGGCAAGTCACTTAACCCCAACTACCTCATCCTGGGTCATCTCCAGTCATCCTGATGAATATCTAGTCACTGGATTCAGATGGCTCAGGAGGAGAAGTGAGGCTGGTGACCTGCACAGCCCTCCCTCACTCAAAACAAAGTCAAGTGCAAGTCATGTCATCATTTCTGTGATGGCATGGTGTTCTTCGGCAACAAAGGACGAACACACACCCTGCCTTACTCAACAAACAGCTGTGGTTCCCTACTAATACCCTTAGAGTCAAATACAGACTCCATTGTTAGGCAGCGAAAGCCCTGCCCAATCTGGATTCAACTACCCTTAGACCATTATATTACCTCTGTCGTCTTGGTAACCAGACCTTCTTCCTTTCCTCATCCACTGCGTTCTGTGCCTTGCCACTAGCTTGCCCCTCTGCCTAGAATGCATTCCTTCCACACCTCTCTTACAATCCTTTGCTGAGGAAGCAGAGACATGCTGAAGGTCACTCAACCAGTTAAGGGCCAGCATTGAGATCTGAACCTGGATATTTGGAAAGCCTCCTTTGACCCGATCTTGCTGAGACAGTGAAGGGTTGACGTGTCAGGGGTTGAAAGTGTCTGGAATCTGATCAGTGAAGAGAAGAGGAAAGAAAAGGATGAGTTAAAGATGCAGACACAAGAAAAAAGGCAAGAGAGGGTCAGGAGTGTCTGAAATGGAGTTGAAGACTTGTAGGCAGCAGCTTGAAGTTGACTTTCTGTTTCCACTTTTCTCACATCACTCCTCTTCAGACCTACTCCACTTGAATCACAAGAACCACTGATCTGCATTCAAGTCATGGACAAGACCTTTTTTCTGAATCAATAGCTTTATTTACATGATTCCCCATGCCTAGAAGATCTCCTACCAACATACTACCTCCTCTGGGAGACTCTTTCCTGACCCCCTTAGTGGTGGTGGTGATGATGGTGATAGTGGTGATGGTGATAACTAGAATTTATATAATGTTTTAAGGTTTGCAAAGCACTTTGCAATTATCATCTCATTTGATTCTCACAACAGCCCTGAGAGGCAAGGGCTATTATTATCCCCATTTTACAGATGAAGAAACTGAGGCAGAGAGAGGTTAAGTGGCTGTCCAAGGTCACTAGTAAGTGTCTATGGCTGTATTTGAATTCAGATCTGGATCTCTATCTACTGCGCTGACCTAGATAGATGCCTTAGTTGTATTCCGCATAGCACTTGTACCATCATATATTATGTGACAGTTATATGTGTTGTCATATATCTCCACTAGGTCTTAACCTTGGTGTGGGCAGGCATAGTAATTTAAATCTGTTCATCCTCCAGGGATCACTAGAGTACTCTGCACATCGTGTAAAGCTTCTCAAGCAGAGATTGTTCCACTCTTTGTACTCATGTCCCTGGCACCTATGCAGTAGGGACTTAATAAATGTTCAGTAATTGACATAGTTGGTGCTTAATGAATGATCATGCAAATGCTAACTCAGAACAAAGAGGTCAGAAACCCAGACTGACTGACTGTGATTTCTTCTCATAGCATCAGAAATGGGAGGTAGCTTCAAAGGCCATTGGGCTTCATCGTTCTTGGGCGAACAATACAAAACTTTTTGTTTGTATTGTATTTCAAGGTTCATGTCACTAATTCTGGAGGAAAATACGATCTGTACAACCTGAAACCATTTACAGAGTATGAATTTCAGATTTCCTCTAAGCTACATTCTGTCAAAGGAAGATGGAGTGACTGGAGCAAATTACTGAGGACTTGGACTCCGAAAGAAGGTATTGCACACGTGCCCACACACATGCACATACACGTTCTCATTACTCTAAATCTGAGGAAGAAAATTACTGTTGCTTTTTACTAATCTCTTCTTGAAATAGAATGTTTCCTTCAGTTATTTAAAACCATTATTCTGAGAATGGGCCCAGAACAAGATGATGCATGACCCCCTGGCCTTAGAGGCAACGTAGAATCATAGAAGACTTTTGAACATTCAAGAGCTCGAAACCTTTCTGATCAAACGGCTTGGGAAACAAGGATTTTTGTCCATGGTGCTCTTGTTTTCATTGGTTCTTAATCAAGGGAACACTCAGATCAAAGGTTGGAGTGGAGGTGGTTTGGACTAAATTGGTTTCAGTGTTTCCCTCTTCTTCATCAACAAACAGAATCAGAATTGTCCGAAGGAAAAGGCCACCACGTTTGGCACATTATCAGAACAATTTTGATCTTTTCATTTTAAATTAATTGTGTTCTATTTTTCCCTACCACATTTTTGGCCTAATCCATCAAACGTCTTATTCATGATATCTTCCAAAGTTTTAATTCAGTCTAACAAGGTGAACTTAAACTATTGTTCGATCATGTTTGACTTCATGAATGACCCCATTTGGACTTTTCTTGACAAACATAATGTAGTAGTTTGCCATTTCTTCTCCAGCTGATTTTACAGATGAGGACATGGAGGAAACCAAGATTAAGTGACTTCCCAGGGACACATAGTTATTAAGTGCCTGAGGCTGGATTTGAACTCAGGTTTTCCTGTCTCCAGGCCTAATGGTCTATCCCTCTGCACCACCTTAATTAGTAAGAGGACGGTCATCATCAAAGCCATAGGGAGAGAGTATGCTGGTCTTGGAGGCAAGAGAGACTAAGTCTGACACCTAATAATTACATAGTGCTATGTCATTTGCAGTTTCATGGATTTTATCTCAACAGATTCTCACAACAGGGGAAGCGAGGTAGGAAGTTAGATGACTATCGCCAGATAAAGAAACTGAGGGGTCAGGGAGGTTAACCTCTCTGGAACTTACCCAAGATCACACAACTAGGGATTCTCTAAAAGAGTAAGTTAGTGATCTGCCAGGTCTGAATAAGTGAAGGGAATTTCCACACTGGGAGTTATCCCCTCCCCTTTTCCATACAAATAGTTCAGGCTAAAAATAATAAAAACAATAATTTTATAATAATAAGCAAAATTAAATACTAAAACTCAGGACTTGACTTTTCATATCCCACAATATGCTCAGCAAGAGATCTGTTTGATATGGGGAAGCGGGTAGAAGATTGTCATTCTGAAGGCTTTCTGATACTCATGCAGAAAAATTGCCTACTCTCCTGAAACAGCCCTCCCTTAGCAGTCTTCTTGGCTGACGCCCAATGTTTTCATCTTCGTTTTCTGTATTTCATCTTCTTGTGGGTTGTTTAAACACCCTGGGCTGTATTCTTAGCTCCTTGACTCTTACCGCTCACCGCTATTTCTGTCATCAGTTCCTTTCTGAAACATTAATTGATGCAAGACCCAAAAGGTGTGATCTCTCTCTCTCTCCCTCTCTCCCTCTGTCTCTCTCTATCTCTCTGTCTCTCTCTCTCTGTCTCTCTGTCTCTCTCTGTCTCTGTCTCTCTGTCTCTCTCTGTCTCTCTTTCCCTCCCTCTGTCTGTCTGTCTGTCTCTCTGTCTGTGTGTCTCTCTCTGAGTCTCTCTCTCTGTCTCTCTCTCCCTCTCTGTCTGTTTGTCTCTCTGTCTGTCTCTCTGTGTCTCTCTCTTTCTCTCTCTCTGAGTCTCTCTCTCTCTGTCTCTATCTCTCTCCCTCTCTCTCTGTCTCTGTCTCTCTCTCCCTCTCTCTGTCTGTTTGTCTCTCTCTGTCTGTCTCTCTGTCTGTCTCTCTGTGTCTCTCTGTGTCTCTCTGTGTCTCTCTGTGTCTCTGTCTCTCTCTCTCTCTCTGTCTCTCTGCCTCTCTTTCTGTCTCTCTCTGTCTCTCTCTGTCTGTGTCTCTGTCTCTCTCTGTCTCTCTCTCCCTCCCTCCCCCTCTCTCCTCTCCTTTTAACCCCTTAGGCACACATTTGTGTGCTCGGGGTTTTTCACTTGGGTTTTTTCCACTACTAACTCAGTAGTAAGGTTTCAATTCAATTTCATTCCTACCGTAACTATTATTGTACATTGCACTTACATGAAATTGAATGTCAGCTTCTTTTAAAGCCCTCCAGCAGTGACTTGCTTCTCAAAGGCAAATGCTGACATATCATCTCAAAATCACGAAATCCTTGGAGCTGAATCAGTGGCTATGGAGCCCACCCCCTTCTAAAGTATCCAGTCCACCACATACCTGACAAATGGTCACCCAGCCTTTGCTGGAAGGACTTTAATGAGGAGAGAATCTGACAAAATATAGTATGGATTTAGTTGTTTGGAAGGGCTCATCACCAGGTTGGCCATCCCCAAATAACACCTCCTATGACATGAGATCATATATTTTAAAGTTAAGCCAATGTCCCAGGCAATGCAGAAATCCCCCTTCCCTTCTTTTTAAAATGTTCTTCTTTCCCCCATCCCATTCCACTTTTTCTTTTAAATGAGAGATTCTGTAGTCTTAGGAAATCTGATTTTCACCTCACTTTTTTTTTTTTTTTTTTTTGGAGGCAGGGGAAGCTTAACCTTTTCTAGTTCTTTTCATGTTCCAAAGTTCGTTGGGTAAAGAACTGGAGTCAGGAAAACCTGGGTTTGAACCCTACTGTTGACATTTACTTGACTCTGGGCAAGCACATTCCTTGAGTCATCTGTCAAGTGAGGATAATAAGCCCTGTAGAAGCCACCTACCATGATGGTTGTCAAGTTGATAAGCATTTATTAAGCTCTGTGTATGTGCCAGGCATTGTGTTGAGTACTGGAAATACAGAGCAGTCATTTGTTAATTATAATAATATAATATATATAATTATTTAATAATTAAAATAATAATAATTAATAAATTAAGCATTTATTAAGCTCTTCTGGTGTGCCAGGAGCTGCGCTAAATACCAAGGATACAAGCGTATATTTTAATGGGGGTTGGGTGGGGGAGGGGCAGTGGGAGATGAATGTGAAGTGCTTTACAAATGTCTAACGCTATAGAAACACAGGCTCTCCTCTCTCCTCCCTGCCTTTTAAAACCACCAAGATTTAAGGTAGGAGTTTAGATCATTTTTGTGTTGCTAAATGTGGGTTGTGACAGTAGTAACTGTATAAGCTAGGATTAGACCCCTATTCCTTAGAACAGGTGTTGCCTCAGGAAAGGACTATATTTTCATTTTCTTTGTATCGCTAGAGTGTAGCCCAGTGCCTGGTAGAATAAGCCCAGAATAAAAAAATAAATATATGGTGACTGATCATGACCTCGAGCTTTGGGCTTTTGCTTCTGTATGTCACTGCTTCTCAGCCCTGCCCAATTTATCATGTAAAGAGAAAGACCTCCTAGAAGGCTCATGTTAGATCAGTAATGAGCACTGACTTGGAGTCAGAAGACCTGGGTTCTGATTTTGCCTTAGTGAATGGAGTGCTGATCTTAGAGTCAGGAAGCCTCATCTTCCTGAGTTCAGATCTGTCCTCAGACACTTCCTAGCTGTGTGACCCTCGGTAAGTCACTTAACCCTGTTTGCCTCAGTTTCCTCTCTGTAAAATGAACTGAAGAAGGAAATGACAAACCATTCCAGTGTCTTTCCCAAGAAAATGACAAATGGAGTCACCAAGAGTTGGATATGACCGAACAAAAACTAATATCTTGTTAGTACTAATAATTATTTTCAGAAAAAGGCACTAGCTGCCTAACTCTGGGTAATAGTAATTTGGGTCCTGGGCTTGAAGTCAGATAGAAGTGAATTTGAATCCTACCTGCTGGGAGACCTTGGGCAAGTCATTTAACCATTACTGAACTTGGGTTCCCCATCTGCAAAATGGAGGGAAAGGAATATGCCGCATTTACCTCACATGGTTTTTGTGGGAACCAAATGAAATCACTTTTGTGAAGATTCCAAGGCATTGTACAAGTTTAATGGAGTATTGTTATTATTTTCTTCCGAAGAATTGTCATTATTAATCCTAATAATAGTAGTAATGAAAAGGATGTTACAAGTAGAGCAAGATTCAAATATATACTATTGTGGTACCTGGTATACAGTAGGCATTTAATAAATGCTTGTTGATGGATACATACTACATACACAGTACACATAGATGAGGGTGTGTGTAGATATGCCTTGTTTTAAAGCCGCCTTTCCCCACCCCCTTACCAAAGAGCATATTTTTAAATATCTCATAACAAGGTGTTTAAACCGATGATTCCCCTAAGGATCAAAACCAAGTACTGAAGTTCAATTTGTTGACTTAAGAGCTAAGGAAAACCTTTACACATTTGCATGGGATGGTGTGACTCTTTGATTCTATTCCAGCTAATTAGGCCTATGTTCAAGAGTTTGTGTCATTTATGAAATGTCATTTATTCAATTTTCTGGTCTACATCTCAAATTGGGTTTTGGGGGGCTTTTTTGTTGGGGTTTTTTTTGCCTCTAAGCACAATAGGTCCATGCAATGGTTTTGTTTGGTAAAATTTTTTTCTGAAATAAGGTTTTCATCAATTTCAGGGTGATTTGTTTTGTGGTTTTTTAAAATGACTTTTTAAAATCACTATTTGATGGGCAATATGGTAAGGTAAATGGAGCATAGGACCCAGAATGGGGAAGACCCAGTTTCAAATCCCATCTCCAACACTTACTGAGTGACCTTGGGCATGTGACAATCTCCTGAGTCTCAAAAATCTTTAAGATGTATGTAGTTTGACTGAAGAAAATTTCTGTGCCAGTTAAATCACAATTCATTGACATAGAAATATATGACATTTTGACAGTTCCATCTTTAATTAACAATCCAAGATAGTAGTAAGTCAATTCAGCATTTATGAAGTGCCTGCTATGTGTCAGGCTAAGCACTTTACATATGTTTTCTCATTTTATCCTTGCAACAACCCTAGGAGGTAGAGGGACTATTGTTATCCCCATTTTATAGTTGAAGAAACTGAGTCAGACAGAAGTTAAGTGACTTTTCCAGGGTCTGAGGCTGGATTTGACTGGCACACTATCTCCTGCAGAACTGCCTCTGCCCCTTACTTCTAGAACAGTGACTGACACAGAGCAGGTCTTTGATTAATTGAATTGACTAGAAATGGGATGCATTTAACCTGGGAGAGCCTTTAAGTCAGGAGCTCCTGAACCATTTTCAGTCATGGACCCTGTGGGGGTCTCTGCTGAGGCCTCTGGGTCCCTTTGCAGAATTATACTGAATTATACCAAATTATGTTGAAATTAGCAAAATATTTTATAAAAACAAAGTCTCCCCCCCCCCGCCCCAGGTTTTGAGTCTCCCACAGCCTATGACTGTGTGACATTTCGCATTTTTATAAATTTATTTAAAATGCCTTTGTCATCAATATTTTAAAAGCTCTGCGTGGCCCGGTTGAGACAGTTTATTTCTCTTCTTTTTGAGCAGAACCGGTTGGAATGCTGGACGTGTGGTACACAGTGGACTACCTGGAAGGGGGCCTACAAAACATCTCTCTGTTTTGGAAGGTGAGGCTGTGGTGGAAGTCTGAAAGGCTGTCGAATTCTTTCAAGTATCACGAGAGCTTCAAGACAGAGATGAGCCTGAAGTATGAGTCACTTTCTCTGTCCTCCAACATCCTTTAGTTGCCCAGAACAAAGCCCACTTATATTAGAGAGCATTGTCTGAGGCTCAGAGAATTGCTGAAGGTCACACAGATTTGGAGTGTCAGATTTGGAGCTGACTCTGGAGCCAGTTTGCCACCCGCATCTCCTTAGTGATAGAAATTATTCCTTAACTTAACCTCCCTGGGTCTCAGTTTTCCCGTCTGTAAGATGGCACAGGTTGAGTAAGGGGACCTCTGACATTCCTTCTAGCTCTAGAATTGTGATTCTCTTGTGGTTCCTGGTGGGGGAGTTAACACAGACGAAGGGGTGAGCCCTGGGGCTTCCGAGATGGATGCTCTGGGTCTGCTGATCCAAGACTTCCAGTTTTGGCCAGACTTGCAGATGTATCATCGGCAGTGGGCAGGATCATCCTGCTCCTCTTGGGACTAAGGAAAGTTTGACTGGAGGGGGCAGGGCAGGAAGGAAAGAAATTGAGTTTGTTCCCTCCAGTGTCTGCTGGGACCCTTTTCCCCCC
The DNA here is from genome assembly GCF_028372415.1 of Notamacropus eugenii. Classification (NCBI taxonomy): domain Eukaryota; kingdom Metazoa; phylum Chordata; class Mammalia; order Diprotodontia; family Macropodidae; genus Notamacropus; species Notamacropus eugenii. The sequence continues at coordinate 527,888,340 of NC_092873.1, forward strand.
GAGAACAACCACTTCCTGTCCCTCAAATCCTCTCTCTGCCCAATCACAACAAGGCATGCCTGGGAGTGTGGACAGTGTGCTGGCTTTGGAGCCAGAATGCTCCCTCAGATATTTACTATTTGGTTGGTCCTGGGAAAAAAATTTCATCTATTTCTCTTTTTTCTTCTCTATAAAATGAAGGGTTTACTCTCCACGGTCTCTAAAGCCTCTTACCCCTTCCTCTGCCTATATCAATCCCCAACCAGGCCTTCCCCCACCCTCATTCCCCTCACCTTCCTCCGCTCTGACAACCGTATTCCCTCTTCCTTAGCCTTGGTCCAATCTGTGGTCCCATAACCAACCCGGGCTTTCCCCTAGAGTCAGAAGATCTGGGTTCAAAGCTCACTTCTGAAGTGTACTGCATGTGTGACCCTCAGTTTGCTGTCTGTAAAATGAAAGTTTTGGCCTCTATGGTCTCTGAGATCACTTCTAGCTCCCAGTCTGTGATCCTCCACATTCTGTAACCTTGTCCTTTACTATACATCCGGCATGCTTTCTTTAAAAAAAATCTCTTTAATCGATCTTTTGTTTTTACACCACTTTAATTTCCAAATATATTCCCTTTTCCATCCATTCATCCTCTTTGACAAAACTTTTAAAAGGAAGAGGAAAAAAATCAGGAATCCAACCAACACACCAAATATATCTGACAATATGCCACACTCCAGGTCCTACTCCCTGTCCCCTAATCATAAAGGGGAAGAGCCAAGCGTGGACAGAGAGTTCTTTCCCCATCTATGACTCTGGGGTGTTGGTATAGGGAGAGAAAAAGAGGAAGGAAGGGAAACAGAGACTCATTGATGTTTCTTCCCACCCCCAACTGTAAGAAGGACATGGGTCACCTTTCCTGCTCCCAGCTCTGCCCCACACTTTGGCCCCTTTAACTCTAGGGCCCTACTGGGCTTGAGGAGGAACTCTCCAGAAAGAGGCTGCTCCTTGTTTCTCAAAACCCACTTCCCTTTCCTCATCATTGTCCCCAGAAAAGGATACAAAGCAGTTATATTGAGACAGATCCACAAAGTCAGAAAGGAAACTCCATGTGAGAAGGGTTCCTCGGGGGCTTGGAGGTAGGGATTTGACGGATAGTTTGGATCCTTCACTTGTCAAAAATGACGGTGGTGGAGAAGGAAGGAGCTCTCTCCTCCCCACTGTGGTTTTATCTTGTTTCTCCTCTTCCTCCTCTCTTTCCTCTCTCCTCCACCCTCATTTTTCTCTCTTCCCCCTTTTTCTCCCCTCTCTCTTTTCCCTTTTTCTACCTTTCTCATCTTTCCTCCTTCTCCATCTTTTTTTCCTCTTCCTTCTCACTCTTCTCTCACCTTCTCTACCACTCCTTTTTTTCTCCTTCTTTCTCTCCCTCCTCCCCATCCTGTCTCCCACACACAAAAGTTATTGGCTACCAGCATCAGCCTCTACATCAGGGACTTATTGTAAATGGCATATGGATTGGCCATCAAAGCCTTAGAATGGCTGCAACCATTTGTATTCCTTAAGATAGAGGTTAGACCTGTCATTTCAATGGCTTAGGGAACTCTTGGAGGAGGACAAGACCCCTTCTTTGCAATGTATAATCTTAGAGATTTGCCTGGAGCACTGAGAAGTTAGACTACAATCCAGGTCTTCCTGGCTCCCAGGCCAACTGTCTTTCTACTGCCATAGCACTTAGCGCAGCACCTGGGATATAATAAGGACTTAGCAAATGGTTATGGACTGACTTGCTAGGTCAAGGTGCATTCATTCAGATTAAAAATAAAACAAAACAACTGCTTCTGCCACCAAAGTGACCACCATCTTGGGGTGCTTTCAGAGAGTTACAATTTCTAGGAATGTCAGGGTGAGTCTGCTATCCCTGCCCCTAGTCAGAATTTACAGCTAAAATACTCTGGTCAGTCCTGAGTACCACAGTGTTAAAGGATATTGACCCTAGACAGCAGGCTATGGAGGGCAGCCAGGGTGTGGTGAAGAGTCTGGGCTTTGTGCCATGCGATGACTGGGTGAAGGACTAGGGGATGATTGCCTTGGAGAAGGTAACACTTGGAGAGACCAGACGGCTGTGGGTATCATTTACTTGATCTTAGTAAAGCTTCTGATAACCTTGCTCTCGCTATTTTTGTGCAGAAGATGGTGGGGTATGGGTTGGCCAGTAATGGAGCCAGACTGTTTTAAAGCTGGTTGGATAGCGAGATTTAGAGAGTCCATAGTTCTAATGACTTGGTGCTAGCATAGCAGAAGGTCTGCAGAAGAGTGCCCCGGGGATCTTTAGTCTTGTGCAAAGTGGCCAGTCAGTGACTTGGGTGAGGTTTGCTGGACAAAGATGCAGAAGGACGAGAGCTGGGTAGAGTTGGCAGGGCATCAGATGATGGAATCTGGATGAAAATGGTTCTTGAAGCTCCAGCACTGGGCTAGATCCAGGAAGGTGAAATGCATTAGCAATTCATGTAAAGTCTGTATACTTTGACACAAAAGTTCAACTTCACAAATAGAAGATGGAAGAGACCTGAATAGACAATGGCTGTTCTGAAAAAAATCAGGGGGTTTAAGTGGACTGCACGATCAGTCTGATTCCAGCAATGGGATATAACTGCTAATGCAAACATGGGTTGCACTAATAGGGGCTACTGTTCCTGGAATAAGGGAATGAAGCATTGCTCTGTGCCCTTCTCAGCCTCCTCTGGAGCCTTGTGCTCATTTCTGGGCACCGTGGTTCGAGAAGGAGGCTGATGAGCTTTGAGGGTGGTGGTGGAGGTCAGCAGGGGAAGCCAAGGCCCTTGAGCTCCTGTCATTGGAGGAAGTATTTGGAGAAATGGCTCACGTTCAGCTAGAAGGAACGATTTGGGGGAGGTGTAAGAGTTGCCTTTCAGTAAATGAAGGAGGGACATTCTGTTTGGATCCAGAGGGGAGACCCAATGGGAAGGCTGCAAGACGGTTTATTCATGTCAGGAAGGCTTCCTAACAGTAGGAGGTGTCCAAAAGCCTAGAGCTGGTGGGCTCCCTCTCCTTGTCAGCTTTTAGGCCAAGACTGGATACTGGCCATCAAGTGTGTGATAGTGGGGGATTCCTCAGTGTATGGGACAGACCAGGTGACAGCTGAGGTGTGCTTTATGCACTATAAGGGCTGCCATGGAAATAGGATTATTAACCCTGTGCGGCTGTACATCGAGAGGGCAAAACCAGGTGTATTAGGTACAAAGGGCCAGAGGACAGACAAATCAAGTTTGATAATCGACAGTCTTATCTGCCTCGGAACTGAATGGGCAGCTCTTGCCTCCTTTATCAGAAGAAGAAACTGAGGCCCAGAGAAGTCAGTTGTCCTAGGGCTCTCCGATGGTGTATGCTTCCAGGGGTCCCAGCCAAGGCTCTCCAGCAAAGTTTTAGTGGCTGCTCCTCAGTGTCTGGCCAAAAACACGATAACTATGGCTAGATTCTTCCCCTTGGTCTAAACAAAGTATCTTCCCTCAAGGAGTTTGCCACGTAAAGGAGTCCTGTAGCAAGAGAGCTGTGAGTTTAGCGAGGACCAGCCGCCAGGCCTGAGGCTTTCTCTTCCTTGGGGCAGCAGCACTGTGCAGGGATGCTTCAGCGGCTGCTGCTGGGCATTTGAGTCCCGATCATTTCCAGTTAAAGCCCAGCAAGCCAGCATCTGAGAAGAGAGAGGGGAGTTTTCTCAGCCTGAGGAAAGACTCGGGGTGCTGTTTCACTTTTGTCGGATGTTTACATTAAGAGGGGGCACAGAATGACTCGGCGCAGCCCCTAGAGCTGAGAGAAGAGGGAAAATCCCTCCCGAGTCACAAGCATTTCTAGGTAGTTACTTACTCATTTTTCCAGGGTTCTTGGACAAAGGGCAGTTTCTGTTTCTCCTCTGAAAGTACAGTTTCCCCAAGCTCTCTTGTCTTTCCTTTGGTGGTTATTTTTAGATCAAAAATTTCTTTCTTTCTTTAAACAGTCAAAAAAACCCATCCTAGAGGATACTATGAAAACAAACGCCACTGGTATTATGTTAAAAAAAAAATTAAGTATTGCTAAATAGAAACTCATCTTGAATTAGAAAATGACATAATTTGTGTTAGGTCAGAGCACAAATATACTTTCTTTTCTTGTACTGGATCAGCAGCACCTACTATGTGCCAGATGCCGTGTTAAACCTGGTAATACAAATATGAAAAAGAAAGTCTGTCTTTGTCCTCAAGGGACTTAGAGTTCAAAGGGGGAAGAAAGACAATCCACAAAGGGAAGCTGAAAAAGGGGGGTCCTCTGACTAAATACCCTTGCTGCTTTTCTCCTCTGCCTTCCCAGGGCAACATGGTGCTAGGGAGTTGGTTAAGAACGGTCAATGGAAAGTTCTATAAAAGTCCCATGAGTGAGGATGAAGACTTGGCAAAATTGAGAGTCACCCTAGAAGTTGGAAAGATGACAATTTAGGCTTGATGTCAGGAGAAACTTCCTAAGAAGTGGTGGGTTCCCCTCTCACAGAGGTCCTCAAGCCAAGGCTAGATGAACGTGTGTGTGTGTGTTCATTCTCGGGTCTCTCCCACTTTCAGGTGCTGGAATTCTGCTTCATAGATCTAGGAGCATATATTTAGGAGAACAGAATAGCAGATTCTTGAGCTACCCAAATGTTGAATGTGGAGGGCTTAAATTCTCTTTCACAGGAGATCTTCCAGCCAAGACTAGTCAACCGCTTGTTGCACATATCACAGAGAGGATTCTTCAGGTTCAGGCTTCTGAGGCCATGAGCTGCCTCTTCATTTTGGGTTCCTAGACGGTTAAAGACAGGCCAAGGACCTTGGGGTCCATCTGGTCCAGCCCTCTAAGAAGGGCTCTGAAATTGACCTACTCTGAGCTCAGGACTCCCTGCAGGAGGGGTAGAGAAGCAATAGCCATCAATGTTCTGGCAGCTTTCTGGTCAGTGAGAACAAGACCAGGATCATCAGAAACCTATATGGGTTAATGGTCACATGAAGGTGAGAAGGAAAGGACCCAGCAGGTCAAGAGTGAACTGGAAAGCGAAACATTGGCAGGTAAAGCTGTGAGTCACGCCTCAAATTCCCCTAACTTTTTTCTCTCCCTCCCACCTCTGCCCTCTTCATTCCCCCAACTTTTTATAATATTTCTATTGTTTTCTGGTTTCTTCCAACTAAGTGCCAGTAATTGTATGTTTTCTTTGAGGGGAAATGGTTCAGAAACAAAATGCTAGCGTATAGATCTCCCCTAAAACCCCAGACGCATTTTAAAAAGCCAGGAAGTTTATTTTAAACCTCAAAGTGGCAGGCATAAGAAATTGATGATTGAGATTCAGGGAAGTCATCCTGCCTACCTCTGCCTTGTAATTCTATAGATAATGCATGCCTGTGTAGGCTAGGGACCGTGCTCAGGACAAATTAGGCTCAAGCAGCCTCAGGGACTGGAACAGGGCCTTCGTGTCTCCTGGGCAAGGCTGCAAAGCCAGGCTGCTACCTACATCCCCAGTGAGTCACTGCGCCCTGGAGGCTCTGAGCCTTCATATTACTGTGGAAGCCTTCCTCTTACGAGCTAGTTGTGTGACCATGAGTAAGTCACTTAATTTTGTGACCTTGGTTACCTCATCTGTGAAATGGGGATAATACCTACACTTCACCATGATGCTCACTGAGATGACGTGCACAAAGCACTTTGTAAACTTCAAAGCATTTATTGTCACCCACCTGGTCCAGGCTCTGTACTCTTCACCTCCCAATTGCCCTTTTTATTTCTTTGAACAAAGAGAAGATGTGGCCTTGGAGTCAGGAAGACCTGGGTTCAGATCCTGCCATTGGCATACACCAACTGTGTGGCCCTTGACAAGTCACTTCTCAGTGTCCCAGGTAACTCCTCAACATCTAACACAAAGGATGAGGGCGGTGATTTGCCTTAGTGGAGGGAGTTTCCTCATTAGGAAACTCTACTTCCCTCCCTCTACTGCTGAAATCATAGAACTCACTCACACACACACACACTCACACACTCACACACACACACTCACACTCACACACACACTCACACACACACTCACTCACTCACACACACACTCACACACTCACTCACTCACACACTCACACACACACTCACACTCACACACACACTCACACACTCACACACACACTCACACACTCACTCACACACTCACACACTCACACTCACTCACACACTCACACAGTCACTCACACACTCACTCACTCACACACTCACACACTCACTCACTCACACACTCACACACACACTCACACTCACACACACACTCACACACACACTCACTCACTCACACACACACTCACACACTCACACACACACTCACACACTCACTCACACACTCACTCACACACTCACACACACACTCACACACACTCACACACACATTCACACACTCACACACACTCACACACTCACACACTCATACACTCACACACTCACACACACTCACACACACACTCACTCACACACTCACACAGTCACTCACACACTCACTCACTCACACACACACTCACACACACACATACACTCACACACTCACTCACACACTCACACACTCACTCACTCACCCACACCCCTTCCTCTCTCTCCCCAAGAAAAAGAAAGGCAAACTGAATTTTGAAGGCTCCAGGAGGGTACCTGGCACACAGTATTTCATTTACTAAGAAGTGTGGTACAGTACCCAGCCTTTGGATTCAAAGAACCTGGGCTCCAACCCCACCTTAGGCACAAGTCATTTCATTTCCCTTGTCCTCAGTTTCCTCATACGTAGAATGAGGGCTGGGTGGGAATTCATAGCATTTGAGGTAACTCCCTAGAATCTGTGATCTTATGAATGGAATCGAAATAGGATTTGCTTTTGATAGAGGAATCAGCTTTCATCATCCTTGGCAAGCCAGACACACGTGCACACAGACACGTCCAGTGGTGGGTGTCTCAGGGCCTGGCTGGTGGCTTGCTTCAGGTGTCTCTTAGCCTCTGCTGCCTGGGGAAATGAGAAAAAATCAGGCAGCTACCCCTGATCCTCTTTATTTATGAGGACAGAAGAAAACTCAGCCCTCACAGCCTCTTCATGCCCTCAGAACCTTGAGAGTATAACAAGCTCATGGGGTCACGGTTGTTTCTGCCGTGCTCTCAATCCTATGCACTTCTTTTTCAACCTAAGAAGTTTCCTGACCAACCTGAGGTCTCACCCCCTCCTTCCCTCTCTCCCTCTCCCCCTCTCCCCCTGTTCTCCTCTCCCTCCTGTCCCCCCCTCCCCCTCTCCCATTCTCCCTCTAGTGTGCCAAGCAAAACTCTCAGAAGAGCCCAAGTCCCTTTATTTTTGCCTCCACTAGAGGGAGCATTGAAACCAAGTGTGGCCTTTCCTCTCAGTAGGATGAGTGGGAGGATGTGGGTTATTTGGATTCCATAATGGGTGGGAGTCTATTCTGTTTTTTGGAGGGGGGATTGTCTGGAATGATAATGATGACTGTTGTTTTTATAACACTTTAACACTTGGAGTACTATAAAGCGCCTATTTCCTAACAACTTCCCAACTATTCCTAGGAAATAAAGACAGTAAGTCTTATAATCTCCATTTGACATACGAGAAAGCTGAGGGTCAGAGAATTTACACCATTAATATACAATGGAGTTAGAACTCGAACCCAGGTCATTGGACTCCAGGACCAAGATGGGGCACAGACCTGTTCTGATATTAGAGGCTCTTTTCTATGCTGGAACATCTCTGCTAAGAGTATTACAAGGGAAGTAATGAATTCATAACAGTACCTATGACATAGGGGAATGGGCATGGAACCTGGAGTCCGGTTCTCAGTCTGCTACTTCTTAACTATGTGATCTTGGACAAGTGTTTCTTCTTTGAGCTTTAATTTCCTCTACAAAAAAAAGAGGGGATTGGACTCAGCCTCTGAGATCCATGGTGGCTAAATCCTATGATCCACGGACCAGGCATGGTGGCAATAATTTAACTTCAGACTAAGTCTGGTATAATTCCACAGAACTTTCAGAGGAGAAATTTTGAGTCTCAGTCTGGTCCCTATCTGTCCGTCTGACCTGCCACTGATGAGCTGTGTGACTCGGAGCCTTCTTTTGCTAATGATGGATGAATGAATGATGGATTGTATGTGCCAACTGCCAGAGGTACAAATAGAAAAGTGAAATTATCTCTGTTCTCAAGGCGCTCACATTGGAAAAGAGCTTGGCTACAGGAGAGATGGAAAGGCCCCAGTCCTTAGAGTGTACTGGAAAGGCAGAAGGTGATGTCTTGGAAGACACAAGAGCAGAGCAAATGATAAAGCCTGGTGTCTCTAGGGTTTAGTGGTAGGTCAGATGGCCAGGATCACTGATCCATCCTACCTGAGGGATCATGGCTGGTGACTACTTGCTTATCAAAGCTGTGTGGGTGGCTGTGTCTGCCCTGCATCAGGAAGGCCAGAGGGGTCTGGGCCCACAATAATTTAGAAGAAGATCTTCAAAATGAGGGGGGCAGAGGAGATATACTTGCATTACATCCCCTAGAGCAGGGATTCAAGGAGCATGCAATTGGGTGGTTCAGTGGATAGAGCTCTGGGCCTGGAGTCAGGAAAACCTGAGTGCAAATCCAGCTTGTGAGTTGCATGACCTTGACCAAGTCATTTAACCTCTATCTGCCTCAGTTTCCCTAACTGTAAAATGAGGATTATAATAATACCTTCCTTGCCAGGTTATGATGATCTAATGAGATAATATTTATAAAGCACAGTGCTGGACATGTTGTTGGTGAGCTATTGTTAACAGTACAAACTGTAGTCATCTATAAAGTGCTTCATGAACATGAGTTACTATGATTGGCTCAGGTCCCTGCATCTTGGGAGAAAGGGGTTCTGGGGTCAGGACTCCAGAGTTGATGCCAGTTTCAAGTCACAGAATCCCAGAGGTGGAAGGCTCTCAGAACCATATTGACTCCACTGTACTTGAAGGCAAGTTCCTGCTGAGAAGCTGGAATCATGAGTGGAGCTGGAGAGAACCTGCCAGGAGACCTAGGCCCCGTGCCCCCTTCATTTTACACAGAAGGAGGCTGGCCCTTGGACAGGCTAAGATTCTCTGTCTAGAGCCAGGGAGCTTTTCACCATCCCTGAGAAGCAGTTTCTTCAGCCTCTGCCTAAAGACCCCCAGGTAGGGAAACCCCTGCACACACACACCTCCTGAGCCAGCCCATGGCACTTTTTGGACAGCTCCAGTAGTGAGGAACTTTTCCACCATATCCAGCCCAAACCTGCCTCTGCAACTGTTGGTCATGATTCCTTGTCCCTGGAGTCAGGAAGACCTGAGTTCAAATGTGACCTCAGACACATACTAGCTGTGTCACCCTGGGCAAGTCACTTAACCCCATTGGCCTCAGTCTCCTCAACTATAAAATGAGCCAGAGAAGGAAATGGCAAACTGTCCAGTATCCTCGCCAAGAAAACCCCCAATGAGGTGACAGAGGGTCAGACATGACTGAACAACAATTAAAATTCCTCTTCCACAGGACAGCTTTTCAAGTACTGAGAGATTTCTTCTTTTATCTATCCCAATTTATCTATCCCAGTCAGCATGGCATGATCTTAAGAGCTGATTTAGATGTAGATCCTACGACGGAAACTGCAGTGTGAGCATCCAAAGTCAGGAAGGCTTTTCCTGGTAGTGTCTGCCACTCTAGGCTTCTTCTCCCTGACTGGGCAAAGGCCACCTGGGCTCCTCCTTTTACCTCACCTCAGTGCCAGGAGCATGAAAGAAAAGGAATTTGACACACTCCTTTGCTTTCATATCCTTTTTTTTAAACCAAACTAATTATGCCATCTCTGAGAGCTTCAGGTGGGTGAGTCCCCAGCCAGCTCCATACCTGTCCTCCTCCTGGCCTGTGACAGACCTGGTTTCATGAATCCTGTAGGACAAGCTTGGCCTGTCTTACAACTTGTGCAGGGGTAGATTGCATGTGGGATAATAACCTTCATCCTTCAGTGCTCAAACTTGACTTTCACGAGGGTTCAACATTATTGATCAGCTTTACTGCCTGTCTCCTCCCACCTTTCTCTCAGAAATTCTGCTCAAAAGGAGGGCTATGAAGGTAATTTTGCAAGCCCTGGGCCCCAGTTCATCACCACTGCTGGGAAACTTCATTGATCTTTGAGGTCAATGTTCTTTTATCGGGCCACTGACTGTCCCAGGGTTGCAAACATTTGTGAGAATCTGGGTTGCCCAACAGCTTTGCCCTTGCTTCAGCAATTTCCAATTGCTTTTGAGTTAGATTTGCTTCCATTGAGGTTGGTGGCTGGTTAGGAGAATGGGGATTGATTGTGTAGACAGCAAGTATTCATTAAATGCCTACTGTACATCAGGTGCAGGGCTCAAAAGAAATGTGAGATGTGCAGATTTAGCAACCTATTTGTGCTTGACCTGGGGCAGAGGCTTCTGAGCTTTCTTTGGTCTGATCAGTCACAGCTGGTCATGCTGCAGACCCTGACTTAGTGGTGCCATTTTGGTCCTTTGAACATGGAGGACAATCTTGTATGTCAGGTGCTCGGCATTCAGAGACAAAAATGAGTCTTCACCTGAGACGACGTATGTGTATTTAAGATTTTTTTCCTTTAGAGTTTCAGGTTTTATAACTATGTCCCTTTAGGCCAGAAAAGGAGGATGAGTTGCTGTAACCCTCTGTGGATATCTTCCTTCAGGGCTGGAGGGACACAGGGGGCAGGCTGCCTCAGTAGCCCCAGCTCAAGGAGTTACCAGGGAGACATCAAAGAGAAGGGGATGAGTAGGAATGACCTTCCTCCAGCCTCAATCCATTCACCCTGGGCAAATGGCCAACACTTTCTTTAATTTTCCAAAGATCAAACAACCACATTCTTCCTTTAAAATAATAATAATATACTAGTCACTGACATTTCTAATGAGTAGAATTTGAATCTTGCCTCAGATACCAGCTGTGTGACCCTGAGCAAGTCACATTCTGTGCCTCAGTTTCCTCATCTGTAAAATAGGGATACTAAGAATCTATCTCATAGGGTTGTTATTGAATCAGAAGATCTGTGTGAATCATATTGCACATCAAAAAGTGCACATAAATAGTGGCTGCCATTGTTAAGGTTTGCAAAGCACCTTATATATGTGTTCATATCTCTAGCCTCATTTGAACCTCATCGTGTCTTGGTGCATCAAAGATCTAAAACGGTATATAACTTAAAACCTTAGAAAGATGCTTTTGGCTAACAAAGGTTTGCCATCTTGCCCAGAGTCACACAGCTTGTTGAAGGGGGGGGGGCGTAGTGGGGATTCTAATACAGGTCTTCCTAATGCCAAGGCTAGCTCCTCTTGTGTTCTATAGTGTGATGTCTAATGTTAAACCAAGGCTGGTAGCCACAGGTGATATGTCAGGGTTTTGTTAGGGGCTGGGAGAAGGGGCGGAGAACAGGGACCTATGAAGTAAGGAGATATATGGAAAATGGGCAGGGAAAGAAAGGGGGTGTGAGTAGCAGTTCTGCAGTCCACATTAACGACACATAGCACTGAAAATCTAAACATTTGACACTCCTGGCTCTGAGGAAGTTTGCAAGAAAGGGTGGAAAAGGGACCTCCATCTTGTGCTCAATATAGCTGGGAGGGGAGAAGGGGCTCCTTAGCAAGCAGGCATCTTCCCCTCCTGACAAACCTATGGCTTACGGACTTTCAGGAAAGAGGCTGAGGAGCCCAACAGGATGTCTCAGAACCTCAAGCGAAGGACCAGGATGGAGGAGAGCAGGTTCTATTGGGCTGAGGGGGTACCCAGTTTATTTAATTTATCAAGAGCAAGGGGCAGAATGTAGTGCGTGACCCCAAGACCCACAAAATGGCCATAGACATTCTGGCCACAGGCCAGAAGGGCCTGGTGTGTGAAGTACAGCCTCAAAGGAGATTTTGGGGGAGAACTATCTGTGATGAGAAACTGTGGATGGGTTCTAATCTGTTCTGATACATGAACTATCTCCACCCTAACAGTGAGATCACTGCTCCATCCAAATGTGGGTGCAGAAGCTCAATTCCTGGGGCCTTTCTTGGTCTGTCTAGCTGCTGGACTGAGAAGATCTTTCCTTATCCAAGTAAATCTCACCTATTTCACCATGGTTTGGGCGGCATGTAGATGTAGGATGCTTATAAATGCTTTGGGACTGATCCTATCCAAGAGTAAATAGGAATTCGGTTTGTTTTTGTTGTAGAACATGAGTGTGTCAGAAGCAAAGGGGAACATCCTCCGATACCAGGTGACTGTCCAGGAGGGGACTGGGAACAGCTCAGCCATGCCCCCTACCCTGGAGACCTTCACCAAGCACACTTACTTGGCCGTGGTTGTGCCCCAGAAGGACTATGCCGTGGCTGTTTCTGCAGTTAACTCTGAAGGAAGCTCCCCTCCCACCTGGACCTTTATCCCCCATCAGCCCCTCAAAGGTAGGACCAACTTTTGGCTAGCTTTCGCTCCCAGAATGCTCATGCCCAGGGAAGCCAGTTGCTCACTTCTTGGCCTCTGCGCTTCAGAGCCCTCTTGTCCCTGGACTCAAATTCCATCATGGCCCATCCTGTTCAGCTGCAGTCCTAGCTCTAATGAAAAGATAATTTAGTTCCACTGGGATGCACCCTTGGGATAACAAACCCTCAGACTGGAATGAAGCAGTGCCCTGGAGCAGCCAGAATGTGGGCTTGGATCCATCCAAGAATGCCCGGATAGATAGGATCATGTCCTACTATGTAAGTATAGATACACATCTATTTAGGTCTATAGATCTATATAAAATAGCTAGCGTTTATCTAGCACTTTAAGAGTGGCATCGCTTTTTACAGATGTTAGCTCCTCACCAATTTTAGGAATTACTAGGTACTGCTATTGTACTTATTTTACAGATGAGAAAACTGAGGCAGATAGAGATTAAGTGACTTGCCCACGGTCACACAGCTAGCATCTGAGGCAGGATTTGAACTCAGGTTTTCCTTACTCCAAGTTCAGTGCTTTATTCATTTCAATGATAAGAGGAGTTTATGAGGATGAATCTATGGGAACACAGATATTAGTAGAAACAGAGCAGTTGGCACAGTTTCCAGAAAAGAAGGGTATGATCTGCTGGTGGTCACAAAGATAGTCCAGGGAAGAGCTGACATGAGGATGGGGACTCTTCTGTCCAAAGGTGACAACTTGGAAGGCAGGTTATAGTCTGAACATATGAGGAATGAGTGGTGCAAGGCGGAGCTTTTGGCTGAGACTGGAGAACGAGCCTAGAAACATCCCCAGGGAGGAGGGAAGGGGCTTGCGTGGGTGCAGAGCGGGTGCAGGTGGGGTTAATGGCGAGTCAGAAGTGGACGCCACGTGTGTGAGCCTGGGCAGAGGGATCTGCATCAGCCTGGCAGTAGTGGTCTTTTAGGGCACTCAGATGGACATGGGAACAGCACAGAAACAATGGGCACCTGCCTCTGATTGGAGCTCAGAAGGAAACAGTCACTTCATGAGAGCGTCCTTCAGTGCACATTCTTTCACTCAGCAAATACTAAGCGTCTCTGAGGTGCAATGATGTGGGCAGACGTACGCTTTATAGTACAATGTAAGATACGTAAACTATAAGATATACCATTTTAAAATGTTATATATTTATGTTATAACGTAATAATCTGTATGGTGTATTCTATAACAGATATATGTAATACATTATAATATTTTACAATATATAATTACCAATGTACAATACATATGATATGTACAATGTTTTCTGATATATAGATACATGTATATCACCATATATTATAAAATATAATTAATTCTATAATAGAGACATAGATATGTGTATAATATATCGCAATATATGATAGACATATATTGTGTATACATATGTATATATGTATTCTATAATACATATACACAATGCATATGTATTTTATAATAGACATGGATAATATATATTGCAATATATTATATATGATTATCAATACATATATAATACATGATCCCTAATCTCAAGAAACTTACAATCTAATAGAGGAAGGAGATAAGGACCCATGGATGACAAATTTGGAATTGGAATCAACCAATCAAGAAACGTTGATTAAGCATCTTCTATGGGCCCAGTCTTGTCTTCTTAGGTACTTGGGACATGAAGGCAGGAAGGAAGGGAAAGAAAAAAATAGAATCCTGCCCTCGTGCAGCTTCTGCTCTATCAAGGAAAGCAAGTTCTAGAAGTGCCTGAGGTCTTCTGGTCCAAATCCCTCCTTTCATGGATGAGAAAGCAGAGGCTTTGAGAGGCCTAACTAGTAGGCAGTGAGAGGTGGGATTTGAACCCAGATTTTCTGGACCCCAATCTGGCACTTTGTCCATGGAGCCATCCATATGAGGACAGAATCCTGGCCATGGCCCTAGTAGGTCTGAGTCCCATCCCGAGCTTGGGGCCTACTCACATAGGTGGCGACTTTCCTCTGGACTGGCTGCTTTTAGGGCCCCTTCCTGTGAGGAGTCTATGACTCTAGGATGGTTTGACCTGTATAGACGTGACTAACACCAGATACAGCCTGAGCACCTAGGATGAACCTAGGCTCAGGGAGGGTCAGGATGCTAGGGGAGGAGGCAGGCAAGACCTCGAGGCACAGCATGCCTTTGAACTGCCCACAGTGTCTGTGGGAGCCCAGGAATGGTCTTAGTTTGGCTGCGACAACCCAGCCTCATGAACGCTGTCTAGGAGACCTCCCAGTTAGGAAACCCTGGGTTCCAGCCCAGCCTCAGGCACTCGCCAGCTAGGTGACCCAGCAAGACCCTGCACCTCAGAGCACTTGGGGACTTTCTGGATTGTAGATGAGATGCTAACCTGGGTTAGTGAAGAGTATTTCCTAATTGTGGAGTGCCGTGTGTCAATGAAATGACAAACCCAGGTCCATTGATCAAGCACTTGCTGTGTGCGTGAGATAAGACTGAAGAGTTAGCTCCATGGGATTTAGAGTTTAAGATGGAGTTTCAGTCAGCCATGGGAAGTCATCGAAGGTTCATTCATTCATAACTATTTTTTAAGTGCCTACTGTGTGCCAGGCACCACACTAAGAACTGGACAGTCCCTGCCCTCCAGGAGCTTTACAAGCAAATGGAGGAGACATACATGACAGATGGCCGTGACACAGAGGGAAGGCCTGGAATTGAGGGGGGTTGAGGGAAGGCTTCCTGTAGAAGGTGGAAATTTAGGTGAGACTTAAAAAAGAACCTGGGGGGTCCTGTGCTCCTGTGTAAATTAGCAATAGCCTACGTTGGTAAAACTTCAAAGTACATGTTTGATCCTCACAGCAACCTTGTGAGGTGGGTGGCATTATTGCTCCCTTTTTACAGATGAGGAAACTGAGGCACACAGAGGCTAAGTTACTTATCCAGGAATACAACCAGTAATGACTGAGGTGGGATTCTAACACGCATCTTCCTGGTGCTGAGCCCAGTGGCTTATTTACTATCCCAGGCCTCCTCAGTCTCCCCAAGGTAGATGAAACCCATCATGGCTTACACTTCTATAACACAGTGAGATACGCAATGAATTTTCTTCTTGTCATATGCTGGGAAAGCACTATGGCCTCTACTTTACACATAAGGAAACTGAGGCCCTGAGATGTTAACAGACTTGCTGGGAAAGCATCAGAGTGAGGATTTGAACCCAGGCCTCAGACTTAGAAAGACATGGAGATTAACTGAATGGGGGGAGGAAGAATTCATATGTTCTAGAAAGATAAAGGTTCTAGACAGATAGGTTCTAGGAAGATAAAGATTAAAGAAGAAAAATTAAAGCAAAAAAGAAAAAGGAACAATTAAAAAAATAGCCTGGAAAGAGATGCCCATATGAAGCCTCTACTAACAAAAATCATAGGAAATGGGGAGGGAGCCAGTGAGGAGGCAGTCTAGAAGAAACTGGGTAAGACCTGCCCGGAGCTGGAATCCTGGGAACCAAGATGGTGTAAGGAATGTTCTGGAGGATGGTTGATGGAACTCGAGAACGGGACATGTGATGGAGGAGGTAGCGTGGAGAGTTACAGCACTGGGTGGCTCAGGACCTGGGTTCAAATCTCACCTCTGACACCTACTTGGGCAAGTCAGTGACCTCTCTGGACCTCAGTTTGCTCATCTGTGAATGGTAGGTGGCCTCTAAGGCCCTTCCCAGCTCTCTCCATGACTGCCCATAATGCATCATCCTTCTTCTCTAGTCCTCTGGAGGAGAAAGATGGAACCTGATCTTGGCATGCCAAGGTCTCCACACTAGAAATAACTCCCACATGTAGGAAGACACGTGGCCCTTCAGAAAAAAGAGTGATGAGCCACAATGCACATGAAGAATAATGACCTAAAAGCACCTAATAAACGCTTTCCCATACGTCCCAATCATTATCATTCATTCATTGGATCATAAATCTACAGCTTCACAAGAACTTCCAGGGGCCATCAATTCCAACCCCCTCATTTTACAGATGAGGAAACCAAGGCACAGAACAGTCAAGAGACTGGAGTCACATAGCTACCAGGCGAGGCAGGATTTGGACCCAGATCCTTGTAACTCCGCGTCTAGTATTCTTTTCATTGTCATGCTCTTTCATGAACAGATGCAAAGTGAGTCAATCAGAGTCATGAAAAACCTGTGTGCCCTGACTACAGTCTTGTAAATGGAAAAAGACTGAAACTGAATGAGTTACACTCTAGCCTGGCTTCTCCACAGGTGTTCACTTTCTGCACAGAGGTGGGACACCGGGTCTGCGTGATACCATTGACTTTTTCAGTGTGCCGCTTGGTTTTGCTGAACAGTCTTTTCTTTTCTTCTCTCTAAGTTGATAAATATGTATTAAACACCAACTGTATGACAGGCACTGTGCTAAGGACCAGGGACACCAAGAAGGTCAAGGCAGTTCCTGCTCTCAGAGAGCCCACAGAATAATTAGGGAGTCAAGACAAACATCTACACACAAACCAATCCTGCAGGCTATGTGGGGATTGTCTCAGAGGGAAGGGACAAGTGCCACGGGGACAGGAAAGGCCGGCAGAAGGTGGGATTGCAGCTGAGACGTGAAGGAAGCAGAGGATTATGAGGAATGGGATCACGGGAGGTGCTGTAAAAACAAAAGCCTCCTTTTCAGAAAAGAGGAGACACTGAGGCTTCAGAGCATGGGTGATTTCAGCCAGAGGTTGCAGTGGAAGTTGGGTCTGTGCTGTGGATGGGTTTCATGAGACAAAGAGTATGACCCAGGGTTCTGAAGGTTCTTCCTTAGGAAACCTAGGGAAGAAGGAGCTGGAAAATGTGAGGACTGATGGGTGAAGGAGGAGAGGGGAGGCTGGTCAGCAATGCTGGAGGCACTGGGGAGAAAGGGAAAGGCCAGGATTTCTTCTGGGGCCTGCAGCAGCAACAGCAAAGAAGCAGGTTTAGGCTCCAAGTCAGGAAACACTTCCTCGTGAGGACTTAGGTGTGCCAGCATGGCATGGGAAGTCTCAGGAGGGGACTCTCCCTTGTTGGAAGTCTTCCAGCAGGGGCCGGACACCACCTTGCCAGATACGGAATGGCAGGAATTCTTGTCAAGTGTAGGTTAGCCTAGACCAGGGGTGGGGATCCTGGAGCCTTGAGGCCAATAGGACCTTCTAGGTCCTCAAGCATGGCCATTTGACTGAATCCAAACTTCACTCGGCCTCCAAGGGCCCTTCCAACTCAGAGATTCTGGGATTCTGACTTGAGATTCTCATCTGTCTTGGCTGGAATGAGCTACTCTTACCAATCACCTCCGTCCCTCTGTGCTTTTTCCTTTATAAAGCTCCTCGAAACGTCTCGGCTAAACCTCAGGGGACAGATGGCATCAGGGTGACGTGGGAGCCTCCTGGTGAAGCTGCCACCTCTGTCAAGGAATATTTGGTGGAATGGAGGGAACTCAGCACAGGCAGCAGCACACCCTCCCCCATCAATTGGCACCGGCTTCCTGCCATCAACACATCGGCAGTGATAAGAGGTGAGGGACCTGCCAGCCCCACTCTAGAATGTTTGTTCTACTCTACAACTGGAAGTTGTGCTGATCATATTTAGATTATACGGAATATGTGTGTTTATATATACATATATAGATATATACACACAGGCAGTATAACACATGTATGTGCATATATGTATTATGCATGTATATATGTGTATTATATATATATATATTCCCTATATACAAAAGAATTATAATAGAGTACAGGTGAGCAGCTAGGTGACTCAGCAGATAGAATGTCAGGCCTGAAGGCAGGATGACTCATCTTCCTGAATTCAAATCTAACCTCAGATACCTACTAGCAGTGTGACCCTGCGCAAGTCACTCAACATTGTTTGCCTCAGTCTCCTCATCTGTAACATGAGCTGGAGAAGGAAATGGCCAACCATTCCAGTATCTCTGCCCAGAAAGCTTCAAATGGGATCATGAAGAGTCAGACACAACTGAAATGAATGAACAACCCAATAAAAAGTCCAAATGGAAGTTCCAACATATAGTAAGGTCTCCCAGATGCCTTAGTTTGCAAATTCTATAGCTTGCTTGTATCAAGCCCTGGAACATTGTTTGTGAGACCTGCAGCCACTCAGAAGAGTTCAACCCACGTGGGAAAAAAACAGTTGGAAGAAGAATGCCTTGTCCAGCCTGCGACAGAGAGTTGGCTGCTCTGTGCATTGAGTTCATTGATCGGCACGCGTATTTTGGATAGACCCTGATGATGGACAATTGGCTGAGCCCAGAGTCAAGCAGGAAGGATGCCCTTTGGAGAAAGTGGACTGCTTTCAGTAATCGAGAAATGTTTTCTAGAGAAAATGATGACAACACCCATATTTTCTTTCTTTTTTTTCCACACCAATCTTCTTCTAGGCATCTTTCCAAGATTCTTGAGTTGCCAAGCGCATGCTACTCAGCATTGGTAGAGGAAGTTTTCTTTTAATGCTAATGAAATCACATCACAGGTCCGAGCCAAAAATGAGCCAGAAATGATTTCTAGTAAGAGAGAATTAGGAGGCAGATAGTGCTGCCCCTGAATTCAAATCCTGCCTGAGACACTTACTAGCTGTGGCAAGGTTCTCTCTATTCCTCTGTTTCTTCAAATGTAAAATGGGGATGGAAGGGAGATAATATTTTTGAAACACTCTGAAAACTTAAAAGAGTCATGTCTGCTAGTATTATTTAACCTCCAGAGTCTCAGAGGATTTCCTGGGACCACTGTGACCACAGACAGGGGAGTTACATCTCTGCATCAGTGGACAGTCTCCACACCCTAGAGGTTCTTACACAGATGAATCACGGAATTGTAAGGTCACTCAAACAGGAAAGGATCCCAGAGATCATCATCTTTATCCCGTATTTTACAGACGAGGAGATGGAAGCCCAGGAAACTTAAATCATGTGCTGTGTTGCACAGCTCCTAAATGTCTGAGGAGTGATTTGAAGCTAGGTCTTTCAGACCAGCAGTATCAAACTCAAATAGAAAGGGATCCTTCAGCCTGGCATCTTGACTCAGAAAACCACAAATTAACATTATCTATTTTGTGTGGTATTTTTATTAATTTTGTTAAACATTTCCCAATTGAATTGGTTCAGAGGCACTGAAAGTTTAACTGGCTGTGAGTTTGACACCTCTGTTCCAGACTACAAGCCTTGGGCTCTCTCCACTGTACAAGACTTCTCACAAGGCTAGGCATCCCCCTAGAGATCAAAAGCATGCTTTCAGTGATGCTACAGGGCCATGGCTCATGAATCACCACCATCTCTGAAGAATAAAAAAAGTCATGGACAGCCCAAGGGACCAGGGGCAGAGATACATGCAGGCATCAGTTGGCTGTGGCACATTGTCCTTGGAAGCTTGCACATATAGTATGTTGCCATTGCAGACTCACATATAGTAAATGGTACAAAGGATTTCCCTCTAGGAGATGGATGTTTGGAAAAGAAAGTGAGTTGGTCATACTTTGAGGGACAGCTTGTATGCTGCACTGCAGCCAGGCCTAGAGGATGGTCTTCAGCGTATGGAGAACTTCCTCTATGAGAGGAACAGGAGGACATGGACAGGGGTTGTAACTGGCTCCATTGGGGGGAATGGCCACATCAGGGAAATCCTGGCTCCAAGGAAGCACTGCAGCACCCCTACCTATGCCATCTTGTTAGATTCAGCCCACCTTCCCAATCCCTCACCATCTTGCTGACTTGGCCATTAGAGGGTTCCCAGTAACCTTCTGAAAAGTAGTTTTAGAATGTGTGGAAGCCAGGAGGTCAAAGATGATGATGGGGGAGGGGTCATTGTGATGTGGCACCATAGACAGCTGGCCTAGAGTCAGGAAGACCTGAGTTCAAATCCTCCTCCCAACACAAATCTGCTTAGACTCTTAGTAGCTGTGTGAGAAGTAGTCATCTGCTAGATGATCCTGCATCTTCATTCATGTCATTTCCACTGATAAAATCAGGCTGGTTTCTGATGTTGAGCCATGGGACAGGGTCAAGAACTTTGGTGGAGACAGGCTTTGTAGGTCTTCAGAAGCTTTGGCTGCCCAGGGTGGGTCGATATTTAAACCTGAATCCTCAGTCTGCAGATCTCCTCCTCCCACCATTCCCCCATGAGGCTTCTTGCTTGGTTCATCACCATTAGAACCAGACTCCTCAGGCTTAGGAATGGCAAAGAAAAAACCACTCACAAGATCCATTGACTCAGCTTTTGACCCAGACTATCTTTTGAACCTATGCCAGGGTCAGAGGACCATAGAGTTAATGCTGGAAGGGGATCTAGAAGACAGTCTGGTGCAATTTTATTTTACAGAGGCAGGGTTACTGAGTCCCAGAGATTTGAGGGAGGTACCCAGTGCTAGATGAGGACTGTCTACCCACAAGGAGGAGTCCATACAAGGTCACACCATCCCTTAAAACATCTCACCAAACTCCTTCAGACTCAGGTTGGGTGGGGGACTCCCTCAAACCTGTAATTAAGATTACCAAACTTCGACCAGCCAGGTCAGCTCATAGTTTTGTGATCTGAATAGAACTCCCAAGGCCCCAGGTGATGCCCTGTTTCATGCCCATGTTGGGGGCTCAAAGTGGAAGGTGGTTCAGGAGCTCACCTATGGGAGGGCCATACAAAACATGACTCTTCTCTTCCCCTATGAGTTTCTGAATTGGCTTGCAGTGAGAAAGGAGCTATCTCTGTTGTTTGGAGTTAATGGTGACTCTTGCCTTATTTCACTTGGGCAAAGTAAACTTGGTACAATCGCTGGGAGGGGCGGGGTGTCAATATTCCAACAAAGGTACCTAGGATTACTTACCTAGGATTATTTTTTTGGAAGAGGACTCTTTTCATGGTTGATCCCAGTATCAGTAGTGCTGGTTCTGGACACCTGCTGCCTCCTTAATGGGATTTCACGTCTAACATTAGGTTGTCTTCTAAAGTCACATCTCTACCTCTGTTTCTTCTCTCTCTCTCTCTCTTTCTCTCTCTCTCTCTCTCTCTCTCTCTCTCTCTCTCTCTCTCTCTCTCTCTCTCGCTCTCGCTCTCGCTCTCTCTCTCCCTCCCTCTCCCCTTCTTCCTTCTCCCTCTTTTATCATATTTTCACATGTGTGCAGATGTGAACACACATGCACACACACACCCCTACCCCTACCCACCCTCTGGTGACTTACTATTTAAAGCCTGGGTGTTCCATCCAAAGAGAAAGTAGTCATTCCAGCAGATTTGCCAACCACTCAGCTACCAGCCAAGAAGGGGCCCGCATCTGATTGTCAGATGATTGCGTTAGATGACTGCATTAGTCTCTTCATTGGTGGCTCCTCCTCAAGTCTCTCCTCCCTCCAATTCAACCTCCTTTTAACTACCAAAGATATTGTCTTAAAGCCTAGGTCTGACCACATCATTTCCCCTCCTCAGTAAACGCCAGCAGCTCCCAGTGTCCTCCAAGGTCCAATATAAAACCTTCTGTCTGGCATCAGAAGCTCTTGATCACTTGGTAAATTCTGACGCTTTGCCCTCTTCCAAACATTCCCTGCCCCCTGGCCTCCTTGCTGTCCTACAGCCACAACACATTGTGCTTGGGCGATGTCTCTTCCAAGTCTGAAGTTCTCTCTCTTCTCACATCCTCTCAAGCCTAAAATACTCCAAATCCTTACATCTGCCCCTTAGTTTCTTTCTTTCTGCAGGAGACCTTTCTCAAAGCTAGTCCCCTCAATGCTAATACCTTCCAAGATTACCTCCCTTTGCCCCTTTCGGTATCTTGTATGTTCATGGTGGTTTGCACATTATCTCCCTTATTAAAATGTGAGCTCCTTGAGAACAGAGGATTGGTGTTGCCTTCCTATCTCCAATATTGAGCACAGTGCCTAGCACATAGTTGTAATGACAATAGCTAGCATTTATATAGCACTTCAAGGTTTACAAAACACTTAACAAATTGTACCTCTTGAGGTAGGAACTCTTATTATCCCCATTTTACAGGTAGGGAAACTGAGAGAGATGATGGTTAAGGGTCTTGCCCAGGATTACCCAGCTAAAAGGTTTCTGAGGCTGGATTTCAACACAAGTTTTCCTGACTTCAAAGCTAGGTCTCTATCCACTATGCCAGCCAGCTAATTCTGTTTCTACAATTTAATTAATTTTATGAATTATTGAGTGTTTCATGGCAGGGATGTTGGGTGCTGCTTCAGAGATGAAATATTTCTCTACTCAAGAGTGATAATATCTGTTGAACAATTGGCAAACCTTACAGCCCTATGTAAACAATAGCTATTATTGCGTTGTGTATATAAGTATCGCATACCTACATATACACACACATACTTCTATATACATACACATACATACCTATATAAAGTTAGTCCAACAAATATCAAGTTCTTCCTCTGTGCTCTGTACTAGGCACTGGGAGACATACAAAATTTAAATGAGGTACAGTTCCTGCCCTCATGAAATTTATATCCTACTATAGGAATAAGAAGTATGGATAACAATATTCTTTAACAATGATTCTCAAATCTTTTGGTCTCAGAAGCTCTTTATATTCTTCAGAATTATTGAGGACCCCAGAGACCTTTTGTTTATAGGGGGTTATAGCTAGCCACATTTACCATATTACAAATTAAAATTATAAAAATGTTAAAATATTCATTTAAAATAACAATTAAAAACCCATCACATATTAACATAAATAACATAATTTATGTTATCATAAATAACATAATTTATGAAAAATAACTTTTCCAAAACAAAAAAAATGGTGAAAAAGTAGCATCGCTTTTACACATTCTGTGTATTTTTGTAAATCTCTCTGGCTAGATAGCAAACAGCTGGATTCTCCTCTCTGCTACTACCGCTGTGCTTAGGTTGTGTTTAGGTTGAAGTCTATGAAGAAAATCCATTGTTGCACATATATGTAGTTGGGAAAGGGAGGCATAATAGGGCAATATGTGTCTTCGTATTATTATAAAGGTCATTTTGACCTCAGGGGACCAGCTGAAATTTCTTGTGCCCTCCTGAGGGATCCTCAGGCCACACTTGGAAAACCCCTGCCCTAGAAAATGACACAAGTGAACTAGGATGGTGCAGAGGAGGCCTAAAGGTCCCTATCTCATCCCTGTCTGAGGGTCATCAGGGAAGGTTTCCTGTGAGACATGGTATTTGAGTTGGACTTGAAAGAATAAGTAGAAATTCAATAGGCAGGGAAGGATGGAGAATGTTTAAAGGCAACAACCTGGTACAGTGGCAGGAGCAGAGTAAAGCCTGGGATTCAGAGGAGGGTTAGGGTGAGGGAGTGCTGCCTGTGTGACTGTGGGTGAGTTGCTCTTCACCTATCCAGGCCTCAGTTTCTCCATCTGTAAAATGAGGAGAGTGGGTGAGATGACTGATGAGGTCCCTTCCAGACCCAAATCAAGAATCTTCAAATTGGAGGGGATTGGAGGCAGCTTGTCCAACTGTACGAGGGAAGAATCCTCTCCACAGCAAACTAAGACAGGGCGTCAGCCTGAAACCCTGCAGTGGGGGGAGCCCAGTCCAAGAAGCGGCTCCCCTTCCATCCAGACAAAATGGAAGTCCAGATTGGCTCGAGGAGGGTGCTCAAAGAAGCTCACCTCATGAGGTGAGACTGAAAAGACAGGGGAGCACCAGACTGGAGAGCTGAGCCTCAGGCGGAAGATGCAGAATTTTATTTACTTGGCTGACAGTACTGTGCCGCAAAAGAAAGCTTCTGGAGTCGTGGGACCTAGGTTCGAATACCTGGAATGTTCACTGTGTGAGCTTGGACAAGTCACCTTTCTAGGGCTATCTGTAAAAGGAGGGGTTGTTCTGGATGGCTTCTGAGGGCCTTTCTAGGACAGATCTATGACCTGTGATCTAGAAAACTTCTAAAGATTTGAGCTAGTGGTGCTGATGATGTAAATGATCCTGATGATGATAAAAAGCCCACATTTACGGAACACTTTCGGATTTACAAAAAGCTTTACAGCATATCTCACTTAGAAATCAATTAACAAGCATTTATTACATATTAAAATTATTCATATTAAAATAAAAACTACCAAATACGCACTAGGAGCCAGACAGGGCCAGATGATCCTTGCCACATCCCTGTGTGGTAGGTGCTGTTACGACTCCCACTTTAGAGATGGGGAATGCAAGGCTTAGAAAGGCTGAGAGAATGCATTGGCCAGAGTCGCGCAGGTAGAAGGGTCTGCCCCAGGTTTGAGCCAGGCTCCTGCTGCCCCGAGTCTGGCTCTCTCCCCAGTGGGACTGGGAAGATGAGGCCACTGAGGAACACGTACAGTTTGGGAGATGGAGGTTGGCGCAGGGAGTGACTCGTGTGTCCGGGTGGGCTGAGATATGGTCTAAGAGATGAACTTGGGGCTGTTTAAGTGGGCGGCCCCGAGCTGTAGATCAGGGGGCGCTGCCGTAGGAAGGGGGGTGTTGTCAGGCGGGATGGGGACGTGAGGGTGGCTTGGACCCAGGACTGGGCGCCCCATTGGTTGCCACCTGTCATGATCAGTCTTCTTTCCCTGCAGAGTGCGTGAAGCCGCACTTGTGTTACCAGATCCGCCTGTGTGCCCTGTGGCGGGATGGAGCCGGCTGCGCCAGGACCTGGGCTGAGCTGGCCAGCAAAGGTGAGAACTCTGGAGCCCCTTGGGTGGGCAGGGAGCGGGGACGGCTTCCAGGGGGCTCACGCTCTCCTGCTATCCCGTGGTCTGCTTCACAGAGCCGCTGACCGGGCCCCAAGTCATCAGCGCCTCAGCAGGCAAAGGAACGGCCTCCGTTACCTGGGACCAGATCCCTGCCCACGACCAAAGGGGCTGCCTCCTTCGGTACAAGATCTACCTGCAGGAGCTGCGCTCCCAGGCCCCGCCTCGCATCTTCGGTAGGTGGATATTCCCAAGTCTGGAAGGGAAGGGCAGGCAACCCTCCTCACCCCCAGCTCCCAGCCCTTCTCAGAAGGGACTGAAGGTCCAGTAAGGCTTGTACGACCATGGCCAAGGGACTCTTCCACCAGGGGCCTCAGATTTCTCCCTGGAAAAAGGAAAAGAGCTGAAACGGTACAGGGAAATGAACACTGCTTGAATCAGGAGGACGGAGGTTCCGATCCTGACTGATGCCTACTTCCTTGGTGACCTTGGGAAAATCACAATCTCCTGGGCTTCAGTTTCCCCCTTTTTACAATAAAGGGATAAGACTAGATGGCCCCTCTGTCCTTCCTAGCCCAAACTCTGATCCTTTTCGCCTACTATGTTCCAGGCATCAGAAACACAAAAAACAAAAAAAAATCTATGCCCAAAGCCCCTCATTTATGTAAAGAAAAGAGTGCGGTATTATCATATTAAATGACATTTAAAATAGGGGACAGCTCTAGAAGAGGGACTGGGCCATATTTGCTGAGCCAAAGTACATTTTCACATATGTAAAGGATCCACATGAACCATAAATGTGCAAATCCACTATGAAATAGTCTTGTACTGGGGGGGACGGGACACACTATGGTACCATAATAAATACTGGCTCCGGAGTCAATGGACCTGGGTTCAAATCCCATGCCTCCAATAGGCTACCTGTAGGAAATCAGAAAAGTCATTTAGCCTTGGGCAATTAGGTGGTGCAGTGGATAGACATCAGGCCAGGAGTCAGGAAGACCTGAATTCAAATGGGGCCACACACACTGGCTGTGTGACCCTGAGTAAGTCACTTTAAAAAATATTTATCTTTTCCCCCATTACGTTTAAAAATTTTTTAACATGAGTTATTTATTTTTAAGTTTTGAGTTCCAAATTCTATCACCCTCTCTCTCCCCTCTCCTCAAGATGGTAAACAATCAGATATAGGGTTATACATGTTCAATCATGTAAAACGTTTCCATATTAGTCATTCTGTGCAAGAAGACTCAGAAGGAAGAAAAAAAGGGAAGGGAGGGGAAAAAGGGAAAGAGTATGCTTCAGTCTGTATTGAGATGCCATCAGTTCTTTCTCTGGAGGGAGATAACACTTTTTATGATGAGTCCTTTAGAAGTGTCTTGGATCATTGCATTGCTGAGGAGAGCCAAATCGTCCACAATTCCTCACTGCACAATGTGGTTGTTATTGTCCACTGTTCTCCCGGCTCTGCTCACTTCACTCTGCATCAGTTTGTGTAAGCCTTTCCAGGTTTTTCTGAAATCATCCTGCTTGTCAGTCCCTATCCTTGGGCAAGTCACTTCACCCTGTTGGCCTCAGTTTCTTCTTCTGTAAAATGAGCTGGAGAAGGAAATGGCAAACCCCTCCAGTATTTTTGCCAAGAAAATTCCAAGTGGGGGTTTTCATAACCAAAATGACTGAACATCAAAAAGTCTGTTTCTTCTTCAGTAAAATGAGGGAGTTGGACTAGCTGGTGTTGGAGGTCCCTTTTCCCTTCAAATCTCCAAGTCCATGATCCTGACAGCATTAATGCCATTCTTATCCTATATGGCTTTTTGGGAGTATCTCCTGTACATATTCTGCACATGGTCAGTGTGGGAATTTGTGTTCCTTGACTATATTTGTTAGAAGTTCCCTCCCCCACTTTGTTCTTTTACATTGATAAGGGCAGAAGGGAGAGAAAATAAATGTTTGTTAACTGAAAAACAAAATGAAATGGAAAAAAGAAGTGTCTCCTAGCAGCACACAGCATCTCTCTGACTGTCTGACAATCAGCTTTCATCTCTCCACCACTTTCATCTATTCTAAACGTTCTCTCTACTCCCCCAGTAGTTTATCAGGAGGCCTCTTAGATCCCTTCCCGAAAGCTGATGCAGTCTTGACCCACGTCCCAGACCAGCATATCTTGCTAGACGTCTTTCCCTTCCCTTCAGTTAATTTCCAGACCACAGAATCACCTCTGGGCTATCACCACCTCCAAATCCACCCCTGTCTCACATATACTTCCCGATGCTCCCCACCACTGGGGTTAGGGTTAATGATCCATTTTTTAAATCTCCAACTCAACACACCATCAAACTCACTCAGCTCCTCTTCGCAGCCAGGCACTAGCTGCTTAGACAAGCCAACCTTGGGAAAGTTGGCTCAGGGCTTTCTCCATAAAGGTTACTTAGCCGAGTGGGCTGATGGAAGGAGTCTTAGCTATGGAGTCAAACAAGTCAAACAATCTAGGCATAAGACTGGTCTGCCACTTACAGGCAGTAGCTCAATCTTTCCCCAGCAGGCTGTAAACTCTTGAGGACAGGGATTGCTCCTTTTTTATGTATTTCTACATGGCCTGACAGTTAATCTAATCCACAGGTTTTTACCCCTTTTTGTGGTTTCTCTGGACCTTTTGAGCAGTCAAGGGAAGCTCGTGGACTCCTCCTCAGAATAATGTTTTTAAAGGCATAAAATACATTATATGGAAATCAATTCCATGGAATAAAACTATCACCTAGGTGGCGCAGTGGATAGGGCACTCGGCCTTCTATCAGGAAGATCTGGGTTCAAATCCAGCCTCGATACTTACTCTCTATGTGACCCTGGACATGTCATTTAACCCAGTTTGCCTCAGTATTCTTAACTGTAAAATGAGCTTGAGAAGGAGATAGAAAACCTCACTTCTTGGGGTTGCCAAGAAAACCCCAAATGGGGTCACAGAGAGTTGCACATGACTGAAAAGCAAAAGCTATCAAAATGTTCATAAGCCCTAGATTAAGAATCTCCAAAGCAGTCCAATAACGATCGTGTGTAGACACCACGTACGTTGTCTAGTGGGAGGAATCCTGGATTTCAAGACGGGAAGACTTGTGTTTGTATCTTACCTCTAACATATCTTGGTCTGTGTGACCCTAGGCAGGTCACTTCTTCTCAGAACCCCGGGCAACTCTTCTACAACTGTCAGTTGCAGATCTGCTTTGGTAGAGCGAGTTTCTTCACTGGGAGTTTCCCATATCAATGAAATCACAGGTTCAGGCCAGACAATTTCTCCTATCCCCCACTCCCTCACATCCCCCATATTTGTGATTCCATTGGACAAGAAGCTTCCAGTGAGCAATTTTCTCTGCCCATGCAGAAGGTTACTTGGGTACTCAATCAGTCATCAAGCTTTTGTCAAGGACCTACTATGTGCCAGGCACTGGACTAAACACTTTACAAATATTATCTCCTTTGATCTTCACAGCAGTCCTGGGAGGGAGGTGTTATGATTATCCCTATTTTACAAGTGAGGAGACTAAGCAGAGATAAGTGACTTACCCAGGGTCACACAGCTAGTATGTGTCTGAGGCTGGACTTGAACTCGGGTTTTCTGTGCTCTCTGCAATATCACACTACCACTGGATTCACATTTGTGAAACATCTCTCAGTTGTCAGAAAGTGCTTTGTGATCACTAAAAGTTCCATACAGATGCAAGTTATTACCCTTATTCTTATTTTTGGTACTGGTGCTCCAAAAGCTAATTTTCTTCTACTGGATAAATGTATGGGATTGTCCTCTAACCCAAATGTTAGAACTGAAAGGATGTGTGGTTCAGTGGGAAGGGAGAAGGATTGGATATCAGAGACCCTGGATTCTATCCTGTTGCTGGGCTACAACTTATCTGACTTCTCAGCCCTCAGTTTTCTCATCTGTAAAATGGAGGCAGTTGGATTAGATAGATGCCAAAGTGTCTTTTGACTCTAAATCTTATAGCTCATGAATTCAGAACAGACTTTTGGGTTCCCAAGGGCTTGGTGCTAATTAGCTGCCCAGGCCTCAGTCATCTCATCTACTCAGTGGGGCTAGTCATGCTCACCTCACCCACATGTTGTCTGGTATTAATTGGAGACTAAGAAAAACCAAGATTTTTCAGATATGAGGTACAGTGAAACCACTGAGTTCCGTCATTCACATTAGCTCACGAGGACAGACTCGTCCCTGCCCTGTGAACAGGGGTGCTCAGGCAAGGCTATTTTTGCAGCCAGGACACCATCCTTGCCCACTCAGAAACCAAAGTGAGTTGGCCCCACTCTTGAGCACTCAGAAGGTCAATGGAAGAGGTTGATCTCCCCACCAGCTGGTGTTCCTTTTTTAGGGGGGAAAACAGTCTTTGAGAATTTCTCCGAAAATAGTCTTGGTTGTATGGAACATCAGGAAACAGGAAAAGCATAAGGAAACTGAGTTTGCCAACATGATCCATATACGGTTCCTACCATTTTGTTTAATAGCTTCACAACAATGGAAATAGGAGGACCTTTGTGTTCTAAAAAATTCTTTCCCGTTGAAAGACTACAGTGAGATGGAGATAGAGAAAGAGGTATAGATAGGTAGATTTGTGGCTAGAGATAGAGAGATGGATAATTGGATGGATGGAGAGATGTGTAGATAGAGGGATGGATGGATGGATAGATAGAGGTAGATGGATGGGTGGGCTGCCCTACTTCTGACTAGATAAAGCAAAGAAAAGTTCCCCTATGGCAGGGAATGGAGCCTAGTTTCTGTTGCTGCATAGCAAAGTGAGGAGAACCCCGCATTTATTCTTTTAGACATTCCAGCCTTTCTTCTCCATCCTTATCCCTTCTTTTAGAAATTCCCTATGAGGTGGCAAACACTTCAAAGCTGATTGAAGGCCTCCGGCCTGGAGTCACTTACACATTGTGGATGACAGCCTCCACTGCAGCAGGAGAAGGCCCCAGAGGAACTGAGAGGCAGCTTTCCTTGGAAGGTAGGTCTCCTCCATGGGAATGTCATCCTAAGGAAGGAGCCCAGGGAGACTCAACCTGCTCTGCAGTCTTCCCCCAGGTTCTGCCCATGACCATGTTTGGGCATCATTCCAGCAGGCCCCTGTCCTCCCTGACTCCTGCTGACCCACTAGGCTCTCGGACCTCCCACCTTGTCCTTGATAGCCAATGCTGCTAGAACAAGGCAGGTCCTATGCTTCCTGCCTCACACGGGAGGTAAGCAACTTCCCTGAGACCCACACCGAGTTAGTGAGAGAGACTGGGAAGCTAATCAAGGGACCAGCTCTTCTACTGCACCATCCTCCCTTACCAGCAAGTTCATTTTGTGGGTCACAACCTGTGACCAGGTTTATCAGGATGGAAAACTGGATTAAAGCTCCTTCCATAGGTACAGATCAGGCCCCGTCTACCCCTGCTATGCTCAGCCATGTGCCCTGCCCTGGGTCAGACAGTCAGTGGGGAAGGCAGGCCTTGAACCCATGTTTTACTGAGTCCCAAGCTACCTCTGTATCCATCATCCAGTGAGATAACAGGTAAAGCAATTGCAATCTATCAAAATGTGCCTTGTTGTGATCATCAGTATTATTACCACTGCCCAGCCCTGTTCCTCTTCGGTAGAAAGTGAAACTTAATAGACTCGGAGAATTCTTTTGACCTAAAAGGGACTGCAAGTGTTAACTATCCCAGCCCCTAACCCTTGCCCCCTGTACTGAGTAAACTCCTTAAGGCAGGGATCTTCAGTGCTTAGCACTGTGCCTGCTCATAGTGGGTGCTTAATAAAGGCTGCTGGCGAAGAGGCCAAGATGTGCAGGGATCTTGTGACCTGCATGAGACCACACAGCCAGTTAGTAGACGAGTTAGGACAGGAATCCAGGTCTCCTGACACTGTTCTTTCTACAATAATTCAATAAACATTAATTACATGTGCCAGGCACCATACTTTTCATATGAAAAGAGGTAAGAGGCAGTCCATGCAGTTTACAGTCTGATGGGGGCAGCAACATGCAAACAAAGACGTAGAAAGCAAGCTATAGACAGGATAAAGGAAATGATAAATGGAGGGAAGATTCCTTATGTTCCCTCAATGGAGGGGAAAGCACAGGCTCTCTGGAGGGGCCACAGAGGTCAGTGCCTAGAACTCAGAATCAGAAGAGGTGTGGGATCAAGTCACGCTCCAGGACTTCCTAACTCGTGCAGGGCTAAGTAAGTCTCTCATCCTCTGAGAGCCTTGGTTTCCTTGCCTATAAAAATCATTGATCCCTGCACTCCTTCCCTTGCAGGTTGGGACAATAGCATTTTATAAACATTTTAGTGCTATGGCTGTGAGTTATTATCAGAATATGAACCTGAGTTTCCGTAGGAGGAGGAATGACTGAGGATTCATGAGATACTGAGCAGCCATCCCTGAGGAATCTCTGTAGCTGACCTGTAAGGGACTTCATGCTCACAGAGCTTCTTGCTCTTTATTTCACAGCCAGCCTCCAAGACAGGGTGACTGAAACACCCTGGAAACAAGGATGATACTATCATATGATGGTCACCTTTTCAATCCATGCATTCACAAATGAATTCGTGAAAAAAGCATTTATTAAGCACCCGCTGTCTTCCAAGCACTATACTAAGTCCTGGGGGTACATAGAATGAGACATGGAGCTCCCACTGTGATTGATGGAGGTGACACCTAAGACAAGGTCATTTGGAAATTATTTTAAAAGAGCATTGACTCTAGAGTCAGGGGACCAGGGTTCATGTGCATATTTGTTTGTGTATGTGTGACCTTGGGCAAATCACTCCCTTCCTTCCTTCCTTCCTTCCTTCCTTCCTTCCTTCCTTCCTTCCTTCCTTCCTTCCTTCCCTCCTCCCCTCCTTCCTTCCTTCCCTCCTCCCCTCCTTCCTTCCTTCCCTCCTCTCCTCCTTCCTTCCTTTCTCATTCTTGTGTTCAACCCAAATTCCAGACTTTTCCTTCATCCCTTGCTAGGGTCACTATCACCTCCTTCTCTTTCAACAGAGATTTCTGACAAATGGATCATTTCTCCAGTTTTCCTCATAATGCATGTCTGTAGTAAAATCTGAGCGATATATAATCAGCTCTGGTTGCACCAGCTACCCTGTCCACACTGCCTGGGGGTGTGGCTTTATTTGCACAAGTTGCAAGGGCAAAACAAGTTACTCTGGCTTTTTATTAGGAAGTTAATTAGGGCGACCGTCCCAGAGTCAGTCCATCCTTCCAAGTTACCTCCTTATTTGGAAGGTAGACAGAGGTAGCTTGGCAAAGGATTACAACAGCATCATGGACCAAGAGTGGGAGGGACCCTAGAGGTTTTCTAGTCAAGTCCACACATACTGTGTTAGTGTCAGGATGTGCTAAGTGCTGAGCTAAACACTGGGAGTGCAAACACAAGCAGAAAGACTATCCCTGCCCGATTTCCTAGTGGAGGAAGACAGGCCCTAAAAGGAAGGAGGGGGGAGCCTGGTACGAAGATGTGGATGGTTTGAAAGTTACTCTTAAAATAGAGGTTCTGGGAGAAACCATCCAGTCCAAAGGAGGGACCACAGGGGTGAAAAGGACTTCCAGTGTGAAAAGCCCAGGGGTGAGGGAACATTAGGGAGAGGAGGCTTCTAGGGCTTGGTAGAGACAGGCTGGAGAGGACCGAAGATTTAGGCACTTAATAGATAATTATTGACTGACCAAGATCACCCAGGTGGCTAAGCCTCTGAAGCTGGATTTCAACCCAGGTCTTCTCATCACTGACTCTGGAGTCAGAAGCTACAAGTTGGAATCCTGGTTGTGCCACTTACGAGGTGTGTGGCTTTGAACAAGCCTGGGTCTTGCATCTGTAGGTCTCAGTTTTCCTATCTATAAAATGGGGATAATAGTCATGCTACCTCCCTCAGCACATGGTGCTGAGGCTAAATTTGAACAATATACGTAAAGGGATTTGTCAGCTTGGAAGTGCTGAATCAAGAATTAGTCATTCAAGGAACCTCCCTCCAACCCAGCCCTATCCCTGCCTTGAGTTTCTCTTGCATTTTGGCCATTTGAAGGCTAAGAGCTGGACTGAAAGGCTCAAAACCTTTCCAGCATGATGGCTCTAGGCAAGATCCCCCATTCCAAAGGACTGGGAAATTCTAAAGAAATGTTAATTGTAGCTAATTTTACAGTTTCCTCAACTTTAAACAGGGATGATAACAGCACCTGCCTTGCAGGGTTGTTGTGAGGATCAGATGCAATGTTTGTAGAAGATGCTTTAGCAAAGTGCCTGACAACTACCAAGTATTATGGAAATGCTTAATCCCTCCCCTCTCCTCCAGTTGTCAGGCACTATTAAGAAGAGAAGGTGGCTGACCAGCAGAAAGTGGCAGCAATCAGGGGACAGGATTGCTTCCATTAGAAACTGTAGGGTCACTTTTGAAGAACCAAGTTGAAGCTAGCACATCGTTTCTTTTGAAACAAACAAACAAACAAACAAAAGCACCTTTTTCAGCCGTCTCCTATTGCCTCTGCTAAGAAAACCCTTCTCTGCCAGACTCTGCAAGCCTGGTCCAATCTGGCCCACTCCCAGGTTTCCAGTTCCCCATTTTTCCTCTGGGGCATTCACTAGCCCACTCACCAAGCTTTTCCTGTATGACACACCCCAGCCTGCCCCTGGGCTTGAGCAGGAGGGATTCCTCTCACCTGAAGAGCTTTCCCCTTTTTCTTCTACTGGTAGGCTCCCTAGCACCTCTGTGGTTCCCCTTTCTTCACAAGACGTTCCTGACTGCTTTCTCTCCCCATCCTGTTATTGTCACTTTCTTCCCAGAATCACTTTGTGTAACTTTTACTTTGTCTGCGTTGTAGCCCCAGGAAAATGTAAACTCCTTGTTTCTGTACTGCTTTCCAGTACCCAGACACATAACAGGCCCCTAATAGGTACTTGCTGGATTGAATTGAGCCTGCACTGTCATATAACACAGTTCTATAAATTTTCATGGGATTTCTGGTGATCTGTCTTTATAAGGATTAGGAAGCAGGAAGGTTTGCAGTTTATAAATGATAAACTGAAGTGGAACAAAGTTAAGGGACTTGCCTTTGGTTATGTAGTTAGCTCCATGTTCATTCCCCGTTCACTGAGAACGCCAGGCTAAGGCTGGGGAGATGTTTGAGAAAACACAGTCCTTCGTGTCCTAAAGGAGAAAGGTGTCTGGCAGAGGCTGGGTGACAACAAATACAGAAAGGAGAGATTCCCTTTCACCTCCCACATTCAGTCACTTGGAGCATTAGGTTTTGAGTCAAAGGACCCGGAACTTCAGATCCCTGCTCTGTGTATGATCTGGGGGACTCACTTTGTCTGGGCCTCAGCTCTTCCTCCGCCAGAGGAGTTTGGGTTTGAAGATTTTAAGACTGCTCTCAGTCCTATATACTCCTACGAACCAGATCAGCAGTTAATCTGCATCTTAGTGTGTTAGAGCAGGGGTCCTTAGCCTTTTAAGCATCTTGGACCCTCCACCAGCTGTTGTCTGGACCCCTTCTCAGAATCATGGCTTTAAACGCATCAAATAAATACAGAGGATTGTAAAGAAAACCAGTTAGATTGGTAGGCATGTACAGAATGAAAAAATGTGAGCATGTGTGACCTAGCAGCTGGTCTAATAAGTACCATGTTTTCAAAGTAAGTCTTAATTCCATACATCTCTAACAACTGCAGTGGAATATAAAATATCTGTGATTTCTAATACTGACAAAGTCATAGGTTCTGTTAGTGCTTCTGTGGTTTGTTGAGTACTTCCTAATTAAAGAAATGCTAGATTTCATCAAGGATTGGTGAAAATAAAGTGTCCTTTTTCTCCCAGCCAAGTTTGCAGACCCCAGGTTAAGAACTGTTGCAGGACACCATTAGAATCCAGGTGTCCTGATTCTCGATCCAATATTAGTTCCACTACACCACCACTATTTTTAGGCTCTTCCCAGGGCAGATTGAAGCTCTTTCTCTTAGGACTTTAGAATTATTGTTAGTCTTGGTTGTGAATGCTGAACCAGGAAGAAGTCAGTTCCGTTTCCCAGCATGATCAACCAAGTCTTGGGGACAGGGATGGGGTAGACAAGATGCATAGGAAAAAAGAAAAGAAACACAAGTCTGTTAAGTGCCTACTGTGTGCTTTGATCCTCACAGCAACCCTGGGAGGTAAGTGCTTTTATGTCCTCATTTTACAGATGAGGAAACTGAGGCAGGCCGGGGTGGAGTGACTTGCCCAGAGCTTCCAGATGGCACTTTGAGGGTGACTGAAGTCAGTTTGCTAATGTTTCAGATGCTCCCGATTGGAATATTTTGGTGGCACTGGTCGCTGTGGCCCTCATCGCTGTGGGGATTTTCTCCATATCTCGCATTCGAGCAAAGTAAGTTGACTGTTCAGCCTCCCAGCAGCAGCAGAGAGCAGTCATGGCCCTGGCAAGTTTTCTTTGCCCTGGACCTTGACCCTTGGCTTCTAGATCCCATGTGGAAGCCTCCATGTTGGACATACTGACATTCAGCGCAGAACTCTAGTATTCAGTCAGATGGCTCCCAATGCTGGCCTGCAGGCTGCTAATTCAAAAGCATTTACAATTTTGTTAGGCATATTTATAAAAACAAATTCTGCCCTTTTGGTGAAACAAGAATCCCAAGGCTGGGGGATAGGGGGGCCCATGAGGGCTGTTAATGGCTTGTTTTCATTGCAGAGCACTGTCTGTCATCTCTGCCCTACAACCCCAGTGGTATAATCAGGAGATCCCAGACCCAGCAAACAGCATATGGGCCAAGAAATACCCCATCATGGAGGTAAGTACTAGATTACCTAGTCCAACTTCCCTTATATTACAGAAAAGGAAACTGAGGCTGAGAGGAAGGTGAGACAAAACCTCAGTGTAATTTGTCTGTGTGCTCACACTGTTTCCTCATTCTATCAGGATGAAATGCAGTTCCATTTTGAAAGTCTGTCAAACAATTGGACCAGTTCTGAAGAACCTGAAACTCTTGAAATCAAAGAAGTTCTCCCAAAACCAGCCCCAACCCTCCAAGAATCACATCCCTCTTGTTGGCCACGAAATCACAATCTCCAGGAACCAGGTAGAGAAAACTGGCTCCAGGCTCCAAAATCCTTCAGAGTTGAGGCAGAATATGATGTCTCCCCACCCTCCACACCAGGGTCACGCCAGGCTGGGAAAGAACAAGTGACCGATCTGTACAGGGTGATGGGACCTGGGGGACCCAAGGCAAAAGACCCAGTCAGCCTCCTTAAGGACATCCCAGTGGACTACCTGCCTGCCCACATAGATTACTTACCTTCGAACCTGGACTACCTGCCTTCCGTTGCTGCTGACCCTCTAGAAGACAATGAGCTGCAGAGTCTGTCTTTCTCCATCTTCCCAAAAGGCTCCTTTCACCCAGTCACCAGGGGAGAGAAGCTGACCCTGGATAGAGTTAAGATTGACTCTGGATCTTTTACTCACTAACTGGCCATATGCTACAGGACTTTTTTGGATGCTGCCATCATACTTTCCATCCCATCCTCCCAAAAGGATTGTGCAGTGCCCAACCCCAAGCAGGGGACTTTCCCCACCTGGGTACCACTCACTCAGTTCAAGTAATCAAGAACAGACAATTCATATTTTACCTTCAGAGTTTGCATCACATGCCGATTTTATAACTAGAATATGTGTCTTGAGGGCAGGGCATTGTTCACTTTTGTACCCACAACATTCTAGGGGTTTAATCAAAGTTTTAGGAGGAACAGCTAAATCTACTTGGTTCTGGAAATAACAACCCATCCATTGAGTGATTAGAAAAAAAGAACAAACTATTTTATAGGAATGTTATGAAATAATACTGTGCAATGAGGAATATGAGAAATTCAGAGAAGTGGGGGAAGATCTGTAGGAACTGCTGCAGAATGAAGGGAGCAGCAAAGTGCCTTGTCACTATCATACGATGAAAAAAATGACATATCATACGATGAGAAAGATGGACATAAAGCTGAAATCTGAGTCGAGGGAATAAACACTGAGATGTCTTGGAGGACAGAGAACACAATCTATGCCCTCCCTCAAGCTGAGAGATGGAAGCCTCCAGGCACACAATGCTGTGTTTTCTGAAGATGGCTTTTGCTTTTCCTTTGTTACCAGGGGGAAGGAGGACAATCTGCAGAAGGCAATAAGAAATGATGTAAGGGTAATGTTTCAGGGCATGCAGAGAAAGGATTTTTAAAATGCTGGATAATTTTGAAGATAAGTATTACCCACACTGACTTGGTAAAAGTCTTAGGGGTTTTAGACTGTGTTTGTCCATCTCCTTGCCCCCGATGCTGATACTCTGGGAACACTTCTTACCCAGATGGTCCATGTGGAGGAGAAAACTCTACAGGGTTTTCCAGAATTAGTCCAAGCCAGCTGATGCCACACCTGTGCCCTTCAAAGAGGTATTTTTGAAGCAAGGGTTTTGCTTTGAAAACCAGTTTGGTCAGGAACAGAAACCACTCCTTCCTGACTGTGTTCATCCAATTTAGACACTGGCCAGAGATTACATCTCATCAGCCGCACCCAGCCTGAGACTCCAAAAACAACTAACCTCTCTGAACCAACTCACAGGTACAAAAAGCAGTGTCATGGGGTCCCTAAGACTCAGTTCAAGTCTGCATGTCCCTGGGCAAGTCTGAATCTTTCTGTCTTAGCTTACTAATCTGTAAAATAAGGCAGTTGGATTTGTTGGCCTTCTAGCTCTATGATCCTGAAGACTTACTGCGTGCCATGCACAGCACAAGAAGACCAGTTTGGATTTAATTTCTGTAACATGATGAAAAACGAAGTTATCAGTGTGAACAAGATATACAATTGGTGGGGAACCCAAGGTTCAAGATTGGGGGAAAAAAAAAATCAGTTGCCACATCACAGCTTGTCTCCGGTTTTGTGTGCGTGCCCAATGTTTTAAAAATGGATACTTTAGGACTGATTTCCCCACAGTGGAGAGCTGGATGTGAATCCTGCCATTTTCTATTTCCATGACCTTGGATGATTCATTGAATTTCTCTGACCTTCTGCTGAAGGGGAATTCTAATAGATCCTATCTCAGAAGGCAATTGTGAGACTTTCTCTACATAGCAGCCTATAAAATGCTACAAGCACATGGGCTCATGTCAGGCTTAACCCTGCTGACAGTACTGCTCTGAAGGTGACTAATCCTAACCCTAAACCCCCAGTCTTTCTGTAGGAAGCATAGAGTGTCCAAAGCCCAAAGTGACCCAATCATGGGAGACAAGAACCCTCCGATCAGGTTCTGGGGAGAGTGGGGAGGTAGGTGCTTATGGAAGCCATGGCCAATGTTGAGAACCGAAGTCAAACCACAAAATGACCATCCATGCCCAGACCTCATGGCGCTGACCCCCACTTTGGATCGTGGCAGAAGGGGACCAGAAGGGAGAGGGCTGAGGGACCCAGGGGCAGCTTCATCCTTACACAATCGTGACAAGATCATCATACGCCGGTGGGAGGGAAGGTCCACTGAAGGCAGGTCACAGCATTGGCAAGCGCCAGCCTGGGGACAGAGGACAATTTGATCTCCCTTCCTGAGCACATGGATGGCCCCAAGCACAACTGGAAAATGGGCAGAAATTTTCTTTGGTTGTTTTCCTCCTTCTAGTGCACTGGGCCTAGAGTCAGAAAGACCAAAGTTCAAATCCTTCCTCAGACACTTAACAGCTTTGTGTCCCTGGGCAAGTCAGTTCCCTGCTGCTTTGGTTTCCTCATTGGTAAAATAGAAATAATGCTAGCACCTCCCTCCCAGGGTGGTCGTGAGGATCAAAGCGCTTAGGCCCCCCCACCCCCGCAGACACATAGTAGGGATTCAGTAGATGCTTGTCCGTGCCTCTTATCCAGCGACCTTCAAAGTCCTTTCAAAGCTTCCATTATGACACATTTCCTACCTCCATCCTGACCAGAACTGTCCAAACTTCAGAGTAGAATTTTGGGCAGGAATTCCCTGCCCCCCTCTTAGATAAAGTCCACCCAGAGCGAAACCAGAGGTCCCAGCCTGAGGCTGGGGAAAAAGGGACTTCCTCTGGTCATTCAAAGGTCAAGCCAAAAATCCTGCCTTTCTCCAAGGGCCAAGCCATCCCTTCCCTTCCCTGGCAAAGAGCTTCTGTCTGCCCCAACAGAAGGCGAGCTCAGCCTGGAGCACGAGAGGGGCTTCTGTTCAGGACCACACCCCCTGTCCCAGATGACGCTGGTCTGCAGCAGGTGCTCAGTTAATGGGGATGAAGTCCTCTGAGGGGTCAGACCTCGGCCTCCTCACTCACCTGGCGGGAAATGACCCAGATTTCCTCAGCAGAGAAGGGGTCTCTAGGGGTCTGCCTGCACTAGGCTTATACCTGCTAGTTTCATTGCAATGTTCCTTTCCTCTCTTCAGGCTCCCAGCCTTTCCCAAGGAGTGACCTCCTTCACCTAACCCGCTGAGACCATCTTCAGCTGCCTTCTGGGCTATAGACACCAGAGTGAGATGGAGAGCATGCCTGGGGTCCAGGTATCCCTGGTAAAGGGGCTGGAGTCAGATGAACTGAATTCAAATCCTCTCCCTCTGATTCTCACTGCCCATGGGACTTTGGACAAGTTCTTTACCCTCTCTGTGCCTCAGTTTCCTTATCCACACAACTAGATGCATGGACTAAAGGCCATCTGTGTCCTTTCCAGCCCTAAATCTATGATTCCACACAACACATTTCAAAGGTTCCTTTCCAGAACTGCCATCTTCTTCTCTATTTCATTCCTGTAGAGAATGAATTTGGCTTTGATAGATGTCTGGGAATGGATAGGCCCTGGGCTGAGAGACAGGACAGACCCAGGTTAAATTCCCATTGACTAGGCAAGTTATCTCAGTTTCTCCATCTGTAAAATAGAGATACTTGTACAGTTACTGCATCATGGGACCTGTTGCTGCCCTAGACCTTTGATAATTCTATTTAAAAAAAAAACCCCAATTTCCAAGTGGAATTGAAGCTCACATCCAGTTCTTGGATTCTGCCTAATTTTAATTACTACAAATATGTCCACTGGAATCATCTCCATTGGTCAGCAGGATTCCCCCAAATACTACCTTGCAGGAAAACTGTTTTTCAGACTGAGGATAGTTAGGTACCAACAAGGGATGGACAGAAGGGAGGGGGCATCTAACAGTAGCCCTGGGTCCATTTCCTCTTCTCTACTTGGAATCTGTCTCCTTTTCTTGGTTCTGTCATGTGTGAAAAAGAAAGAGGGAGAATGTGTGTCACCAAATTTCAATCCATTACCTTATCCATAGCTTGGTCACAATAATAGTACCTACCTCATCAGATTTTTCTCAAGGATCCAGGGTTGTGTGTGATGTGCTCTGCAAACTTTTAGGTATGACATAAATGTGAGCTCAGAAGTCAGCCACATCTTTATAGCCCCTTACCTGACCAGTCTTCCACATGAATTTCCTGGAGAAAGTGGGCTGCTTCTCGGTCAGCTCCTCCTGTAGCCCTTAAGAAAAAAAGAAGACAAATTCAACTGGATCTGTTCTCCTTCTCCCCCTGACCCCTTCCTCCTTCCTCTCTCTGTTTCCCCCTCCCTTTCTCTACCCTACACCAATTCTTGTCTCTCCACCTCCATATTCCTTCTTTAAAACTCATGTTTGTAGTTAGCCATTATGGACACTCGTGGAGTCGTCAGGAAAAAAAATCAGGGTTCTGGACATCCGGTCGCTCAGGTTCCCCTTAGTCTGAACCAGTGTGAACTATGTGAAGTCCTGCCACTTCCCTCCCCCACCCTCTTTAGTGGTCAAATTCTCTTCCCAGCATCCACCACTCAATCACACATCCAGGTGAGAGAGAGAGAGAGAGAGAGAGAGAGAGAGAGAGAGAGAGAGAGAGAGAGAGAGAGAGAGAGAGTAGGAGGAGAGTGCAATTCTGCTAGGACTTCAGGGATAAAGAAAGCACCACCTCAGACAGGAGTCACAGGCCAGGGCCCTGAACTATCCATTTTAAGCATCCCTAGGTTTGTTTTTAGAAGGCAGAAATTACAGGAACAAAACCGCAGCAGGACCCACCACTCTATGCCAAAGGATGTTAGGCTGCTCTGCAGAAACCAAGCCCTGGACCTCTAAGAGGTGGAAGGGAATTAAAGATCTCCTTGTACTGAGGAGGCATCTAATTTTCACTAAATTGGGAGAGGATGTGAGGTTACATTTCTGTCTCTGTTGAGTACCCTCCTCAGCACCCCCACCATGATCATCAGTGCCCTCCTGGTTTTGTAGATGGTCATCTGTCTTTGAGACTCTCCAAAACAATCCATATTGTGGAGGCTGGCCTCCTGGCAATAAGCCATTCGGGTGCCCCTGGATTGTACTTGGTTCTCTCTACAATCTGCTGGGAGAGCCCCGCAAAACCAAAATCCCTTCTACACCATGAGGTTAGGATGTTAATGGAAGCAGTCCATTGGAATGAGGCCACATAGAAGAGACCTCAAGAAATAGGTGGCTATTTGGTAACAGCTTCTTTCCCACGGTCATTAGCACTCCCATCAACGCAGAACACAAACCAGTTACCTTCACTATGCATTAGAAACTCTAGCAAAAGAGGGGAAAGGCCCAAAGAGGCTATTAGAATCCAGTTTTACTTTTAAAAGGGGAGGGAGGAGAGGGAATTTGAGCCAAATTTGATTTATCCATTCTATCCTACTTCCAATTCTGTGATGCCGGTAAATATGCAAACATATCATAGCATCCTGCAGAAGTGCTGCTAGGAATGTCATCAATGTTCTGTTTTATCTAATTCTTTTTTTAAAAAAAATTCTGTTAGCTGAAGTTTCCTATACCTTGACAATCATTCTGTGATGACATTTAATAAGTCAAAGTAATTCAGTACTTAAGTTCACACATGTGATTGCTGAGTTCATTTTTTTTAACCTAATGAAACCATCATAACCACCAGGAACCCAAGGAAGGCACCAGCTGAGGTGAGGTCCTAAAATAGAAACCAACCCAAGGCGATGTAGAATTGTCCTGTACTGTCATACTCAACCAAAACACGGTGAATCTGGCCATCCAGGAAATGGGATGGAAGAAGGCTATGGTCCTATCTCCAACTGCGTAGGAACACAACATAGCCAGTGGCTAGCACCGTAAACAGGGGGATTCTAACTCTATGCTAGGCAATCTGCATTGCCTAGCGTAAATTTTAAAAAGGTAAATTTAAAAGAAAAATCCAGTACAAATTTATAAATTATTTTCAAGGTCACTCCTTGCTCTCAAGTTACCTGATGCACACAGTCCGGATTTTATATTTCAAGTTTTAAACATGCCACTATTTAATAATCAGAAGCAATCCAGGATTTCATATTCACCTTCCGCTGGACCTGATTGATTAGCTCTTGAGTCAATGAGACAGTAGACAAGCTGCCCATTTGCTCTCCGTTAACCAACACCGCTTAGTGAAGCCCAGGGAAGCATTTTGTGGATATTGCCGACTGCTTGAAGGAGCAAAGTTGGAGCAAATATTCTGTAGGAATTTAGATCAACATGCATATGATTCCAAAAGCAGCTGAATTAACACCAAAAACATCAGTCTGCTGATCTCCGGTGAACACTAACCATGACTCCCATTTCAAAACTTAGGCCATGCTAAACATTTGAAAGTTAGTAACTTCCTCCAGATAGTTCTGGATAAGGGAATATTGTCCCAGATAGGAAAAACACCAATTGCCTAGAAAAGAACATTTTATACCAAGTGGGGAAAAAGAACCCTCAAACTTTCATCCATTTATATCTTTTTAGTTTCACAGGAAAAACAGTATGTTTAAACAAATAATTTAAAGCTTAAATCGATAGGTACATTTTTGTCTAGTCATTTCAGTCATGTTCAAAAGACAGAATGGTTTGGCCTTTCCTTCTCTGGCTTTTTATAGATGAGGAAACTGAGGCAAGTAGAGTTAAGTGACTTGGTTGGGTCACACAGGTAGTATCTGAGTCTGGATTTGAATT
Organism: Notamacropus eugenii; assembly: GCF_028372415.1. Classification (NCBI taxonomy): domain Eukaryota; kingdom Metazoa; phylum Chordata; class Mammalia; order Diprotodontia; family Macropodidae; genus Notamacropus; species Notamacropus eugenii. The sequence continues at coordinate 527,931,521 of NC_092873.1, forward strand.
CAGGTTGTCCTGACTCCAGGTCCATCGCTCTATTTACTGCACCACCTAGCTCCCCTGGCAGGTACTTAGGTTCCATTTCATCTCAAGGTAGCCTAACTAACCTAGATCAAGGTATACTTTTAAGGCAAAGCTTTCAAAGTTAGATCAAAACTAACAAAAAAAGCTGAGAACAGGTCATCTGAACCTGTCATTATCCCTGCTCCTCTGTTTAAAATCCCACTCAAGTCACTTTCCACCTATCCCAGGAGCCAGGACAGCCAACACCTATTTAAAATAAAAGTTTTGATAATGTTGGGACCCAAATTTGTAGAGTGAGGAACAGATTTTCTTCAGGAGAAAATAGGACTTTCCAAGGCTTTATTTAGAAACAGGACCATTTTATTTTATTTCTATCACAAAGTAAAAGAACAGATCCATTTCCCTCCCCAACCCCACTTTTCTTCAGCGCCTGGTAAACTCAGCTCTGATTTCCCTAGGTGTCTTAAGTTAGCGGAGTGAGCCTCGGTTGCTGACTCAGGACAAAACTAGTTTCCTTTGTCTTTCCCAAAGTTCATGAAAATGAGTTTGCCACCTATTTACTAAGCTACTCTCCATTTCTTTTCCAAGTTCTTCCATGCTGATACTGATACAGCAGGATAGCTTTCAAAGCAACTAGAGAAATAGCTTCTCATAAGCTATTTTTTTCATAAAACAATGTTATGCCTTGTTTAAAAAATGTGGCTATTGACATAGCAAATGCCATGTTTTTAACTGCATTAAAAAAAAAAAACCCAGTATGGTTAAAAGCAATGAAAAATCACTCTGGCAGGAGATGCTGTCTTCAAAACAGGGGGTGGTCAGGTATCCTATTCCTTCTACACATCTGCAGGCATTTTCAAAGTCACACAACTCTGACTTAGTAACCACCCATGATCATTCTGACAAAGTTGAGCAAAGGGAGAGCTGAGGGAGAGCATGAACTCTTCTGAAAAAGACCGAGTTCTTGGCAGCACTTAGAGAGGAAGCGTTAGCTAGCAGTTGACACCGTCTACTTTCTTGTGCAAGGTTTTCTTTTTCAGGCCACTAGGCAGTGTTTTCAGTTACAACTACTTGTTGGTGTAATCCAGGAGACAACGTGCATTGTAAATTGTCAGATGGAAGTGGTTCTGATGTGCTAGATTTTTGCCAATTTCAAACGTACAGGGACGACTCTGAAATCTTCAAGTTTGGCAGTCTGGAACTATGAAGATATCGATCCCCACCAAAAGCTTGTCAATTGACTTAACTAAGATAGCAAATCCCCAGTCAGTATCATGTGTCTCTAAGTTGGTGACAGCCAATCCAGTCTCCATCGGGACTCCCAACGCCTACTGGCTCTTACTGGACAGTGCCATTGTGTTATTAAAGCAGGCTGCAGTAGGTAGGAAAATCCAGAAAAACGCTCCATCCGGTGAGGCTGTTTTGATTCCAAACCAGCAAACTTGTATGACACACATCAAGTTCATTCTGTAAGGTTCCTGGGAGAAGAGGGTAGTTTGGTTGCTTTTGCATACCCATCATTTGTGTGGCTGGCTAATCCCAACTGTAGTGTATAACTGGGTCCTGAGGTCAACTGACAATTTAACCATTACAGTAACTGGCTTTGCTGTGCTTGGCAAGCAACTGCTTCCAAAGAAGGCCAAGTTAACTACAAAATCAAAACATTCAAGGTCTGCTGCTGCTAAATATATTTGCCCTGGGTACGCTCACTAATTCTTATAACCATGAATTCTTATGTAAACACGGTCTGACTCAGGTTTCAATATTCAAAGGCCCTACAAGGCCAGAAAAACCTAATGGATCATCCAATCAAAATATTAAGTTTGTTTTCAATCATAATAATAAAATAATCTCAGGGCAAATGAGAAACTCCATGAACCTAAGTCAGCTAGTCAAAGAGTACCCCAGAGAGATGTTACAAAGCACAATCTCATGGGCTAACAACAGGAAAATGACTTCAGTCCTGTAACTTCCCTCATTCTGAATGTCTGTGACACCTCTGAATGAGGAGGGCAAATGGAAAGTTAATCTAATTATTCTAAATTATAAAAGTACATATGGAACATCTGGTGATGTTTAGTCTTGAAGAATCAACTACTACTCCCCTACACTGACAGTGAGGGAACAGTGAAATTCTGAACATTGCTAAGAATGTCTACTTCCCCACTCTAAAATAATTCAATTAAATGCCACCATGATTCAAAGAAAAAAGAAATACGAAAAGTCAAGTATTGACTGTATCCTCAAAATATAAAGGAAAGTAATGAATCCAGTACCAGACATCCTGATGACTGAAGATTCCTCAGATGCACTCATATCCATTAGGGCTAGCAAGAGACCAAATCACAAAAAAATAACTTGGCACATTTTTAGATTTGGTCCCATGACAGTTAAAATTCAAAATCCATTTTTATCTCCTTTTTACACACAAGCAAACTGGCAATGAGGTTTAAGTGACTTGCCTCAGGTTCACACACCTAATATTGGAGCTGAGATGAACTCAGGTCTTCCCACCTCCAAGCTGAATACTACCCAATATTTTGTGCCAGTATTAACGGCACAAAAGTTAATATATTTTTTCCTAAACGGGCAACCTATAGATATCCTCTGAAGCTGTCTTTGTGTTGTTCAGAAATGTTTAGCAAATGTTTGTGGAAAAGGGTCAGTATTCCATTAATTCCATTAATAGGCATTTTTCAATTGTCTTACCTACAAAAGGGAATTACCAAGTATTTGTGGGAGCCAAGAACAGGGATTCAGTTCTAAGCAAATGTCCAGTGCCATGCAAAGCATTACCTGAATCATTGTGTAGGGCCCTTTCCATGGAGCTTTACATTTGTACTAGTAAATCTTAATTACTGACAAATTTTTTGATAGTTCTGGATTTGTACTTCCTTCGTTAACGTGATTCCTTTGACGACCTAGGAAGAAATACGTTCGTCTCAGTCTATACCTGAGTAGACACACTGAATTTCCTAAATTACCTCATATATAACACCAGTATCATCTCTGCAGAAAGACTGGCCTATTCCTGGATAGGTAGCAAGGTCCTTCCAATACCAAACTCAAAGGCCTACTTTGGAATCCAAAGGAAAAGGCAGGAAAATGTACCTAAAACCAGATGCCACATAAAAATGAAGTATAAACTGATTAGATCATGTGGTGAGGTAGAATTTAATACCAGCCAAAAACAGCTATCGGGGGCCTGGAATAAGATCTCCTTGCTCCTCTAAAATCCTGGGGAGTTGATTGGGATTCCATTTCCTCTCACACACACCCCTTCCCAGGCAACAAATTAATGTGAAATACTTGCCACTTTTCAACCCTGGCTCTTTCTGCCTCATCACTGTATGTCCAAGTTAGAACCGATAGCCAAGTGTGGACCATCTCTATTGAGCTGATATTGAATTAATGCTAATGTGATTTTTTGCCCCTCATTCATAAGCTAAACAAGGCCATCTCCTGCCCCTACAACCAATCCCTCTGCCTTTCCCATTGTTTGAGTCTAGACCATTAGATTGCACCTAATCACACTTAGGATCCTCATTTTTTAAACTCAGTTTTTAAAGTCAACAGACTAATATCTATCATCTTTGGCTTTTTTGTTCCCTAAACATAATACTGATTTTTCTCATCCATTATCTTCCTTATCTCCTCCAAATTCATTTGACTTCAAATGTAGTCATTCTCAAGCAAGATTTATAGTACTAAAAAAGATTATAACATTCAAGGAATATTTTCCCAGTTTGAATATAATCTCCTCGCCATTTTTCCTGGCCGATGTTTAGTCACCTTTTAAAATTTTCCTTTTTCCAGATTTGTCTTTGGGAGAAAAGCTCTTGGGAAGATCAGAGCAAGCCGATAAGCAGACAATCTCACCAGCATCTGCTATAATTCAAGAGTTCCACAAGCTATTTTGCTACTGAAATTCACTTAAGATACACACTGCTAACAGTATGGTGACCTGATTGTTTTCACAGACGTTGTTACCTAACAATCTATCTAGACTCACTAGGCACAGAGTCCTGAAGTGGGCTAACTCTCTGGTGTCTTTATCACACTGCTATTAATTATACTTTGCAAATAACACATACTGCTCCATATTTGCATCTTCATCTAAGAATTCTTCAGACGATTTTAGATTTCAATATCACCATCTTGACTACAAAAGTCATCATTGTACCAAGCTGAGTACCTAGGAGTATCTATTTAGAGAGATACAGGCTTCCTGGCTCAGTAAGAAGGCAGATGAAATTCAGTTTTATGCTGACAGTAACAATCCAAAGCGCTTTTATGATTCCCTGAAGGCTATTTATGGACCAAAAACTTACGGTGCATCACAACTACTCAGTGCTGATGGAGCCACATTGATTAAGTGATATGGACATGATGCTAGAGAGATCTGAACACTTCCATAGTGTTCTCAAGAGACCATCATCAATCAATGCTGAGGCCACTGTTACCTCAGGTTGAAGTCAATCCCTCCTTAGCTGAACTTCCAACTGAAGAAGAGGTTTTGAGGGCCATGAGGCTCCTTTCATGTGGCAAGGTACCTAGTGTTCATTCTATTCCAGCTGAGATTTACACGGTAGGGAGACCATTGCTCATACAAAAGCTGACTGAAATTTTCCAGGTTATATGGCAAGAGGAGGTTATCCCCCAGGAATTCAAGGATGCCTCCATTGTCCATCTCTATAAAGGTAAAGAGAATATACTGTCCTGTGGCAATCACAGGGGGATCTCTCTCTTAGTCACTGCTGGCAAAGTTCTTGCTAGAGTCCTCCTTAATAGGCTGATCCTTCACCTGGAAGACAGTCATATACCTGAGAGCCAGTGTGGCTTCAGAAACGGTTGAGGAAGTCAATATGGTGTTTGCTGCTTGAAAACTCCAGGAGAAATGCCAGGAGCAGAACATAAGTCTGTACACGTTCGTAGATCTGACCAAGGCCTTTGACACTGTTAATCATGAGGGCTTACGGAAAATTATGTCAAAATTTGGTTACCCGGAGAAGTTCATCAGTATTGTACATCAATTTCATGATGGCATATTTGCCCAGGTTCTGAGTAGTACACAAAGCTCTCATGCCTTCCCAGTCACCAATGGAGTGAAACAGGACTATGTGCTTGTTTCCATGCTTTTTAGCATGATGTTTTCAGCCATGTTGACAAATGCTTTCAATGAGGATGAACATGGCATCAAGGTCAACCAACCGTACTGATGGCAAGTTCTTCAATTTGAAAAGACTACAAGCCAAGACCAAAGTGGAGGGAGTGTTGGTGCATGATTTTCTGTTTGCAGATGATTGTGCACTCAATGCAACCTCTAAAACTGAGATGCAACAAAGTATGGATGAATTCTCTGCTGCCTGTGCTAATTTTGGCCTAATAATTAACACCAAGAAAACACATGTGCTCCATCAGTCACCACCACACCACACATACATGGAACCATCAGTTACAACAAATGGAGAAGTTTTGAATGCTGTGGATAAGTTCACTTACCTTGGTAGTATACTTTCCAGGGACATACACATTGACAACGAGATTGATGCCAGAGTTAGCTTAGTCTTTGGGAGGCTCCAAAGACAAGTTTGTGAGAGAAGAGGTATTAGACTACCAAACTGAAGGTCTGCAGAGCCATTGTGCTGACCTCATTGTTATATGCTTGCGAAACATGGACGACAGTCTACTAGCAACATGCCAAGAAACAGAATTGCTTCCATTTGAACTATCTTAGGAAGATTCTGAGGATCACCTATCAGACACTGAAGTCCTTGCTCGAGCTGAACTGCCAAGTATTCAAAGTATGCTTCAGAGAGCGCAACTTTGATGAGCTGGACATGTTTGAATGCAAAACTTGCATGGGGCTGGTGATCACATGGTGGTCAGAAGAAACGACACAAAGACACTATCAAGAACTTTGGATTTGACTGTGTAACATGGGAAACACTGGCATGGGGCCGCTCACCATGGCATGCCCACATCAGAAAGGGTGCTGTGCTCTATTAGCAAAGCAGAATTAAGACAACACAAAGTAAATGCAGGATGCACAAATTTGGGATATCCACCCCAAATATTCACATGAACCATCTGTGTCTAAACTGTGGTAGAGCATTCTGAGCTAGCATTGGTCTGATCAGCCAGTCAGACACACTGAAATTTCACTATATCATGGTGACGGCATTTTGGTCCTCTTTGAAGATGAAGGACGACAACCAACTGTTCCATATTTGCATCTTCATCTAAGAATTCCTCATACTATTTTAGATTTCAGTATCACCTTCTTGACTACACAAACTATCATTGTACCAAGCAGAGTACCGAAGAATATCTACTTTTCCTAATGCTCTTAACCAGTGAAAACTGAAAAGTTGTTAACTGAGTCAACAAGTGGTTGAATAAGAATCTTAACTTGCTCTTATGAGCTGAAGTAAACTCAAGGTTAAGCACAATCTTTTTTCTGAGTTCAAAATTGGTTCTCAAGTTAGCAGCATGTCAGTTTAAAAAGTACCAAACGATGCCCGTTTACTTAAAAATGCAACTCAGCTCCAATATTCAGATTTTCAAAGCATTAGCTTACAATGCTTCTGAGAATTTCACACACATGCGCACACACACACACTACATATCTCAACTAGAGTCATTCCCATCATTAATAGCAAGAGAACATTAAGGTCTCTTCTCCCCTCAAAACCTTTTTCACTGGTGCTGAGATTAAGTCCTGTTTTGACATAAGATGCTGGAATAATCTAGGCCAGGCGGTAACTAAATCTTCACAAGTTACCTTGTGAAGGTTTCTCAGGAGAGTCCAGCACAAAGCTACTCAAGCTCTCTCTAGGTTTTCTCCCTAAGGTGGACAGAACATTCCAAACTTGACCCCCCGCAGGATAGTCAAGCCAGTCTCCATTAGCATGGCATATCTGTAGTTTGTAGAGGTAGATAACCATGTCATTCAACTTGTCCATCCTTTAAAGTAAAAAAAAAAACAAAACAAAACAGCTTATACCATTTATCTCAATTTTTTCCTTTAAAAAAAAAAATCAAGATTAACTTTCATGCTCAAATATACCAAACAGTGCCTTGTGTTTCAATTGTTACAAGTGACTCTTAGAAATTAGTGATCCAATTACCTGAACAGTTCTACTCACTCATGGTCTAAATCATCCAGCTGAGATGTAGCAGCTTACTGTCCGCCCCCCACCCCCCCACAAGGGCCAAGGTGAAGCTTTTCTGAAGCAGGTTAACAGGTAACAATTGCCTGAGGTTTCTCCCCTAGGTTGAACACAGGCAATGAAGACCCCACAAAATCAAGTCTTGGGAAAACATAACCCTAAATGGGCTCCTATTTCAAACTGTTTTCATGACTTTTTAAAGAGAGCATGAAAATAAACCTTTATTTTCAGTTTTCACCCACCAAAGAGAAACGTTCACAGTTTTAGCGCGACACAAAACGAACTGAGGCAAATTTACATCTATCAGAGAAACAGATTGACCAACTTTAAAAGTACACGCTGGCTTGAAAATCAATATGTGACACATTAACCCAAATATTGCTGCGGTCTCGTTTGCCAACAGGGACGTGACTTCTGGGACAGAATCATGGATTCGAGCCTTTTATTTGCCTGCACGCTAGAAGTCTGAAGGGCTCAGGTGACAATGAAAACAGTAACTGATAAAGCAGGAGACGAGAAAGCACTACCTGAATGACTAGCAGTTTTAGACATCTGTGCTTTGGAAACAGAGAGCAACCAAGGTGCTGGGCTAGTAGACCACATTCCTAAGGAGCAACCACCACACTGATCAGCCTAGGCTACATCTGTACAATCCCCAGAGGACTTCTATTTACACCTCTTGACATCAGATACTTGAAGGAAATTGTTCTGTTAGCACCAATGCAGAAAGAACATGCTTAGTGTCAAGATTTACTAACACCAGCACAGAAAGATCGCTCAGAAGGGAAAACCTACTCCTTATACTTTTCATACTCCTTTCTAGAGATTAAATGAAGTAAATGCATTACAGAATCAATACCCACGTATTAATACTATTGTACAAGTAACTTTTCTGTAGAGAAGGTCTAGGTAAGCAAGCCAAAGAGTTCGCTGTTTTCACATTCAACATTCTCTAATACTCAGCCTGGACCGCACTTACTATTTTTTTAAAATAGGGCATTATTTTTCTAACTACCTTGGTAAAAAACGAATTACAAATGAGTTGTTTTAAGTATTTAGCATTAAATGGAAATTCTGTTTCCTATTATCCTAACAAACGTGGCAAAAAACCCCAACCAAGCCATTGATTTATTAGTTGCTAACTCCAAGTTCAGTCTGTAGAAAGTGGTGATGCTCCTGCTCACAGGGATAAATTATTAACCTAATTTTCCAGAAGAGGAGAAATTCTCAAGGTGGGGGGAAAGGGAGAAAACAAACATATTCATCTGTCAGCAACTGGAAACCAGAAATGGAAGCAATATAGCAAATTCAAAAAACAGTGAGACGTTTTTGGTATGTATTTCAGGCAGCATGCTGCAGTTCCCACCATTTCCAAACAGTCTGCTTTTCTCTTTCAGGAAATTAAGATCTTCCCTCCTTTCCCCAAGCTAGCAAGTGCCCTTTGGTTTCTTCAGAACACAGCTTCCAAATAATGATACACATTTTCTCATCAACCTTGGACACATATAAATCATACTGAATGGCCACTGTTCTGCGGTAGTTCAAACATACTGCATTAGCCAAATCAAGCCCTTCCCCCACCCCTGTAGAACACCCCCCCCCCCACACACACACCTATCTTACATGACAGGATAATTTTGTCTCACCAACAGTGAGTAGTTTAAACAACTACCGAACAAGGACTCTAATTTGTGGGTTTTTTTTTTAAATTGAGAGAGAAAAGTTTCACATGAAAGTGTAGATAGCTGGAAAGGTAAATAAGGCCTAACTTTTGCCTAATGAACCATGCATTACTGCTGGATCAAGAGTTATGTGACTCAACCAATGTGCTTGGAATCTCTTCAAGTACTGATATTGTCTGTATATAAACATCTAGCATACATGAAAGCTACCACAACAGTCCTTCCAAGACTGAAATTATTAAAACTAAGTTAAAATACTTCAGGAAGTTAGTATTCCACAAAGCATCAAGTTCGCCAAATTAAGTGTACATGTCCCATTTGACCACATGTGACAAACTGCAAAGCAGGTACTAAAGAAAACAGATGATGTCCAACATTTAAAACCAGTTTGTAGTTGAGGGAAAACACCTAAAATCCTTAATTAAAAAACACAAATGAAATGAAAGCTTTAACTGGTACACACTGTTCACACCTATATTTCAAGTTTGGAAACGCATATTTTCAAGCAGCAATACAAAAAAGTATCCATGAAGAATGCATCATCTCTGAAAATTATGAAAACATCCCTGCTACCGTTACATTTCTAAATACAAAACTGACTACCATATTTGTTGCTTCTGTGTAGCGAGAGAAGTTCATTTTCAAAACAGATAAAATTCAGTCTTTAGGTGTGAATGGTATGAATGACAGTCTTTTTTTAAAATTTCTTAGTCGTTTAGGATCGTTAAGCATGCAAGCCTCGTGGAGGAGGGTCCACCAAGGAACCGGGGTTGGCTTAGGATGTCCAGTTTAGGCCAGAGCTGGGAAAGCCTCTGGGTCATCTACATCAGGAGCAGAAGCACTTGACTGGAAGAGAAACAGAGACTAAAAGTTAACCAGACAAGCACATACAACTTAGACCCACTATGACTGTTCCACCCCACCGCCCTCAGATACACACCATGGCTGATATCAGACAACTCATACAGAGTGTAAAGTTTCACACACCAATGGTTTGTTTCCAATTTCTATAAGCCATATAACTTGCTATTAAGAGTGCAGTGTTAACATTACTAATGCAGGTTCTAGCTTACTATAAAAATGTGAACCATACTTCCCAGACTCTACATTAAAAAAAAAAAAAACCAAAAACACACGTGAATTTGGGGTGATACTCCTTTATAAGGTATCAGCATGGCGATACTTTTCTTCCCCCCATTCCCAAGAGCACTTTGCTAACAGCAAAGGCCTTAGTATTCATATCCTCTTCTAGTAACAGCCGATGCTAAGCCCCAAACTGGCCAGTGGGGACAAGTTTGTGCTTAACAGCAAGAAACCAAGTGTCTTTCTAGGAAAAAGGCAACTCCAAATCTCCCTAATCAATATAGGGTGTCTATATGTGTACACACACAGTAACAGCATAGTGTCATAACACAGCACAAACAGATCCAATAAAAACTAAGGCCAGGTTGTGGCACCAACGTCTAGTAAATAACTGGCTGTCAGGAATCCATTATCTATCTTGATGACTGGTAGTTTTATAAGTGCTTTGGGGCCATGATAAATCATGAAGCCCTACTTCACCCACTGCCAAGTTCCAAGATGCTCAAGAAAGCAGTCCCAGCCCAGAGTGCAGCAGGTAAGACCACACAATGATGCATGGAGATACTCAGGATCTGAACATGCTCCCAGGATAAATGTTTTCCAAAAACCATTTTTGGTCTTCTTTGGGGAGAGGCCTGCCTGCACGAGTGACCTGGGTGGCCCTTGTGAGCTCGTACCTTGTCAGTTCTGCTTCCACGGTTGGGCCGTCCACCACGTCCACGCCCGCCTCGCCCACCTCTGCCGCCACGTCCTGGGCGACCAAGGTCTCCGAAATTGATCTCCAGCTGGGATGTGATATCGTTGGCGGGCTTACGGAAGTGATGATCCATCACAGATTCTTCAGTGTGCGCCTGAAATGGAAGGGAAAGCCCCTGAGCAATCACTGACTCATGCTAGGTGCCAGCTCTCCTGAAAAATGAAAACAAATTCCTCCATTGGGTCTAACAGATGGTCCCTCCCAACTTGTCAGAACTGACTCTGTTTAGAAAAGGCTCCCCCGCCCCAAGCAAGTAGCCCACACCGCAAGTGCGGTCTGAAACAGGATGACCTTAAGGACAGTCTCCACACTGGTACCCTGGGACTGTGCACCCAGTTCTTCCAAATAGGTTAAAAGTTTAAAATCAAAAGGTTTCTTTCTAAGTTCATTATCCAAAAGGTGTTTCAACATACCTGCGTTTTTAAAAAATTCATCCTGCTACTCAAATAAGACAGAAAACAGATCTTGGCACTGATTTAATTAATGAAGATTATCACCTGCCTTAAGCTCACCACCCCGTGCCATCTTATATGTGACTTACTATGACTACTGACATCTAAATGTTGTCACTAAGAGACACCCAAGTCTTACTGATGATATTCTCCGAATTTTTAGCTTTATTATATTGCTTAGTACATTCAGTCACACTTAGATTCATCTGCATTTTATCAAAACAGAATTTACTTTAGTATGTAATATACACAGACATGTTCACATAAACTGGAATGGGGCCATGTGCAAGTGAAAATGGCACTTTTGTGTAAAAGGCACATTCCTGGAAAGTCATACACAAACTGAAGCATACTCTGAGCATAATTAGAAATTACTTAAAGAGACGTTTTTGTGAGTCGTTTGACAAAGCCAAGAATGACTCCCAAATCTCTTAACAGACAAATCTAAAATTTCCATTAGGTTTGTCTGAAGTCATAAAAATGTCTGTGATGCCAAATCTGTAATTCTGGACAACGTCCACAGCACAATAGGATTAGACTAACGTAAACAGATCTTTATGCCGTCTCTTGTTAAATACACAGCAAAAGCCTGAAAGGCTAAGTAATGTTTTCTCATTTGACCAAACAAGAATGAAAAATTAAGGTGGCTCATTTTAAATTTTGGAAAACCTACTTCCAAATCAAATGTCATCTTTTCTAAGTAAGTTTTAAAAGCTTATAGATCTACAGAATGAACGGAATCTCTGAACGCGATAAACGGTTCAGAAACAAACACTGTATGACATCTACTGAGGTTTAACGCCACTCTCTTAACATCCGGATTCCCAGTGATTCCCGATCACTGTACAACCCTCAGTTCCACAGCCTTTTTACAACGGACACTCCTGGAGAACAGAAGGTAGGTGGATTCCAAGAACACTCACACAATTTCCCTATCAGTGTTACCACGAGATGCTGAGGATGAAAGTAGGCTCACCAGCACGTGTCTAACTGGAGCGATTTTCCCCGTCTTCCCCCAGCCTCCAAAGCAGTTGCTACTGCCAGAAGACAGAACCGTGGGCAGATGGAGCAAATGGAAAAGCAGCATCCAGATAGTTTGACTATGCTATCTTATTCTAGAGCAGTGAATGAGGATCCAGGGGAATGGAGGTCTCATCCTAGTAATGTCACTAACGTGAATGTGACATGTGGCAATTCAAGCCATTTTAACCATGCTGTGCCTCAGTTTCCTCATCTGTAACAGAGCTAGTCATGAGGATCAAATAAGATAATGAATATGAAATGAAAATGCCAAGCAAGCAATAAGAAGTTATTCTATTGCTTCTATGAAGCGATTCCAACTGACCATGCCAGCCAAGTACTATGGACACTGCAAGGATACAGGAAACCTCCTGATTACTACCCAGTTGGTGGGAGAACCTACACCTGGGCTGGGGGGGTGGTGGGGGAATGGATCATGAACCTTCCGCTACAGCTTCTCTGCATCAGAAACCCTCTTACGACTAGAAAAGAAAACAAATGAAAAGATCAGCACCTCACTTGACTCCACATGGCTCCCCTGCACCTCTGCCATTCCCTTCGTCTGAGGTAAGTCATTGGTCCACACCCAAGAAAAGGGGGAAAAAGGAATAAATGAGATTACATATGGAATTAAAAAAAAAAAGGAACATGAAATTTCTAAAGTGAAAAGGCCAAGACATGGCTACCATGGGGCTCAGGAGGAACAGGGCTAACATTTCAAAGGCTTCTAGAAGGTTGTTTCTTCAACTTCAGACTGGCGGGTCATGTTTGGGGTCCTGCTTTGACAGTCTCATGCTATACAACTTCCTTATTCCTGAGCTTTCCAAAACTCACAAACTTGAGGCTACAACGTGGTCTGGTGCCAGCATGGCCTAAGTTCAAACTAGAATCTGGATCCCACCTAGTTCTATCACAGCACGTCTGACCCTGGGCAGTTGGACAGTCATCTTCTGTGCTTGGGGCTGGATCAAAGTGAGTCAGAATCAATCTGCTACATGCAACTTTCCCTGAGGTCCCTGAAGTCCTACTGAAAGCTCAGGGTAAAACCATGTGGAGGAATCCTACAACGAAATCTTTCCTCAATGTTCCTAAAGACCATTTCTCTTGGGGGTGAATCTGTTTTCTCTTGTGTAAGGTTTACATGTCGCAGAAGTCAGGATGTGGCACTTATTCTGATGGTTCTTTCCTCCAGCATGGACTGGCTGTGGTTTTCCTCAGATACCTGACTTGTAAAACAAGCATCTCTGAAAGAACTGAAAATGGGTTCTTATGAAATAAAGCCCAGATGAAAAATTTTAACTTTACAGCATCGCATACTTAACCTTTTAAGGAGATTTTTCCATGAGAAGGTGGCAAAAGGCATGTGTTTCTTAAAATGTTCCAAATATTAAGATTCAGTACACCTAACTAACAGATGTGTCCCTGAAAAGGTTAAGTCCCAAAGAGTAAATTATAGATGTAAAAAGAAGCAATTAATTTTTATCTACTTATCTTCATTATGAGTAGTATACCCACAGTTAAAATAGTAACAAGACAAGTATCAGGGGTTGGTAACACGTAGCTCACTAATTACCCCCTGACTCAAATTCTCTCTTCTGTGAAGTGAAGGATGACTTTGGTGACCAGCAGTGGGCCTCACTCAAGGAAGAAGCAATGATCTCTGGAGATCCTCCTGCTCATCATTACAACACCTTTCCTGCTATTTCTCCCCGCCCCCCCTAGGCACATGGTCTGAGGAGTTTACCCGAAAGTTGAGTAGGAATCTAGGGGATGGAAATAAAGAACCAGGTAGAGAGAATAACTCCTAGAATTATGAAAGATGAATCAGTGGGAAGAGAAAAGGAGCAGTCCTTAAAATTTCAGTGAAGAAGTTACCAGATACTTAAAATGTCACTCTGTATCATCTTTTACACTCTACCTTCCCCCTTCCACCCAAAGCAGAAAGCAGCAGTCATGGGGCACAAAGAAGGCCAATCCCTGAGCACATTCTTTGGCAAGTGTCCATCCAGTCATCCAAAACACAGACGATACAGTCAATGACTCCACGAGTCCTAAGCTCGGAGCCCTCTGCCCACTCTTGCTTCTTTCAAGTCGCTGCTTTGCTCCTCTTTAGAAACTGTCTTTTCAGTGTTCCCCCAATGCTTACTGGCAATACGATGATCAGAACAGACACACCAATTCTTTCCCTCCCCCCACACCAGTGGGCTGCTTCTGCCAATAACATCATAGCCCACCTGGAAAGGAAAGTAGAAATCTGTGGGGCTTCCGCCCACGGTTTCTCATCATTCTATGGCCTCGACTCCCTGTGCCAACAAGCAGGACACCCGGTACCTTTTGGTAACCAGCAGGGACACACGTAGCAGGACCGTGCTTTATTTCTCACACATGCAGCTCAACCTTCAATTGAAACTTGTCAATGGGTTTCTGACCCCACAGATGTGAGAATTTCAACAGGGCTGAGCCAGTCCTCCCTTCCTCCCTGCCCCAAGATGCTACTGACCAGGAGTGAGTGAGACCAACAAACCCAAGACACCGGTACAAATGTCAGTCAAGTAAGACATATCCTCAAAGGTAAAGGGGACAGCACAAAGCAAACAGCTAATCATTACTAATTACTAACAGCCGGGGGACTTGTTTTGTCCAATGGTCTCATCCCTGGGCAGATACTACAAGTACAACAGAAAAGGCTTAGCTCACACTCATGTGGGCGCCAAAAGGACCAAACAGAGTGTCCAAGTCTATTGAAGAATAAAAGTGAATGCATCTAGAAGGATGCTGATGTGACCTCCACTAGATTTCGTGACCCTAAAGTTAGGTGGACCTTAGCAGGATGCTGCTTAACAGTCTCTCATGAAAGCTAGGAGGAAAGCTGGTGTCCAAACCAGGACAAGTGTGACCTTCTCCAGGGTTTCCACAAGTGCCCACATTTCTAGCCTCCTCTTTATCATTATCTGGCTTCACCCCATATGAACACTCAACAGGCACAACTTGACATAAGTTTGTAAAAAGCAGAGTCTCACCAAGGCTCTCAGACAGAAACCTGAAGGCTGGCTGCTCTGGCCACTGCCTTGCCCACCCCAAGCACTTACACTCTCAGCTCAACAATAACATCTTGGGCAAAGGATTATGCAAGAGGTCATGGGATTCATTTCCCAAGTCCTGAAAATGGCAGCAGAGTCCCTGTGTTCCGCTGGGAACCATCCATCCCATGGAGAGTCAGACACACCTTGGCCAAGTGCTCCCAACATCAGCGTGACTCACCTCCTCACTCTTGGACTTGTGGAGCACGAATCCCTTCTTCCACTGCCCGTCGGCACCCTCGTTGGGTTTGCGAATGTTAAATTCTACTTTTGCCCGGTCCTTATTTTGAATGGCCTTCCACTCATCCAAGGTCATTTCTTTCGGGCCTTCCTCCTTCACCTCTTCCACCTCATTTTCTCTGTGAAAAGAATATTCCATAAGACAGGGAATTGCAGAAAGGACACTGTTTTGCCCCACTTATATGTACCTTAAAAAAAACAACAACGTACACAATACCGCAAAAGGTTAAGTCAGAAGAGTAAACACAGGTGTCCAAACGTTTTAGAGCAGCTTAAGTTATTAAGGCTTTTGGAACCCTGTATGGCAATTTCTTCTGTAAAAGAACTGATAAACAAGTCATTTTATATCTTGTAGGGATGTACTGATAGTATTTACATAAAAATAAAGCATTAAATAATGATTTCACAATTTGTCAAAAAGGAAACTTAGCAGTCCTCCCTTTACTGCAGAGGTGAGACCAAAGCAAGGCAAAAATCATTTATTAAGTGCTTACTACGTGCCAGATACTGTGCTAAGTCCAGAGGAGTGAAAGAAAAAGGCCCCTTGGCAGAAGGTGGAAGAGAGCTAAGCTGTGCCAAACTGAGCACTTCCTATCTGATCCTAGAGGCACGGAGGCCAGCCCTATACTTGAGGACCATCACCTCAGCCGCTGAAGGGAGGCAGGATTGGAGGGCAGATAAGAGACTCGAGGTAGGTTGTTACTGAGTGATGTGGAGGAGACATGTGAGACGAAGGTAGAAACCACAAGAACTGGCAAAAGATGAGGATACGTTGGTTGGATAAGAGTGAAAGGTCTAGGATGATTCTGAGGGTCGAGCATGGTGGTGTCCCTGACAGATTAAAATGGGAAGGGAGGAGGGTTTAGGGGCTGGGCTGGGGGAGGAGATAGTGAGTTGTTTTAAAGCCATTATAAAATTTAAAAAGCATCATCATCCAGTTAGTTTTTAAAAAGTGACTGACATCAGGAGAGTTGGAGGTTGACCAGGTGAATCTCAACCAAAGCCTTTACGTAATGGGTAGGTGAGGCGGGGAAGAGCTCAGGATTTAAGTGTGGCCAATCAGACCCTGCTACCCTTGGACCACCGGGCTGAGCTTTTTTCAGTGATGACAACCAAAACCAAGTATAAAAATGAATTACGCTCAGAACCGGACAGAATCATCGTATCACTGAATTAAGCCAAATCAACTATTTTAAAAATGACACAGCACATTTACTCCTGTTACTCTGAATACCTTAGCAGCAGTTGAGAGCAAAAGGGTTTTTCTATCATAAAATATTTTCAAAAGGCTTATGTAAATGTGTTCAGGTGTGTCCTTGGTTTGGAGAACCCTGGGTCCAGACCACCACATAGGGTGAGTAGACCACCAGAAGACCCAATGTCCTTTCTTTCCCCACCAAGGCCTGCTTTTTTAACCCTAACTCCCTAACTCCACATGACCAAAATCAACCAAGAGACTGACAACCCATCTTTCCTATGGGTACCAGCCTCTATCTGACTCTGCAACTGAGACCTCAGGCAGGAAGGCACAAGGGAAAGAGCAGATGGCACAGAAGTAGCCCTTGATTCCCAGTGACAAATTCTCAGGGTAAGAGGACCTGTGAGGCAAAATCAAAATTCTCTATGATTCAAAACAGCTGCTTATACATTCCTAAAAGAGTACTTGCCAAGGAAAGCCATGCCCGAGCAGAGCTGAGTTTTGAGTTCCTGAACTCAAAATCTCAGGCTGATCTGTCTTCTGATACTGATCCATAGCATTATGCTTTTTTCAACAGAAAATAACTAAGAATACTTCAAGTGAGAAAAACTGCAAAATACGTTTAAGCATTTGACTTGTCTAGTATCTGCAGTGTTCAATTTCACTGTGTTAGCTATCACTAAGTTTTATCATTGTTACAGAAAAGTGGTGTGGTCCTATTGCATATAAGCACCTGTCATGGGCCAGGAGCTAGGTGACAGCACAGCACATAAAGCAGAAAGACTCATTCCGAGGTCAAATGTGGTGTCAGATGCTCACCAGCAGTGTGACCGTAGCCAAGGCACTTAACTCTATTGGACTCAGTTTTCTCATCTGTAAAATGAACTGCATAAGAAAACGGCTTGAGAGCTCCTAGCCAGTTATCCAGCTGCCCTCCTATGGACCTCTGGGCCATGCCCCAGGGCTATATACCATCCCACCCTCTTCCTCTTCAGCTGCCTTTCTAATGGAATCCAATGGCACTTTCTCCTTTAGAGTCGAAGCTCATTGAGGGCAGGGATTTGTATCCCCAGGGCTTGGCGCAGTGCCTGGTTCCTATCAGGAGGTACTTACTGACTGACCTGAGGTTACATACCAAACGAAAATTATTGAGGCCCTACTTGGATGATGTATAGAGGGGATAGCTGTGAGAGCTGGTTTCAAGTATTTGGAGGCTGATGTGGAAGAGGGAATCGATACCCTAGGAATAACATTTGGGGAAACTGCAGATAAATCAGGGCTCCCCATCAAGGAAAACTCCCCACCAATCAACACCAACCACCTTACAGCAGACCTCATGGGCCTTCCAGGAAGGCTGCAGGTTCCCCTTCCTGCTGACCCAAGGTCGGAGGAGCAGCTTGACCACAACTTGTCAACCACATGGGCAGATTCTCATTCACCTGGAGTTCTTTCTGATAGATTCGAATCACGTGATTCTTTGACAGAAATATGCAAATTGGGAAATGCAGATTTAGGGAGAAAGGATGTTCTAGAAACCCCTGGGAGTTCAGGAGAATGATCAAGATCTGACCTTGAGCTTTGTGAATCATCCACATATAAGTTAGGTTAGAAGAGATGAACAAAGGAGAACACAATCAAACGCCCACATCCTGACAACCTCATTAAAGTCACTGCAGCTCCGAAACAAGGGCTACTGACCACCCTGTTTTGGACTTTCTGGTCTCCTGTGAGAAACGCTCCCCTAACAAATGAATAATTATGCAATTGTGAAGTAGGGTCTGTTTACAGCTCTTCACTCCCAGCGCCCATCAAAGATACTTGTTGAAGTAAACTTAGCACTCACAATAAAAACAAAAGACCAGGTGACTCCTAAGACACTGAGTTCAGTCAAGAAGGCGGCCTACCTCTGAATCCAGTGGAGAGTATTTATTACAGGCTTGCTTGAAATAGAAATTGCTTTGCATTTTAAATCCTCTCTTATGTTCTGCTACACACATTTTTTCGCTTTCTTATTTTGTATTTAAGTTTAAAAGAAAAAAGAAAAATGCCTAAAAGGAATGGATGTCACGGCACAGAGGTGATGCAGAGATCTTGGACAAGTTGCCGGTGGGGAGCCCGCTGCCGACAGGTACTAGGGATGGGCTTCACTGCCAGCGCAGCCTAGGGAGGCCAGCATTTGGCCGTTACCAGGTTGGCTGCGCCAGAGCAGGTTTTTAATCTGCACTGATAGAAGAACCTGCACATCCCTGAAGTATGAGCATAGCCTCTCTCAAGGGACAAGAGAACCCTACCTATACTGAATACAGGTAGAGCCTATTAAAAAACTCCTTGTAAAACCTTTCATTCGGATCACCAATCCTGCAAATTCCCTATACTGTGGATGAAGAACACAAGGCACTGGGGAGATAAAGACACTAACAGCTGAGGCCACCTTTGCTCAAAGCACTCCCATCTATCACAAGAGTGGATCGGTATGTACTCCCCACCATGGACGAAACAAATCCAAGGCAGCTCTGGAGGGGGCGCTAGTAGCAAGGGTGATGAGAAGCAGCTCCCTGCAGAAGTCTATGCCAGTGGGTAAGCAGGCTAGTCAATTCAGCTTGGAATGCCCTACTCCAATTTCTTTAAGCACGAGGTGCA
The DNA here is from genome assembly GCF_028372415.1 of Notamacropus eugenii. Classification (NCBI taxonomy): domain Eukaryota; kingdom Metazoa; phylum Chordata; class Mammalia; order Diprotodontia; family Macropodidae; genus Notamacropus; species Notamacropus eugenii. Next base: position 527,950,863 of record NC_092873.1, read on the forward strand.
TAAGGCAGGACAAATATTAAGAATTTAAGAGTTTAGATCAAGGGAAGATGAAGAGTGAAGCAAACCTAACTCTAGCAAAGGAAACGGAGCACAGCATGAAAAACTTTGTAAGGAGGCTCAGCCCTGGAGGGGAAAGGAGGTGGGCCCCAGGGTAGAGAACAGTGCATATGCTTTCAGATGTAGGGGAGGCAACAGGGGGACAGAAAGTAAGGTATCCCCACTGGAGAAGCAGCCCACACGCCCCCCTCGTCCCTCCACTGTCCTGTGACTAGAGGTTCCCAATTCTGGTGCCCCATCACTTTGGTTAATGCTTTTGCTTCTAAGAGTCTTCTCTTTTTAGTGGCATTAATATTCCTCTAGCAAATGTTTACAATCCTGCTCCACTGGGATAACTGATGACTTGGGACTAGATTTCTGATGGGGGCTATCCACAATCTCTCATGTTTCTGTCTTAAAGGAACGACTGCAAAATTAAAGGCACTTTAGCACAAAAACAGATGAATCCGACTTATCAAACATGTCAATATGGCTCTCCAGGATGCTTCATGTAATAGCCTGACTTTAATCCATTTGATTTTCCAGATGTAATTCTTTTTACCACCTGAACTCTATGTAAGCTAAGAGACTTCACCTTTTAGAACAGATTTTCCTACGGGGATATGAATATTAGTATATGCAAATAGAATCTTTCGTTCTGTCTTAAAACTAGACAGGAAAAAATGACTGTGCATGCTCATGTACTTTCAGGGCTTGCGGGCTGGAGAAGAAGAACTGTTACGAAACACTAGCTAGCTACCTGGCCTCTCAGAATTATGTTCCTGATCTAAAAGGAAATCTGTATCATTCAGACACAAGAATCCAGGGATTTACTGAACACATAAATGGGGTGAAACCCATTTCAGTGTCAAAGGGAAATATAGCGGACCCTTCGTCCCTCGTGGGGGCTGCATTAAAAGACTAAACAGGTGCCACGCGCTACCACAACTTCCCCCAATTCTACCCCGACACATCCATCAGAAAATGTCACCTAGGAGACTCACCAGATCTCCAATTAATTGGTCAACTTTTCCTCTTCTCTTCCTCATGATCACTATTCCACTTTCAATCAAAATGCCTTCTCTGATCAGACCCAACACCACCTCCATTCAGAGTCCCTGTGCTCGGGAGAGGCCGTGGCTTGGGATGGGGGAGAATAAGAGGATAACTCACTTATTTTCTGTGTCAGCCACTGGATGCTCTTCTCCCTCAGGTGTCTCCTCGGTCACAGTGGTTTGCTCCAAGTCACTGCAATTATAAGACATTGGTTTCTGAATGTATTGGGGGCCCCCTCTAAGGAGAGAAAGAGAGACAAGAAAGGCGCCTGGTTCTTTATCCGTTCCCCAGTTGTGCGGCCCCTCTCCCCAAATAAAAACATCAACTATCTCCCCCCACCCCAAAACATTCCCGAGCTTCCAGCAAGAGCATCAAAGCATTCATCCTCGGCAGCGAACAAGACTCAGATACTCCAGCTCAGCTGCTACGGGACCAGAACCGTCCGCGTGTTCGTAAATACCAGGAAAGGAAGGAAAGCTCGGATCATCGAGCATTCCACGACATCCCAATTCCGGATAAACCGTACCTTACTAAGGACAGGACCGACACCGCAAAGGTGCGAGTTCAAATCCTGCCCCATGCACCCGGCTTCCCCTGCGCCTGCCTCAGTTTCCTCCAGCGCCCAACGACCCCCCAGGGTTTCCCGAGGCCCCCCCCCCAGAGCGGCCGCGCGGAGGGGGGCCCCGAGGGGAGGGGGGCCCCGAGGGGACACTCACGTCAGCTCGTCCTTGACCGTGCCCCAGTTGTGCGAGCCGCCGCCGCCGCGCTTGTCCTCGTGCTTCAGCCCGCTGAAATGCGAATGGGAGAAAGAACTGCCCGCCTGAGTTAACACGGCAGTGGCGGGCCGCGGCCGCAGCGCAGCCCAGGGCTCCCGCAGCCCCCCGCAGCCCCCGCACCCACAGCGGCCCCACTTACGATCTGTCGCTCCCGCTGTGCCGGTCGAACTCTCTCTTCCCGCGGGCGTCGAAGCCGTCCCCTCTGCCCAGGCCGCGGCCCCGGCCTCCCCGGCCTCTGCCCCCGGGGCCGCCGCGCCCCCGCACGGGCCGCTCCAGCACGGGCCTGGGGGGCGAGAGCGGCAGCTTGGGGTCGGCCCGCGGGGTCTGCCCCGCTCCCAGCCGCGCCCCCCAGGGGCCGGCCGCCCCCCACCCACCCCACCCCGGCAGGCCCCGCGCACTCACTTGTCCACCGAGAACTCGGCGCCCTCGCCCTTGTCCTCCGCCGCCTTCTCGAAGCGCCGCTCGCGGGGCGGCCGCCGCTCCAGCCTCCGCTCCATCGGCTTGCCCTCGCCCGGCAGCTGCTGGTCCGGCCTGCGGCCGACGCGCCGGATCCCTGCGGGGCAGAGCGCGGAGGTGGGCGGCGGTAGGGAAGCCCGGCCGGGGGTTCCTGACGGGGACGGCCCAGGCGGGCAGAGCGGCCGGCCCCGCACACGGACGGACCGGCCCGGCTTAGGCCCGGCTAACGCGCCCATGCCAGCGCCGGACCCCAACAGCAGCCCCCGGAAAGCCACCCCCAGAGCCGCGCTCTAACAAGCTACAAACGTCCGGCGAGGCCCAGGGACCCGCCCCCTGCCGTCTACACAGGACCCGGGCGCCGTCTACACAGCAGGACGCCCCACAAGCACACGGGACCTGTGGATTCACGATGCCCGCGGGCCAGGAGCGCCCGGCACATCGCGGACACCGAGCCTCCCTGACGGGAGCGCCAAGGCTTTCACTCCGGGATTCGGGGGTGGCCCGCACGCGCCCCCCGTTCTGGGAGTAGGGGGGCCCGGGCGGAGCTGCAGGAAGGGTGGGCACGAGGGCGCCCGGGGCCAAACCCCCGAACGAACAAAGGCTCCCGCCCCCGACACGAACCCCGCAAGCCCCCCGAAGGCGCACCCCCTCCGTCCCCAAGGGGCCGGTTCCGAACCGACCCCGGATAAATGCCCACAGCTACCCCCGGCAAGGCCCGGAGGCCGGTTCGGTTCCGCTCTCCCCGGCGCGCTGGGCCCGGCCCGGCCCCCCGCCCCGCTCGCCACGTGCCGCGGCCTCAGTTTCCCGGCTGGGCCGCACGTGGCTCCCTGCTCCCTCCCCCTCCCGGGCCGCACGTGGGCCCCCCCTCCCCCCCGCGGTTCCCCGGCCCGCACCTTCTTTCTTGAGCGCGGCGGGCGGCGGCGGGGCCTCGTCCTTCTTGTCGGCCGCGGTGGCGGCGGCCGGGCCGGAGGCGGCGGCGCTGGGCGGCGCGGGCGGCGGCAGCGGGTTCTTGCGGTCCTTCTGCGACTCCTTGCGCAGCGGCTTCCCGGGCGCGCCCCCGCCGCCCGCGCCGGCCTGGGCCGCGGCCTGCGCCGCGCTCTTGGGCCCGGGCCCGCCGCCGCCCCCGCCGCCGCCGCCTTCCTTCTTCTTGTTCTCGGCCGCCTTCAGCACCTCGAAGGGGTCCGATTCGTCGTCAAATAGCTGGTCGAACCGGTTGGTGACGACGCAGCCGAAGCCTTCCTGCAGGTGGCCGGGCATGATGGGGCCCCGGCGGCGCGTTCCTCCACGGATTGCAGCGGGCCGCGCCGAGCCGACGGCGCCTGCTTCAGCTCGTCCCCACAAGATGGCCGGGCCGAGAGAGGGACCGCCTTCTCTTCCGGCGCCGCGCACACATCCGGGAGCCGCCGGCGCCGCGGGGCACGCCGGGAAGGGCAGGCGGCCGGCGCCGCTCCGCCCGAGCTTGCGCCAGCACGGACTACAACTCCCAGGGGGCGGCGCGCGCCGGCGGGCGCGAAGCGGCGCGGGGAGGGCGGAGCGCGGCGGGGAGGCGGGGGAGGAGACCCGAGCCCGAGCACCTGCCGCCTCCGGCCCCGCGCCCCCGCCCCCCTGGCGGGCGAGGACGGCCGCACGTGGCGAGCACGGTCAAGGTCACTCCCTCCGGCGTGGGGCCCGCCCACTCCTACTCCTCTTCTCCAGGCCGGGAGACTGAGGCCGCGCGAGGCAGCGCCGGTTTTCCGAGCGTCCCGCGGTGGGCAGGAGGCGGTGTGCATTTATTAGCCGCCCCTGCATGCCGAGAAGGCGGAGAGCGGCCTGCCCTCGGGGGGCTTCAGCCGGCCGGGCCCCCCGCCAGCCCCGCCGGGGGTGCCCCCCCCCCCCTCCCCGCTGTGACCGCCACGGCCAGGCTCCTCCTGCCCCCCTGCCGGGCTGGGTCCGCCCCCCAGCCCCCAAGACGCCCCCCGGAGCGTCCCCGCCTACAGGGGGCCTGGGGAGGGGCGCCTGCCACGCCCCCAACTCCTCCAAGCTCCCCCTGTGTGCGCCCCAAGCGTCGGGGTCTGCTAAGGGGGGGGGGTGCCGCGGCGGCTGGAGAGCCCCTAGGGTCCGCCTTGGGGCGAAGGGCTGGGCCAGGGGCAGCCGTGACCCTTCTGGGGGGGCCTGTCTTCGCTCACTCCTTCACTCACTCCTTCACTCACTCCTTCACTCACTCACTCCTTCACTCATTCATTCACTCACTCATTCACTCCTTCACTCACTCACTCATTCATTCACTCACTCCTTCACTCACTCCTTCACTCATTCATTCACTCACTCATTCACTCCTTCACTCACTCACTCATTCATTCACTCACTCCTTCACTCACTCCTTCACTCATTCATTCACTCACTCATTCACTCCTTCACTCACTCCTTCACTCACTCCTTCACTCACTCACTCCTTCACTCATTCATTCACTCACTCATTCACTCCTTCACTCACTCACTTCTTGACTCATTCATTCACTCACTCATTCACTCACTCATTCCTTCACTCACTCCTTCACTCACTCCTTCACTCATTCACTCACTCACTCCTTCACTCACTCCTTCACTCATTCATTCATTCACTCACTCCTTCACTCATTCATTCATTCACTCCTTCACTCATTCATTCGCTCACTCCTTCGCTCACTCCTTCACTCACTCCTTCACTCACTCCTTCACTCATTCACTCCTTCACTCACTCACTCCTTCACTCATTCATTCACTCACTCATTCACTCCTTCACTCACTCACTCATTCATTCACTCACTCCTTCACTCACTCCTTCACTCATTCATTCACTCACTCATTCACTCCTTCACTCACTCCTTCACTCACTCCTTCACTCACTCACTCCTTCACTCATTCATTCACTCACTCATTCACTCCTTCACTCACTTCTTGACTCATTCATTCACTCACTCATTCACTCACTCATTCCTTCACTCACTCCTTCACTCACTCCTTCACTCATTCACTCACTCACTCCTTCACTCACTCCTTCACTCATTCATTCATTCACTCACTCCTTCACTCATTCATTCACTCACTCCTTCACTCATTCATTCACTCACTCATTCACTCCTTCACTCACTCCTTCACTCATTCACTCCTTCACTCACTCCACTCATTCACTCACTCATTCATTCACTCATTCACTCCTTCACTCCTTCACTCATTCATTCACTCACTCACTCATTCACTCACTCATTCATTCACTCACTCATTCACTCATTCATTCACTCCTTCACTCATTCATTCACTCCTTCACTCATTCATTCACTCACTCATTCACTCCTTCACTCACTCACTCCTTCACTCACTCACTTCTTGACTCATTCATTCACTCACTCATTCACTCACTCATTCACTCACTCATTCCTTCACTCACTCCTTCACTCACTCCTTCACTCATTCACTCACTCACTCCTTCACTCACTCCTTCACTCATTCATTCATTCACTCACTCATTCACTCCTTCACTCACTCCTTCACTCACTCATTCACTCCTTCACTCATTCACTCCTTCACTCACTCACTTCTTGACTCATTCATTCACTCACTCATTCACTCACTCATTCACTCACTCATTCCTTCACTCACTCCTTCACTCACTCCTTCACTCATTCATTCATTCACTCATTCATTCACTCACTCCTTCACTCACTCCTTCACTCACTCCTTCACTCATTCATTCATTCACTCACTCATTCACTCCTTCACTCACTCCTTCACTCACTCATTCACTCCTTCACTCATTCACTCCTTCACTCACTCACTTCTTGACTCATTCATTCACTCACTCATTCACTCACTCATTCACTCACTCATTCCTTCACTCACTCCTTCACTCACTCCTTCACTCATTCATTCATTCACTCATTCATTCACTCACTCCTTCACTCACTCCTTCACTCATTCATTCACTCACTCATTCACTCCTTCACTCACTCCTTCACTCATTCACTCCTTCACTCACTCCACTCATTCACTCACTCATTCATTCACTCATTCACTCCTTCACTCCTTCACTCATTCATTCACTCACTCATTCATTCACTCACTCATTCACTCATTCATTCACTCCTTCACTCATTCATTCACTCACTCATTCACTCCTTCACTCACTCCTTCACTCCTTCACTCACTCCTTCACTCACTCATTCACTCCTTCACTCACTCCACTCATTCACTCACTCATTCATTCACTCATTCACTCCTTCACTCACTCCTTCACTCATTCATTCACTCCTTCACTCATTCATTCACTCCTTCACTCATTCATTCACTCACTCATTCACTCCTTCACTCACTCCTTCACTCCTTCACTCCTTCACTCACTCCTTCACTCACTCATTCACTCCTTCACTCACTCCACTCATTCACTCACTCACTCATTCCTTCACTCACTCACTCATTCACTCCTTCATGCACTCATTCACTCCTTCACTCACTCATTCACTCATTCATTCACTCCTTCACTCACTCACTCATTCATTCACTCACTCATTCACTCACTCACTCATTCCTTCACTCCTTCACTCACTCACTCACTCATTCACTCACTCACTCACTCATTCATTCATTCACTCTCCTGCTGTAGAGACAAGGCATTACCCTAGCCTTGTCATTTTCTAGCTTCCATGAGATCCAAGTATCACCACAGGCCAGGAGAGCAATCCGAGTTCTCCCAGAGAACGCTCCTCCTTGGCTAACCGACCAGTGTTTCTGTTATTTTGTCTTAGCCAGTCAGTTCACAAGCATTTATTAAAAACTTGCAAAGTTAAGTCTGGAGGATACCAAGAAAAAGGGAAAACCTCGTTGCCTGCCCTCCAGGAACTCACATTCTAGTTTAATAAGGAAGACTATGCAAATATATACAGCTGTATGTATACACAGGATCTTTGTGTAGAACATAGGGTGTTCTGTATAGCCATTTCAGGCTTGTCCCCAGCTCCCTTGTCCTTGTCATCTAGCTTTTCTGTGTGCTCTTTCCGCATTACATTGTAAGGTCCTGGAGAACAGGAGCTGACTCGGCTAAGATGCCCATCCTCAGGGCTTAGCACAGAGCTTTCACAAAGTAAGAGAGGCCAGGCAACTCTCAGACTACAAAATCAACAACGATCCAGCCCCCTGCCTCCAACTGTCCCCCAAATGACTGCCAATCTGCCCTCTTCTCTTTTCTCCCATCCAATCATCTCTGCTCCTCTAGATCCTACACCAACGGAAAAGAGACACAGATGGGGGGTACTTTCCCATCCTGGAAACAACTCACAGGAAAAGGCTCTGGGAATTTCCACACTCATTCCCAAAACCTAGAATCTATCCACTCCAAAAAGCACACCAGGTGTGGAGAAAAGGGGGTAGGTGGCACAGACAAGAGAAAAACAAATGCCCATCCTCAGGACATTTACAGTCTACTAGTGGGGGGGGGGGGGGTGTCAACAAATGTCTCTTAAACACCAACAGTGCCAGGGGAGACCCTTCCAACTTTAGAAAAGATCAAGTCTCTGCCTAATAATCAAGTATGCTACTGAACTGCTGTAAAAACCAGACCTGAGATTTTCCTAGGCAGAAGCTCTGTCTACTAATGAGATCATAGTGATAGCAAACATCCTTGTTATCTCATTTCATGTTCACATGAACCCCTACTAACTCTAGAAGTTGTAATTAACCCCACTGTCCCAGAGCTAGGAAGTGTGTGAGGCAGAATCGGAGCACTCATCATCTGGATCCAAGTCCAGTACTTTATTCACTTTGATCAAGCACCCAGCTAGTGCCAGTCAGAGGGTCGACTTGAACCAGGGTCTACTGGAATTGGAGGCTACACTGCTTTTCAGATCCGGTGAAGTCCCTTATTGACCGAGAGGAGCAGTCTTCCTGGAGGAGGTAAGACTGGCAAAGTCAAGGGAGGCCATGCCAGGCACAGAGGACAAGCTGAGAAAAGGCCCAGACTTGGAAAGGAACAAGGCTTATGTCAAGACCCAGAAAATGGACAATTTAACTAGAGTTAATGGGGGGCAAAGGTGACTCACACTGTGTAGTGGAAGGCTCTGTGTTTGTTGTGTATTTTTATTACATATTTATTTGTCTCCTCCATTAGGAAAAAAAGCACCTCTTGAGTAGAGGTAATTTCATTGTTGTCCTCAGATGCCCAGGGAAGCCTAGTTTGCCAGTAGGAGTCTAATGAATGCTTGTTGATTGATTGATGCTAAAGAAAGGCGTCTGAACTCTGCTCTGTTGGCAGTAGGGAGCCCAAAATAATTTTGGCCCAGAGGAGGCAGATGGCCAGATCCACAGGTAAGGAAAGAAATAAATCTGGCAGAAAAGCACACAGAATGTCTTGGAGGAAAAGAGAGTGAATGATAAACTTCAGTGGCCCCCATTGCCTCCAGGACCCAATATAAAACCTTGATTGGCTTTGAGAGTCCTTCCTGACTGACCCTGTCTTACCTTTCCAGTCTTCTTGGGTCTAGCTCCCCACCAGGCCCTCTTCCAACCAGTGACACTGGGCTCCTGGCTGTTCCTGGAAAGATGCTCCGTGCCCCATGGCTGCCCCAACTTCAGGCCTTATCTCTGGCTGTCCTCTGTGCCTGGAATGCCCTCCTGCATCCCAAGGCCTTGCCTAAACCCTAAAAGCGCTTCCCTGGTTTCCTTCAAGTCCCAACCCAAATTTTATCTTTGATCAGAAGCCTCCAGGCTGAGATTACCCTCGGCTTATCCTGTATGTCTCTTGCATGTCTGGAGTGGTTTTCTCATTGTCTCTCCCATTAGAATGGGAGTTCCTTGAGGGCAGGTACTCTTGGGGGGCTTTCTTTGTACCCCTAATGCTTAGCAGAGTGTCTGGCATACAGTAGGTGCTTAATACATGCTTCTTAACTGACTGAAGGCTGGAAAACGACCTTCAAAGGAGTCAGAGGATCCTCCAGATCCATTTTTTGTTTTGTCTGATTGATCACAGCCCCCTGGGGGAAGATACTTTGGGGAAGTGCTTTTCTTGGGAAATACAGTTCTGTAAAAGGGATTGATTGTTTTGCTGGTGAGTTGCCTAAATCACTTTTAGATTTATTTCGCTTAATTTTCAGTGTGAATTCTGTTTGTGTAGATCGCCTGAAGCTTGGGTTGAACCTTTAGATTCCATTTGGAAGGAGAATGCCCTATGCTAGGGACCCTGCAAGCAGTAATCACACACACACATACACACACACACACACACACACACACACACACACACACACACACACACACCTCCAAGCAGTAATCACACACACACACACACACACACACACACACACACACACCTGCAAGCAGTAATCACACACACACACACACACACACATACACACACACACACACACACACACACACACCCTCCAAGCAGTAATCACACACACACACACACACACACCCTGCAAGCAGTAATCACACACACACACACACACACATACACACACACACACACACACACACACACACACACCCTCCAAGCAGTAATCACACACACACACACACACACACACACACACACCCTCCAAGCAGTAATCACACACACACACATACACACACACACACATACACACACATACACACACACACACACACACACACACACACACACCCTCCAAGCAGTAATCACACACACACACACATACACACACACACACACACACACACACACACTGCCTCTAGGAACTGGAGCTAGATAACTCTTATGGATTAATATAATTCAAAATGAGCAAGACCTGAGTTCAAATTTTGGCCTCTAACACTCCTGAGCTGTATGACCAAAGGCAAGTCCTTTATTATAATGCTATACACTACTGGATGATGGAACATTGGGGAAACAGGCCATTGTCCTAACTTGTCCCATGTGAGGGAGGCACCTATAGAACGTTGGGAGTTTGGGGAAGCTTTTTATCTTGTTTTGACAAAGCACTTGGAATTTTATTCTCATTTTGTCATCATTTATTGACAATAGAAATAAATGTTTTTGATTGATTGATTGATTGGTATTAGCCCCATCTTGATTGACAGCTGTCTTGCCCTGTCATCGTTTGCACACTGGCAGATCTCCGGGATGTCCCATTAGCTTCTCCAACTTTATGTCATCATCCTACCCCTTCAAACCTACCCTGTCTTCTATCCCCCCCACCCACTCCGGCTGTCCCAAATGTGCAGTTTTCACCATCAGCCACATTCATCAGATCCAAGCTACCCATGACTCTTCCCTCTGAAGCCCAGTTCAGCCAGGGCTACCTGCTTATCACAGCTCCCATCTGTCCCTCAGCCCCAAGCTCATGGTCCCCACCCTTAGTCAGGTCCTTATCACCTCTGGTCTGAACAACTCCAAAAGCCTCCTAGCCCTCCTCCCTGCTTCTTGTCTCTTCTCTCATCCGACCTCTGTGGAGTAGCCAAAGTTATCTTGCCAATTCATTCCAGGGCTCCTGGTTACACCTACAGTGAAATCTTGAGTCCTCCAGGCCAGTTGGCTTTGTTTCATAGAATCCAATGGCACATGCTCCAGTTTCCTCTCAAACTGGGGTTCTAGCTGCCGGCCCCTGATTCCTTCACCTTCAGCTTCCCCTCCTCCAGGTCTGGGATGTCCTGCTTTCCCATCTTTGACTGTTAGAATCTCATCTTCCTTTAAGTTGCAGTTGGTATTTCTTCCTCCTCTTCTTTCCTCCCAAAGGTAGGCAGCTAGGTGGTGCAGTGGATAGAGCACCAGAGCAGGAGTCAGGAGGACCTGAGTTCAAATCTCACCTCAGACACTTGACACTCACTAGCTACGTGACCTTGGGCAAGTCACTTTACCCCAATTGCCTCATCCTGGGTCATCTCCCATCATCCTGATGAATATGTGGTCACTGGATTCAGATGGCTCTGGAGTAGAAGTGAGGCTGGTGACCTGCACAGCCCTCCCTCACTCAAAACAAAGTCAAGTGCAAGCCATGTCATCATTTCTCTGATGACATGGTATTCTTCAGCAATAAAGGACAAACATGCACACACATAGGCAGTATGGTGCCAGGGGAAGGGTGCTAGACTGGTGTCAAAGGTTCCAACTCTGCCTCTCTCATTTGTTACTTATGTGGCCTTAGGCAAGTAGCTCAATCTTTCTGAGTCTCAGTTTCCTTCTCTGAAAAATGGGAGGTTGGACCAGAGATTAAATTCTCTATATATTATTTCCCATGCTACAGATAGAGAAACTGAGGTTTGGAGAAATGACGTGACTGGTCTGTAGTCAGACAGCAAGGAAACATCACAGATGAGAGCGGACTCAGGTCTCTTCATTCCAAATCCAGAACTCCTTTCACTGACCTTCACCACCTCTCTAGTAAGTTGGATGGATCTCAGCCTGGCTGCTCTCCACATTATTTACCCTTAACGTGGCTCCTGGGCCCATGACTCACTTCTGGAATGTGGCTTCTCTGTCCTTTGTCTCTTTTCTCCCTTTCCTCTCTCCCTCTTTTTACCCCTCTCTTCCTTTCTTTTTTCTTCTCTCTCTTTCTCTCTCTCTCTCTCTCTCTCTCTCTTTCTTTCTCTCCTCTCCCTTTTTTGTCTTCTCTCTTCTTTCTGTCTCTCCTCTCTGTCTTTGTCCTAATCTGTCTCCATCTCTCTTCCCTCCTCTTGTCTCCTCCTTTTCTTTTTCTATCACTTCTTTCTGTGGAGATATAGTCATCACATTACTCTTCTGCTCTGAGATGTTCAGTGACTCCTCATTACTAAGTAAAGTTCAAACTCTTCAGCTCATCATTCAAGACCTTCCAGGATCTGGTAATGCTTTACATTTCCAGCCTTATCCCATACATCAATTAATTACAAACAAGTCCTCTTTATGTGCCAGGCATAGTGTAGCATATCCCCCAACCACTTACTTGAGGGGCACCTTCTCTTCCTTCTTGCCAAGATACTTTTTATTAGGATTGACCACCATGGATTCTTCTTCCAACTGTCAATGACAAGGTCACAGGTCTTTCATGTCAGGTTGAGTAATGAGAAATATATTGGAGGTAGGAGTATATTTTCCAATGGCACAGTAGCATTATATGTTATATTTAAATAGCAGATATATTATGTGGTCAGGCGTTGTTGAAATTATATTTGTTTCTCATGTACTCACGTACATACTTTAGTGATTATGTAGATCCCAGGATTTAGTAGTAGAGGTTACTGGAGGCTCAATGGATAGAATCCAAGGCCTGCAGTTAAGAAGACCTGAGTTCAAATCCTGCCTCAAATACTTACTAGTTGTATGACCCTGGGCAAGTCACTTTACCTCTGTTTGCCTCAGTTTTCTTATCTGTAAAGTGATAATAGTAGCACCTACTTCCCAGGGCTGTGAGTGAGGATCAAAGAAGATAAATTTTGTAAAGTGCGTAGCATAAGATCTGGCACCTTGTAAGCTCTGTGTAAGCTGTGTAAGCTAGACAGATGACTACCTATTCAGACTTACTCAGCTGATGTGACTTGTCCCTACCATGTCCTGAGTTGACCATGGAGGGTCCTCCTAGTGTGCTGAGTGCCTTCCTCAAGCTGTCTTGACATGGAATGGATGTCAACTGGTTAATCCTCACTCTCACTACATGTCCAGTCCATCTATTTTTCTATCCCCCATTACTCTGATGACACATTTCCCCAGTTCTCCTGCATACTTCTTCAGTTGTAAAGTGCCACAGCTTGCTCACCCCCACCATGTATTTCTCCATTACCCTCAAGGTGATCCTCAACTTCAGCTCTTCAGAGACCAGATTCCACAACTCACAGCTGTACAAAATTCAGAGAAGAATTCTGGGGCTAAAAAGATGGTCTTTGGTTCAGGGAGAAACGAGGGGTTTCTCCCAAGGGTGATCAAGTAGTTTCAGGTACATTCTAGACTGGGAACCTAATTATCACTGATGACCTTGCTCCTACAGTCAAATGTTTCCTCAGTTCCACAAAGCCCCTTCTAGGGACTGATGGGTTGTGTGAAGGTTCAGAGGCACAGAAGCCTCGGTGTTACTCATGTCAGAAGGCAGTCCATTCCAGTACAGCAATCTTTGTGTAACCAGCTACACAACTGGCAGAAGCTTCTTGGGAGATCCTATGAAGGATCTCGTCCATTATGGGATCTCCATGAATTCTGAAATCTCCTTATCTGTCATTGTTCCCCTCCCTCTGCCTTGCAAACCCAAACCCTGTTCTTCCTCAGTACCACAAGCTCTCATCTCCAAGTCTCCTCTTTTCTCCATCTTGACCCCTTGGTAAATCAATTTAATTCTACATTATTGCCTTCTTTTGAGTCCCTGGTTCCCCATCTTCTCAATCTTGCCCTGCCAAGATCACTTGGGTCACTCCCACTATCTGCCTTTACTCCACACACATGCTGCTGAAATAAAGGGGGAGGATTGCAACTGGTTTTTTTTGGATCCATTACAAATTCATGTTATGTGACCTCAACTGGACCCTCGATGTTGCTGGGCAATCCTGTCACACCTCCCTCATCTTCTCACTATACCACTGTTCATGGTGGCTTCTCCAAACCTTCCCAATCTTCCTCAAACCTCTCGTGGCTCCCTTACCCCACCCTCTTAGTGAAGAACTCTGCTTCATATTTTACAGAACAAAATTGAGGCCATTTCCTGTGAACTTTAATTTTTCCCCTCTTCCTCAGCTCCTACCAGTCAAATGCCTTCTGCCTCTGTTTCCTCCTTTACCATCCTTCACTCTCCCATTATGAGGTGACCCCTTTCCTTGATGAAGAAACCCTACCAGCACAAACACTCCCAGGCTACCCTATCTCCTCCATCTCTACCCTCTCACTTCTCATTAATCTCTCCGTCTCCTGGCTGCAAACATGGTCATATCTCCCACGTCCTCAAAAACCCCTTGCCTGATCCAGCCATCCTTGCTATTTACAATTCCAGAGCTCCTTGAAAAGGCTGCCTACCCTAGGGGCTTCCACGACTCCACTGCTGCTCTTCTCAACTCTCTGCATCACAGTTTCTGGCTTCCTCACTCAACCAAAACTGCTCTGTCCAAAGTTACTAATGACCTCTGAACAGTCTGATTGAATGGCCCTTTCTAAGGCTTCAGTCTTCTCGACCTCTCTGCAGTTTTTGGCACTGTTAACCCTCCATTCCTTGACACTCTCTTCTCTCTAGGTTTTGAGAACACTCATCTCTCCTGGGTTCTGCTCCTATCTACCTGAACACTCTTTCTCTCTCTCCTTTACTGGACCCTCATCTAGGTCAAGCTGTCTAGCAATAAGTGTCCAGTAAAGTTCTGACCGAAACCCTCTTCTGTGCTACTTTTCTTGGTCATCTTATTAGCTCCCATGGATTTAATTATTATTTCTCTGTTGAAGATTCTCAAATCTACCCATCCTGCCCCAGCCTCTTTGCTGACCTCCAATCTCACATCTCCAGCTTCTTGTTGGCATCTCGTGGATGTCAACATGGCCACAACTGAACTCATTGTCTTGCCCCTTGGGAACCTCAGCTCTTCCTAACTTTCTTAGTATTGTCAAGAGCACCACTATCCTCTCACTCACGGAGCAGGCTCACGAAGTGTTGTCATCCCTGATTCTTCACTTTCTTTCAGCACCCAAGTACAATCTGTTCAAAGGCTTGTGGACTTTACCTTTGTATCACTTCTCACATGTACCCCTCCTCTCATCTGGCACTGCCAGGGTCCTGGGGCAAGCCCTTCTTACCCCAACAGCCTGATGGTTACTCTCCTGGCCACAAACCTCTCCACACTTGAGTCCATCCTCACTCGGTTATCAAAGCGATCTTCCTAAAGCCCAAGTCTGACCATGCTACCCCCTACTCAATAAACTCCAGTGGCTTCTTAACACCTCCAGGATCTAATAGCAAATCTGGTTTAGTGTTCACGGCCTTTACAACCTTCCCACTCCCCCATCGATTTCTAGGCTTTTGCTCCTTATCCCCACTGTACCACCCCCTGGTTACCCTGAATCCAGCGACCCTGGCCTTGGTGCTGCTTGTCATACAAGACCTTCTTTCTCTTCACTCCACACATTTTCTTTGGCTGCCCTCCCCAAGGATGGAATGCCTTCTGTCCTTGTCGCTACCTCTGGCATCCTTGGCTTCCTTTTCCTTCCCTAAAACTAAAAGCCTTTTCCAGCATCTCTTAATTCTAGTTCCTTCCCTTTCTTGGTTGTTTCTTCTTTATCATGTCTGTGGTCTCTTTGTCCATGTGCATGTTGTCTTCCCCATCAGTTTGCAAGCTCCTTGAGAGCCAAGCCTGGTTTTTGCCTCTTTTTGTATCCCCATGGATTAGTCAGTGCCTGGTGCTTGGTAGGAACTTCATAAATGTTCACTGACTGACCACCTGACCTGAATCCTGTACTCCTTCCTCCTTATGAGTCAGTTTATAGTGGGGAAGGTTCCACTGTCTGCACCTAGAAAGGAAAGGGAATCCTTCCCTCTCATGCATGAATGTAAGAAAATGGCTGCAGTAGGCTGTCAGGTTGTTTTAAAGACTATGCCAAGGAGAGTAAAAATGCGTTTCCCAAACCCCTGGCAGACTGGTGTGGAATATGCATGCTCTCTCCTGTTCTCATTCTCCAAGCAGCAGGACCTTTGGTGTGTTTCCTGTGGGTGATGCCATTTTAGGTGGTTGAAGCCTGCACACAATCCCCATGACAGAAAATGCTTTGTACTTTTGAAAGTGCACATGTTAGCATCAGCTATGAGTATCATGGAGCATGGCATCGCTTATGATCCCTTTGCAGATTGACTGACACATATCCATCTCCACCTTGGGTTCTTGTCCTCCATTTCCAGTTGATTGCCAGGTTATCCACATTGAATGTTTTACTGATACTTCAAATTCAGAAGGTTCACAACTGAGCTCATCATCTGGGCCTTTGTGCCCACCCCCACCCTAGGGCAGTTTCTCCATTTCTGCCTGTGTCAGCACCATCCTCCCAGTCTCCTTGACTTATGGCCTGGCAGGAGGGCATGCCTCTTGCTCATTTGGGCTGCATCCTATGTGGCCTCATAATTACAATTTACGTAGAATAATTTGGACTTTGCTGTTTTTCCCCTCAAAGTCTGGTCACAGCTTTGCTTGGCATCTTGCCAGATTTGAAGTCAGAAGACCGCAGCTCAAATTCTGCAGTGGCCTCTCACTACAAGAGCAATCTGGAGCAGGTGGACTAATCCCTTTCCTTTTCTGATGACTTGCCTCAGGGTTCTACAGACAGTCTCAGAGGTGGCATCTGAACCCAAGTCCTCTGATTCCAGAGGGAGTATGCTTTCTCACTCCCAGTAAGGAGATAAATGCAATGTGGAATAATGGGATTGTAAGCCACAGCTAGAACAGACTCCAAAGTCATCTAGGTCAACGTCATTTTACAGATGAGAAAATTGAGGCCAAAGGAGGTGAAGTGACTTGCCCAAGAAGGTATGATGGCAAAGGATTCAAACATCCATTCTCTGCTTTCCACTGTCCTATGCTGCCCTTCGTTAGAGCAGATCCCACCCAGTTCCAAATCTATGACTCTGTTAACACATTCTTTCCTCTCAGTGCAAGCTCTTAAAGAGCAGAGCACCTTGTTTTCTTTTGTCTTTAAATTCCTTCGCCTCCTATGTAGTAGTCTCTTAACCAATGTTGGATATGGTTGGAGCCATAACAAATCAGGAGGATTTACTTTTTCTTTTCACTGTTCAGTGCCTTGTCTCCTCATCTTGATAGTAAGCTTGAAGGCAGGAACTGTTTCTTGCTGGGCCTGAAGAGTGATTAGGGCCATCCCTACATCCTTCACCCTCTTACTTCCCTGCTCACAACCTTTTCTTTTCTGCCTGGCCTCCTTGTGTTTCTTCCTGTGAAAGAAAGAAAAATTAGACCTATATCCCCAAAGCTGCCCCCCTTTATGAGCTGGATGTGTGGGAACCTATGAACTAAGCTGATGATGGGATGCAGCCCTCAGGAAACAGTGCCTGACTGCCACTGCCATAGAAGTGTACCTAAGATGAGTCTAGTTAAAGATGCCTACTGAATTTGGGGCCAGAAGATAAGGTCAAATATGAATTCTACTACTCACTAGTTGGGTGACCTTGAGCAAATCATATAGCCACTCAAGCTTTCCGTTTCTTCATGTATAAAATCAAGTATTGGTCCATTTGGATAGCAACATTGTCCTGAAAGTCTTTCCTAGCTCTGAATCTGTCAGGGCTGTACCTAGGGCAGGGTGTTTGGAGTTTTGTCTTAGGACAGCACAATGAGAGGGTACCAAAGACACCTTAAGCAGAATAGAAATGAGAACTCAGCTCTCAATTAGCCAGAATAGCTAGGAAGCTTCCAGATGGCATGCTGCCCCACCCACCCCTCATTGTCTCCCTTGTAGGAGTTCCAGAGTTTCTATCTCCCAATGCCAAGGACAAGTGTCCTACCCAGTGCCCCTCAGCAGAGAGCACCTTTCATGATGCTTGTACCATGTACAGAAGTATCATGGCATCATAGCTTTAGAGTTAGAAGAGAAAACCCACTCCTCCCTTCATCTGACATGAGAAGGAACTGAGGCCCAAGGGAATTAAGTGACTTACCCAAGGTTACCCAGGTCGTTGTCACAGAGCCATGATTTGAACCCAGGTCTCTGACTTCAAAACGCCTCTAAAACCCCTTCTGGAATCAGTGCCTCATGACTTGTAGCCCAATGGCTTGTCTTATTGTGGAGACAAAAGCTCTGTCTCAGGAGATCAGATTCTAAATTCTCCAAGGCAGCTACATTTCATCTCTAGACTGTTGGTAATGGAGCGGGACACAGGAGACTGTCTGCTGCTGGATATCCTGGCCCTGCCCTGAGGTTCTCATTTTCCTTTAGGGTTGAGATGAAGGTGTCAAGATGCCTGAAACGATAATAACTCATTGAAGTTCATGCATATTGGGGCTTGTGTGGTGGAAGGAGCACAATGTGTAGAATCAGGAAAGGTCTGCCAATTACTGTGTAACCTTGAATAAGTCCTAACCTCTCTGGGCCACCGTCTCTCATTTGTAAAATGAAGGGGCTAGTCCAGGCCTCTGAGGTCCTGCTAGCTTTAATTCTATGATTCAGTGACCCTACAATGGGGAGACATAAAGATATTCATGACAGGAACAATACTGACTCATAAACTTAATGTTATTAATGAATTATTCAGTTTATTAACCATTAATAATTAATTTACCACTAATGATTAGTTATTAATAAATAATAGCTGACATTTATATAACACTTCATAGTTTGCAAAGTATTTTACTTGCTTAATTCAATTCGACATTTATTAAAAGCCCAGTATGTACAAAGCACTCTTAGGTGCTGGTGAGTCAATAATAAAATGAGACACAGTCTTTGCCTTCAAGGAACTTATGTTTAAAAGGAGATTGACTTATGTGCACAGATCACAGTGACCCAAGGCAGAAAAGGACAAGAAAGAGTGGAGGCCCTTGAAGAAATCAGGAGAGGACTCTTTGAGCTGCCTGATCAGGTAAGGCTTCATGGAGGAGGTGCGTCTGAACTGGACTGTTAAAGAAAAAGGAAGGCATTCCAGTAGGCAGAGGTGGACGTTGATAAGGAGAGTGCCAAATATGGGGCACAGCTTGAATAATCAGAGAGGTGGAAGACAGTTGGACAAGGACTGGGAACAGTTAAGAGTCAGCTGTGTTAGACTATAAACTGTAAAGAAGGGGGCGAGATACAGTATTTAGAAGGGGCGCTTAGATGTGGGCTGTGAAGGGCCCTGAATGCCGAGATGAGAAATTTATAACTTATTCAGTAAGGGACAAGGATCTACTGAGAATAACACCAGTAACAACAGGGTGGTACAAGTTCACTCTCGCTCCCCACTCTCTCCCTTCTGTCTGTCTCTCTCGCCTCTCTCCCTTCTCAGTCACTGTCTTTCTCTTTCCATCTCTTTCTGTCTCTTCTCTTTTTCTCCTGCCTCTGTCTCTCTCTCTTCCTCTCTCTTTCTCTTTCTTCCCTTTTTCTCCTACTCTCTTCCTTCTCTCTCTCTCTGTCTCTCTCTCTGCTTCTCTGTCTCTATCTTTCTCTCTTTCCTCCCCAATCTGTTTCTCTATCTCTCTTTCTTTCCTTTCTCTATCTCTGTCTCTCCAGAGCCAGACTACTTCATCAGTCCCTCAGGGCTCCAAGGTACTCTGAGGATTTGGGAGCCCAGAATGTCACCAAAGGAGTAGACAGGATAAACAGCTGAGGTTGCAAAGAATGCCCATTCATTTCACTAACTTTTAAAAGGCCCTCAGGCAAAAATGATAGAGGAGGGAGAAACGGTAGGTAGTTTGAAGTTTGGAGACAGCACAAGGATCAGGGAGGTCCGCAGGCATTGTCACCTCCATGCGAGTCAACCCCAGCGTGATAGGGCCTCCGACACACCAACGTCATTTTGGCAGCATCAGAGTTTCCAGAAATAAGGGGGTGACTGCAGAGCTGTGACCCGCTATCCCACAGCTTGGGTGACAATGCTGAGGGGGGGGGGGGAGAGGGAAGGGGGCGGGGCTGCATGCACCTGTGTGTGCTGGAGGCAGGTTAGAGAGAGAAGCTGCGGGACTTGAGGAGGTTGGAGCTCAGGGTTTTAGAAGGAGGTGGAAGCCGGGGAAAGGCGTAAACTCACTGGGGAGGGGGGATCATGGATTGCACATCTGCAGATGACAGCCACGGGGGTCTGGACGAGGTGGCATGAAGTTGAAGGGAGGAAAGGCACAGTATCCGGTTCTGGGCACCACCGCCTATGAGCTGGAGAGCTTTCAGAGGAGATCAGCCAGGACGTTGAGGACCCTCAGGGTCCTACCCTCTGAGGATGCCATGTTTAACAAGACAAGGAAGAACTTGGGGGAAACCAACTGCCTTCAAGTATTTGAAGGGTTGTCCCTGGAGAAGGCAACAAGATTTGCCTTGCTCTTCTTGGTCTCTAGGGGCATCACCAGAGGCAATGGATGGAAGCTGAAACAAGGCAAATTTGATCCAGGAAAACAAAATTAGTTTGCATTAGTGCAAAGGTGCAAAGCAAACAACTACCACAGAACAATCAAAAATGACTATTGTGAAATTTTAAAAAAAACTGAACCTCAATGAAGAAATATGAGAAGACGTCTTCCTTTTCTTCCACTTTTCCTTTCTTCCTTCTTTTCCTCTCCTTTTTGCATCTTTCCTTTCTTTTTCCTTTTCCCCTTTCTTTTTTCTTCCTTTTTTTCTTTCCTTACTTTAAAAAATCATTTATAATAAAGGATGTCTGGACAGCTCTCTAAGAAGGGGCAAAGTGGAGTTAATAAAGAAGTCTAGGTGGTATGAACACAAAAGATATCAACAAAATCTATTTTTTAAAAAAAAGAAAGAAGGCACATTTAGATTTGATGTTGGGAAGAACTTTCCTACCAATTAGGGCCGACCTACAGTTGAATAAGTGGCCCGGGGAAATAACTTCATTACCCCTCAGTGGAGATTTTCAGACCAAGGCTGGATGGTCATTCATTTGTTGGGTATGTTAAAATGGGAATTCTTTTTTTTTTTTTTTCAGAATTTTCAGAAATGTTCACAATTTTCAGACTTCAATGGCCTCTGAGTTCCTTCTAACTGAGATTCTGGGCTTCCCACATATAATGAAGAATTGATTGTTTACTTACACTTAGAAAACAGTCTCCTGAAGAGCTCATAGTGCTTTTAAAAAAAAAAAAATCCCAAACTTTAAACTCCCAGAGGTTCTTAATCTGAGTTCTATGCACTTGTGTTTTTTTGTTTCATATTTTAAAAATTGTATTTCAGTGTATTTCCTCTGTAATCCTATGTAGTTCACAAACATGATTCTGAGAAGGGGTCCCTCCCTTTCATCAGATTGCCAAAGGGACCTGTGACAAAATAACATTAATGACTCCCGTAACAGAATCCTTAGAAACTTACCAGTTGAACAGATTTTCCGTGTTGTTTATCTGTCCTCTCTCTCCTTCCACCACCTAAGTTTTTCTCCCACACTCCCCTCTCCCCACAATTCTCTCGGGAACACGTTCCCTTCGATCTCTATTTAAAATATATTGCCACTAGTAACGGTTCAAGTTGCATTTCTGTATTTTTCAAGCAAAAGACTAGGGATGAAAGTTACAGAAAGCAGTGGAACACTCAGTCCTCTGGCTGCCAGCCAGGGAAAATGTCAAAAGCCACCCAGATTACTGAAAGCTGTTTAACCAAAGGCTTATTATGCTTCTGGGCTCATCAACAGGTACAGGTTGAGAAACATCATCTAGGGAGAGAGACTTGCATTCTCAGATTTGGCTGCACAAGCAAGAGAATTTCTGGCAAATTACAAGACCCTCCCCATCCTACTCCCCACAAGCCTGGTCATCTTCCACAGCCTGAAAGGGAAGCAAGACATGAGAGCTTTACATGCTGGTTCTTGTCTTTGGAGTCATGGGGCATCTCTCTTTGTCCATGATATGGCTCATAGGAGCCTACATCTAGACCTGGAAGATTGCTCTAAAGGCAATCTCCTTCCAACCTTCATTTTACAGATGAGGCACCAAATCTTGGAATCACCCATTTAGAGTTGGAGGGGACCCCAGAGGCCATTTAATCCAATCCCTTCATTTTACAATAGAGTAAACTGAGGACTTGCAAGGTGAAGTGATTTTCCAGGGGCATTCAGGTATTAAGTACCATGATTTTATTGTAACTATTGTCTTTGCACTTGGCAAATCCAGAGGTAGGATCTCGGTCTCCACAGCTAGTGCTCTTTGTAAATCAGTGTGAATAAAATAATGTGAGTGATGTAACAGACTCTTGCCCCCAACCCACACAGAGGAAACATGAGCTTCAGGGGGCTGTCAAAATGCACACAGCCACGAGGACAAGTGACCATGGTTAGGCAGTGATGGAATGACATTGAAGTCCATGCATGTCGCTCAGTCTTAAGGCATGGAGGAGGAAGCCTTCCCTGCTGTCCAAGGGCTCTCCTCATCCTGGGCAGAAACAGCAGAAGAGAGAGGGATTAAATACTTGAGATGCTAAGGCAACCAACATGCCAAGTCTGTTGACTTTGTGGTTGGCATCTGTCAGCGTTCCTCACATTCTGCCTCTCTCTGATCCCCCAAGGACAGCTCCAATGTCTCCATCCTCACTGCCTGATGGTTCTTGTGGTGGGACATGCTGCCGGGAGTCCTGGCTCCTCCTGCCTGGAGCAGAAGGTGCAGGTTGTAACTGCCCTAGGGATAGGGCAAGTCTGTGCTGATGCTTTTCCCCCCATAGGTTTTGCCAGTTTAGGGCCACATTAACCAGATAAAGAATCCAGATAAAGAATCCAGATAAAGAATCAAAAGCAGAGTCAAACAGGATGATAATCGTGGCTGCTCTTTAAAAGTACCTGAGGTGGAATTTGAACCAAGGGCCCCTGGACTCCACATTCAGAACTATGTCTTTGACTTGAGCTTGAGAGCAAATGTGAAAGTGCTTTGAAAAAAATGAACAACCCCTGAACAAACACAAGATATTTTTGTTGCTAAGAAATTAGAATTTAAATAAATATATAAGTTTATGTGAATGAAAAATGAAGAAATGGAGAGTTATCCAAATTAGGGAAGCTAAGTCTTGGGCAACCTCTTAGGCTGAACGCTCCTAATTGACTTCTTCCTGCCTGCCAGGAAGGGATGTAGTCACCAGAGCTCTGGGCTTGGAGTCAGGAAGACCAGAGTTCAGATCCTACCTTAGATACTCTAGCAGTATAACTGGACAAATAACCTCTCTCAGCCTCAGTTTCCTCATCTGTAAAATGAAGGAGTTGAACACAACGGTCTCTTAAGATCTCTTCTGACTTTTCATCTTTGTCTCATGAGTCATCACAAAGAACACATGAATTTGGGGACCTCTCCAGTTATATCTCCTTCCCTTTGTTGCTCCCCTAGATGAGTCCTCTCCAATTTAATTCAAGGAATGTTTATTAAATGCCTACTATGTGCCAGACATAGGTGATTGAGATATGAAGACAAAAATGACAAGAGTCCCCATTCTCAAGTGCTTGGTGTCATGCGTGGAAGTGGAGAAAACATGGGCCCAGAATGGCTAGACTCACTTTTTTCTCACTTCTGCACCTCCATCCACCCAGGGAAGGACTCAACACCTGGTGACTGACCCATCTTACTTTACCTGAAACTTTCCCACTGAGAGGTAACTACAACCTGCCACTTTCCCTTTGATCCTTTCAAACTCACTCCTACCCATGAGAAGAAAGTCTTTGTTTCTTCTTAAAGGAATCACCAACATCGACAAGTTGGTGAAGAGGTTCTTAAGACGCCTGAATTCCATGGGCCTTGAAGGGCAAGCTACCTCTGCCCTTATCAGGTGGGCTGGCCTCTGACTAGGCAGGACCATTGGTCCAGAGCCTCTTCCCACCACACTAGGCTACTCCTCTGGGAATGCCAAACAGCGTTACTGGAAAGCTGGTTCTCCAATTTCTAAAGGCAGCGCTGCTTGTATCACTCAATCATTGGGTTCTTCCTGGACCCACGACCTTCCCTAACAGCTGATGGGCTGCCAAGTCCTTTTTCCTCAAGCCTCCACCCCATCTTCCTTCCTTCTTTGAAAGGTGAAGATAGAGTACTAGACCTGAGGGCATGAAAAGCTGGGTTCAAACCAGGATTGCGCTGGTAAATGTTCAACAGCAGGTAAGCTTAATGGACATTATTGACGTTTTCTTAACACTTTCTTAAGCCTCAGTGATCAACAAGCAATGACTCAAGCCTTGATTGCTAATTTCTGAGTATAAATGCTGGAACTCAGTCAGTAAGAGTGAGATCCAGGCCACACCTCCCCTCCCTCCCCTGCACCCATACAGCCCTGAGTTCAGATCCTACCCCAGATTTCCTAGCTCCATGACTCTTTCCATTCTCCACTTCACTTCCTCACCTGTAAAATGAGGATAAGAATGGCATCTATATCCCAGGGTTATCGTGAAGACAAAATGAGATAACATGAAAAGCACTAGCTTTTATTTCTTTATCCTGACCCACTGCCTCCCCAGAAGGTTGAGTTTTTCTTCCCCCAAAGATCCCAAGTTAGAGTCAGTCCCATCTTCTTCTGCCCCAAGATCCTCAGATAAAGATTTTGGTTTTCTAGCATATGTGTGATATGATCTTAGTTACTTCTAGAGAAAGGGTAGTGTGGTGGATAGTGAGCTGGCCTCTATCTCAGGAAGACCTGGATTCAAGTCCTGATTCTGACCCTTCCTGGCTCTGTGGCCTCCTTCTTCACACCAAGTGACTCTCTAAGGGGCTCATTCTTCTGGGGTTCACAGGCCCCCACCTACCCTGGATCCCTGGAAAGATTTCAAAGGATCCTAGAACTTGAGTAGAAAAAAAATCATCATTATCTTCATTAACTTCCAACTCGGAGCATTTCTTTCAATTAGTAGTATTCTTTGAAAGTCTATCCATCAGCTTCACCAAACTGTGCCAAGAGTGGGGGGGCAGATAGTGTTTGTGATACAAAAAAGATTGGAAACCCCCTACTCTGTGTTTCAGAGAAGGTACCACTCTCTACTGATACAGGGAGCCCCTCAATCAGGCTGGGTCTTCACCAATGAAATCACAACTCCTGCCCTTTCCCCCTCACCTACCCATCCTAGCTGCTATTTAAGGATTTCCCATAATGTAATGCCTTTTATATGACAATCTGGGAAATTTCTCTAAGTCTACTATGTGATGGCATTTCTGTCACTTCCAAAACTGAGTCAGTGGGAGTTCTTTTCAGGAATACACTGACTTCACATAGGTGTTCTAAAGTTAGAGACCCTCCTGATATCCTGGGCTATGTCTGGGATGCCTTTCACTTAGAAAAAAAAAAGCATTCACTCAGGTGCCTTTGCAAAATAACACTAATCTATGGAAACTACCTGTCCTGGAAGAATACCATCAAATGAAAATTGCTGCCAAGATTTTAGTAAAAATTTAATAAATTTAGTAATCTAGTAAAAATTGAGAAGGCTTCTCATGCTATGCGTATACCCAGGAGAGAGAGACATGTTCTAGTTTGGCAATACGGCTAAGTAGGCTTGGAATTGGCTGAGAGGCCTGACCCAATGAACAGTCATCAATGGCATCTATTGCTGACTCTTCCTCGAGTTGGGGCACTCAGCCAGTTCCAAATCTGACTGATTTGGAAGGAGGTCTGTCTCTAGGGGATTGCCCCAGCCATCTGTACTTGGCCTGTGCGATTGAGCATTTTTATCTATGACTTGGATAAAGGCCTAGAGGGCATGCTACTCAAATTTGTAGACAGAAGAAAAACTGGTGGAGATATTGAACATCTTGGACGACAGATTTGGAATTGCCAAAGATCAAAGATCATATAGATTGGGCCAAATTTAATCAAATGAAATAGGATGGGAAAACAGGAAAAGTCTTAAACTTGGTTTCAAAAAATCAACCCACAGGTACAACAAGGTACTCACAGGTACAGCCATACAAACAGCTCCTCCTGAAAAAGATCAGGAGGATCAATGAGTCAACAGTGTGGGATTGTAGCCAATGGAGTTAAGTGATCTCTGATTACTTTAAAAAACACAGAGTATCCTGGAATAAAATAGTGAGAGTTCTCCTGTGTTTGGCCCTGGTCAAGGTACCATCTGGAATGCCATTTTCTGTTCTAGGCAATACAACTAAGGAAGGACATTGATAAACTGAAGTCCACATAGACACCTATGATATGGATAGATACCATGGAGGGAGCCTGAGAGCTGTTTGTGGAGAGAAGGATTAGTCTTGTTCTGTTTTCCCAGAGGGCAGAACTCCGAGAAGTGGGTGCAAGAAGCAGAGAGGCAGGTTGAGACTTGATGTGAGTCCTTGAAGAGTGGAAAGGGCTGCCTTGAAAGGAGAACATTCCCTCCTCCGAGGGGGTTTTTAAGCAAGACTGGACTTGGGGCCATTTCTTGGGTATTTTGTGGACGGTTCAGATGAGATGCCTTCTTTCTGAGATTCTGTGGTTCTATAAATTCAAAAGTGCTGGATCTGCAGTCGGAAAACCTGGGTTCAAATCCTATCCCTGGCACTTAATACCATGGTACCTTGGGCAGTACTCAACCTACCTGGATCTCAACCTGTCTGGATCTCAACCTGCTCAGATGTATGTCTATCTCTTCCTTTGTGAAATGAGGGGATTGAACAAGGCTCATAGATTTGGAGTTAGGAAGGACCATCCAGGCCTAGATCCATGATTCTGCTATCTGCTGTGTGCCAGGCGTTGTGCTAGATGAAGGGTCCCAAACAGTCCTTGCCATCAAGGAGCTTACGTGAATACGTCTGTGCAGTGGGGATGAGGAGAGTGGTCAAGGTCATGGTTACAGGCGAAAAGATCCTCCTGCTCTGCATTCTTTGTAGACAAATATTTCTAGCTCTGACAATCAGCACAAACATCCCCAGCAACAATAATAAGGAGGATGCTATTCATGCTGCCATTTATAGGTTTATAATGCTTTTCCTCCAAAGACCACAAGGTGTTTTATAAGCATAACCTAATGCACCCTCACAACTTCCCCAAGGATGGCCCCATCTCATGGATGAATGAAGCCAAGTTCCACCAGAGTGCAGTGACTCACTCAGAAGCAGGCCGGGAGCTGGGGGAGTGTCAGCTCAGAGCCCAGGCTGGGTTTTTATCCCAATATCCTTTGAACCAGACTGTGTTGTCTCATCAACTTTCAGAGCTTTCCTGTCACATTAAAAGCTGAAAAGATGATGAGGAGGCCATCTTCCATATCACTGCCAATTAATTAACTATCAGGCTATCATGTCCTTCTGTTCTCTATGATAGTCAACTCAGGCCTCTAAAGCACTGAGGGACAGCCAGATAAATGCTCTGGGACTTCACTGAAGGGGTTTCCTTAGGTGAATCCATTAAGAAAGTACCATATGTACAGGGCTACTTCTTTTTTTCTTTCTAAGTAGAATGGAAAATTCAATGGAGTTAGTCATAGATTAGGACTGGAAAGAACCCTGGAGCTAGAATCGGAGGGACTGGGTTCAAATTCCACCTCTGGTTATACACTGGCTGTTCCTCTGCTGTAATATTAATAAAGGCTAACATTTACATAGGACTTTAAAAATGTTCTGTGAATATTATCTTCTTTGATTTTACAAATGAGGAAACTGAGTCAGAAAGAGGTTAAGTGACTTGGTTAGGGTCATACAGCTAGAAAGTGTCTGAGGCTGGAGTGGAGCTCACGTCTTCTTGACTATAGGCCCTTCAGACTATTCACTGGACCACTTAGGTGCTTCTGGTTAGGTCAGAGACAATGGTTGCATGGTAACTTAATGAGGTTCCTTCTGGGACATTCACATAGCCTTGACATGGTATCACTGAAAGGAGTGAACACTAATTTGCTTGATATCTATTGTCCTCCATCTCTGAAGTGTTTTTTCTCATCTCTTTTTTGCAACTAATCTTGGTCATTATTATTATATAGCTGAACAGGTAATTTACAACTAAAAAATGTTAATTAATTGAAATAATGCTCAGTCTTTCTAACAATCAAAGAGAAGCAATTTAAAAATTTTAAGGGAAAAATAACAGAAACCATGAAACTCCATGTTGTCAGAAGGTGGAATAACAGTAACGCTCATGCATTACTGGTGGAATTGAAAACTTCTAGAATTATCTTGGAGAGCAACCTAGCCTTAGTAGCTATGATGATGGCTGGCATTTACATGGAGCTCTAAAGTTTGCAAAGCGCTTTACAACTGTTACCTTATTTGAAACATACAACTCTTCTGTGAGGTCTCATTTAACAGGGGAGAACACTAAGGCTCGGAGAAGCCTAAATGACTTGCCCATGGCCCCATGGTTCATGATTTTGGGAGCAGGATTCTAATCCAGGTCTCCTTGGATCTGAATCCATCTTTAGCCCCAGAGACACAGCTAGGAACAATGGGCCCAAATTATAAAGAAGCATGTTTAAGCTTGATGGAAGAAAAGAATTTCTAATAATTCAAGCTGTCTCAAGAGGGATGGGCTGCCCCTAGAGGGAGGGGGTTCCACTCCCATCATCACTGGTCTTCAAAGCCAAAGCTGCAACCATGTACTTGTTGCATATAATTAAAGAGGGTCCCTGTTCAAACACAAGTTCTCCCTGACCTCTGAAGGGCCCTTCAAACACTGAGATTCTGGGATTTTGAAACATTTCCCTGGGACTCAAAACTACAAGGGCAGCAGGATTTTCGTTCCCATCTTAAGTCATCAGAGACAGGTGGTGACTCTTGAATCTGTCAACTCCCTTGAGGTTACATGGACTCTGGCAAGCTTCCACATGACTTAAGTAGCTTGTATTAGCCCTTGGATACCAAATTAGGATGCGAAGAACTAGTGAGACCTGCTTGATCAGATCCCCAAACCGGAATTTTCCTGGCTGGATCCTCAATTGCTTGGTCTCGAAAGCATTGAGCAACAGCTTAGCTGTTGGAGGATGGAGGATCAAACATCTGGCTGACTCCAAGCCTGCCGCAGTAATAATGAGATACATGATGCGGCTCCAGGTGGGTTAGCAAAGAGTCACTCCACAGCCTGCTCTTCTTAGACTGTTTATCTTATCCTCCAGAGACATAGATGGGTGGCTTTTATCAGCAGTGATTTAAGACTATGAGACAACCAAGGAAACAGGTCTAGGGGTCACAACACTGAAAGTTTTAGGCTTTTGTTCTCATTTTCCCAGGGCCAGTTTTGTATCCCACAGGGTCTCTTGGGCCCTAAGGAAGACTGTGAGAAAAGGTTAGAGTTTTTTCTGACAGTGTTTGCAACATTCCCCATCCAAAATATAGCATCTTCCAAAAAAAAAAAAAAAGAAAATGTTTCATGATTAGTCTTCTGGAATCAAGAGAGGCAGTGCAGTGTATATAGTACAATGGTATCAAACTGAATTAAAACTATGGCCATTAAACCATACATATGGATCTCTATGACAGCATATTAACTTAGAAAACCACATATTAACATTATCTATGACCTGTTGTAGTCTACTTTATTTTGTTAAATATTTTCCAATTACATTTTAATCTGGTTGGGTAAGGGTCTTGGGGTAGAATGTGGGTTGTCTTTTTGACACCTCTAAAGAATTGTGAATGACTTACCTACTCAGTCACAAAATGATCCAAGACAGTCCCAAAGGACGCATGATGAAAAATGCTATCCACCTCCAGAGAAAGAACCGATAGCATCTGAAAATAGAACAAAACATGCTTTTTTCTTCCTTTCTTTCTTCCTCCCTCCCTCTCTTCATTTCTTCCTTTTTCTTTCATTCTCTTTCTTTCTTATTTGCTTCCTTCCTTATTTCTTTCTGTTCAAGTTTTCTTCTACAAAATGACTAATAGGAAAATGTTTTACATGATTGCACATATATAACCTATATCAGATTGCTTATCATCTTAGGGAGGGGAAAAAGGAAGGAAGGGATAGAATTTGGAACTCAAAACTTAAAAAAAAAACGTTAATAATTTTGCATTTAATTGGAGGAAAATAAAATATTATTTTTAAAAAAGCTACTATGTGCCAAAGCTCTAGGAATACAAAGAAAAAGCAAATACAGAAAAAGCAAAAAGCATGGTCCCTGCCCTCAAGGAGCTAACAATTTAATGAGGGAGACAACATGAAAATAACTTGCACCT
Source organism: Notamacropus eugenii (assembly GCF_028372415.1). Lineage (NCBI taxonomy): Eukaryota > Metazoa > Chordata > Mammalia > Diprotodontia > Macropodidae > Notamacropus > Notamacropus eugenii. Next base: position 527,980,829 of record NC_092873.1, read on the forward strand.
ATGAGACAGATACAGTGTAATCTCAAAAAGTGGTGACTAGCCAAGGGAGGGTTTGAGCTGAGTCTTGACTGAATCTAGGGCAGCAGGAGGTGGAAGTGAGGAGGGATGACTGGGTGCAAAGGCAAAGAGATGAAGTATTTGTTGTGGGTGAGGAACCACAAGGCAGCCAGTGCTGCTGGGAACAAGGATTGGAAAGGAGGCGGATGCCAGGCTGCTGAGGGCTTTAAATGCCATGCACAGCCCTTGATGTCTGGTCCTAGAGATGATGAGGAGCCGCTATATTGTATCCACTAGGGAGACCACATAGTCAGAGATTTTCACTTTACAAAGACCCTTGTGATGACTGAGTGGAGAGAGACTGAGGCAGGCAGATCTCCCAGCAGCCTTTGCAGTAATCCAGATGAGAGGGTTTGAGGGTCTACACCAGAGGGAAGGCAACATCTGCAGGGAGAAGGGGGGTAGAAATAAAAAGACTGGACGGCAGATTGGATGAGCAGGATGAGCAAGAGTGAGGAGCTGAGTATGACAGGGAGGTGACTGAGCCTGGGTGACTGGCAGGATGGTGGCAAAGATGGGAAGAAGGGACAGTTTTGTCAGGAAAGTTAATGGGATCTGTTTTGGACTTGATTTTAAGATGTCTATAGATGAAAAAGAGAAGGGAGGGAAGAAGGAAGGAAGGAAGAAGGAGAGAGAAAGGAAAGAAAGAGAGGAGGAAGGAAGGAAGGAGAGAAGGAAGGAAGGTTTTTAAGTGGAGACTGAGTGACCATTTGCTGGAGATATACACAGAGCATTTGGCAAACCTTAAGTGTGACCTATTATTTTGTATTGGAGACAAGATTCTTAGTCGGTTCCATATTGGACTAGGGAACCTCTGAGGTTTCCATTTCTGAGTTTCAATGGGTCTGCATTCTAAAGGAGGAGCACTATTGGGTCCGAAAAGCTAAAAAGAATCTAAATTCATTATCTAGGCAAGGCATTTCACTTTCCCAGGCCTCAGTTTCCTCATCTGATGAATGATGGGGAGGGGCTCCAGGGCTTCTGAGATTCTTTCCAGCTGTAGACCTATGATCCTCTGACTATATGAACTCCAAGTTCTGTTCCAATCCTAAATCTATTATTTGATAATGCATAAAGTAACATCCAAGACTGATGCCTATTTAATATTTTGTAAAAGGGGGAGGGGGAAGTGGAGAAGGAGAAAGGGGAAATTAAAGCAATCCAGAACAATCCTATCAAAGACAGGACGATCAGGAAAGCCCCCAGAGTGCCATCTTGTTTTGTGAATCTCTGAAAATCATTGGCAGATCCCCAGCACTTGGGCACAACTCCCCATCCCCCTTCATGCGCCATGTACACGCGTGTGCATATGTATACACACACTCTCATACACATACACATGCCCCAGGTGCTATTTATGGCAGCTCAAGGCTGGCCTATAGCTGTCTTACCTAGGGCACTGCCCCTGTTCTTACCAAAACAGGAGCCCAGGGCTTTGTGACATCCTATCCCATGGGTCTGCTATTTCCAATACCAGCGGACAGCTGCAGCTCGCCTGCTCAGGATGAGGTCCTGTAACAAGCTATGGGAAATGCAACCCAGGAGCCTCCTGGAAAAAATAAAAGACAACTTCGACTTGGCTCCCTCATGGAATATTTAACCAAGCACCTAGACTATGTGAATGCTGCTATTTGTGGCCCCAAATAAATTAGGCAGAGGACTCAAATAACAGCTCATCGGCTGGGTCAGCTCTTTTGGTTCAGGAACCGATGTGGGTCAGTGCAAAAAGCCTGGGTCTTTGCATCAGAGAACCTGGTTCTAAAACCTGGCTCTGCCACTCACTCCTTATGTGACCTTGGGACTTTAGGTGACTCCTCCTGAGCCTTAATTTCCTTGTCTGTGAAAGGAGAGAGTTGACTTGTATGGTCTCTAAGGAATCTTCCCGACTTAAATTCATGATTCCTGACAGTCAGAAGACCTCAATTCATACAGAATCAGAGAGCTGCAGGGGACCCCAGAAGCTACATATTCCCCAACTTGTTTTTGAAAGTGACTGCCGTCTACAACAGATGCAGGAATCCTCGTCTTGGCTCTGGTACTTGCGACTTCTGTGACTCTGGGAGCTGTTACTTCCCTGCTTTAAATTTTAGGCTCCCCATTTGTAAAATGGAGTCCTAATACTTGCACGGCCTGTCTCACAGGGGTGTGGTAAAATTAAAGTACTACAGAAAGTCACGCATTCGAGCAAAATATGGCAGTGGGTCAGAGTGGGTCTGCTGCCTGACTTTGTACAGTCCAATAGCAGAGAAGGCCTTTTATGTTTTTATATCAAGTTTTATTACATTTATAGAAGTAAAACATAAGACTGAGCCTTACAAAAACAGGTAGTGGACTGGAGGGCCATATTTTGTTCATCCCTGGATTATGTGTTCATGGCATGATCTATTAATGCTGACTTTCAAACAGAGACTTAACTTTTTTCCTTCATCTGGTAGCATGAAGGGTAGACCATGTGAAAATCTTTTAAAAAAAATCCTCAGAGCTACATAGAAGCTGAGACACCAATATGAAATTTATTTCCTGTGTCTCCTTTGGAAGGGCCATTAGAAATGCCATCCTGAGTGTGAGGTTCTCTTTGGATCACAACTAGTGGTGTGCTGGTTCAACAACAGTTCTCCAAGGGGAAAAGTATGCATTACACATCCTAAAGTTTAATCTGCATTATTTTATCAGCATTATTGGGCAGCTACACGGTGCAGTGGATAGAGCTCTGGGCCTCGAGTCAGGAAGACTCATTCAGGAGTTCAAATCTGGCCATAGATACTTACTAGCTGTATGACCCTTAATTTTGTTTGCCTCAGTTTTCTTATCTGTAAAAAAATGAACTAGAGAAAGAAAAGGCAAACCACTTCAGTATCTGAGGTCACAAAGAATCAGACCTGTTGAGGGCCAGTACTGATGGAGTCCACAATGTGAGGTACTGTCCTGGTTTTACTTGAGACTTCTACTCCTGATATGCAAGGATGAGAACATCCTGACCCTGCCTGTGTACCCCAACATTGTCTCACTGGAGGAACTAGATTAGGAAGTATAAGAAATAAACTAAAAATGTTCTCATGGGAATAACTTTGCTTGCTTGAATGTTCTTATGGGAATAACCCTGCTTGATTGCCTGTAAAGAAACTATATAAACCCCTGTTCTCAGATTAATAAACGGGAGTTGTTCTTTACTCTCCTTGCCTGACCCATGTCTTTTCTTCATCACAGGTCCACTGGCCGTCCCCTGCACAGACCCAGCTGAAAAACAACTGAACAGCAACAAAAAAATTAACATTTTGTCTATCAGTTCCTTAAAGCTAGACAATGAACAAAACAATAAATCTAGCCATCCATTTCAATATTTGCTGATTTTCCAGGTATAAATGCTTATATCAAGAATTTAACTGATTGATTAGATTTGGCTCCAACACACCCCTCACCACAACTCACTCAAAACTCTAGTTCAGGAGTTCCCATGTATATGCTTACTTTTATCATCCAGCCAGTAGACACATTAATTAACCCTAACCTTAACCCTAAATCAAACAGCAGAGCCAATAAAATGAGCTACGATGGCCCCACTCTCACCTCCACACATGGTGAATTTTCTCCTCTAGATTATCACACTGTAGGTGTAGAAGAGTATACTTGCAGAGAACCCATGTGACCAAAGAACATTCAAGGAATTTTAGGGACTAAATCTTAGGAAACACAGGGACCAAAAGTGGTCAGGGAAGATACATAAAAAGATAAGTTCCAGGAACCCACGTGGCCAGAGCCTATGCACAAATGTCAGGAACCCATGTGTCCAGGACACATGCATGGAGGGTATATTTGTGAGGAAACGTGTGATCAGGGCAGCCTCTACCTCAGCAGAGGTGCTGCTGTCCTCCCATAATACATCATTTCCTTCTCTAGTGGATGAAGGCAAACAGAAATTAAGTGATTTGCCCAAGGTCACACAGTAAGTATCTGAGACTGGATTTGAACTGAAGTTTTCCTGACTCTAGGTCCAGCGCTCTATCCATTGAGCCACCTAGCTACCCTTCTTAGTGGATAGCCAGCCATATAATCTACCACGTCTAGTCAGGAGACCAACAAAATTAAGCAGTATGGTAGCCTAATGTTGAATTTATATTTTTTCTTGCTGCTTGATTCTAAGGCAAACTCATGGTCCTTGATCCCAGATAAATGACATTCCCTTTAACTACAGTTAAATCTGTGATTGTGAACCCGTATCTTCAAAACCTATTGACTTTCTCCCCCACCCCCTTCTGCCCTGGAAGAGAACAAAAACCAAATCCAAAGCACAAGAGCTCCATGGAAACCAAGGGGAAATGAATTTCTTGCCTCTTTTTTGAAGAGTGTAATCGATGAGTGAGGCAGTCAGGGGCCTGCCACTACAAACTCCTAGCCCACTACAGGACACTTTATGAATGACTGTAGACAGACTATTGTGTTTGATGACCAGCAACAAAATCTCTAATTTAGGAGCTCAATTCAGGCCAGCACAAACCTTCACTGGTCTGCCTCCCTAAGGCAATCTGGCATATTGAGTTTACAATGCCAGAGGGTCTTTGTGAGTTTGTGGGGCCAAAAAAGGCATCCCACCTGAGGCTAGCCCAGTGAACTGTTTCGAGCTTAGCTATATTGGTTCTCAGACAAAGGCGGAGGGAGAAACAAGTATTTCTTAAGTGCCTATTATGTGCCAGACACCATGCTAAGTGTTCTACAAATTTGTCTCATTGGATAAGGGGTGTTCACACTGTCCCAATGCTGGAAGACTCTCCAGTTTGGTAGGACCCACCCGACCTTGCACCCCAGTGACAGAACCTTCACAAACCCAGGCTCATGTCTCTGTCATGATGAAGCATTAGACAATGCAAGGAGTGAAGATGGACCTTTCTTAAAAACTGTCAAATATCAAAGATAAACCAACCTGAATCTATATGGTGACGTTGAAAACAGATGCATGCTTTTGGAATTTTAGTACAGAGCCCAGTGATGCAAGCGTAAGATGGAACTGCACACTATACCTCATGACCCTCAGTCAACCTGAACGTAAACCTTGGCAACTTATAGACCAAACATGGGAAGGAAAGAAGAAAGGAAGTAGGGAAAGAAGGAAGGATGGAAGGAAGGAAGGAAGGAAGGAAGGAAGGAAGGAAGGAAGGAAGGAAGGAAGGAAGGAAGGAAGGAAGGAAGGAAGGAAGGAAGGAAAGGAGGGAGGGAGGGAGGGAGGGAGGGAGGAAGGAAGGAAGGAAGGAAGGAAGGAAGGAAGGAAGGAAGGAAGGAAGGAAGGAAGGAAGGAAAGAAGGAAGGAAAGGAGGGAGGGAGGGAGGGAGGGAGGAAGGAAGGAAGGAAGGAAGGAAGGAAGGAAGGAAGGAAGGAAGGAAGGAAGGAAGGAAGGAAATCCAATCATATCTAGTTGGGACCAGTTCTGCCCCCCTCAGAAGTCATTTAAGGCAAGAAATGAGGCCAGGGAAAAGTGAATTCTTCAAAGCGAAAGGAAGAAAACAAGGGAGGGAGGTAGGAAAGAGAGGGAGGGAGGAAAGAAGGGAGAAAAGAGAAAAGAAGGAAGTTAAAAGGGAGAGAGAAAGGAAAGAATAAAGAGAGGGAGGGCAGAAACAATCATTTATTAAACACCTACTTTGTACCATGTTCTATGTTCACTTTGGGTAATTAAAGCGAAGCCCAGGTACTTGTATAGAACTGATTCTACCAAGAAATGCCTCGCCTCCAATTCACCCTAAACTGAATAGAAATGATCAGATTATCTGGCTGGATGAAAACACTAGTTGGAGATATCCTGAACTCGGAAGGAGTGCTTCTCTTTATTAAGTAGTGTCTTGGAACCTGGCTGAGCGGAGATAAACCAGCGTCACTCAAAAGAGCCGTAAGTTACTATGTCACCCACATCTTCAAGCAGGTGAAAGCACCTGCAGTCTCACTCTCACCTGTCTTTTCTCTTGCAGCCTTTTTTCTGATGTGTCGGTTTTGTAGGTTCATAATGACCCATTTTATAGAACTTGAAAAAAGGTTTATTGGTGCAAATTTGCTTATTCACATCTCAGTTGTATCCCCTTATATGTCCTTGTAACAAAGAACACTGGAGCCAAACTCAAAGCATCTATCTGATGGCACCTTCAGCCCTCAGAACTTGAAGGAGAGAAAGGATGGAAGTCGCCGACTAGTCACTGTTGTGGGTGGCCGTCCATTTTGATGCCTCCCAAAGTGGTTCTTCTTTATACTATCATAGTCATCGTGTGTGCATCATCCTATGGATCCTGAATGTTTTCCTTAGTTCGTGCAGAGCTTCCCCGTTCTTCTGATTTCCTCAAATCTGTGGCTCAATTTGGCCCAATGATATCCACCCCTTTGATCCACTGGCCTTTTGGCTATTCCATGGAGCCCCCTCTGGGTTCTGGGCATTCTCTTTGGCCATGCCCCATGCCTGGAAGGCTCTCCCTCCTCCACTCTGCTTACTGACCTCGCTGGCTTCCTTTAAATCCCCACTAAAATCCCACCTCCCATAGGTAGCTTTCCCATCCCCTCTTAATTCTTCGGTTGATTATCTACAGTGTATCCCATCTACAGCCAGTCTGTACAGAGTTCTGACCATACTGCCTCCCCACTGGATTGTGAGCTCCTCAAGGACATGGTCAGGTTTTTGCCTTTCACTGTATCTCCAGTACTTGGCACAGTGCCCAACACATAGTAGGTGCTTCATAAATTTTGATTTCCATTCTTCTAGTACCACAGTTTGGTCGGTTATTCCCCAGTCAGTGGACATCCTTTACGACTTCAGTTTTTGACAACTACAAGAAACGCTGATAGCATTTGGAGGTTTACAAACTATTTTCTTCACAATAACCCTGTAAGGGGGTAGTACATGAAGGAACCTGTGTTAGTAGATTAAACAACGGCTGAGAAGTCAGAAAAATCTGGTGAAAATCCTGCCTCAGACATTTACTTGCTGGGTGACTCAGAATAAGTCACTAACTCCTCTCTGCCTTAGCTTCCTCCTTTGTTAGACTGGGATAAAACTATCCAGAGTGCCCAGTTCAATGCTTTGGGAATCTTACAATGCTACACAAATGCTAGTTATTGTGTGTGCTTGACCCTGGGTAAGTCTCTTCACCTCACAGTCTCAGTTTCATCATCTGTAAAATGGGAGAATGTCAGCATCAGTCTTACAGGGTTGCTGTCAGGATCAAATGATTTAACATGTGTAGAACACTCTGCAAGCCTTAAAGTACTCCATCAATGTCTGCTATGATTACATGCATGATAGCTACTATATGGCTTAAATATCACCCCATTTTACTAATTTGCATACCTGCAACTCTTATGTGTGGGAGCTGATCACAGTGATGTGACAGTGAGGTGAGGGACTGGCTGTACAGGGCACTAGCAATCTCTCTTATATCCAGCTTGGTTTTGTTTTTAAATGCACATGAAATTTCATGTGGTTGCCTCACCTCAGCCCTGTGTGTCCATGGCCCCATCTGAGCTTCCTTCTATATGTCCTTTAGATGGTTCATTGACTCTCTTTCCATTCATTCTTCCCTTTAGGCACCAAGGTCACTACCCATTGGCTTCTCACCATCAAATCAAAGCCTTTTCTTAGAACTGAATTTGTTGATCAATATCAGAAAGGAGGGCTGAGTCCTTGACCTTTGGCAGGACTGTGCTGACCCTGGCCATTGGAGTTGGCCAGCATCTTAGAGCTTCTCACTGGTGGATATTGTTCCTTGGGCTCAGTTTTCTTGGTCTGGCATCATTTCATATACTTCCTGCTAAGTTTCTTTAATGTCTTCCTAGTCACTGCTCCCCATCTAACACTGGCTATCCAGACCCCCAATGTCTGCAGACCAGGTATCCTACATCTCCCCACTCCTCCAGGGTTTTTCAGGACCCTTCAGGAGATTTGGGGGTGCCTAGACTCTTTGCTATTGACTTCAGCCTCCACTGAGAGGGTTTCCCCCAGTGCAGAGAGTGGTCCCCCACACCCTAGTTCCATTTACCACTAACAACCAGATTAGCTTTCATAAAAGAATATTTACCTCAAAAGTATAAAGACAAAATTCATAGAACACTTTCCTCCAGCCCCTGGGAGACATAATACTGGTCTTTACCTCTTCAGTCTCTGGGGAGGGAGAGAGACTAGGTTCAAAGTTTAGCTAAGATCCTACATAGCATTAGTTCCATCAAGTTCTGAGTCCAAAGCATATTCCCTATCCAGGGTTTCTCTGCTGGGCTTGGAACAGCTCCAAGGACTCCATGACTCAAACCCCTTTTCTGAGACAGTAAGCAGAGAAACTAAGACCCAAAGGCAAAGGCGAGGACATTTCTAGTATGGCTGATGGATGACCACTAGGCATCTGGAGACAAGAGCATCCTGTTAGAAGAGCAGTGAATGGACCAATTAACAGGATATATGGGTGGGAGTAAAGGGTGAGAAGGAAGAGAGGTCAGAAGAGAGCAGACAAATGGAGGATTTCTATTTGATCCTGGAGGAAACAGGGAGCCATGCATTTTTACTGAGTGAGGGAGCGGGAGGACATGCTGAAACCTATGTTTTGACAGGGGAGTGGAGAATCAACTGGAGAGGAGAGGACAAGTCAGGGAGACCAGTTCAAATGGTATTGCACCAGACTGTGCATGAGGTAACGGATACCTTAAATTCAGTTGTCTCCATGTGAGTGGAGGTAAGGGGATGTTTCCAGGAGATGTGAAGGTCAAAGCAGCCAGTCTGGGTGACTCACTGGATTTGTGGAGTGATGGAAAGGGAAGTCTTCAATGACACCTAGGGGACAGAGCTCTGGAGGGTTTGTTCAGTCATTCTCCAATCCCTGGACACATAGTTTTCTTCCAGTATTTATTGTTACCAACAAGCCGCCATCTCTTTCCAAAGTCTCTTTTTCTTCCATTCCTTCCTCAGGTCCGTCTGTCATCCCTGGAAATTGGCTGCATTCCCTTCTATGCAAGGGCTGAAGGGGGAATTGACAGAGCTGTCTTTGCACTGTCTCCTAAGCCCCCTGCTGGGCTGTCAGACCACCGCATCCTTGGCCAGGAGCTGGTTCTTGCTCAGGCTCATTTCACTCACTTCAACTCTACAGCAAATAAAATTCCTTAACCATATTGCTTATAAGACAGTGTGGTATAGTGGGTAGAGCTCTGGACCTGGAGTCAGCAAGACCTGAGTTCCAATCCTGCCTCAAACACTAGCTATGTTCTCTAAATTTATTTACCTCAGTTTCCTTATCTGTAAAACAGGGATAATAATATCACCTTCCTCTCAGGATCACAAAAGGGATAAAATGAGATAACATTTGCAAAGTTCTTTAAACACGTTGAAGTGCTATATAAATGCTTTTTTATTACTATTCAATTTTGCCTGTGTGACCTGTGAGTCACTTAACCTCTAGCTTTACTTTCCTCCTTGGTGAAAGGAGGGGTTTGGACCTACAAACTATTCAGACCCTAAATCTAAGACCCTACAAGAATTTTTAAAATAAAATCATCTAGCTGAGGAGTGTTTTTCCCCTATAGATCTGAAAAGAATACATTGTCAGGTTAGCTACATGGCAATGTATTGATAATTGATATTGATAATGTCCAGTCCTTGCTTTTTGGTTCCCTTTGCCATGAGAGAACAGGCACTGGGGTAGTGTCGATATGTTGATAATACATCCCAGTAGAATCTAAGATCCTCTAGAGGAGGCACTGGGTTCAGTTCTGAAGCAATGCTTGGCACATACGCAGTAGGTATTTTAAAATCTATTTTGTTTTTTAAATAAAATTCTAATAAAAAAAATCCACCTTCTCTCTTTTCCACTAGAGCCTTCTGCCCCATCCCCACCATGAAAAAAAAAATACAAAACTCTTATAACAAATATACACAATCAAGCCAATCAAATGTCCACACTGGCCCTTTCCAAACCTAGTAAATGCCTAATAAATATATGTTGAATTCATTTGCATTGTACTTCACCCCTCTGCCCCACCCCCATCATCATCATCAACATCAAGAAAAATCTGGCATTTCATCTGTTTCCCCTTCCTCCGACTCCCCTGAGGCTGCATGTCACCCCTGGGTGCCTTCTTTTCCCTTTAAAAACTTCCCTTGATGCACATTTTAATCTGAATAAAAATCTTGGTGGGGTCTTAGGGTCCATGGTCTTAGGGTCATAGGCTTAGAGCTAGAAGGACCTTAAAAGTTGTCCCGTTCTAGTCTAGAATCCTGAATGACTGAAGGTGCCTCCTCATGGATCCCAGCCTTCCCTAGTGACTGATTTGGCATTTGTCAGCCATGACTCTGTCTAATCCTTCTTAGAATTGGAGTCTATTTCCAGGGGAATGGATCGGGCCAACCTTGGGCCTCTGCCAAGGCTTTAGTCAGTGGGTGAGATGAGAGAGGAAAATTGAAGGAGCAGCAGGGGTCTAGGACCTCTTGTCATGAGATCCCCAATGGCAGGAGCTTGTATATAGAGTTGGCAGGGAGAATCGGTCCCTCATTTGTAAAAAGGGAATGACCCTGAAGGATGTGCAGGGACCAGCTGAGGTCACTCACAGAATAACTGACAGAGTCCACATTTGAATTCAGCTCTTCTGAGAGTAAACCTAGTGCTCAAACTTGTCAGTGGCTCCTGAACTCCAGTCATCTTCTATGGAGGCGAGTGAAAAGGGGAAACAGAGGGGAATCCAGACGCAAGGAGGCAGGATTGTAAAGTGATGCTATTAGCCAAAAAGCCAAGCTGAGCTCCAGAAAATTATGGGGTATATGTGTGTGTGTGTGTGTGTGTGTGTGCATGTGGTGGGTGGATGGGTGGGTGTGTGAGAATGTATATAAATTGTGATAGATATATGTGTGTAAGAGTTTGAATTTGTGGCATATATGAGTATGTGAGCATGTGCGAGATGGAGTGTTGGTAAGTGGGTGAGTGTGTATGTGTGTGTGTGCATGTTTAAGTGTGCAGTGAGTGGATGGATGGTGGGTATGAGTATATGTGGTATGAGTGTAAGTGTATGAGAGTGTGTCTGTGAGTGTGAGTGTATGTGTGTGTGAGAATGTATATGAATTGTGATAGCCATGTGTGCATAAGCATTCGAATTGTGGTATGTATGAGTGTGTATGTGAGAGAGAGAATGTCATAAGTGGGTGAGAGTGTGTATGTGTGAGTGTGTGATAGATAGGTGTGAATGTGTATGAGTGTATGTAAGGTGTGCACGTAGTGTGTATGAGTGTGTGGTAGGTGTACGTATATAAATCATAAGTGTATGGTGTATATGAGTGTGAGACTGTGTGGTAGGTGGGTGTGAATGTGTCTAAGTACATGTAGTGTGTGTGGTGGGTAGATGTGAGTCTGTAGTTCACCTGTGGGGGAGTGCTGTGTGTATATGTATTATATGTGAGTGAATGTGTGTGAGTGTATATGAGTATCTGTATGTATGTGTGTGTGTTTGTGGGATGTGTGTGTATGTGAGCATTTGTGGTAGGAGTATATTCATAAGAAAAGAAGAATTTTATCAGTGCTTTCAATGGACGTGAGATATTTAATTTACTTGTCAGAGTTGAACTCTGTGAAATCTTTAAAACTAATATCTCTGTAGCACTTTCAGGTTTGTAAAACATTCTACAAGTACTATCTTATTTTACCCTCACAACAACCCTGTGAGGTAGGTTCTGTTATGATCTCCAGTTTGCAAATGAGGAAACTGAGGCAGACGGAGGTTAAGTGATTTGCCCAGGGTCACACAACAAGCACATTGCTGAGGTAGATTTGGCCTTGTCTATCCAGCTCCAGGTTCAGTGCTCTAGCCACTGCACCCTTGAGAAGAGATGACCTCCTTTTGGTGGAGAAGTAGAAGGTCACAGAAGCAGAATAGTGAATACACCAATAGGTCCTGTCATTGTGGTGGTTGATTTTGCTGAAATATTTTCCCATGTTTCAAACAGAGGTCATAACAATGTTCATTGGGGGTAGGAGAGGGGTGTTATTAAAAATAAGAAAATCTTGCCAAAAAGTGGTCACATTTGAGTCATGCCCTGATGTATCATGCCTACAAAAAGCCAGGAACCTTAGCAGGTCCTGGAGCCACAGCTAGCACAGACAGAGCTTCACGTGTTCCTACGGGGTTTGTCAAATGGTGCTTTCCTTTATTTGTCCTAAATTTATCTCCTTAGAACTTTAAGGCAAGTCTGGAGTTCCAGCCTGTCAACATTGGATGAGCAAGATCATCCTCCCCCTGACCCTCTCTGACATCTCTCCCAAAAGTTCACCATGCTAGAGATGAGCCCTGGGACACGGCTTCTCATTCCTCTGCAGAACTGGAAGGGCTCAGAGCTCATCTACAGTCACATAATCTCTTTGGGTCTCAGTTTCCCCAACTGTGAAAATGAAGGAGTTAGAATGGATGACTCCGTTATGGTCCTACCATCCTGTGACATCCCTTGGTTAATTTTTGCCAACATGTTTTATTTTTATGTCATCTTTAGATCCCTTCCCCCCATCTCTTGTTAACAAAATTTAAAAAAAGAAAACAACTCAACAAATCTAATGAAACCCTCGACTAAGCCAAACAGCATCAGCACAGTTCTACACCCATAGTCCCCCCACGTTTGCTAAGAAGGGTAGGAAGTGAACTTTCTCGTTTCTTTGGATGGCCGCATCAACTTTTACTTCTGATAATAAAGAGAAGTACAGTGAAAAGTAAGAGACATATTCCCTCTCCTTCCTTTTGGCCCCTTTGTAGGCACATCCTCTAGCCTCACCTCCGATCTTAGAAGAATTGGACAATAGACCTCTAAGACCCCTCCTAACTTGAAAATACTCATTGGGATTCTGGAGTTACCTTGACTTCCTCCAGCTCCTACTAGGAATAAACATTTTAAAGACCTTGGTTGTAAATGAATAACTTTCATTATATTCTATGATGGTTCATCAAACTGTGATCTTGTGAAAAGAAAGATAGATTTGGAGTCAGAGGACCTGAGTTCGAATGCTGGATTAGTTACTACCTGTATAATCTCGAGCAAATCATTTAATTTGCCTAGATGTTATATTCCTAATCTGGAAAATGAGGTGGCTGGACCAGAGGAACTCATAGGTCCCTTCTGACTGGAAATCATCGATCCCATGGCAGGATGACCTCTTAAATCCGCCCGGCTGGAAGATGCTAAGATTCTTGATACGTTCACCTTTCTTGAGCATATCTGTTTCACTTCAGATTTTCCCACTGGTTCCCCTGTTGCTGGGGAGCAGAAGGAAGATGATGTAGACTCTTATTGGTATCCGCTTAGCTAAACCTTCTAACCCTGATGGAAGCAGAGATGCAGCCCAGTGTGATGAAACAAGCCATGAACTTGGAATCATGAGACCTGAATTCTGGTTTTTGCCATTTCTTTTAAGAGTGGAGGATTTGGGACTTCCTGTCTTCCCATCAGTGTCCTAGTATCATGCCCCTCAGCAACACTGAAGCTGGAGGCAGTGTTGGGATTGGGAACCCAGGACAGCTTTAGATTCAGACTTTCACAAAACAACCCAACCAAGACCATACTGCATCTAAAGGAATGTTATTGACTACCTAAGAATGGAAGAAAGGGATTTCTAGCTGTGAGGAACTGTGAGGTAACTCTTTGTTAAATGTGCTCTCTGAGCTTAAGTTCACTTTCCCCTGGATTCTAACTAGGGGCAGGGGCAGGGACAGGGGTAGTTTATATTGACTGTTCTTGCTAAATTACCTTCGTAAATAACATCTTTCTAAAGGCTTCTATGCCAGTAGGGGCTTGAGCTGATGACTTTAGAGTATCATCGGTGACTCCTCAAAGATACTCCTAACACCACACTGTGAGAGGGAGGCGTAGCTAGCCAAGCTTGGGAACCCTACGCATCTGTGAGAGTCAGAGTTGGAGGGAAGATAACTCATAAGGTCTTATATGGACTACTGTGGCTGAAGTCCAACACTATTTCCCACACCAAGCCTCCCATCTGATGGATGAGAATTCTACCCTTACACCACTCATACAAGATTAACTGATAAAAAATCCACAATCTAAAATGGAAACACTGAGAGCCAGACTCTGTATCTAGGGTGACCCCACCAAAGTGCAGAGACACCCTATGAGCTCATCCCAAGCTGGAAGCCAGCTGATTCTCCCTTTCCCATCATCTTAACTGCAACAGATACATTCGGAAGGAACATTAGGCCAAATGATCACATAAATCAGCCTTCAGTGAGGACAACCTGATGGTGTCCTTCGAAGGCAGGCAGAGATGTGACTTACAGGATGATGGAAGTGGGCGAATGGGGAGTGGCCGTCCCATGTAACTACCCACAGAGGTCAATGCACTGTCTGTCTGTGTCAGATGGAAAGACAGGATGGGACATCATACTACCCAACCCTGCCCCCAACCAATTACTCAATCATCCCTAAATGTATTCATCTTTTAATATGGGCTTTTTGCTGCTTAAAAAAAAGTTAGGCAAAGTGCACAGGAAGGTCTGTTAGACCAAGTATAAAACACATTTTAAATTACTTTAAAGAATATTTCGTGCACTAAAGTGCTCCTCTGATGATTCATCCTGGCAAAGAGGTGACCCTCAGATCTCCAGTGGTAAGGCAGGCATGTAAACTTTAGTAGTGTAAGGCTTTGCGACCACAGGTCAAGATTCTAGCGAGCTGGGAAGGCTCTGAGTGCTGATTTTCCAGGGAGTGTGTGTCTATTGTCCAAGGACCAGTCTAGCTGATTACAGAGGGGCTGATCACCAGAAGGTTGATCAAAAGGTGAAGGATTTTTTAGGCTTTAGCTGCTTGTGACCATAAGATCTGGGCAGCTAGGTGGTACCATAACGTGAGGAACACCAGACCTGGAGTAAGGAAGACTCATCTTCCTGAGTCCAAATGTGGACTCAGACACTTTCTAGTTGTGTGACCTTGGGCAAGTTACTTGACCCTGTTTGCCCCAGTTTTCTCATCTGTAAAATGAACTGGAGAAGGAAATAGCAAACCACTCCAGCATCTCTGCCAAGAAAACCCCAAATGGGGTTATAAAGAGTTGTATAGGACCACAACAACCACCACCACCATCAAACCATAAGATCAATAAATCAATATAGGTATCATAGGGTCATAGAGGCATAAATTTAAATCTAGTGAGTCAAGAAGGATTTACTAGGTATTTTCTATGTGCCAGATACTGTGCTAAACTCTAGGGATACAAAGAAGGGCAAAAACATGGTCTCTGCCCTCATTGTAATTGGAAATGCAACATGTAAACAAGTATGTTTGTAGAAGAGATATACAGTGTGAACGGGAGGTAATCTCAGAAGGGAGGTACCAACCAAGCATGAAGGAGTGGGGCAAGGTGGGGGGGGGGGGGGGCTAAGAGAGGCTTCTTACAGAAGGTAGGATTTAAGCTGTTATTGAATTTGTTTTCAATGAACAAAAATCTGCTTCATCTCTCTTCTCATCGTTGAAAAAGAAAAACAAAACCCTAACAAACATGTGAAGTTAAACAAAACAAATTTCCCCACCAAGTTTCCCAATAATAAGACTAGTAGAACCTCTCTCTCTTTTAGGAGTATTTCAAATGGGAAAGTGCCTGCAAAGTGCTTTAAATACAAGGCAGATTAAATTGGAGCTGAAAGACTTGTGAAGTACATCAGAGTCCAACAACCTCATTGGACAGAGAAGGAACTGGGGCATATAGGTTAAGTGACTTGCCCAAAGTCACACAGATAGGAAGCAACTGAGCTGAGATTTGAACCCTGGGCTTCTGACTCCAAGTCCAGCTTACTTTGTACAGTAGCCCCCCCCCCCCCCCCCAATTCAGCTACTGTCACACTATATATATATATATATATATATATATATATATATATATATATATATATATATATATATATATATATATATGAAACACATAATGTCATAATTTCCCAGCTGATGAAGAATTCCATAGTTATTGGATTTCCCAGTGAACAATCATTGTGAAGGGGCAGTTATTCATCTTATAAATAATAGTAAAAACTCTAGTGTCTCTCTCCTAGACAAATTGAATCTACCAGGGCCCTTGGACAAGATGTGATTTCTGACAACACTGAGACCCACCTGGATTTGAGAGAGCCCCAAGATATCTACCCTCAAGTCCCACCAGTGGCAGCAATGACTCATCCGTTTGAGTCAAGGCAGCTAAAATGCAAATGTGTCCAAGGATGAGTCAAGACCTGTTTCACTTACCAGCCATTATAACCTTGGTATGAATGGGCTCCATGAGAGTAGCTAAAGCAAGGAAGAGAAGAATTTGAGAGAAGAGACCTTGCTCTGGCAAACATTAATAGTAAAGGAATGTCTCAGACAAAATTCTGAAAATAAGCCGAAGCGACTGTAAATTCTATGTGTTAGTCCATGCTTTTCTAATGGGAAATAGCTTGCGTTAGGGACTGAGCTCTCTACGAATCCCTAGAGTTCAGCTGCTCCTGGAACCTCAGATGAAGGGGGAGGCTTCATCAACGTTTGCTGAATCGAATCGGTGCCTACTAGAACCTCAGAGGGAAGTGAGGCAGGGAGCCAAGGGGCAACACAGTCACCAACATTGAAGTTCATTTAGGGGTGTAAAGTTCATAAAGTGCTTTGCAGGCATGGTTGTATTTTTGCCTCACAACAACCTGTGAAGTAAGTGTTATTATTAAAGGGGTTTATAATAACATAATTTTATATGAAGCTTTCCATGGGTTATCTCACTTGGTCCTCACAACAACTCTGGGAAGCAGAGGCCATTATTATCTCCATTTTACAGATGAGAAAATTGAGGTATGCAGAGATGATGTGATTCGCCCAAGCTAGAGTTTGAGGCAGGATTTAAACTCTGATCGTCTTGACTCTGCGTTTAGTGCTCTAACTTTTGTCTCACATAGTTTATTGTTGTTTTTATGCCACCAATAAATGACTATTGATGATTAACAACAAGCACCATACGATTTGGTGAATAACAGTTCTATTCAAACAGGACTTTTCAGGAATGGACTGCGAGGCGCCAGGAACACTCCAAGCAGTGAGGGGAGGGAGAAGCAGGCGTCTTAGGGGTCACTCATCTGCAAGTTCACGGGGGTCTGATGAAGACGCCTCCAAACGAGGAAGCCCAACTTTCAGACCAACAAAAGCAGACGTCAAAGAGGTGGCCCTCCCCACACGAAGCCTTGGCCAACCTCGTGGCTGCTGCTCCTTGTCCCTGGTGCTCCAAAGCTGTGAGTGAGAGCTGTTAGGGAGACATCCTGGTCTGGCAGAAGGGAGGCTCCCGAGTCCCAAACAGGATATTTCCTACCTTGGGTGAATCCCATAACCTGCCTGGGCTTCCCGTGGTTCATGGGCAACATGAGGGAACTGGATTGGCCCCTCTGGGTGCCCTGGTCCTGTTTGCTGCTGGTAGCAGAATGCCCTTGGAGCAGTGAGCAGCTGGTCCCGCTGCCCTCACCCCCACCACCCCTTGAATAGTGAAAGTGAGCTTGGGAAAAGCCGAGTAGCTCGCGGGTCCAGAGGCTGGTTTGTTTCTCACTGGCCCATGGGGAAGTGGTTAGCTTTCGGTTTTTTCTGTTTTTCACTAGACTTTCGAGTCATGCAGGTGCCCGGGGAAGGCGAGAAGCCTTTTCTGTTTGCAAATTTACATAAGGTCCTTGGGGCCTCTCCTGCCCCTTTCTCTCCTCGTGTCTCATTGACCAGATCTCTTTTAGTTTCAGGCTGCGTGTGGGACACCGTAATCTCCTCTCAATCATCCCTTTATGACTACCTGGAGGTGACCCCTCAGTCCCAGAAGAATGGGTAGGTGGAAAACTGACTCTTCTCAGCTTTCGACCCAACGAGAGTAGGAGGAGAGGGCTGGTGAAGGATTACATGTTTCCCCTCTGAGGACCAGCTGATGCAAAGGTACAGAGAGTGGAGATGACGTACACTATGTAAAGAAGAGAGAGAAAGCCCTGTTACAGAGTGAGAGATGAGGAGTGCCGTGGAATGAAGAGGGAAGGATAGGTTGGGGTCAAATCAACAAGCATTTACTGAATGCCTACTAAGTGCCAGGCACAGAGCTAATGAGTTGGGTATACAAAGGAAGCAAAAAAAAAAACAACAACAAACAAACCCCCCCAAAGTCCCAGTCAGTATAGAAGGTCCTTAGAGACTGCCTGGCACACTGAGGGAGCTAACAGTCTTCCATTAAGCTTTAAAAGCTAAATGGAGGAGCCTAGAATTTGATCCTAGAAGTAACTGAGAGTCCTCAGAGTCGAAGATAATAATGATGGTAGCAGCTAACATTTATATAGTACTGTCTGTATGCTAGGCACTGCTAAGCAGTTTTTACATATTATCTCATTTGACCTTCACAACAGCTCTGGGAGCTAGTGTAATAGTATAATCCTCATTTTAGGATTAGGAAACTGAAGCAAACAGAGGGTAAATGACTTAACCAGGGTCACACAGCTAGTAAATCAGCTGAGGCTGAATTTGAACTTAGCCTGTCCAAGACTAGCCTGTCTTTCCAGCTTTATTCCACATTTCTCTTGTTTAAGTAGGCTATGTTCCAGTCAGACTGGACTCATCGATGTTTCCCATGGTCATGCTTCTCTTTTCTACTTTTACATATTTTTGTAGGTTGTCCTTAGTGCCCAGGATGTCCTTAGAAACCATGAATGACTGCTGGACCCGAGGGGTGGGGATGTTGCACCTCTCCCCCTTCACTTGTCCTCCCGCCCCTGCTCTGGACCCATAAATGTAGTGACTAGGTCCAGTTCTGAGGAAGCCTGGTCATCAGTGAGAGGAGTTTGGCTCCTTTGCTCAGCCGTGTTGGCTCTTTACATCCTTACCTTGGAGCCACAGGGAAAGTTACTTAATGTTTAGGTTCTAGGTCATGCCTCCTCAAAGTGGGGTGAGGGGAAAAGAAAGGTACTCACTGTATCCTCTAAATCAAGTGTAGATATGAATATAATGGTCTACTGCTGTCAGAAATGATGAAAGAGATGGTTTCAGAGAAACCCGGGAAAACTTGTAGAAACTGATGCAGAGTGAAGTGAACAGAACCAAGAGAACAGTGTATATAATAAAACCAGCATAAAAAAGACAAACAACTTTGACTGAGTGAAGCATTCTGATTAATGACCAAGCACAATTCCCAAGGACTCATGATGATAACCAATTTCAGGGAACTTATGATGTTTTTGCTCCTGACCAAAAGGTGATGAACTCAGGGTAAAGATTGAGACATGCAAAGTGTCCTGAAAAGACTTTTATGACACTCTGTATATTTTTTTGGACATGGCCAAAGTGGGAATTTGCTTTGTCTGATTATGCATATCCATTTGTTGTTGTTTTTCTTTTTCAATGGTGGGGAAGAGGTGAGAAGGAGAGAAAATAGATTGTGTTAATTGAAAAATAAAATTTAATTGAAAAATCATGCATGAGGTGGTTATTTCCTTCACACAAAGTACTTCAAACAAATACTAAACATAGCCTTGATAGGGAACCAAAGGAAGATACAGTAACTTGTAACCATTGCTATACTCTCCTCAAAGGTTGAGACTTGAACATCAGAATGTGAAATGGGTTGTGGGATTGTTGAATGGGGCATTTTCCATTTCATCTCAGCTCTGAAGTCTTCAAAGAGTTTCCATTCGGATGGAAGTTGGGGTTGGGGGAACAACATATAAGTAAAATTGGAAAGTCATCTCAAAAGGGAAGGTCATCTCAAAGTGGTTCCTGCAGAAGACGGCATCTGAGCTAAATCTTGAAAGAAGCTAGTGATGTCCCTAGGTGATGGTGGTGGTGGTGGTTGTCCATCTTCAAAGAGGAGCAAAATGAAATCACCATTGTAAAGTGAAATTTCAGTGTGTCCAACTGTGGTTGATCAGACCAATATGAGCTCAGAATGCTCTACCACAGGTTGGCACAGATAGTCTGTGTGAATATTTGGGGTGAATATCCCAAAGCGCATCCTGCATTTATTTTGTGCTGTCTCAATTCTGCTTTGCTCAAAGAGCACAGCACCTTTTCTTATGTGAGCATGCCATGCTGAGCAGTCCTGTGCCAGTGTCTCCCATGTTGCACAGTCAAATCCAAAGTTCTTGAGAGAGACCTTGAGAGAGTCCCTTTATCGTTTCTTCCGGCCACCATGTGATCGCTTGCCCCATGCAAGTTCTCCATAAAATAGTCTTTTTGGCAAGCATACATTGGCATTCGAACAACGTGGACAGCCCATAGGAGTTGCACTCTCTGAAGTTTGAATACTTGGCAGTTCAGCTCGAGCACGTTCTTCAGTGTCTGGTGCCTTATCCTGACAGGTGATCCTCAGAATTTTCCTAAGACAGTTCAAATGGAAACGATTCAGTTTCCTGGCGTGGTTCTGGTAGACTGTCCATGTTTCACAGGCACACAACAGTGAGGTCAGCACAATAGCTCTGTAGACCTTCAATTTGGTAGTCAGTCTAATACCTCTTCTCTCTCAAACTTTTCTTTGGAACCTCCCAAACACTGAGCTAGGGACATGCAAAGTAATAGACAGCTGCTTAGGCTGTAGTTGAGCTCCTGGATCCAGTTCTCATAAAAGAAAAAGAGAAAAGAAAAACACGCAGGATGCTTAAGAAATCTCTTCTGTGCAGAATCAATGGCTGGCGCACCTGAATCAACAGATCTTCTGTTCCAGAGTGAAAAAACAGTTCATGGAGATGGCAGGAGCTTCTTAGGTAAACTATGTGGCTTCCCCTACTGGGGGAGGTCCTTTGACAAAGTCTGGATACCTCCTTACTATGGGATCAAAGACAGATCAGGAAGAAGCCTCTGAGGCCATCCATTCCACCCCTCTTACTTCACCGATGAGGAAACTGAAGTGATTTGCCCATCATAACAGTAATAGCACAATTTATATGACATGTTAAATATACCTTTATGTAACACATATATGTATATCTACCACCTCATTTGAATCTCACAACAACCCTGTGATAGTAATGATAAAATTATAGCTCTCCATCTTACAGATGAGGAAACTGAGGCAAGAGAGGTTAGGGTCTTACATCTAGTAAATGACTGAGGCAGGTTCAATTTCCAGGTTTCCTGATGCCCAGTGCTGTGCCTTATCCACACTATGCCTCCTAGCTGCCTCCTTTCTTGGGTGAGATGAAGAAGGATCCTCAGTCAGTTTGGGGTTAGTCTTTAATGGCTGGCAAATGTCCTGCCCATTTTGAGATTCTGCAGTTCTGTAAAACGCAGGAGTGGGGACAGAGAGTTAAATGGATGGAAAGTGGAACATGTCCAGGAAATGATGAGATTTGTCCTGAGAGATCTCAAGGTTAATGCTGATGCGTTAATTCAGGGTACTTGAGGAAAGATTTTCCTGCTGGCTGGTAAGTAGCCAGGTCTCTTGAGCATGGGAAATATTAAAAATGAATCTGTTTCTGAAAAGGCAACCCAGGAAACCTTGGCGACTTCTGCCCCATGCTTCTCCTGTGCCCTTCATACCACCTTTTGATTAGAAGTGGACACTCCTTAATGATATTCTCCTGCATGGAGGACTTAGAATTCCACCAACCTTGGAAAGGTGAAATCTAGTGTTGCCTTTTCCTCCTTATTTTTTTTAAATGTATACTTTTGACTTGGTCATGACTGATTTACCTCCATGCTATTCTAATGATAAGAAAAAATATAAGGAGAACAAAGTCCCTGAACACAATGGATTTTAGAATATAAGAAAGAATTCAGTTCCAGGGAGACCATGGTGATACTAGATGTATCACGTGATAGTGGAATAAATTCAGGTTGACATCATGGAAGCAGATCTGTTGAGAAACTGGGTCTGATCAGCGCCTACAAATGACTTTGATAAGGAAATAGAATCTCCCCAAATCTATGCCCTCAGAGATACCTCGAAGGTGTTGTGACTAGAGAAAGGGAAGCCTACTAGAAGATGAGTCACTTGTTTGTTTCTCAGATTATTGTCTCTTGTGGGTTGGGCTGTCCCCGGACTTATAAGAAAAGTTATGGTAGCTGTTGAGGACTGACTTGTGTGCTATCTCAACCAACTGCCATGGAAATCAAAGACTCCAGGAGAAGGGCACCATAGTGGGAGGAATGTTGAACCAGGAGTCAGCAGAGACCTGGATCCCCATCCTGCCTCCAGCATTCAGTAGCTACATGATCCAGGCAAATCACTTAGAGTTCTGAGATCTTTGAGCTTCAGTCTCCTCATCTACAAAATAGGCAGAAGAAGAATACTTGCATTGGCAAGCTGGGAGGACCAGGGACAATCTCCAGAAGGTGGGATTTGAGTATATACTGAAGGAAGCCAGGGAAGGTAGGTGAGGGGCATAGGAGACAGATACTTCCTGATCAACAAACAGCCTGAACAGAACAGAGCTCAGAGAATATACCAGAAGAACAAGCTGTGGGCAGGGCTTGGCACGTGTGTCCCTCCTCAGCTTTTATCATCTTTGTTGAAGCCTTGTGGCAGATGGGGGCTCCAAATGAAGACTGCCTGGAGATCAAGGAAGGAAAGGAACATGTGGACCCAAGGTGCCAATTTCATTTAGCTAGTCCATATATATTTATTACGCATCTCTGTACCAGGCATTGTGCCAAACCCTGAGGATACAAATGCAGGAAAAGAAAAGATAGCCCCTGCCCTCAAGGAGTTTACAATTCTAATAGGAGAATACCCAAAAGGAAGGTGGAAAGGATGGGGGGAGAGAGGAGGAGGGAAAGTGGCCAGGTACGGATGAGCCCTCAAATTTGAAAAAGAAAGTGAGTCTGTGCCTTCAAGGAGTTTACAATCCAAAGGGGGACACCACTTACAAAAGAAGCTGAAGGGGAGTGGGTGGAGGGTGGAGAAGATAGACTTCTGTTGGAGAAGTCAATTGTTTCATTTCAGCAGGATAACACCATTAGAATGGAACAAAAGATGTAAAGCTAGCTCCAGTCATTCAGCCATCTCTGTCCCTTGGGTGGTGATGGGATATCCATGAAGATCAACAGAGATGTGGCCAGCTTCACAGAGGTTCCCACAAACCAAGAAGAGCTGATTCACATTGGCCTTTGATACATATTGGCTGTTTGACTCTGGACAGGTCACATAATCCCTCCCTGCCTTAGGCAACTCTTGCGCTTCAAAAAATCACATTCCCCTTTCCCTAAATTAGCAAGCATTTGTTTTCTTTCTATAACTATAAATTGCAGAGAAGGGATCAATTTTCTTGAGTAGAAATCAGTGATGTTACTGATCTGATTCCTATCCCTAAGATGCCAACCCAGGGAGCTTTATTCCTCAATATTTCTTGAAAAGCATAAAACAGTGCTGAATAAGGTCTGAGGGGGAAAAGCCCTGACCAATGCATTACTCTCATTTTACAGCTCAGGAAGCTGAGGCAAGGTTAAGTTGACTTGTCCAGGGTCACACACACACACACACACACACGTAAGTGTCTGAGGCCAGACTTAAACTCAGGTCTTCCTGACTCCAGGTCTGGAGGGTGTGCTATCCACTGTGCCACCTAGTTCTGATGGGTCTCAGACCCATTGGTGAGTTAAGGGGGTGTCTACCTTAAGCATGTGAAGACTTTCCTTGGCCGAATGGGTGGATGAGGACAATTTGTTTCAATAACCATGAAGGCAGTCGAAGCAAGTTCTGTGGCATGCTTCTAGCGTGGTCAGACATCAAAGATGCCAAGTCCATCCATCCACTGCATCCCAAGCCATTGACAGTCATCTTGACTTTTGGAGTTTGGCTGATGACTTTTGCAGCTGTGCCTCACTTCAGTCGCTCAAAGTCAAGTGATATCATCAGTCCTCACTGAAAACGAAATATAAACAAGTAGATACTTAACAAATATTGACTGGGTGGAATTGTACACAAAGGGAGCTTCTAGGAAGGTTTTTGAGATCTGGGGGTTCAGAGACTCAAGAAGACTTGCTTTCTGTTCTATTCCAACCTTGGATATTTGCTGACAAGCCAATGGATCTCTTTGAGTTCTTCTTGCCTATAAAATGGGATAATGAGTAGGATGTGAGATTGAAATGAGAAAATAAAATAGATAAATGTAAACTCTTCTAAGTGCATCCAGTCAGAAGCCCTGAGTTGGAATCCTGGCCCTAGTTCTTGACCACCTGAATGACCGTGAGGAAGCCCTCTCATTGCTCTGGGCCTCAGCTTATTCCTTTGTATAATAAGGAAGTTAGCCTAGATGACTTCTAAGGTACCTTTGGGCTCTACATCTGGAATCCCATATTTGATGGTGGGAGAAGGTCCATGAAATTCCAAAATAATTATGCTCTCCTAAGGTTCCTTCTCCAAACCACTGAAACAGAACACAGGCATAGAAATGACCCTCGAGAATTAATTTATTCAAAATGTTCCAAATCACCAGTAATTAGGGAAAGGTAAGTTGAAGCAACTCTGAGGATCCCTTCACACCCCTCAGACTGGCAAAGATGACCAAAAAAGAAAAAAGAAAATTATTCATGTTGGAGAAGCTTTGAGAAAGCAGTCACACTTGTGTGATGCTGAACTGGTCCAGTCATCCTGAAAAGTGATTTGGAGCTACCTTCCCACCTGCCCAGCCACTAACTTGCACCTGTCCTTGGTCCCAGCAATGCTGTGAAGTAAGTGATTCTGGCACTGAGCCTTGCAGGGCTCTCTCCTCAGAGGTGGAGGTAGGGAAAGTGCATACAAGGGAAGAGATCCAGCAGAGTGCTATGCACTGGGGACCTAAAAGACTGTCAGGAGAGAGTCTCTGAGGAGGTTAGGAATGAGCCAGGGAAGGATCCTAGCACATACCCCGGGCAGTCAGCCAGCCTTCCGGTTGATGACCAGTAATGAGAGCCCACTGGGCAAAGATCACTCTCTGGGGAGCTCTGCTGGGGAGGCAGGATGCCATCCACACTGTCCAAGGGCTTATGGGCCATGTAATGGGGGAGACACAAGAGTGGGCTTTCCACAAGCCTATTACAAACCTGCCAGAATGAACAGAGACAGGGGAGGAGACACAATCCAGCAATCAATCAGGCATCAAGAGCCTACTGTGTGCCAGGCACTGTTCTGGGGAGATCCAACAGCAGTGGAGGACCCAAGGTGGCTTAGCTCTTGTTTGCCTCATTTTCTCCCTTGCCCAAGACTGGTATCCTCCCTATAATACTAAGGAGAAGTGTTGGGGAATTCCCAGTCTCTGAGGACTCACTCACCTGGTAGCACCTTTCATTTTCTGGATGCTCTGCACGCATGTTCCTTCTATGGAGCAGAAACCTGTCCACCTTTGGTTCATTCCATTAGAGTTGGTGCTGCCCTCTGGAGCCCCTCAGAACAGGTCTCATTCATTTCTGGAGTCAGAGGATTTGAGTTCAGCTACCATCTCTGCCATTTATGCTTGTGGGTGCTTGGACAGAGAGACAGAACCACCTGTTATTATTCCCATTTTGTACTAGGCTTGGAGTTAGGAAGGACTGAGTTCAAATCCAGCCTCAGACCCTTACTAGCTATGTGACCCTTAACATCTTATCCTCAGTTTCCTCAAATGCAAAATGGAATAACATCTACTTCTCAGGGTTGTAGTGAGGATCAAATAAGCAATGTTTGCCTAATGCCTGGCACACAGTAGGTGCTCTGTGAATGCTCATTCCCTTCCCTTTCCCTGAGTTTATACAAAGAATTTGTCTGAAGTCTTTCATCTTGGTGAGTTGCCTGAGTGTTGGTCCAAGGCACCCAACTGGTAGATGTCAGAGGCCTCTCTCTAGGACCACCCTTCAGTCCTCCACCACTCCTCTTCCTCCCTTTTGTGTGGTGTGTTCCAACACTTCCCATAGTGCCAACTAATGTCGATGGAGTAAAAAGCCTGTTAATGAGCAAATGCCCTGTTTACACTTGCACAGTGTGAAAACGCAAATGACTCATAGAATCTTAGCCCTTTAGAGCTGGAAGAGACCTGTGAGATGATCTGAATAAGTGATACATAATATATCTAATTCTGCCCATCAAAAAGAAGGCAAAGGAAATCGTGGCTATAATAAATCACTTCTGGTAATGCCTTCTCTGATCGCCTGTCCCTTTATGAGGAAAGATCACGCATTTCAATGATCTCCCTGTCTTTGTAAAGCTTATAACAGTCACCAAGAGGCTGCCTGCCTGCTCAAATCTGTGCCGTACAGTCGAGAATCTGAAACCTGAAAAGCATTTGGAGGTCATTGGACTCAACCTTCTCAATTTACAAATGAGGAAACTGAGAGTCAGCTCAAGTTCTAATGAGATCAACTGATCCCCATCCAGACCTTGCTTCCAAAGCAAATCAAAGAAACCCCAAGGTGGAGTCAGCTGGTCAATATGCATTTATTAAGCACCTATTGAGTGGCAGGCACTACACTAAACTCTGTTTGGTGGGGACCTCAGGAGCCCCTTAGTCTGAATCATACAGAACAAGGATTCCTTTTGTAGCACTCCCAACAAATGGTCATCTGATGACCCCTGATGATGGGAATCAGGGCAGCAAGGTGCCACAGTGGATAGAGTTCAAATCTGGCCTCAGATACTAACTGTGTGACCCTGGGTAAGTCATTTGACCCTGTTTGCCTCAGTTTCTTCCTCTGCAAAATTAGCTGGAGAAGGAAATAACCACTCCAGCAGCTTTTCTATGAAAACCCTAAATAGAGTCACAAGGAGTTAGACTCAACTGAAATGACTGAACAGCAATGATGGGGAACTCGCTTCCTCCTAAAGTAGTCCATTGCATTTGGGGGACTTTCCTTCCTTGTGCCTTCCACCAATACCTGCTACTTCTGTCCTCTGTGGTATGTAGAACAAGGCTAACCACTCGTCCACACAACAACTCCTCATTTACTTGAAGTCCACTCTCCTGTTCTTCAGGAGAAATATCCCCATCATTTTAATCTTCCCCTAGCATAGCTGCTCTCATCTCACCCTCCTCCAGGATGCTTTTCAGCTAGTCTGTCTTTTCGTAGACTGTGGAACTAAGAACCAAACACCGGCTTCAGACATTTGGTCTTCCCGGGGGAGTCCATTAGGAAGCTCACCTTTCTTCTGGTCTCTCTTGATGCAGCCTCAGACAGCCTTGGCCTTGGTGCTGCAATGTCATCCTGTTGATACGTATGTCGTTCAAAGAGCTCTAAATGTGGGCTAGCTACTCCTCCCCCCGCCCTGCCCCCAATCCCATGCTTGTGAAGTTGATTGTTAGAACCCTTCACAGTTATGCCTGTTAAGCCTTGTTTTCTTAATCTAGCCTGTTGGGGAGTTTTTGCCTGTATCCTGATAGTCGATAGTGGGTTAGTTTTGTGTTGTTTGTAATTCTGACAAACATGCCTTCTATGGCTTCAACCAAGTCATTGATTAGAGGGTCAAACAGCAAGGGACCAAGGGCTGATCAAGCCAATTCAACAGAGACTTCCCTCTCCCCACAGACCCACAGGTGTAGAGCTCAAAGGAGCTTCGAGACTGCATCCAACTTTCTCATTGAGCAACTGAGGAAAGATTCAAAGTCAGCTTTTTCTGTGCCCTTCAAGTCTGGTGCTACATCAATGGCCACTTTGGGGACTGGTTCAGTAAACAGTTCTGAAATCCCCTGCATATCCTCTCAATCCCTCTCCATCTCCCATCTCTCTATATTATTCATAAAGGATAGTATGAGAGATTTCATCCAATTCTTCCAGTGCAAAGGAATTTCATAGGGATCTACATCGTGGGAAAACAAAATATTCCACATTAGGGTAGCTGTCTTCATTAGAAGGATAGCTGAGTCTATCTCTTTGCCACTTCTCCCATTGGTTTAGTTCTGCCCTTGGGAAGACCACAGAGTAAATCTATTCCATGTACATGGTGTACATTTGAAGATTATTTTAGGGAGTGAAAGCAAGGACTCACCTAAGCTCCTGGAAAAACTCCTCTGATTATATCTGGGGGGAGAGTCTGACCAGACTTTGGAGGTGTAGAATCCAGTGGGAGACGGACTTTGACAGATTCGGAGCCCAGGCTGGACTGGAAGGTCCACGGGAGGGATCTGTTCCGCGGGGGTAAGACCCCGGCGCACAGCGCAGCGCGGTCGGCACGGCAGGGCGGAGGGGACCAGAGGAGCCCGAGAGTGGCGGGCAAGACCAGCGGAGCAGGAGATAAGCCAGGCCGAGCCGGTGAGAGCTGCTGAGTGCCAGACATCAGCGCAGCAGTCCTTGAAATCTTCAGCCTGAAGACGGACTTCGGTGGGTCACTACTTGAACTTCCAGGAACTGGGATGGCAGAGTGATCAGTAAGTGCTCTCTCCTCCCCCCTGATGACCCTGAGGGAACCATAAAATTCTTCCCCAGATTAATCCTGGATCAGCAGGAACAGCAGAAGGGGGCGGGTGGTCTCATAACACCAGAGGCTGGAGAGGTGGCAAAGGGGGATTCTTCCTACCGTGGTGGAGGCTATCTGGAGGGACAGACGACCCAGGGCAGAGAAAAATTCGCACTGAGACCCAAGCAAGCCGCAGCCCGGGAGACGAGCCCCAGGAGGGGCGGGAACACGCATTAGCCTCTAGGCGTGCCCCAGCCCTCCAGGGGAAAGGGAAGACAATAGGGAAGCTGGGATCAGCATCCCCGGACCTTGCCTTTGCCTCAGGCCAGCTGAGGAGATATCCTGAGACCAGACCACACCTCCCACACACCTATCAAGCTAAACCCAGGGTTGATCTGGGAAACAAACAAACAAAAAAAGCCTGCTTTTAGCCTAGACAAACATCAACTCAACTTAAAAGATCTGTATCTTCTGACTGAAAGAACCAAAAGCTACAACACTCAGCCAACATCATGAATCGGAAAAAGCAGACGAAAAGTGAAAAAACCATAGAATCTTTCTATGGGGATAAGGACCAAAACACAAACACCAAAGAGGTCAGAGCTGAGACTGTACTTCCATCTGAAACCTCAGATGGGACTATGAATTTCTCGCAAGCACAACTAGATTACCTGGAACGTCTGAAGAAGGATATAAAAGAAAAACTGGCCAATGATTTTAAAACCATAAAAAAAGAATTCACTGATGAGAACATCAATCTGAAAAAGAAAATTGAAGAAATGGAAAAGGAAGTTCAAAAATTAACTGGAGAGAATAATTCCCTAAAAGGAAGAGTTAATCAAACGGAAAAGGAAACTCAAAACCTAATAGGGAAAATTGATCAGATGGAAAAGGAAACCCAAAACCTAACTGGGAAAATTGGTCGAATGGAAAAAGAAGTACAAAAATTAAATGGAGAAAATAGCTCCTTAAAGGGAAAAATTGGCCAGATGGAAAAGGAGATGCGAAAGCTAACTGAAGAAAACAATACGATCAAGATTAGAATTGGGCAAGTAGAAACTAATGACTCAATGAGGCAACAAGAATCAGTCAAACAAAATCTAAAGAACGAAAAGATAGAAGAAAATCTAAAATATTTAATTGGAAAAACAACTGACCTGGAAAATAGATCCAGGAGAGAAAATCTAAGAATTATTGGCCTGCCAGAAACCCATGATGAAGAAAAGAGTCTGGACAATATCTTCCAGGAAATCATCAAGGAAAACTGCCCAGAAGTACTAGACTCAGAGGGCAAAATAGTCATCGAAAGAATCCACCGTTCCCCACCGGAAAGGGATCCCAAACTCAAAACCCCAAGAAATATAGTTGCCAAATTCCAGAGCTATCAAGTGAAGGAGAAAATACTACAAGCAGCCAGAAAGAAACAATTTAAATATCAAGGTCACACAGTCAGGATCACACAGGACCTTGCAGCTTCTACATTAAAAGATCGAAAGAATTGGAACCCAATATTCCGTAAGGCAAAGGAGTTGGGACTCCAACCGAGGATCAACTACCCAGCAAAGTTCAGCATAACATTTCAGGCAAGGAGAAAGTCATTCAACGAAATAAGGGATTTCCAGAGCTTCCTGACCAAAACACCAGAACTCAATAGACAATTTGATCTTCAAATGCAGGTCTCCAGAGAATCATAAAAAGGTAAACAGAGGGGAAAAAACAAAAACAAAAACTTGCAACTCAATTAGGGCAATCTGTTTACCTCCCTGTAAGGGAAGATGATACCTGTTAATCTTGAGAACTGTGCAGCTATTACAATAAAAGGGATATATGTAGAGGGAACGGGCATAAAGTAAATGATGTCATGGCAAAAATATGATTTAAGTATGAGAAGGGAATGTAATAGGAGGTGTGGAAAGGGGGAAGCAGAAAATGGCAAATTATATCACAGGAAGAAGTACAAAACTATAGTAGAGGGAAGGAGGGGAGGGAGATGAGCATTGTTTGAGAGGTACTCTCATCTGATTTGTTCAAAGGAGGGAACAATAATCTTAAGTAGATAATCCTAACTAGCTCTATAGGTAGTAGGAGGGGAAGGGGGAAGAAAGGGGAGGGTGGCTAAAAGGGAGGAAAGAAGCAATAAGAGTAAAGGGGACTAAAAGGGAGGGGGGCTAAAAGAAGGAGGGGAAGGCTGCAGGAGGAGGGGGAGAAAAGTGAATACTATTGAGGAGGGGAAGGGAGACGGGAGAGTTAAAAGCACAAATGGTGGGAAAGAGGGTGGAGGGAAATACACAGATTGTAATCATAACAGTGAATGTGAATGGGATGAACTCTCCCATAAAACGGAGACGGATAGCAGAATGGATTAAAAGCCATAATCCAACAATATGCTGCTTACAAGAAACACATTTGAAACGGGGGGATACACATAGGATAAAGGTCAAAGGATGGAGCAGAATATATTGTGCTTCAGCTCATGTAAGAAAGGCAGGAGTAGCAATCCTAATCTCAGACAAAGCGAAAGCAGAAATAGATCTAATCAAAAGGGATAAGGATGGAAACTATATCCTGCTAAAAGGCACCATAGACAATGAAGCAATATCATTACTAAACATGTATGCTCCAAGTGGTATAGCATCCAGATTCTTAGAGGAGAGGTTGGGGGAGTTGAAGGAAGAAATTGATAGCAAAACTATACTAGTGGGGGACCTCAACCTCCCCCTCTCTGAACTCGATAAATCCAACCTCAAAATAAACAAGAAAGAGGTTAAGGAGGTAAATAAAACTCTGGATAAGGTAGATATGATAGATCTTTGGAGAAAATTAAATGGGAATAGAAAGGAATATACCTTTTTCTCAGCGGTACATGGAACATTTACAAAAATTGACCATGTACTAGGACATAAAAATCTCACAATCCAGTGCAGAAAGGTAGAGATAATCAATGCATCCTTTTCAGATCACAATGCATTAAAAATTACATGTAATAAAAGGCCATGGAAAGAGAAACCAAAAATCAATTGGAAACTAAATAATCTAATTCTAAAGAAGGATTGGGTTAAAGAAGAAATCATAGAAACAATCAACAACTTCATTCAAGAGAATGACAATAGTGAGACAACGTACCAAAACTTATGGGACACTGCAAAAGCAGTTATTAGGGGAAGTTTTATATCTCTGAATGCTTACATAAATAAAATAGAGAAAGAGGAGATCAATGACTTAGGCTTGCAGTTGAAAAAGCTAGAAAAAGAACAAATTGAAAATCCCCAAGTAAATACCAAATTAGAAATACTGAAAACCAAAGGAGAGATTAATAAAATTGAAATAAAGAAAACTATTGAATTAATAAATAAAACCAATAGTTGGTTTTATGAAAAAACTAATAAAATTGATAAACCTTTGGTTAATCTGATCAAAAAAAAGAAAGAAGAAAACCAAATTACTAACATTAAAAATGAAAGGGGTGAACTCACCTCCAATGAGGAGGAAATTAAAACAATAATTAGAAACTACTTTGCCCAACTTTATGCCCACAAATTCGACAATCTAAACGAGATGGATGAATATTTTAAAAAATACAAATTGCCCAGATTAACAGAAGAGGAAGTTGAATACTTAAACAACCCCATCTCAGAAAAAGAAATTGAACAAGCCATCAATGAACTCCCTAGGAAAAAATCTCCAGGGCCAGATGGATTCACAAGTGAATTCTATCAAACATTTAAAGAACAGTTAATTCCAATACTACATACACTATTCTTGAAAATTGGGGAAGAAGGAGTCCTCCCAAATTCTTTCTATGATACAAATATGGTTTTGATACCCAAACCAGGAAGAGACAAAACAGAGAAAGAAAATTATAGACCAATTTCCCTAATGAATATAGATGCAAAAATTTTAAATAAGATTTTAGCAAAACGAATACAGCATCTTATCACGAGATTAATACATTATGATCAGGTAGGATTCATACCAGGACTACAGGGCTGGTTCAATATTAGGAAAACTATTAGCATTATCGATCACATCAACAACAAAGCTAACAAAAACCACATGATTATCTCAATAGATGCAGAAAAAGCTTTTGACAAAATACAACATCCATTCCTACTAAAAACATTGGAGAACGTAGGAATAAAGGGAACTTTCCATAAAATAATAAGCAGTATCTATCTAAAACCTTCAGCAAGCATTATATGCAATGGGGACAAGCTAGATGCATTCCCAATAAGATCAGGGGTGAAACAAGGTTGTCCATTATCACCACTATTATTCAATATGGTACTAGAAATGTTAGCTGTAGCAATTAGACAAGATAAAGATATTCAAGGAATTAGAATAGCCAAAGAAGAAACTAAGTTATCACTCTTTGCAGATGATATGATGATTTACCTAGAGAATCCCAGAGATTCAAGTAAAAAATTACTTGAATTAATAAACAACTTTGGCAAAGTTGCAGGGTACAAAATAAACCCACACAAATCCTCTGCATTCCTATATATTAGCAACAAAGTTCAACAGCAAGAGATAGAAAGAGAAATCCCATTTAAAGTTAGGGTAGACAGTATAAAATACTTAGGAGTCTACCTGCCAAAACAAACCCAGGGACTATATGAACACAATTACAAGACACTTTTTGCACAAATAAAGTCAGATTTAAGTAAGTGGAAAAACATTAGTTGCTCATGGGTAGGCCGTGCTAATATAATAAAAATGACAATTCTACCCAAATTAATATACTTATTTTGTGCCATACCAATTAAACTATCAGACAATTACTTTCTAGAGCTGGATAAAATAATATCAAAATTCATTTGGAAAAACAAAAGGTCCAGAATATCAAAGGGACTAATGAAAAGAAATGCTTGGGAAGGTGGCCTAGCGCTACCAGACCTTAAACTGTACTATAAAGCAGCAATTATCAAAACCACTTGGTATTGGCTAAGAAACAGAGAGGTAGACAAGTGGAATAGACTTGGCACTGAAGATGCAGTAGGCAAGGAATATAGCAACCTTCTGTTTGATAAACCCAAGGACCCCAGCTTCTGGGATAAGAACTCATTGTTTGACAAAAATTGCTGGGAAAACTGGATAACAGTGTGGCGGAAATTAGGCATAGACCCATACCTGACACCGTACACAAGAATAAAGTCCAAATGGGTACATGATTTAGGTATAAAGATTGATACCATGAATAAACTGGAGAAGCAAGGAATAGCGTATTTATCAGATCTATGGAGAAGGGAAGAATTCTTTACTAAAGGAGAGATAGAATGCATTATGAAATGCAAAATGGATAACTTTGAGTACATTAAACTGAGAAGTTTTTGCACAACCAAACCCAATGCAACCAAAATCCGGAGGGATGTAGTAAATTGGGAAAAAATTTTTACAGCTAAGCTCGGGGATAAAGGCCTCATTTCTAGAATATATAGAGAACTGACCCAAATGTATAATCATACAAGTCATTCCCCAATTGATAAATGGTCAAAGGATATGAACAGGCAATTTTCAGAGGAAGAAATTAAAGCTATCTATAATCATATGAAAAAATGCTCTAAATCACTATTGGTTAGAGAGATGCAAATCAAAACAACTCTGAGGTACCACATCACACCTATAAGATTGGCAAACATGACAGAACAAGAAAATGATAAATGCTGGAGAGGATGTGGGAGAGTTGGAACACTAATTCATTGTTGGTGGAGCTGTGAGCGCATCCAACCATTCTGGAGAGCAATTTGGAACTATGCCCAAAGGGCTACAAAAATGTGCATACCCTTTGACCCAGCAATATCGCTACTAGGACTATATCCCCAAGAGATCATAAAAATGGGAAAGGGTCCCACATGTACAAAAATATTTATAGCAGCACTCTATGTAGTTGCCAAAAACTGGAAGTCAAGGGGATGTCCATCAATTGGGGAATGGCTGAATAAATTATGGTATATGAATGTAATGGAGTACTATTGTGCCATAAGAAATGATGAACAAGAAGACTTCAGAGAGGCCTGGAAGGACTTATATGACCTGATGCTGAGTGAAAGGAGCAGAACCAGGAGAACTCTATGCACAGCAACAACCACAGTGTGTGAGAGCTTTTTCTGGTAGACTTAGATTTTTGTAATAACACAAGAACTTCTGAAAAAAAAAAAAATCCCAATGGTGGACCTCAAGGCAAAATGCCTTCCACACTCAGAGAGAGAAATATGGAAGTCACTCACATAATGTAGCAGATCATGTTTGTGTATGTGTATCTGTTTGTGTATCATGTTCTGATTTGTTATACGGATTCTTTCATTTATCTTAGTCTGACTACATAGCATGACTATAGTGAAAATATACTCAATAGGAAAGTATATGTAGAATCTATACAGAATTGTATGCAGTCGTGGGGAGGGAGGGAGGTAGTGGGGGGTGGGTGGGGAGGGATAAAATCGCAATTGTATGGCAGTGATTGTTAAACATTAAAAAAATAAAAAAAATAAAAATAAAAAAAAAATAAAAAAAAAAAAGATTATTTTATACCTCTCCTGGTCTACTCTACTAAATGGTGCTGTGGATAGAGCACTGGGTCTGGAGTTGGGGAACCTGAGTTCAGACACAGCCTCAGGTATTTATTAGCCTTGTGACCCTGGATAAGTCACTTAACCTTGTTTTTTTCATGGGGATAATAACAGAACCTACTTCCCAATGCTGTGAGAACCAAAGGAGATTAATATTTGTAAAGTTCCTACAACAGTGTTTGTTAGATAGTAGGTGTTACATAAATGCTAGCTATTATAACAATGATTATCCTTTTTATTACTGTCATTATCCAGGCTAAACATATCTGAATCCGTCTGCTCTTCCTCTTGTTGGGCACAGTTTCCAGACTCTTCATTATCCTAATCGTTCTTCCTTGGACATGCTCCATTTTGTCCATCTTTAATCGCAATGCCAAGAAGTGAATGTGGTGATGGCAAAGGCTCTCCACGTTCAGAGAAAGAGCCACGGAGTCTGAATGCCGACAGAAGCAGACCATTTTCTAACCGCCTCCTTTCTTTTCTTTCTTGTGTTTTTTTTCCTTTTGTTTTGATTTTTCTTTCACAATGTGAGTAATGTGAAAATATGTTTAATAGGATTGTAAATGTATAAACTAAGTCAGATTGCCATTTGGGGCAAAGGGGAGGGAGGGGGAAGATATTTGGAACTCACCATTTTATAAAAGTGAATGTTAAAAACAAAAAAAAATTTAAAACATAAAATAAAATAAAAAACCAAGAAAAAATAAGTGAATGTGGGTGTGACCAGCCCAGAGCACAGTGATACCATTACTTCTTTGTCCTAGACCCTGTAAGATGAATAACTCAGCAAATAAATATTGTAACTAATATGAGTCAGGCATCGAATATACAAACACAACAAAATTAAACAGTAATAGGGGATCTTAGAGGTCATTCAGCACAACTGCCTCACTTTACAGATGAGGAAACTGAGGCAGGCAGAGATTCAGTGACTTGCCCAGGATCACACAGCATTCCTTTACCTCAAGGTGCTATGTGTATGTAAGATGTATATAAAACAGATTCAAGGTCATTATGGAGAGAAAGCTGTAGTATCTGAGGGCATCAGGAAAGGCTTCATATAGAAGATGATGCTAGAGATAAGTCTAAAAGGAAACTAGAAATTCTAAGAGGCAGAGGTGAGGAGGGAGGGCATTCTAGGAGCAAGGGTAGCTTAAGCGAGGAGGAGAATCATAGATTTGGAAATAGGACAACCCTTATAATCCATTCTGGCCAAGCCCCTCATTTTAGAGATAGGGAAGCTGAGGCCCTAGGAGATCAACTGACTTGCCCAAAGTCACTCAGGAAGCAAGTGTAAGAGTCAAGATTCAAATTCAGGTCTTCTGACCTCAAAATTAAAACAAATCCTTCTCTGTTGTTCTACAAATATAGCCTAAGATCGTGTCAGCTCGTGTTAGAATGTAAAACTTCTAGGGGGTAGTGAACATCTTACTTTTGCATTTATATCTGCAGAGAAAGCATTCAACAAATGCTTGTGATTGATAACTGATGAACTGATTAGTAGCCCCCTCACACCGTTAGTCGAAATCAGCTGATACTCAGATCTACCCGGGGCAGGATCCTATTCACACGCTGGTTTGACTGTAGGGGGAAGGAGTGCCAGTGGGGATCTCTGGAGCTAGAATGCTATCCCTTGGAATTTCAGAAATTCTTTCTGGCCAGAAGGCCTCCTCCTCCCTGTGTTTTGCTCGATTGGCATTTGTCCTGGGCTTCTAGGTTCTGGGAAGCTCCACCCAGCGTGGTCTGTGGGCTGCTGTGTGGGTTGTTTGGAAATAACATCAGGGAGGGGAAAACAAACGACCCAGATACATGATGGGGCAGGCTTTGTGCAAACATGGCGGGAAGAGACTTGGAACATAGAGAGGATTACAAGATATATCTTATCCTTGATTCAGTGATGCCACTTCGAAGAGAAAACAAGGTAACCCAACAGACAGACACAGCAAGTATGAGAACCACAATCTAGGCCAAGAATTGGAAATCAAGGGGATGCCCATCCATTGGGAAATGGTTGAACAAGCCACGGTCTGTGATTGTGATGGAATGTTCTTATGCTGTAAGAAACGACAAGCAGGATGCTCTCAGAAAATCTGGAAAAACTTACATGAACTGATGCAGAGTGAAGTGTACAGAACCAGGAGAGCACTGTACACAGTCACGGCAACACTGTTCGATGAAGAACTATGAATGACTTAGCAGTTCTCGGCAATACAAGCATCCTAGATAATCCCGAAGGACTCATGGTGAAGCATTCCTCCAGAGAAAGAACTGCTACGGATGGAATACAGACTGAAGTAGGCTATCTCTTCACTCTCATTCTTTTTCTTTAATTGGAGTCTTCTTGTACAAAATGACTAATATGGAAATGTTTTACATGATCACTTACACATATATGTGTATATGTGTATGTCTATGTATGCATATATGCACACACATACATTATATAATATATACATGTGTGTGTATATACATGTATATATATAAAGAACCACAACCTAATTCACCTTCTGTTGTTGGTGTTGGTTTGACATTTATTTCTTAGAGTTCTATATTTATTTCTGAGTCCTGTTTCAGGAAGTATGGCGTGATGAAGTTTGACAGTATCAGAAGCAAGAAGCCTCCAAAGGCAAGATTTGGATGAGAGATCTGGGGTCCCCAGACCAAAAGGCCCCGGACTGAACGCAAAGAATCAAAGAGACTGAGGGACAAGGGACAGCAGTAGAGTAGAAGATTTCCCAAAGATTGTTCTCTGGGTTCAACTGTAGGAAGAGGACTCTAGGTGAGATGTGAAGATGGGCAGATGGAACTAAGTGTTTAATTCCATAAACATATTTAAAAAGCTACTAAGTGCTAGGTACTGGGGATGAAAAGATTAAAACATGGAATCATGAAGAACTGATCATAGCAGACTGACCTGGCCAGGAAGGGGTTTTTTAGTGTCTTTAACTACTTTGTTTATATTTCCACTTATCTTTATTAATTTTACGTTCATACTATATGTTTATACATGTATGTATATGTCATCTCTGCATAGCTAGGTGGAACAATGGACAGAACCCTGAACCTAGAGACAGGAAGACCTAAGTTCCCATCCAGCCTCTGACATTTCATAGCTGGGCAAGTCACTTACCTTTCCCTCAGTTTCCTCAACTGGAAAATGGAGATCATGATAGTACTTCCCTTGCAGGACTGTTACGAGGATCCAATGAGAAAATCATTGCAAAGCACTTGTACAGTTCCTGGCACATATCAGGTGCTTAATAAACAAATACTTGTTGATTGGTTGGTTTATTGGAAAGTTACAGAGATGGTGAATGGAACTATGGGGGAATCTATTTACAGCACTTTTCTGGTATGATGGTAGTATTGATTTGATAATGGTCCAGAACTGAAAAGGGTGGGTGGGGCTGGTGGGTGGTTGGGAGAGCTGAGGGGAGGCATGGCTGGGGCTGCCTGGATGTAGAAGAGCGCATGAGGCATTCCCCAAGGGGGACAAGATGGCGCCAGGGTGGGCATCTCACAGAAGAAAGGATAAAGTCCTCCAGAGTGCAGCCGCAGGGTGATTTGCCTTGCCGGGCCTTGAAGGCCAAGCCAAGGAGTTCAGACACTACTCTATAGGTAACCAGGAATAACTGAAGTTTGCATTCTTCATCGAGGCATCTGATCACCTCCTCCACCCACTGATCACCTCCCCCAAATTCCTACTATTCCTTGTCAGTGGTTCAGACAAGCATAAAAACTTGGAGCTAGATCAGATGTCAGAGGCAGCTATGTGGTACAATGGATGGAGCCCCAGATCTTGACTCAAAAA
The DNA here is from genome assembly GCF_028372415.1 of Notamacropus eugenii. NCBI lineage: Eukaryota > Metazoa > Chordata > Mammalia > Diprotodontia > Macropodidae > Notamacropus > Notamacropus eugenii. The sequence continues at coordinate 528,019,552 of NC_092873.1, forward strand.
GACCTGAGTTCAAATCCAGCCTCAGGCACTCACTAGTTGTGTGATCCTGGGAAAGTCACTTACTTTCTCCTAGACTCAGTTTTCACACCTGGAAAATGGGAATAATAATGACACCGATCTCCTAGATTTATTGTGAACAGATGAGATAACATACATAAAACATTGGCCAACTTTAAAATGCAATAGAAATCTTAGCTATCGTTCTCTTTCTGAATTCAAACACTGGAATTTTCTCTTTTTTTATAAGAGGAGAATCCCCTGCACTGGAGACTTCTTTCCTTCTTGTATTATGAGTGGGAACTTTAATTTCTCCTCTAGGGGACCCCATATTTGGATGTCCTCCAGTGTTGCTGTTGAGTTATCTCATTGGTCACTTTGTAGTTTCCAGGGTTACCTTCTTAAAGATATGAGTTGGGGAGAAAATGTTCCCTAAGATCCTGGCCAAGGCCAACAAGATGGCGGACCTGTTGTGGTAGGGATGCAGGACACTGCCCTGAAGGTCATGTAACTGAAGGCGTCCTCTTCCTCCTCTGCTCTGTGGTAGGAGACCTTGAAGGCTGACGTGTAGAAATGAGTATTAATGGTGGCTGCAGGTTTTCCACATCCCCAGAATCCTGTTGCTTAGGGACCTTAATCTGGATGCAAAGAAGGTCTGGGATTTGGAATAAATTATAAAGGCCTCCAACTCTTGAAGTTTCTAGTTAGGTAAGGTATGACTTCAGGGGAGGAATATGCTGTAGTGCCCAACTCAGATCAAGGCAGCAATCCCATTATATGGGGTGTCAAAGTATACTCACATCAACTCCCGCAGGGCTGGGCTAATTCAGAGGCTTTAGAGATGGAAGGGATTTAGCCATCATCTCTACTAGAGTCTAGTTCAGACATCTCTTTTTACAAAGAATGAAACTGAGGCATAGAGGGAATAAGTGACTTTCCTCACCTGGCAGGAGCTGGGATTTGGATCCAGCTCCTCATGACATCCAATCTCATGACGTCCAGTCCTCATATGAAATAAGGAGGTTGGAGTAGGTGAGTTCTAAGGTGCTGGCCCTCTTAGCAGTGTGGTCATCCTATGAAGAGGGAAAATCAGGGAAGGCTTCATGAAAGAAGCACCTGAGCTAACTCTGACTACAGGTAAGGATTCTGGTAGAGGGAGATGAGGAAAGAATGCCTTCCAGATGTGAGGGATATATCTTGTCTAAAATCATAGACTGGGAAAGGGAATGTCAGACCCTTCTCTAATCTGGCTGAAATATTGAGTTGAGGAAAGGAAGTACTGTCAGATCAGCCTGGAAAAGTTGGTTGGAACTAGACTTTGGAAAGTCTTAAATGACAGACTGTCTTTTATAAACTAGGATCAATAGGAATATTATTTTCTTCTTGAGGTGTAGTGTCAAATGGCCTGGATTTGAGTCAGGGGAACTGGGTTTAAATCCTGACTCTGCCATTTTCATCTACCTATATGATTATGTGATAAACCATTCCACTTTTCTGGGCCTCAGTTTTTTGATCTATAAAATGGAGGTGTACAAAATGATCTCCTAAGTCCCTTCCAACTCTAAACCTTTATCTTAATCCCTGATAGTACAGGCTCTGGGGATATTATACCAACTCTCACTTGCACTGGTAGGTTGGGTTCCCAGACGTGGCTGCCTATCTCTTACCTCAGGATTCTGGGGTGGATCTGAGAAGACATGGAGTGGTTTTCAAGTTCATGAGCCCCCACGGGCGTGTTTCCCCTCTGTGATTATCAGGCAAACTTTATGAGCTTTCAGAAAGTGGTATTTAGTAATGTGGCACGAAAAGAACATTTGATACCAAACATCCCACCAATCTGTAGATACGTCTTACCTTGCATCCACCTCACAGGATTGTTTGGAGGACCAAACATGATAATATTTACAAAAAGCACTTAGCACTGGGCACAGGCAGGGGCTACAGAAATGTCTATCCTCTTCCTTTTCTAAAAGTTTGTGACACATGCTCACACAGAGACATACAGAGTCCAGGGGAAAATGGCTTAAACTTAGAGAGTACTATGGCAAATCTCCCAATTTATAGCTCTTGGAAGTCTTTTTTTCGGCTTTACGGAGTCCTCCTGATGTTTCACTGAGGTCTGCCACGGCTTTCTGCTAGGATCCTCATAACATATCAATGTTGCTTTTCCTCAGTGTGTCTGGTTGATCCTTGGCTCCCAATGGCTGCCAGTGGTGACTATTCCCAGGATGCTGCTAGGGCTTTGATGAGATGTCCAAACCCTCTAACTTTCTGACAGTCATGAGGTCATCCTAGGTCAAGGGCACTGGAAAGCAATTTTCCCTTGGGGACTTGACTGAAATCATTCTTCTTTGGCTTGTCAGTGGAATAATAATTCTGGGTTCAAGACTGGCTTCTTTTATAGTGCACCCATAGGGCATATACTAATTTAATGCATTTGATTGATTGGTTGATTCAATAGAAATAGTCCTACCCAATAAAGGTATTGTGGCTAGAGTATTTTAGCTACCTTGAGTGGGGATGGGGTCAAGGATGTGTTCGAAATAGCTTATACCAGAGTGATTGTTATGTTCTCATTTTGAGCACTTACACCTCAAATATCATCTAGCTCTAGAAATCAAGGCTTAAGTTTTTGTTTTATTGATTGTTTAGACTTTTTAAAAAGTGATGGAGATGCAGTTTGAACTTAAAAGTTTGCCAGGCATACCTTTATTGTTTTGGAGATCCAGTTGTAAAGCATTTAGCAGCACTTTGCTGGATGGGGGTCAATTGACTCAGTCAACCCCTATCCTCACACTTTGATCCTGAGTCACAGAAGACATTTGAATTGAGGAATGCCGTAGTAAAACCTGTGTCTTAGGAAAACTGTTTCGGTAGGAGTAGGGAAGATAGGCTGTTGCGGGGAGCCTGGGGGCAAGGAGACTGATTTGGAGGGTGTTGAAGGAGCTCAGGCAGGAAGTGATGAAGGGCTAAGTATAAGGGGTGGCTATGTACAGGCAGGGAAGGGAACAGATTAAGAGATGCTCTGGAGTTAAAGCAAACATGAGTCAGCAGTCGATTGGGTGTTGGGGTGAGGAGGAGAGAAAAAGAAAGAGAAGTGTGAAAGATGACTCCAAGGCTGCCAACTTCCATAACTACAAGGCTGGTTCCCACCACAGAAGCAGGAACACTGGAGAAGGTGGGAGTTTCAGACTGAAAATGAGTTTTGAGGGAAATACGTTGAGTTTGAGTTTGCAATATGGTGTCTAGGTGGGAACATTAAGCAGATAATGACAATGACAGATTAGTATTCAGGAAGGAAAAGTAGGGCTCTATAGGCAGATATGCCGGGACTGGCATAAAGGAGAAAAACTCACACTGAAGTAGGGCTATGGGAATTTCTGGGTTCAGAATCCTCTCCCCCACTTGGATCAGGTGTGGTCAGAGCTAGTGGCCAGTCATAAATGGGAAGTTTAAAGAATAAGGAATTTGGAGGGGAGAGCACTCTGGCAAATTGGAGCAGGGGGAGAAATGGAGGTGAGGGGGGAGGGAAAACAGGAATAACTAGTCTGTATGTTTTGTCTTTCCTGAGGGATAGAGGAGAAGACAGAAGTATAAAACAGTGACTACCCTGAGCCCCATTGCCTGAGAGCCAGCTTTATTATAGCTCACAGGAAATGAACCCTCTGGGTTCTCTGATATGCTTAAAGTGGTTTGGGCATGTCAAGTCTGTCACTGGCTCAAGCCCCCATCCCCACTGACTTTGTTCCTCTAATTTTAGGGGCTCCCTGGCACCCCAATTCCATTTAACCACTTAACAGTCAGGTTAGCTTTTACACAGGAATAGTTACTTCAGTGGTCTATAGCAAGAATGAACATAAAAACATACCCTCCTCCAACATCTAGAAGCCATAATCCACCCTTACACAACCTCAGTCTCTGGGGCAGAGAGGCAGATTAGGGTCCTAGCTTGCTCAGTTCCCACATGGCATTGGTCCCACCAAGTTCCAAATCCTAGTCCTGGCTTCTAACCATTACTCTGCTGGGTTGGCCTGAAATCCTGGCTCCAAAGTCATCATAGCTGTAGTTTCTGGGCCCAGGGATGTCCCCAGCTTCCCCTCACACTGAAAAAGATAAATGATATGGACCAAAGCCCCAGCCCATTTCCCAGGGTCCCAAGAACTAAAGGGAGAAGGGGAGAGCAGCCCTTCCCCTTCACCCAGCTCAGTGCATGGGGTCCATGCTTTGGGTGAACATGCTTTTGGGTGAACACCATCTGTGTTGGTGGAGGGAGACCCTACACTGAAGAAATCTGAGATTCTTGAAGTATTTGTGGCATTGTCTTCACTCCTATTCTGACACCAGGTCATGTCGGAGCTCTACCAAAATTCATGGGTCACAAAATGCTTTCCATAAAAATGGTCCCGTGGGGCAAATAGTGCAAACTTTGTTATACCCATTTTACAGATAAGGAAACTGAAGCCAAGAGAAATGGATCCTTAGGGATTTCTGAGCATAATCTAAATATTCTCAAAGTCTGGTCCCTGGATTGCTTCTTAAGGGGCCTTCAAGGTCAAAACTGTTTTCATCATAAAGCTAAGATGTTACTTGCCTACTAAAATACTCCTCTCTTTTCTAACTACCTATTTGTGTGAGACTAGTTTTTCTTCATATGCTTCAACTGAAACAGCAAAGGGCAACATTGAATGCAGAAACAGATCTGAGGGTCCAGCTGTTTTCTGCTAAGCCAGACACTGAAGAGACCTTGCAAAAATGGTTAAATCAAGGCCGCTCTTCTCACTGTTTTTTTTTTAATAGTTATTTTTCTTTCTTTCCATTTTTTTGGGTGGTAGGCTGTCAGGATTAAGTGACTTGCCCAGGATCATACATCTGTCATGTGTGTGAGGCTGAATTTGAACTCAGTTCCTGCAGACTCCAGGGCTGATGTGCTATCTTCTGCACCACTTAGCTTCCTCAGAAAATAGTTATTTTTCATACACAAAAAAATATGTTAACATCATATAAGAGGTTTATTATTGTTATTTTAATGTGAAGAAATGCATTTTTAAATGTCATCAGTTTTCATTTTGAATACAGTGAAGACTGATAGATGTAAGCCACCTACAGAAAGCTCCATTATTTTATGAGTGTAAGGGGGTCCTCAGACTAAGGAGCTGAAGGTGAGCTGGTCTAAGCTCTCCAGACTCAGCAGCTGGAAGGAGCTGCTTGGTGCTGGAGCCAAGGAGTCAAATTAGAGCCTGCTCAGTCCAGAGACCAGCTGCTTCCTCCGCCTTCCAAGGTTTTTCTGTCTCCACCCCATCCCTGGTGGCCAGGTGCTCCCTACCTCCATCCCAAATTACTTGGTACATACATTTTAATCTACTTACTTTCACGTGTTCTTTCCCAAAGCTACTGGAGGGCAGAGACTTTCTGATTTCTGCCTCTGAATCCCCAGCTCCTGGCACAACACCTGGGGCTGCTTAATGAACGTTTGTGGAATGGAATCGGATGCAACTGAATAAAGTCAGGTCCAGCAAATCCAACCTCAGAAATCTTTCCCCCAAGCACCTCAGGCCTCCTTCAGCCACTTCAAACCTTTCTTCCTCTGATACCTACTGGCTATGGGATCTTGGGCAAGTCACCTAAGTGACCTAAACTGGACCTCAGTTTCCTCATCTGTCAAATGAGTTGGAGAAGAAGTGTCTTTGCCAAGAAAACCCAGGGGCAGCAGTGTCACGGACAGTCACATACAACTGAAAATGACTGTATGACCACAGTGTCCCTTCAGACTCTAGATTCTGTGATACCAAAGATCCATGCCAGAGACACTCCAGACATATCAATAGCATGATTCATTTCCCAAAGGTTTATTGAGTCCTTGTGATGTGTGACATTCTGTGAAAGGCACTGTCCTATTTCATTCATTTCACAAATATGGACTCAGGGCCACTGGAGGGACTGAGTATCTTCTTCTGCTGCCCCCTCTAAATCACTGGCCACCTGACAATAGGCTTGCCAGGTAGGCTTGCCAGGTAGAGACTGGCAGCATTTGGGGCATTAGAAGGGGGGCATGTGGTCACGAATGAAGATGTTCTTGCAGCAATCTGACCATGGATCTGAGACTGGGCAATAGAGGACAGAGTGGTCAGTCAGCACCTATTGTCTCTCCTGCATTAAGTTCCAGCATCCTAGGAAGAGGCTGTGACTTTGTCTTGCCCCTGGGCACAGACCCTGGAGACTGGAATATTCTACATAGTGTGCTCCTGACCAGAGCTCATCCCAGTGTCCACAGGCTTTTCTGTCTGTCTTCCTTTGCCATCCTGAACTGAACTCACTGTGCTTTTGTTTTTGGATTTCCCAATCAAGACTTGGCCTGGGGCATTTTCTAGATCTTCGTGGAAGAGTTGTATATTGGAGGAACTGGTCTTCTTCTCCCTGTAGAATCAGCCATGTTGGTTCCATCTCATGTACCTCTTTGGAACTCATTGTCACTGGTCTATACCTCATTTTTGCCAGAGGCGGGGTTCCAGTTTTTCTAGCATTTTTGGTGATATACTAAGTTCTTCCCTCAGTGTTGGTTCATTGGGCTTGTCAAAGACTAGGTCACTGTCTCATTTGCTTCTGTATATTTTCTACCCACTCTATCTATCAATCATCTCTCCATGTTGAATTATTCTGATGGTGACTCACTTGTAATAAATTTGAAGTCCTTAACTGTTACAATAACCTTCAAACTGGTCTCCCATCTTCAAATCTCTCCCCACTCTGATCCATCCTCAGTTATTGAAGTGACTTCCCCAAGTGTAGACCAGACTGTGTCACTCTATGACTCAATAAACCTCTGTGGTTCCCATTTCCTCCACTTGGCCTTTAAAGCTATTTATGACTTTACCTTTTCCTACCCTTCCAGTCTACTTATATTTTCTTGTCATTCAGTTGTCAGTCATGTCAGACTTTCCGTGACCCCATCTAAGGTTTTCTGAGCATAGATACTCAAGTTGTTTGTCATTTCCTTCTCCAGCTCATTTTACAGATGAGGAAACTGAGGCCAGCAGGGTGAAGTGACTTGCCCAGGGTCACACAGCTAGGAAGTGTCTGAGGCTCGATTTGAACTCAGGTCTTTCTGACTTCAGAACTGGTGCTCTAGCCACTGATCCATCTTCTGTTTACTCCATGATCCAATTACACTGAACTCCTTGCTGTTCCCCAAACCTGACCCTCTTTCTTCCTCTGTGCCTAGGCATTGGCTATTCCTGATTTCCAGAATGATGTCTCTCCCTTCTTCTCTGCTGCTTTGTTCCCTGCCTTCCTCAAGACTCAGGTCAAGTCTGACCACCTGAGCTCAGTTCCTCAGCTGCCAGTGCCTTCCCTCCAAGATTACCTTCCATCATTACATTCTTATTTGTACCTAATTATTGACATATTGACATCCCTGTTTGGATGCAAGCTACTTCAAGGCCAGGGCTGTATTTTTGCTTCTCCTTGTGTCCTTAGCATGTAAGATAGTGCCTGCTACATAGTAAATGCTAAATAAGTGTTTGTTGATTGACTGACAGACCACCAGTATCAGGGCATGCCTGTTGCTGATTCCTGTCTCAGTTGGGTGTCCGTAGTTACTTTTCTTCTCCCACCTTGCTCCGGGGCGTTAATGATTGCTCTGACCTCTCCCATGTGTCCTTGCATAGAAGACATGGCTTCACCATGTATACACAGCTACCTTCCATCTCTCAACTCTTCATGTCTTGTCAACTGTGCCCTTCTGACAAGAGACCTAAGCTGGGAGACATGGGCTCCTTTGATCTTCTCTGACCATAGACAATTCCTTGAACCTGTTTCAGCTGCCTTTTCCATTAAAATGGGGCTATACCTTATATCGACTTCACAGGTTTGCTGTGAAAAGCAAGTAAGAGGATGGATGGGAAAGCTATGAAGTGGAAGATGTCATTGTGTCTCCTAAGGCACGTGGCTTCCGTGGCCTCTGAATCCTAAAGCTGGCAGTATGGTTGAGTGCTTTGGTCAGTGACTCAGATAAAGGCAGAGTTGAAATGCTTGCCCAATGTACAGATGCCACCAGGCTGGAAGACTGAGTCTGGATGCAAAAGGATCATCAACAAACAACTTTGAAAGACTCAGGGAGTCTCATCAGCACAGTGGAACCGACAACAGTTGGCTCCAGAAGACTCATGATGAACATACACTGTCCCACTCAGATAGAGAGCAGATTCAAATGTACACACGCACACATATGTGTGCGTGTGTATATAACAATGTAAGCGTATACATAAAAATATGTGTATATATATTTATACACCCACATGTTGGTTTTGCTTGACTCTCTGTACTTGTGATGGGTTTTATTTTTATTGCTTTCTAAATGGGTGAGGGAAGGGGAGGGAGAGAATGTAGAACTGAAAATAAAATAAAACAGATTTTTCTTTTTAAAAAAGAACAAGCAAGATCTTAAAAGTCTAGAGAAGAGCTGGAGATCTGGGGTCTATGAACTTGTATTTAAAAAAAAATGTTGATAACTGTATTTCACTGTAATTGATTTCCTTTGTAATCCTGTATAGTTTGCCCCGTGCATTTTAAAACATTGTGCCAAGGCCTCACCAGATTGCCAAAGGGATCCATGACACAGAAAAGATCTACAGCATTTGGCTGAATCTAGTAAGAGGAAATACAATAGATAGAAATGTAAAGTCTTTCATTTGGGTACAAAAAAAATCAACTTCTCAAGTACAAGATGGGGAGGTATGGTTTGATAGCAGTTTGCTTGATGAAGATTGAGTATGCGTGGACTACAAGCTTAATGTGAGTCAGTAGAGTGATTTGGCAGAGCAAGGAAAACTCATATAATCTTGAACTGCATTAAAAGACAGATTCTAGGAACAGTCTCTGTTCTCATCAGATTTCATTTGGAGCACAGTGTTCAGTTCTGAGCACCATAGTTTAAGAAGGACATTGAGAAGCTGTAGCATATCTGGAGAAGGACAACTGGCCTTGCCTTTTAATGGTGAAAGACCTTGAGTTTCATTGAATCTCTTCAAAATCATTTCAGGAAGAGAATTAGAAGCAACCTAGACAATTAGGGATTCATGAAGATCAGTTCAAGGAACATGGCATGGTGACATTGGAGAAGGGAAGACTCTAGAGGGTCATGATCAATTCCTCCAGTATTTGAAGAGCTGTTGGGTGGAGGATGGGTTAGATCACTGTTTGGCCCCAGAGGCAGAAACAGAATTGATGAAGAGATGTTACAGAGAAGTCAATTGAGGTTTGCTTGCTAATGATTAGAGGAAGGACTGCCATGAGAGGTGGTGAGCTCCTGCCCCCGGAGGTCTTCAAACAAGGCTGAGTAGACTCTTGTTGAGTTTTTCATGGCAGGATTCCTTTTGTGCGTGGATCAGACAACTCAATTTGTGCTTTTGTGATTTTGCCATTCAGTCTTTCCCTGATATTCTTCCTTCATCTTCCCTTCTTGGTTCCTGGATTTCTGACATCCCTGTGTCCAACCCTCCCCTTTTGTCTCTCTAGCATCTTTGGAATGAGGTAGCACTTCTCTAGAACTGTGGTCTGGTCATGGATTTCATCCCACCATGTGTCAGGGATACTAGTGACCTCAGATCCTCCTCCTTTCCTTGTGTTTATTGTCTAAATTTGGAACTTTTGTGCGTAGGCACATAAAGATCACAGATCTAGCTTCTTGTGTTTTGTCTCCTACAAATTTTGGTGTCTCGGCTCCTGTCCTTTTCCCGTCTTATAGCTGTTCTTTATGGTCTCTAGCTCGGAGGCGATTCCATGGGAAGACTTTTCCCCCCTTCATTATTTGTAGTTTAAAATTCTTTTCATTATTTTTTTAAGATGTTCCAAACATAATCCTCCTCCTCCTCCCTCCCTCCCCAATTAACAAGCATTGAAAACAAAACCCTTCTAAGAAATATGACTAGCTTAGCACGCTGCCTGGCATACAGTAGGTGTTTAATGAATGTTAATTGCTTGATCGATAGTGAAGCAAAACAAATTCCCTTATTGACCAAAATTGTCCAAAAATGTGTGTCTTCATCACCTTGTATCCATCATCTCTCTGTCAGGAAGGAGATAAAATGTTCTATTTCAAGTTCTCTTAAAGTACTATACAGGGTGTCCCAAAACTCTTAGTGCACTGAGGATAAATGTTAGATCTGGAATCACAGTTGATCATCACATTGATCAAAGTTCTCAAGCCTTTCAAGGTTGTCTTTGAAGCACTATTGTGTTACATATATGTTCCCACCAGTCTTTGTTAGAAGTATACTTCATCACTGGCCAGGAGGTTGCCATCTGTCTATTTTAATAGATACAGAAATCTTATTCTCTAAATCACCTCCTGAGCCAGCCATTCACTTCCCAAGTCAATGTTGTTCTTCTGTACCCTTTGCCATCAATGAGTGGCCATAAGGTTGCCCCACAATTTTCAGCTTGTTTCTTAACATTTTGTTATCTTTGAGAAGACTGAAAAATAACAATGATGAATAAGTGTGAACAAAATAGCCAGTATACAATTTGTGGTCCCTTCTAATCAGTGGCTAGGAGAAGTAGGGAGGAGGGATTTTAATACTAAACATGAAAGAAAATGACTATTTTGTCCAATTGGGATCTTTGTAACGGCATACACTAATTAAATGTTCATTTCACTATAGTTATCACCGAAGTTGAAGGCAGCCAGGCCACGCAGTAGAGAGCTGGACTTGGTTTCAGGAAGACCCCAGTTCAAATCCTGCCTCAAGATACATAATGGTGAGGTGACCCTGAACAAGACATTGACCTCTCTGTGCTTCGTAGGCTATACCTATGAAAATGGAAATAATAATAACCATATCTAACTCCCAGAGCCATTGTGAGGATCAAATGGCAACCTATATAAAGCATTTTGAAAACCATAAAATATTGTATAAATGCTAGCTTTATTATGTTGTTGCTGCTTAGGGATCCAAAGTTAGAGAATGACCATTGACCTCAGGCAATCCAAAAACATTAAGAGTCTACTATGTGCCAGGTATTGTGGTAAGTTCTGAAAATTTAAAGGACAGGGAAAGAAGTGAGCATGTATACAATACCTACTATGGGCCAGGCACTGGGCTGCTAGGAATTACTATTATGAATATTATCTCATTCAATCCTCCCAACAACTCTGGGAGGTGAGTACTCTTATTATCACCATTTGGCAGCTGAAGAAACTGAGGCAAACAGGTTTAGTGACTTGCCCAAGGTCATGTAGCCCAGGTCAATTTGAATTCAGGTCTTCTGGACTCCAGGATGCTTCTGCAAAAGAGGTTATAAGGCCATTCTGCTCTCAAGGAGCTCACATTGTAACAGGGAAGATGGTCTGCAAACAACTGTGTACAAACGAGCTATATCCTGGAAAAATAGGAAATAATCAACAGAGGGAAAGCATGAGAATGAAATGGGGACCCTTTTTGGGAGGAGAATCTGGCCTTTCTTGTGTGCCAGAATGGAGCGGAGACCATCTTGTTTCAGTTCAGTGCCTGGCACATAGCAGGTGCTCACCAAGTGCTTCTTCTCTGTCTCTCTCTCATCTCCTTATCTCTCTTAGCTACCTAGAGGTAGGAGAAGCTTCCTGAGGAGGGCAAGGCTTGAGCTGAGTCTTGAAGGAAGCCAGGTATTCTGAGGGTGGAGATGAGGATTCAGGCACAAGGAACAGTCAGACAGGACACCTTGTGGGAGAAATCCCCGAAGGCCAGCGTAGCTGGACCACAGAGCACTTGCTAGGCAGTGGGAGGTAAGAAGCCTGGAAAGGTAAGATAGGGTCAGATTGGGAAGAGATTCAAAGGCCAAAGAAAGGACTTTGTATGTGATCCTTGAAGTAATGGAGAATCATTGGAACTGATTGTGTAGTAAGCAGTGTGACCTAACCAGACCTGAGTTCTTTGACTGAAAGGAAAGTGGGTTGGAGTGGGGAGAAACGAGGCAGATAGAAGGCCCCTGCAGTAGTCCAGGCCGAGAGCTTGAACAAAGGCGTGGCTATGGGAGGGAAAGCAAAAGTCTACGTTCAATGAAAGAGGGGATAGAAACATCAGGCTGTGGCTGTTCCTTGGCTTGTGGAATGAGTGAGAAAAAGGACCATCCGGGTGACTGGAAGGAAGCCAGCAGCACCCTTGAAAGAAAGAGAAGGGTGGACTTGGGAGGAAAGGTCAAGTTTCTGTTGGGGGCAAAAGTTGAGTCTGCAGTGCTTCTAGGATACTCAGTTTGAAAAGTCCAATTGTCCATCGATGATGGCACCCAGGAGAGAGGATGAATCTGGAAAGATAAAGCTGGGAGTCATCCACATGGGCGTAATGACTGAACCCAGGGCAGAAGAGTGAAGGAAGATAGAGGCAAAAAATGGGACCCAGGACCCAGCCTCTGGGGAGGTCCATGACTGATGGGCATGACACGAGTGGTGACTTGTCCAGGGAGACTGACCCGGGATCGATTATACACCACAATGAGCATTGAAGGAGGACTTTTGTGGAGATATTTTTGAAAAGAAAAGAGAAAAGGAGAACTGAGAAATATGTTATTCTCCTGAAGGCAGGGAACTGGACCCATAGATGACCCTCCTCTCTAGTGAGGGGCCAGACTAGAGAATCTCTGAAGTCCTTTCCAGTTCAAGAGTCCAGCGTCTCTCTTCCCTCAAGGGATGATAAAAATGGATGAATGGGATCATTGTTTCTTGTATTTATTTACTTGTGTATCTATTGTTCCATCCCAACGGAAACTTAGCTCCTATGGCACAGCATTATTCCACTGTTGCCTTTGTATCTGCGGTAGCTAGCACAGTGCTCGGCACACAGTAAAGACCTGATACTTCCTTGTTGAATTGAGTGTGGCAGTGTCCAGACACCTGACCTTGGAGCCCAGAGGACCTGGAATCAAATCCTGCCTTAGATTCATACTGGCTTATGACCTTGGGAAAGTCATTTAATTACTCAATAGTCTAGACAATTTCTTCAAGACTAAATGGATAGAGTTTTTGTAGTGCAAGTTCTTTACAGTTGGGGTGCCATGGTGCACAGAATGCTGGACCTGGCATCAAGAAGATCTGAATTCACATAAGAGCCTCAGATACTTCTTAGCTGTGTGACACTTGGCAAGTCACTTAAACCCCACTTGCCTCAGTTTTCTCATCTGTGTCGTGGGTATAATAATAGTCTCTACGTGCCCTGTCCCCAGGTTTGGTGACGAGTAAGTAAGATGATATTTGTAAAATGCTTTGCAAACCTTAGAACTCCATATCAATGTTATGACATCACAGGTCAGGAATCTAAACATTTCTATGAATAGGTATGTATGACTCCCAAGTAGCAAGAGTTCAGTAAACACATAATTTATCAATAATGCTGGGCATTAAGAGGCAGTGTGGTGTGTGGAAGGGGAGCTGCCCTCGGAGAAGGCCCATGATTCTGCCATGTTTTGTCTGTGTGATCCAAGCTTTCACTTCACTTGTGAGGGCCTTTCTGGGCTTCTCTCTTAGGTGAGAAGAGGCCAGGCAGATGCTGAGGATCCCTGATGGTGGAAATAATTCTTCCTAAGCCAATCAAATTTCTGATCTGGTCAGCGTACTGCAGATCAGTCATGGAGGGCTGATTGTACAATCATCCCTGGCTGTGTCAATGAGCACAAAAGTTCTATAGCCTTACCTTGTGGCATAGGGCAATGAACCCAGACTCTGGAATCAGAGGTCCTGGGTTCATATCCTGCCTCTGACAATTACTACTTTGGACAGGTCACTCTACCTCCATCTCCTTGTTTATAAAAAGAGGGGACTGGACTGGAAGGTCCTTGGCTTTCTTATCAGTTCTAGGTCTAAGATCCTCCACAAACAGTCAATTCTACCCTAAAGCCATCCAAACAGGGGTCCTACTAAATGTCTAAATTGTGTTGGTGCTTTATAGCCCAGAAAGGGTTTAGGATTGGGTGTTAAACCACCTTGGAGCCTTCTTGTTGACTGCAGACACCTCCCATCTGGGCACCGGGAGGTCACTTGCACCTGACTAAGGATACTGCACACTTGTGGGAAAATCTTGGCTCAGGCTTGGGGCATGCTGAGGACAAAAGGTCCTCCTCCTAGACAGCATGGACTTTGTGTGAGTGTCTGAGGCAAGTGGGGTTCCAAATTCCCCACTGGGGCTGGCCAAGCCTCCTCTGGGAATAAGGCAGAGGTAGGTCTCTGCTCTGGTGGTCACTGCTGCACTCAGAGTGGGCAAGGAAGAGGTACTTCTGTTTCTGAGCCTGTGTATAAAATAGCAGTGAAAGTTACAAAAATAATTACACACCCATACACATACACACACACATGAACACATACACACATACACCATGGTTGGGAATATATTCTCAGGGATATAGGTCCAAAAATCTACAATCTACAGATTCAGACCTTTAAGGCAGCTAGGTGGCTCATTGCAGAAAGTCCTTGACTGGTTAAGAATATCTGAATTTGAATCCTGCCTCAGATACTTCTTAGCTCTGTGACCCTTGGCAAGTCACTTAATCCCTCTCTGCCTCAGTTTCCTCATCTGTAAAATGAAGATAAGCACCTACCTCTCAGGATGGTTGTGAGGACCAAATGGAACGATATTTGTAAAGTGATTTGTCAACTTCAAAGTCCTCTATTAGCAATAGTTATATATGGCTATTATCCCCATAAAGGATTCTTAAATCTATGCCAGTAGAATATAAAGCCCCTACTTCCCATGAAGTGCTTCCAGCATGGAATCAGGACTCTGTTGGTGTAGGTAGCATGGGAAAAACTCAGGACTTCAAGTGGAAAGACAGATGGAGGAAAATCAGGAGAGAGCAGGGTCAGGAAACCTCAGAAAAGAGAGAGTATGAATGAAGAAAAGTTGACACTGTCAAATGCTACACACGGGTCAACCTAGAGGAGGCCAGAGAAAAGACCGGGAGATTTGGTCATTAAGACAGCTTTGGACGCACCAGAGGGCTGAGGGGCAGAAGCCAAAGAGCAAAGGGCTGAGAAATGAGAGGAGGCCAAGACCACATTCCCCCAGGAGTTTGTCTGGGAGTGTGATGTATTCACCAAATGGAATTCTATAATGCCATGAAGACTACCAAATGTCATGGGGCAGAGAAAGATGGAAAAGCCTTCAAAAAGAGAATCAGCAAAAATAATTTTTAAAAAGCAGATTCAGACAAACAGAGGGCACAGGAGAAGAAATATATGAGAAAGAAGCAAAATAGGGTTCTAATGGGAGCTTAGAATGAAGGACAGAAATGGTGCTGAGACATTTATGAATTAAAATTGGCTTTGTAAATAGTCAGTAACAGTCATTTGGATTCATGTTTCTCATGAAGTTTTTAGTAAAAGGAGAAAAGAAAAAATCTGGCATCTCAGAAATGAGCAGCCCCCTGAGGCCCTCGCTGAACACAGCAACCTGGACATAGGGATTGGCCGCCTGGTGCTCCTAGTGGCAGCACTCCCCATCCTAGAGTCCTGTAAAAGCCTTTCCTGAAAATCAGGTTCAGATGAATTAAATTCCCACAAAAAAAAAGTAGAAGAACAATTAGGAGGAGGAGATAAGAATCTCAGGGTGGGCTTTTGGGCTTTGAGAGGAATTGTGGGAAAGGAAGAAGAAGGAGAAGGAGAGTAAGAAGAAGAGGAGGAAGAGGAAGAAGGAGAAGGAGGAGGAATAGCAGCAGCAGCATTGAAGCCAAGGCACTTTACAAATATTAACCCATTTGACTCACAATAACCCTGGGAAGTAGGTGCTATTATTATCCCCATTTTACAGATGAGGAAACTGAGGGAGACATAGATTCATAGATTGCCTTTAGACTCAAGAGAATTGGAATTTACATCCTACCTCCAACACTTCCGGGCTGTGGGGCACAGGCAAGCTGTCTTGTCTCCCTGAACCTCAGTTTCTTGCCCTGTAAAATGGGAATAATCATATTGATGTGATTTGCCTCCTGGGATTGCTGTGGGGCCAATGCTTGTGTTCCAGAGACATGAGCAATTATTATTAGCAGGGGCAACGCTGGCTTGGGAGAGAGAAGACCCAGTGTCTCCTTGTGATTCTACCATTTATGAGCCGTGTGACTTTGAATGTGCTACTTAGCCTGTCTGGGTCTTGATTTCTTTACCTGTAAATGGGAATAATGATCCCTGCCCTACCTGCCTCATGAGGCTGTTGTGAAGATCAAACAATCAAGTGCCAAGTCAGTCTGTCCTACCTTCACAATATTTTTGATGCTCTGCCCCACTGAGATGGCACCATCTTGGCTCAGACCTTTAGCTCCTCTTGTCTGGACGTTACAATAGTCTCCTCGCTGGTCTCCCTGCTTTTCCAGTCTCTCCGCTTTCCAATTCCTACTTTATCCAGTTGTCAAAATAGTCTTTCTAAGGTGAGGGTCTATTCACGTCACTCCCTGCTGTGTCTTGACCCCTAGACACAGTGTAAACTCTTCAATCTGACATAGAAAGTTCTCCATAATAAAGTTCCCGCTTCCCTGCTCAGCCACCTTTCATTTGACACTCCCTCATCCATACTAGGTTCCAGTCAAATAGACCTGCATGCTAGTCTCCACCTTCCATGCTTTTGTATAGAGCAGCAGTTCTCGAAGTATTGTCCAGGGACCCTTGAGAGATTCTTTCAGGGGGCCTACAAGGTCAAAACTATTTTCATAATAATACCAAGATGTCTTAATTTCAAATATGGGAAACATCAGTAGATTTAACTTATACCAATTAAAGCTCGTTGGGAAGTCTTCCATTCTGAGTGTAAAGGAGTCCTGAGACCCAAAATAGCTGGTCGAGACTGTCCTGAATGCTGGAATTCGCTCCCTCCTAACCTCCACCTCCTAGCATTCTTGGTTCAAGGCGTCATTCCAGCACCACCTCCAAGGGGGGGTCTTCCTCCACTCTCCTAATTGCTACCACTTTCTTCCTCCTCAAATTTTCTTGTGTCTCTATCAATCAATCAACAAGCATTTATTAAGCACCCTCTGGTTTCCACTGTTAGGACCTGAATCGAATCTGAAACATACAAAAGTCAGACAGGGGCTAAGAAGGCAAAAACTAAACGGACCCTGCTTTCAAGGAGCTCACATTTGCTAGAAGGCAACAATATGAATGTTACATCTATATTTAATCTGTTTACATGTTGTGTTCTTCAGTCAAATAGAAGTTCCTTGTGTTTTTTCAATTTGGATTTATATCCCCAGCACCCAGCATGGTAGGGACTTGCATATAGTAGCTGCTTCATAAAAGCTTGAATTCATTGAATAAAAGACCCAAGAGTTCTTTGTCAAGTGCTCTACAAATGTAGGTCATTATTAACGGTGTTATTATTATTGAAGTGACAACTCTGACCCTTAGTGTGAGCTTGGCTCTCTTTGTGTTGAAAGCACGGGCTTCCTTGTGGCTGGAAGATAAGGCTTATGGAATTTGCATGTTTTCCTCACTCCAGCCTCAAGAGCCAGTCAAGGAATAATGAAAATTCCATTGCCAGGGAATTACAGACATGACCAAGTACTTCAAGGATGGAGAACCACCCTTCTCTGTTCACAACCTTGAGACAATAAGCACCATGTTCTACATGGACCATGAAGTTGTGTAGCGTTGTACCAAGGCAGAGACTAGAAGGCGACGTTCCACCACATATCTTGATTGGGCATAGTTGTTTACCTGTTCTTTCCACCATTAGATTGTAAAGTCCTTAAGGACCCGCCATTTTGCTTTTCTTTGTGTCCCTGGTACTTTGCATAGTAAACCAGATACAGATAGTAAG
The DNA here is from genome assembly GCF_028372415.1 of Notamacropus eugenii. Lineage (NCBI taxonomy): Eukaryota > Metazoa > Chordata > Mammalia > Diprotodontia > Macropodidae > Notamacropus > Notamacropus eugenii. The sequence goes on from NC_092873.1 coordinate 528,037,317, forward strand.
TATTTCATACATGCCTGCTGACTTGCTTCACACAGCCTATGCTGAATGTTTCTGCACCTGGCACATAGTAGATATTAAATAAATGCTTTAATGGATTGGCAGCAGCAAGTACCAGATGGCAATGGTTTCGGTTGAGCATTCACATTAAATGTTGAATTTGTAATGTTTGGAAGCTGCTTGTGAGGATGATGAGGTTGGTGGGCACATGGATGAACAGAACCAGAGGGTGTTGAGTTTCCTTTGAGAAATGGCCCTCTTCTCACAAGCTTCTCCTGGGAACAAAGCCCCATCTCTCAAACACTCATATCTTCCCATGGTGCTGTCTGTATGACTATGAGTCACGGAACCCTGCAGTCTCTGAAGCATTAAGGGTAGGGATCAGCCAAGGTACAAAAGAGAGATGCATGGTGGGTGTGAACAGGCTGCAACACATCACAAAATTAGACCTCTGCAGGAGAGTCATGGGAAGGGTGTCTAGGAGAAATGCATGCCTAGAAAAAGAGATAGGCTTGTCACTTAGTGAGGGCAAGGGACAGCTTCTGGAGAGCCCTCAGTGTAAGTGGTTCTATGAAATGTCCAGGGAACATGGGCAAGTCCCTCAGCATGGTGGGTGGTCCTGCTATGATGAACTATAGGAAGAGGGGAATGTGAGTCTTACAATCAAACAATAAATCATTATTAACTTATTGATCAACAACCATTTTTTAAATGCCTGCTACCTGTGTGCCTGGCCATGAGCTGGGTTCAGGAGATGCAAAGATAAAAACAACCTGATGTCTGTCCTCAAGGGACAGCACATACCCATATGAGTAAATATAAGATGTTTATAAGGCAAATACCAAGAATTTAAGTGAGAGGCTCCAGTGGGGGTGCTGTGTGGGTGTGGGTGTTTCAGAAAAGGCCTTTTGTAGGTGATAGTATTTGAGCTGGACTTTGAAGGAAATGCAAGACCAATAGGAAAGTATGGATTGTAATCCATATAATTAGAGGAAATATCCACATTGACAGGGCTCTAGTGGCACAGCATAGTGGCTAAGGAATTGGACTTGGAGTCCAGATGGCCTTCGTTCAGTTCCTGCCTTGGATTCAGGACAAGATACCTAACCTTTCTTTGCCTCATTTTCCTCTTCAGTAAAATGAGGCATTTGAACTTCATGGCCTTCTAAGGTCCTTTTCAGCTTTAGACCTAGGATTCTGCCTCAGATCCACTGGAGTACTGGTGTGGTTGATCCACCAATGGATTTGAAATCGAGAAACCTGGGCTCAAATCCCAGCTTCCGTGTTTTCTGGCTGTGTGACCCTGAGTAAGTCATCCCTGAGACACTGCTTCCTCAGCTAGGAAACGGGAAATATTTGCATGACCGATGTCAAAAGGCTTTCCAAATGAAATGTTATTTGGCTTTCAATGCTGGTGCCAAGGTCAAGTCTCCTCTCCAGAATGCTCTGCAGTAAGTGATGGGTTTAGAGTGATAAACCAAAGCTCTTTTACTGGATAAATGGGAAAAAAAACACCATCCCATAAAGAGCAACTCTTTTTGCAGTGACAAGAATCAGAAACTAAGTGAGTACTCCCCATTTGGGAGAATGGCATGTTAATGGGCGTTATTATGATTGAAAGGGACAGTTTCAGAGAAACCTGGGAAGACCTGTATGGATTGATGAAGAAAAATGGGTGTAGAAACAGGAGAACAATTTCCATAACAATGTTGTAAAGACAAATGTTTGAAAGACTTAAGAACTCCAATTAACTTGGTAACCAACGGTGATTTGGAGGACCCGAGCCGTCCATTTTTAGACATGGCTGGTCTAGGAATATGTTTTCACTTGATGATGAAGTTTGCTACAAAGGCCTAGTTTGTATTTCTTTTTCAGGAGGGAGGTGGGAAAGAAAGTAAAGAAATTATTTTAAATTGAAAACAAAATAAAATTAATTAAAATAAAGAAGAAAAGGTGGGAAACTCCTAATTATTTCAGAACTGAGTTTTTAAATCTTGATGTCACCTCACCAGTGAAGGTGAACAGTCAGTGGCCACTTTGAACTTTTATTTTCTTTTGCTAAAGCTGAGGAAAAACACTTGTATTTTAAAAATATGAAGAAAAGCAAAATGTCTGGATGATTTCTTCCCTGTGGCCCCAGCTGGAACTCTCTCCCTTCTTAACTGGTAGCCAAGCTCCCTCTGGAGACCACATATAGGAACTGCACACTTCCAAGTCAAAGAATCAGAGAACTAGAAGGAACCTGAAAGATCATTTGGTCCAGCCTCTGCTCCCTGAATAAGAATCTCCTCCATCAGAGACCAACAAGTGACTATCTGACCCTTCCTTGAAGACCTCCGTTCTTGGGGATAGTCAAATTGTTGGGAGTCTTTTCTTACTAAACTCAAATACTCAAATGATTGCGAATTTGGAAATGCCCTCCAGGGATACAGATCCCATCCTAGAATCCTAGAACAAGAGGAGACCTTAGGGGATGTCAAAGCCATTCACGTCATTTTACAGATGAGAAAAGTGAGGAAGACCAGAGAATTTAAGTGATCTGTCTAGGGTCACACAGCAAGGTGGTATTCAAACCCAGGTGTTTCTCCAAGTCCAGTATTCTGTCCACTATAACTTGCTTCTCTGATTTTATGGGGCAGGTAATACTCAGTGTGTTTGTGATCTACTTAATGCTTATCATCCACATTCTGCTCCTGCTTGACTTGTAACATTTAAATATTCAATTTGGCAACTGGGGACACCTCAACCCCTGGTCACTCCATGGACTGACTGACATTGACTTCCTAATGAAACCTGGCTCTGTCACTTACTGGCTTGAAGAAATTGCTAGACATCTGTGAACCTCAACTTCCTCACTGGAATGAATTAGATGGCTTCTCCTATCCCTTCCATGTCTAAATCTGAAGTAAATATAAACATGGTGTGACTTCTACCAAGAAATGGTCATCTTCATCCACTTCTTTGCAGATGGGGGAGACTCATAAATATGGAACACTGAATATATATGTTATCAGATTTTTTTTCCTCTTTCCACTCTTTTCTCCCCCCCAAAAAATTATTTGTACTATGGAATGACTTTCTGAGAAGGGGTGGGGAAGGAATACAGGGAGAGTTTCAGGAGACTTTTAATGCTCCATGAACAATGTTCTCCCAAAGCTACATAGGTGATAAGGTCTCCATCAGAACCTAAATTCCTTGAAAATGGGAATTGTCTCAGTCTTTGTATTTATACACCCAGCACCCAGCCCAGTACCTAGCACAGAGCAGGTAATTACGATTGATTCTTCATTCACTAGAAGGCCATTCTCATGGTGCTAATCAATTCTAGCAATCCTGTTTCTGACATATATTTGTGTCACCCTGAGAAAGTCACTTACTAACCATGGGCCCACGTTCACTCTTCTATCAAATGAATGGGTTGGGTTAGTTGGCTTTTGAAGTCATTGGCAACTATAAATCTTTGATCCTAAGTGAGGTATATAGATGTGTGTAGATATATCAATTAACCAATCAAGAAGCATTTATTAATCTTTGTGCACGATATCTAGCTATTTATTTCTTTGCATTATCATTTGGCACTTTGTTCATATACTGTGCAACCAGTAACACTGACATTTAAGCCTAAGAGATTAGGGGTTGTGAAATATACTGAGGAATGAACAACTGCCTATGGAGAAATGGTTTTTTTCAGTATAATTTTTAATAAGCTCAAATGGGGGCTTAGAGCTAATTAGCTAACTGATATATATATTTCGTGCCTATATATTCATATGAGGATCAAATGATATAACATGTAAGTAGTTTTCCAATCTTAAAGTGTCCTAGAAATGCTCTCTGTGTAAAAAGCAGTATGGTGTAATGATTAGACAGCTGTTCTCAAAGGCAGGAAGACCTAAGCTCAAGTCGTCCTCCTACCCCAAACTGGTTGTATGACCCCAAGTACATCACTAAATCTCTCAGTGCTCTAGGTAAATCTCTGTGACAAGGGAATTTCTTCCTTTGGAGCTCCCTATATCAGTGAAATCCCAGACCAATCCTGATATCTATCTTGCTATTTATGAATGACCATTGATGAACTCCTAACAAATGCTTTGAGGATATGAGGTAAGACAGCTCTTTGATCTTCCATATCAGAAATCAAAATAAGGGTCAATGAACCTGGATGAGGAGAACCCAGCAAAAGGAAACCCAGAGAGGAGGCAGCTAGACAGATGTCTAGCAGCAGCATCTCCTTCAGAGAAGTTCAGGATTTTTGAAGAGTGAGATCTTGTGAAAAGGGCTCACTGATCATAGAGGCATAGAGTTGGGGCTGCAGGGAATGTGGGATCTAAGCTTCTCATTTTGGCTGAGAAATGAGGCTGGAGAGATTGTGACTTGCCTAGGCACTATCCTCAGTGATGAAAAAGAGAAAGTCTCTCAGCTTTAAAGGCGCTTACATTCTAACAATGAGAGACAATGCATCTAGGGGAGGGATAGCCAGAGTCAGTCAGTCAAGGAAACCCATTAAGTGCCAACTTTGTGCCAGGCATTGTGCTTAAATGCTGGGGATACAGAGAAAGGCAAAAGACTATCCCTGCCCTCAAGAAACCCATGGTCTAACAGGACAGGCAGCTTTGGTCTAAAGAATCATGGGAATATGGAATTGCATCACGAAGTGGTCCACTGACGGGCCAGAGAAGATCCTGCTTCGAATTCTGCTTCTGACACTTGTTAGCCATGTGACTGTGGGCAGATCATTGAACCTCTGTGACCATCAGATAACTCTGAGATTCTATGATTTTAATACAATTTTATATTGGGTCACAGCTACCATTTTGTTGGGTCCTTGTGGAGGGAGTTTGCACACTGACGTGATCTCAGATCCTTATGTACTGGCCTGACTTTCGTGCTGGACAATAGGTGATACAGTAGATATTGGTGGTATAGGAAGGCCTGAGTGTGAATCCTGACTTTGCAGCTTGTGACTAGTATGACCTTAGGCCAATCATTTCAGTTCCCTGAGCCTCATTTCTCTCATCTGTGAAATAAGCCTGCTGGGTCAGATGGGTTTTCAGGTCACCGCCAGCTCTAATTAGGATCCTTTCATTTTACAGGAAAAACGCTGTGAATCAATCTGTCCACCAGGTGGCAGGAAATGGATGTGCAAACATCGCTCTGCTAGAGGCTCACTGCCCAGGAAGGGAGCCAGCCACCATGCTAAGCCCAGGTTCAGGTCAGCAACAGCTCACCTCATCTCCAATGCAGCCATTCTGCATTGGAGCCATAAGGAATCTGCCTTAGCTCTCCTTGGGACACACACACACACACGCGCACATGCACATGCACGCACGTGTACACACACATGCACACATGTGCATGTGTGCATGCACACACATGCACACTCATACGCACCAGTGAAAATTAGAAGGGCAGGGCTTGATAGTGGAAGGAGTTCTAGAGGAATATGGAGGTGTCTGGAAGTTGGGAGTTCAAATCCTGTTCCTGTCACTAACTAATACTCAATTTATGTGGAGCTGAAGTTCTTCCCCCCAACAACCCTCCTAGGCAGGATGGACTAGTATTTATATTTTCTATTTTACATGTAAAGAAACGGGATCCAGAGAAGTGAGGGATTCACCCAAGATCACATAGGTAGTAAAGTCGGAGGTGGGATTCTCACTCAGTTCTTTTGACCATAAATCTAGTGCTCTTTTGTTTCCACCACTGTGCGTCCTCTAAATGTATGACCTTGCACCTCTTTTTTAAACTCTCTGTGCCTCAGTTTTGCCATCTGTAAAACAAAGATAACATTTCCTGTTCTAATTTCCTCACAGGGTTCTTGTGCAAATTGAACAAGGAGCTTTATATAAGTGACAGGTAATATCAAACTACAGATATTCTGAGTAAAAATTGAATTATATTGTGAACCTAGGCTCACTTAGTTCAGAACCAAAAGATGATGGAGATGATGATTCCTTCTTTCAGGCCGTGGCAATATTTCTGCTTCATTTTGATTTAAGAAATAGGGGCTCTCTGGTCTGGGAAAAGAAAACTCTGGAAAGTCATGATAACTAAGTGGAAGAAGGATTAAATTATCCCTGTTGGGTATAGAGGGCAGAATGGATAGAGGCCTCAAACAAGTCAAATGACGTCAGGAAAAGACTTCCGAATAACTTGAACTGCCCAAAGGTGGTCAAGAGGTGATGAGCTCCTCATCCTTGGAGGTCTGCAAGAAGGGAATGCTATAATGAAGATTCCTTTTGGATATGTTTGATTAGATTGACACTAAGGTCCTTTCCAAACTATCAAAATTCTGTGATTCTGTGAAGAGAGCCACAGGCTTAGGAAGGGAGTCTACTCAATAGCTGGGTGCTATACACTTAAAATTGTAAAATCTCAAATTTGAGTTGGAGACTCCTTGGCCTGGAGGAAGGCCATCGTAGAGGACTAAGAGATAACAGAGGCTATGGGACACATGGACTAATGAGATGAAGTCTGAGTAGGGTTTGGTTGAAAAAGTTGTTTTAAAAAGCTATCTCATCTACCAGACAATTTTGCTTCTCCCAAGAGTTCTATTACCTGCTTTCTCATGGAATTGGTTGGTGTCCAAACATTGCACCATCATGGGCTGTGGAGTCCTCTTGATTAATAAAAAAAATAACCCAGGCTTAGAGAAGATTCTTCTTTTGCTTCTTTGGGAGACCCTATTGTCTAGGATAAGGGGCAAATTGGTTAGAATGGTATTCATTTAGAGTGTGACTTCCTCCTCCATCCTGTATACCTCATGTAACTAGGATCATGTAGGATCACTTTGCTCTTCCTAAATGTTGGGGGCCAGCTTCCAGCCAAGCCACTCACTACTGGGGGGCTTGTAATATCTTTATTGGATTCAGACCCCCAAGAGCTTATGACCCAGCACCCAAAGGAGCATGGCCCTTTCCACTTCTCTCAGATGTCATTGCCCTGAGCAGCCCCAAGCAGCTCAAGCTGAGTCCTGTTTGCTTGACCCTCTTTTTTACAGGGTGAGGAAAATGGGAACTTGCTTGTTCAGGGCCCCCACTGCCATTCCCTATGTAGAGCACAGACTCCACTAGGCAGGTTTGTGCCTGAGCCCCTCAGCTGCTTCTTCCAATTTCTGTTTCCTTTCCTGAGCAAGGGAATTAAAGTCATTTCTCAGGGTGGATGTACGTGTTCAGGCTCAGAGGCAGCCCTGGGAGTTCAGAAGGTCTCATAGTCCTGGGTTCAATGAGAGGAGCAGCTACTTTCAGGAGATGCTGGAGGAGTTGATCAGAGAAGTGACCAAGTTCAAAGTTTAGGGCCGAAGAAGACCATGCCCTCAGAGAAATAATGACACGACTTGCACTTAACTTTGTTTTTTGAGTGAGGGAGGACTGTGCAGGTCACCAGCCTTGCTTCTCCTCCACAGCCATATATTTGAATCCAGTGACCAGATATTCATCAGGATGACTGGAGGTGACCCAGGATGAGGCAACTGGGGTTAAGTGACTTGCCCAAGCTTACACTGCTAGTGAGTGTCAAGTGTCTGAGGTGAAATTTGAACTCAGGTCCTCCGGACTCCTGCACTGGTGCTCTATCCACTGCACTACTTAGCTGCCCCGGGGGTGGAGGTGGGAGGGTAGAATGATAGTGTAGGTGAAATATAAAATGCCTACTCTGACAAATTACTTTAAGTCTCAGCCTCTCAGCAGATTGGGATGGCAATTATAAGTTACAGGATACAGAATATATAAGTTATAGAAGGGTTTTTTGGTAACGCACACTTGTGAGTGTGCTGTGTTTAGCATTTCTTTTGCTTGCACGAATAATTTGCCTGTCCCATGCCTGATTCAAATGGTACACTGAGTACCTTCTTTAATCCCCCCTTTTAGGAGAAGGCTCCAGATGTAAGGTGACATCCCTGGGGGTGTCAGGGTGGGGAACTAGATGAGCCCAAAGGTGTGAGAACAGGGAGTCGGAGGCCTCTCATCAGAGCCAATCTCCCCTAGGAATGAACCCAGTCCAACTACATGCTTGGGCACAGGACAGGGAGGGGCACTTGAGCTGAGCAGTGGCTCCTGAAGACTAAATTCGTTCATACTGTGATTCTGTCTTTTAAAAGAAAAATGCCTTGCTGGCTACTTTTTAGGACACCTGTGTTATAAAACCCAGCAGAGTCCTTCCCAGCCCTTTTCTCGGTCATGTCTGCAACAGAATCAAACCCAGGTATGTAATTTCACTGATAAAGGGAATTTCCAATAAGGAAGCTCTGAGCAGATCCAGGAAATACCTGGATTGTCAAGGTGGGAGCCTTTGGGTTATAGGATTATGGTCTTAGTGATCTACAAGGCCATTCATTTTTTGCAGATAAGGAAACTGAATGGATTAATGAATGATTACATCAACCAATCAAAACCATTTATTAAGTGCCTGCTGTATACCAAAGCCCTGAGAATCCAAGTGCAGCTCACTTCTAGTGGAGCCAACACACACATTAAACTTTAATATTTTAAAACTCACTTAAGACCCTATGGCCAGGGGGGTCAAGAAAGGAAGTTATAGCCTGGGAAGTCACAGTCATGCTGAGGGAACATAGAACAGTCCATTGATTTTCCATTTCCAGAGTTGGAAGTGTTGATTGGATTACAGTTCTTTGAGCCAGATATGGAAAGGGAAGAGAAAGGGATGAACTGTAAAGGTGGAATAGGAGGGTATTTTCATGTACAGAACCAGAAAACGGCTTGATTGAAAAGGAGTATGCATAGTGTCAGGAAATATAGAGCTGAGGGGCTTAGCTCCCCCAGGGAATGGTCTCTGATGGTCCAGTTTGGAGAGTGGATCAGCAGCAGCCACAAGGTCAGGGTGAAAAATGGAGCCTAAGACCTGGGGTGGGGTGGGTATGGGTCAAGAAATGTATAGGCAGGGAGCAAGTGACATAAAGAAAATTTTAACCTAGGTCTCTGACTCCAAATCCAGCAGCCTCTTCCAGCGCTCTTCTTCCAAGCCCATAGTTGTTTTCCTTATTTATTTATACATCTTTTGGATTTCTTGCAATTATTGATACAGAGCTCGCACTGTCTATAACATCAGAAATGGGAAACCAGGTTGACAGACGTCCCTGATAGAGAACCCCCTCCCTATAAAACCCTTGATCTTCAGTTTCCTTAGAGCTGCCATGTTGTAGCGATGTTAAGAACCTAGACACAGAGAGAGTGGTGAATTAGAAAAGACTTCGAATCTGGGTCAGAGATCTTGTATTCAAATCTTTCCTCTGATACTACCAGGGTGACCTTGGGTAAGTCTTAGCATCCACATCCACAAAATGAAGGGATTGTATGATATTGTTCCAAAGATCCCTTTTGGCTCTAAATCTACAACCCTATGGTGCCTTCCCCCAAAACTTTACCTGTATTTGAGCTCTATCTCCATCTTGACTGCTTCTGATGGTCAAACCTTTGCCACCAAGTCTCATCCTGGATCAGCCCTGGGCCCTTGGAATCTCCTTACACTGAAACATCCCTCCACCAGCCTGACTTCCTTCTCCCAGGTTCTCCATTCTGGGGAGGAGACCAGCCTGGCCAACCTTCCTTCCCTTCTGGCTTTAGTTCTGCCTTTCTGAACTCAGACACCATGGCCCCAGTGGCACATTTCTGCTCTTCCTCCCTCTTCTGCTCTGTCTTTCCGCTTTAGACTAGAAGCTACTTGAGGGCAGGCCCTGGTTTTCTTTTTTGCTTCAATTTGAATACCTAGCACACAGTAGGCACTTAATAAAGGCTTGTTATTTGATGGCCTGTTTACTTTATATTTATTCCATATATTTTCTATATATTGTAATGTTTATATATTACATGAACATAATATGTTTATGTTTACTTTCTATTTATAAATACTTTAGATTTGTTATCGTAAGGGTCAAATGAGATAGTAATTGCAAAGTGCTTAGCATAGTGTCTATCACATAGTAGGCATCGTTGTTGTTAGTAACAGTGGTACTTGTCTCTCTCTTTAGAACAACAACTTACCACAGATACGGATGATTTTGTTCTCCGTATATCTCTACCCAGCCCCTCACATGGAGTCTGGGACAAAGCAGGGCTTAATGCCCACTTGATTGGCCCACACAGGTGTCCTGGGGTGAAAGCTGACTTCTCTATGGGACCATCACTGACCTCACCTCCTTTCTTCTCCTGTCATAGCCCACAGACCATTGTACCTGAGGTTCCAGGAACTGTTTCCTCCATAGTCTAGCGACTCAAGCCTTTGACTTAAGATCCAGTGACCAGGAAGGAGACTTGAGAGAAAAGGATAGTTGGAAAGGAAAGAACCTGTACACCTTAGCCAGTGCAGGTGGGAGTGACATTTTGGGGAAAATAAGGAAGTTCATCTGACCTTTATCAGGATTAAAGAATTAGAGAAAAAGGCTGATCTTGGTGTAACAAGGAGGTGACTTGGCTAGCCACTCACTGGGGAGTCCCACAGTCACCTACATCATTGGGGCAGAAGCACTGAGAAAGCAGTCTGCTCTCTGGGGTTACCTGAGACATTGTGACCTCCTACTCCTTTACTCTGCTTCTCTCCTTGCTTGGTGCCAACTCACTGTCAAGGTTCTGAATCATAATGAGCCCTGAGCCCCGACTCCTGAGCTAACCCTGCCTGCTTCTTTGGACCAGGCTGTAGTTGACTTACTCTTCCATCTTGGCATGGTGCATTTGGCTCTTTGGAGAGGCAGACACACATTTGTGAATGCCACAGACAGCTGGGCTGGGCTTCTAGTGGAGAATCAATGAGCAAATAATAGCACATCCTAACAAGAATGCTGTGAAAAAGAAAATGTCCACAAAGCAGCTGGGAGTCGGCCTCTCAGAAGCCCCTAGTCCCCCGGATGTCAGATTGATCTGCACACAGGAATTCCGGGACAGGCACAATTTGTTTAGTTTCCCATGGCTGTCCCCTGTGAGTGGGCACAAGCGTGAGTCCCAACTCAGCTCCCACAGGAAGTTTGAGTCATGTCTCTGAGTCCAAACAGAAGGAGGCAAATTCCCTCCACATGAAAGCCTCTGAGGCAGCTGTCCTGTCCCCTACCCTTCCATTTTCCTTTCTCCATCCTGAAATGCTCAGTTCTCTCGATGGTCCTTCCTATGATTGGAGCTCAAGGTCTTGCACTATCCTAAAGAGTCCCTTTTGGACCCTCTCAATGCCCTTCCTAAAGCATGGTGACCAGAGCTGAACATGGCAGTGCCCAGTGTTGTCTGACCAGACAGGGCAGGCCCCAACGTGCTTCTCAGCTCCTCAGCCCTCCACAATGAGCCTCAGTTACAGCAGACTCACATGGCATTAGCTGGCTGCACTGCATAGCTCTTTGTTTCCTCATCTTGAGCTTGCAGGCCAATAAAATGCCCAGCCTGCCTTGTTTTCAGCTGGATTCCTGTCTGTTAGCTCCTGGTCTTGTACTGGAGAAGAAGGTGTTTTTGAACCTAGATGGAGCAGCGAATAGATGCCAGGCCTGAAACCAAGAAGACTTGGCCTCAGACACTTGCTAGCTGTGTGACCCTGGGCAAAAGCCCTGTTTGCTTCAGTTTCCTCATTTGTAAAATGAGCTGGAGAAAGAAAGGGAAATTCACTCCAGCATCTCTGCCAAAAAACCCCAAAGCGGGTCATGGAGAGTCAGACGCAACCAAAATGACTGAGCAACAAACGAAGCTTTATATTTGCCCTCACTCAATGACTTACTCAGAAGATCAGATCTTCTGGGAGCCTGACTCTATCTCCCACTGTGTTGAGCATGGTGCTTTCCAGCTCAGCATTATCTTCAAACTGGATGAACATGCCACCTGCGCCTTTATCTTGTTCACAGAACATTTTTCAGTGTTCAACAGCAAAAGGCCAAGAACAGATCCCAGGATCATCCCACTGGACACCTTCCAAAGTGACATCAAGTCATCAGAGACTCTTTAGATCCAAATATTCCATCAGTTCTGAATTCTTCTAATTGTTTGATTGTCTAGACCAATTGGGATTCACATTTTTTACGTTATTCTTTAAAAAATGATTGAGGCCCTACCCAAAGAGTTTTGTTTATGTGGGCTATACATAGCAGTGTGCTTCGTAAATGTTTAACGACCAGCTCTCATATGCAGCACATACTTTGAAGTTTAACCTGAGTTATTAACACTTTGTCAATCACTTTCTTAAATCTAGACAATCAACAAAACTGGTATATCAAGTCAGCTTTGTAGCATTGGTTGATTTCCAAGGTATAAAATCTCTATTAATTCACTTAAAATTTATTGGTTCTCAACTTGACTCTAATGTATTTCTGGATATACCCTTGGATACTGACCATGTTAGAAAAAGACATCTTAGTATTATTATGAAAATAGTTTAGATCTCACAGTCCTCCTAGAAGGGTCTTTGGAAACCCAGAGGTCCCCAGATCACACTTTAAAATTTTAATATTTTTTAGTTTTTCATTTATGGAACAAAACACACATTTCACTTTGAGAACCACTGGTTTAGCTCCTAACACTGTGACCCTGAGCAGGTCATTCAGTTTTTTTTCCATCTCAGGTTCCTCATCTATTAAACAGGGGCAAAATTACTTGTAAAACTTGCTTCATAGAATTGTTTTGCGGCTCCAGTGGGATACTATTATACACATAAAATGATTTTAACATAAAATGATTTAAAATGTTATGTAAGAGGCCACTATTATTGGAGTTATTTTTCCATCTTGTCCACAAGAAGGAAGTAAAAGACATCAAATGTTCTGTTGGTGTCTAGGAAAACAAAACCATTAAACTTAGATTTTTGTGTCCCGGTTGAGTGTAAATTCCTTGAAGGCAAAGGCTATTTACATTTTAATTGGTATTTCTACCATTTGAAACAGTGCTTGTCAAATACCAGGGTTCTTAATACATGCTTTTTGATTTACCGATGTGTGAAGACAGAATGTGAAGTCAGAGAAGCCCACTTCATCTGCCTTTATTTCAATGAACCTCAAAATCTTCATTCACAAAACAGGGTTAAAACTATTTGTACAACCCACTTCCCAGGGTTGTTATGCAAAAAAAAAAAAAAAAATGCTTTGTAAGCCTTAAGCGTGTAGTACTTCCTCTGGGTTACCGCCCTAACTTGCACTCACACGCATGGAGTAAAGCCTCAAAGGGTGGCTGCTACTCTCAGTATTCAAGGATTCTTCTGTTGTGCCATTCTTTTAACATTACAGCTCACGAGCCCCAACCTGTGTGATCCCCTTTAATAATCAACCAGTAGACCAAACCCACTCTTAGCAAAGGCATCTACTAAGATGATAAAGTGAAAACTCCAAAATATTTATCCCTTTCCAAAAATATGTGGCACACTCTCCTACAATTACACACAGCATCCATAGGACAAATAGGTCCAACAAGTGTTTAGTACTGTAGCTTACAATTATGGGACTTCATAACCTACAAAACCTTTCTCTCCTTGTCCAGTCTTCTTTGCAGGCTAACTCTCACGTGACAGAGCTGCCTCTTTTTTGGATCCATAGTCAGGAGCCAGGAAAAGAGGGATTATAATGTGTAACAGAGTTATCACACTCATGCCTCACAGCCTCAGGCAGCTGGGGCACAAGCCAGATTAAAATGTACAAAATAAGTATAATACAACACTGATAATACCAATTTGTGATTTTCTAAGTCAATATGCTGCTTGCAGGGATCCATTTCTATTTGAGTTTGACACCATTATATAATAAATCTATGAAGGTAGGACAAAGCTAAGTTTTTAAGGGCTTTCCATTTCAAATAGATGCGTTTGTATCTGACCTAGAGGTAATGAAAAGCCAATGGAGTTTTTGGTGTAGAGCAGAGATGCCATGGTCCCAATTGTGTTTTATAAAAAGCACCATGATGACTGTGTGGAGGATGGATTGGAGTAAGGAGATGTCTGAGGTAAGAAGACTAAACATGAGGCTATTGAAATAGTCTAGTTGAGGGTCATGAGGGTCTGAAATAAAGTACTTGAATAGGATTTCAAAGATGTCGTAGAGATAAAAATTTCCCAATTTGACCCCTAATTGGATATGTGGAATGAGTGAAAGTGAGTAGATGGCAAAAATACTAGCGCTGTAAATCTGGGTAACCAGGAGGATGGTTTTGACTTCAACTGTAACAGGGAGGTTCAGGAGAGATGGGTTAGGATATAAAGATTAGTTGCATTTTGGACATGTGGAGTTTGAGATATCTATGAGATATTCAGTTTGAAATGTCTAATAGTGATGCAAGACTGGACCTCAGAAGAAAGACTAGGACTGGATGTAGAGATCTGGGAGTCTAACATGGAAGCAGGGCTAGCCTTGTGCTGCTTGGCCTCAGAGGGCAGAACCAGGGGAAGGGGCAGAAGCTGCAAAAATGCTGGTTTAGATTTGATGTCAGGATCATGATCTAGCACTTGAGGAATCCCAAATTGGCAGGGCTTATTTGAGGAGGCAGTGAGTTCTCGTCTATGGAGATCTTTGAGCATAACCTACATGCCCACTTAGAGAAGCAGTGAAGGGGAGTCTTTCCGAGGCCTCTCTGGAGGGCCCCTCCAACCCTGGGCATCTGTAATACTCCAAAGTCTGGCTTGTTAAAGTTTGTCTGATTGCACAATGGGGGTGCGCTGAACCACAAGCTGTCTGATGACAAACTCAGCAAGAATCAGCATTCCATCTTCCTCTCTCTGCAGCAGGCAAGCCCAGTGGCCCAACTGTAGAATCCCCTAAGCTGGCTGATTTATTGAGATCTATTAATCAATTTAATAGAGGAAAAGCAAAGAGGAAGCCAGAATCCACTCTGGGGCAGATTGGTCTGGGCTGCCAGTGACTCAGAGTGCCCTTGCCCTGCAAACTGCCTAATAAAATGCCATGCTTGACAGTAAGTGATGGCTTTTATAATGGAAAAATGACTTTGTACCTTAGAAGCAGCAATCTACTGGAAGTCAGCATTATGAGCATGAATATATGTGTATGTATACAGATAGAGACACTGAAAGAGGTGTGAATATGGCTATAGATACAGACCCAGGTACAAATGCAGTTATTATGGGTTAGATCTAGGCATAGTTGTTGATTAGATAGACATTGATAGAGATAGACAATGGATAGGTAGATGTATACATGTAGGCAAATGGCTAGATAGATGATAGGTAGACAGATAGGTAGATGACTAGATAAATAGATAATGACTAGATGCATAGATAATGGCTAGATAATATAGATAGATGATGGACAGCAAAATAGGTAGGTAGATAGACGAATTGATAGGTAATTGATAGGTAGACATATATGTAGGTAATAGGATGGATGATGGATAGATAAATAGATGATGGATGAAGAATGCTAGACGGATAGACAAATAGACAGATGGACAGACAGATGCATGGATGATGGCACTAACTACCTATAAGACCTTACACAAGTCATGTGACTTTCCTGGTATTTAGTTTCTTTATCTGTAAAATGAAGGACCTGGAGTAGACAGCCTTTAGGTCACTCTCAGCTGCAGAGCTATCATTCTGTGATCCTAAACTCTGGGTTCAAAGTCCACATTAGACTTCTATTTGCCAGGTGATGTGGAGACAAGACTCTTAATTTGTGTCTGCCTCAGACTTCCTGGTCTCCTTGGAGGGAGTTTCCACACCAAAAATTTTCCATGATGATCAATCAGGGAATCAGGGAACGGGCACCTTCTCCATGTTAGACACTAAACAAACAACTGGGAATCCATAGACAAAAACTGAAAACTATCTTTGCTTTCAAGGTGCTTGTTATCTCTTGAGGAGGAAATCCCATGCCTGGAGCCCACCCCAAAGCCACCATAGATGCTACCTTTTTCGGTTCCTTTTAATGCCAGTGCCTTCCCTCTGCTAATTCTCTCCAAGTCACCCTGTCTTTATCTTGATTGTCCATGGTTATGTGCATCTTGTCCCCCTTTTTAGCCTGGGAGCTCCTTGAGAGCAGGGACTGTCAAATTCCTTGTCCTCTAGGAACAAACTTTCTACCAGGGCACCCAACATAAAAAACTTGGAAAAGTTAAAACAAAGTATATACAGAAAAATCTAGGGGAGGTGGGGAGAAACCAGGACCTGTGTTATTGGGTCAGCCCTACAATATTCAGGACTCCTGGTTTCTCTCCTGGAGTGGAAGACATTATTCTTGAACTGAACTGGTGGAGCCATCCTAGACACCCTCAAAGTAACACATGCCTGATTTGGGCCATAAATGGAACCATGCAGCCTGGCCAATGAGGAAGAGGGGTGTTTTACTCAATGCCCCCAGGAGTGGCATCTGTCCAGGGCTGCCCAGGGCTGGGGAGAGTCCTATGAGAAGCTGGGAAATGGTCGGTTTGTCCTCATCCCTTCCCCATTCCTTTTCTCTAGCTCCTTTTGCCTTCTAGAAAGTCCCACTCCACGTGCCCCAAGCCAGCTATGTTCAGATGAATGACTCTCCTGCCTCATTCCAGCCTCTGGGGCCTCTGGGGCAGGGCTGGGAGTCATGGTGTGAGGTTTCCATGGAAGGACATCCAGGGCTCTGTTCTCAAACCCCAGAAAGGCTCTCTCCAGGCCCCAGAGGCATTAATCAGGACGAAATCAAGAGCTCAGCTTCTAGAGGCTGCTTGCTAAATCCTGGTCCAATGGAATGACTGAGTAGAGGAAGACTGAGGATCTCAAACATTTCCCAAAAGCCACTGACGATCCCTTCGGTGCTTGTCTACCATCCTGCTTCTCTCCCTCTGAGCAGCCTGTATGGTAAATGAAGTGCTCAGCTACCTGCCCAGACCCTCTGCACTCCCTGGAGTGGAGTCCCCCACCACCACCAGCAGATGCCCCCATGTTCCACCAGCTGTGAAAGGTTGTATTCCGCGGCTCCTCGGTGGAAAGCACGTTGTTATTATTATTCTGACTACGGCCATCCTTTCTTTTCCATTTAGGGAACATCCAGTCAGTGAATAAGCATTTAATAAGTGCCCACTAATGTGCCAGCCCCTGGAGGGCAGGGTAGAGTGATGACTTCTCTTATTTCAGAATCCTTTCTATTTTCCACTGTACATGCTTTATTTTCTATTATTATTTATTATCATGTAAATGCATCCTTCCGGGGCAGCTCGATGATTGAGTGGATAGAACACTGGGTCTGTAATCATAAAGATCTGAGTTCAAATTCAGCTTCAGGTACTTAGTAGCTGTGTGACCTTGGGCAAGTCATTTAACCTCTGTTTGCCTTATTCTAGTGCATAAGGGGACAGGAAACCACTCCAGTGTCTTTGCCAAGAAAACTCCATGGACAGTATGGTGCCCAAGGTCACAGAGTCAGACATGACTGAGCAGCATCTTCTAGGCACTGTGCTAAACCCTACGTCTGCAAAGAAACTATCCTCAAGAAAGTTACAGTTGCACATGACTCCATGTAGAGGAGATAAAGAGAGAACAAACTGGACACAGTTTCAGAGGACAGGCATCAAGGCTAAGAGCTGGAGACTGCTTCTTGTAGAAGGGGGGATTTATCTGAGTTTTGAAGGAAGCCAGGAGGTAGAGATGACAGGGAGAGCATTCCAGGCATGGGCGAACAGCCAGAAAAAGTGCAGGTCACAGAATCCTGGAATGTAACTGCTCCAGAGGACCTCAGGCATCACAGCGTCGTCGTCGTCGTTGTCGTCGTCGTCGTCGGATCATAGACCTTAACGGCCACCTAATAAGAAGGATTAGCAAGTCCATTGCACTTTTCGGTCTGCAAAGTGAGCTCATTTGGGACTCACTGCAACTCTGGGAAGGGATGCTAGGATTATGCCCATTTTACAGATGAGGAAACCATGCCCAGAGTCAAGTAAAAATCATAATCGACATTCAGTTTTGGAGTAGAGATTACTCTTCAGTTCTGGTCTAGACGAAGAGATCGCTTCCAATTCTGACTGTGACCAATGATGGTGTCACCAAGGAGTGAGTTTGGAGTGAGAGTTATGTTGAAGGAAGCACAGTGCCACAGTGGATCAAGACATGAAGATGTGGGTTTTAATCCTGCCTTAGACACCATTGGCTTCATGACCATTGGTCAAGCCAGTTAACCCGAGCCTCAGTTTCCTCATCTATAAAATTGAGACATTCACAGTCTCTACCCCACCCCCTGGGTTGCTGTGAGGATCAAGCCCTGGATCAGTGTTAGTTGTGGGAGAACAAGAGGAAGAGTGAAATGGGCAAGCAGGCTGATGCCAGGGAGACCCCTCAGGGTCTGGGCTGTGTGAGGGTTGGGCATGGGCAGGTCTCCCTCCTGCCTCCCTCCTCCTTACAAAGTAAATAAAAGCTAGGTGAGACTTGATTAAAGGGAAGCTTTAAGGCAGTATTCTATGAGTCATGCTCCTCTTGGTCGCCAGAGGGGTACAAGGTGACCCAGAGGAGGAGGCGTGTGGGGCAGTGTGCTGACACCCTGTCTCCAAAGCTCAGCCCTCCTTCTGGGGTGGGGGCTTCCGCATGGCAGCCCTCACACAGCCTCTGCCTGTCTCTGGTGCAGTGAAAGGAGTGTGCTGCCCTTTGACCACTCACACTCTTTGGATTGCTCCATCAATTAACAAGCATTTATAAACCACCTACTGTGTGTTGAGTTCTGTTCTAGTAAAAATGAAAGAAGTCCCACCCTCTAGCAGGTGATGTTTTGGAGGGAGGGGAGGGGGAGATAACAGGAGGAATTTATGCCAAATGTCTTTCCGATCCCCTTCTTTAATGTGCAGGCCTAATCCTATGAAGACAGCATGGGATCCCCCAAAATCTGTAGCAATGAGATGAAATCAAAGAGATGCAGTTTAAGAGAGACAAATACAAAAATCAGCACCTAGGTTCAAAACACCAAATCTATCCACATTGGGCTTATATTTATTGAACGTTTTCTGCTTCTTAAAAAGTTTAATGCCTTTCTGGGAGGGGGATGGAGTGACATTCAAACAAAAGATGTCCATAACAATTTGTTGGGTGCAATTGCTGTGGATTTGGGCTGTGTAGGAGCTGTGCGATGTAAGTGTTCTCTGGGCAATGAAGGGTCCAGAGCCAAGACTGGAGTCAGGCACCCAGTCCTCCCTTGGCTGCCTTCCCCACTTCCAGCTACTGGGCTTAGACAATTAGGCTCCTAGAGCATGGAGTGGGGACAGCAGGTTTGCTTCTTCCACTCCCCGGTCTTTGTCTCTCTCTCCCATTTATCATCTTGGACCTGCTTAAAAGTCGGGTGGTGATGGCGCACCTTGAACCAGTTCCTGGGAGCGGCTCCTTGTTCTCTGCTGCAGCTCCAACAGCTGGCTCCCAAACAGAGCCTAGAATCTGTTGGCATTTGTTTCAGACCAAATTTCCCTCCTCCTCCTCCTCCCCCTCCCCCAGCATTCCCAAAGGATTACATAGCCAAGGCTAGTGGGCTAAAAATAGATTCCTGCACCAAAAAGTATGAATTAGAACGTGAAAGGTGGGAGCACACAGACCCCTCTAAGGTGGGATATGATCGCTCATGAGCCACTCTATGGTGAGCTGAATGCTGATCCAGCCACCAGGTCTTTGTATGACTGCAGGAAGCAGGACTTCTTGCCTAAATACTGGAGACCCTTCCCCTCCATGTGGCTGCTAAGTGGAAAGGGGCAGTATCTGGGAGGGGCCATCTTACCCAGCTGGACACCTTTGCCCTCTCCCCCAGCAGCGTCTCTGTGGTCAGGAGGTTTTACAGTTGTTCTAGAAGCTGGCACTGAGGAGGGAACATTTGGCTCTCTGTCTCTGTCCCTGTTTCTCTCTCCTTTCCTTCTTCTCCCCCCTTCCCCCACCCCATATCTATCTGTCTTTCTCTTCTCCTCCCTCTCTTTCCCTTCCTCTCTCTCTCTCTCTCTCTCTCTCTCTCTCTCTCTCTCTCTCTCTCTCTCTCTCTTCCTTTCCCTCTCCCTCTCCCTCTCTCTTCACACACACACACACACACACACACACACACACACACACACACACACACACACACACCTGTGGTCCTGTGTTGCCCTTGTGGGTCCTGTACCCCCTTGCGTGGGGTTCCATTCATGGAAGGTATTGTCAGGCGTCACTAGTGGTTGGTGGAGCAGCAGAGGCCTCATGTAAGAGACGTTTATGATCAGTTTTGAAGATTCCAAGAGATGGCAGTGAGTAGGAAGTGAATTCCAGGCATAGATTCTCCTCTTCCAAAATGAGAGTGTTTTTGTCTGGAACTTTTGTTTCAGAAATTACATTCATGGAAGGAATGGGATGCATTTTTAAAGGATTTTCTCATGCTTTGGATTGCAGCCTCCCCCACTCCCCCCCCCAAAACTGATCAATCAGTCCGTCAATCTGATTAAGCAGGCGTTGTGCTAAACCCTGGGGATGCAAAGAGGCAAAGTCATCCCCAGCCCTTCAGGAGGAGCTTAAAGTGAAATGTGAAAGAAAACATGTAAATAACCAAGTACTTTGGAGCCATATACAGAGACTTCAGGTCATCCTGGAGGTGAGAGCTGTACCTGGATCCTTCACCTTTTGTATCATAGACCCCTGTGGAAGCCTGTCACAAGTCCCTGATCTCCATTTTACAAATAAGGAATCGAGGTAGGCAGACATGAAGTGACTTACACATTGCTGGGAAGTGTCTGAGGCAGGATTTGAGCTCAGGTCTCCTGACATCAAGTCTGGTGCACTTTCCACGAGGCCTCCTAACAGCCCCCAAGCCACTTGAGGACAGAGACCTCTTTCCTTTGGGTCTCTGAAGGCTCATAGAGCTGCTTAATAGATGCTTGTGAATTACATTGCCTTGACCAGTCCTGATCATGTGTGGTTCAGCAGAGGAAACCAGAAGATGGCACCAGAGAGAAGGTAAAAAGGACCACTCAGCTTTGGCTTAGCCTGGTAGCCCAGGGCTCCCTCCCCATCCCTGCACCTCCCCTAGCCCACCCGGAGCATCGCCTTCTTTGCCTGCTGTCTGGTCAATAATACCTCAGGTAACTTCTTGGTGCCCCAGGGAGATCTCTAAGAATGTGAACAGCCCTTCAGTGACTGCTCTGTCCTGTTAGAGGGAATTTCCACAAGGGAAGATCCTTACATGAATGGAATCCCAGGTCTGGAACAAGATAGAAAATAGCTGAAATACCTTCCTGACAAGGTGTGCTACGGAGGCGGGGACTTGAGCACTTTCCATGGAGCTGGGATGAGGGACTCCATGGGAAGGGCACCTGCTCTGGCAGCTTGATGAAGGCAGACTGACCCAGGACATCATGGGCACCCAAGTCCTGACCCTGACACCCAGGCCAAGCCTCAGGCAAACTCCCAGTTTTTCATAATATTTCGCTATGTTTGTAATGGGACATTTTGTTTTTTCATGGTGTGGCATAATGGACAAAGAGACAGTTTCAGAATCAGGAAGACTGGGGTGTAAATACTGCCTCTGATAACCACTGGCATTGTGATCCTGGGCCAGTCATCTGACTTCAGCACCCTGAGCAGCTCCCTAAGCCTAGAAACTGCAGAGAAGATACTGACCTGCAATGGGGGGTAGGGCTGCCTTAGCTAGGGGTGTGCAATGCTGATGAAATCTTAGGACTGGCCCATTTTCCTATTCATGTCATACCCCTCCCCCACTTCTAGAGAACTGTCCCTTGTGAGAGCGAGTGAGAACAAATAAAGCAAGGAGGAGAGGGGAAGTATAGGTCAGCAAACTTTAACCAAAGCATCTACCAAGTCTAAGACTGAGTTACAGATGAAGTTCCACACTGGGAGCTCCCAACATTAATGAAATCACAGATGCAACCAAAAATTAAATATATATACATACATATACATACATACATATATGAACAAATGCCCAGATTATTCAATGTGGCCGCAATTTCCTCATCTGTAAAATGTGAGATTAGCCAAAATGATCATTAAGGTCCCCTCCAACCATGGATCTATGTTTCCACTTAGTGAATGGGGGGAGGCAAGGAAGCCTTGCAAGGGTTACAGGGGGCTGATAAAGCTATGATCAGAGAAGTACTTGTTGACATTTCCCATTCTCCAGAAGGATACAGTTGACCAGGAGAGGCAGGACAAAGTCCTAGGAAGCAGATCTGTGTTGAGTTGGTTGTCGATGTCCAGGGGTTGGGAAGGAGGAGATCCCATGGATTAACCAAGTGTGGGAGGCTCCATGGATGACTTAGATCTTGAGCAGGCCCTTGAATGAAGGGTGAGGTCTGATGAGGCAAAGAGGAGGAGAGATCATCCCAGGAAAGATCAGCACCAGCATGTCATGGCTGGACACAATGGTGAACGAAGGGAGGCTGGTGATTAGTCCACAAAGTGTAGAGTTGGGCAGGATTTTGGGACCATCAGGTCCAATCTCTCTTGGAATAAGATTTCCATCTATAACATTCTCATCAAGTGTTTATTCAGTCTTCACCAGAAGAGGAGCTCTCTTTCTCTCTAGCCAGCCCCTTCCATTCTAGGAGAGCTAGACTTGCCTTCACACCAAACCTCAATTTGCCTGTTTGTAACTTCACTGACTCCCAGGATGTCAGAGTTGGAAGGATCTGAGCAACTGTCTAATTCAAACCCCAAATCCTATCGGCAGTGGGCCACTTTCCTTTGCTTGTAGGCTTCTCATGGAAAGGGAGCCCTCCTCCTCCCCTGTTTATGTAGCATGGTGAGGAGAAAAGATCCCTGGCTTTTCTGAGTCAGTAGCATTGGGTTCAAATCCTGGTCCCACCACTTACTCCCTTTGTGAATTGGGAACTGGGACAAGTCACTTAACCTCCTCATCACTTATAAAATAAGGGAGTTGAATGAAATGACATGTAAGAGCCTTTCCAGCTCCAAATCTATACTCAGAGGGTGCAATGATTTGGAAGTTTTTTCTCGAGTCAAACCAAAGTGAGTGTCTTTGCTAACTGTACCCATTGCTCTAGCTCTGCTTTTTAAGGGCAAGTAGCGGGAATTGAATTCTTCTTTTTCCCATTGGTCAACCCTTCCAATAATTCCAGGCAGATGCTGAGCTCTAAGTCACCTCTTCTCTATGCTAACCTTACCCAGTGCCTGCAGTGGGATTCTTTTACAATGAACTCTGAAGGCCTTTCACCACCTCCCTCCCTCTCCTTAGGATATGCTGTAGCTTATCAACTTCCTTTCTAAAGTAAGGTGCCCATACCTGGAGCCAGTGCTCCAGGTATGGCCCAATCAGGACAGAGGGCTGATTGTGCCCCTGACATCATGCGTTCATTGTTTTGCAGCCTAATATGGCATTGGCTTTCTTGTGGGGAGGGGTGGGTCAGCTGTATCAGTAAGCAGAATTAAGGATGCATTACAAACCAGGGAGAATTCTCACCATCTGAAAAGATGCTTAGCTCTGTGCACCATCATCTCAATGGAAAAAACCTCAAACGTACATTCCACATCACCTGACAAAACAGATTAAGGAATGTGAGTTTGGACACTCACCTGGAAAAAGAGTCTAATACCTGCCTGGAGACTTGGCTCATCAGATGCAGGAAACAGCCTTGTGGTGCCAACACTCACTGCAAGCTTAGGAAATTCCCATCGCTTCCTTGCCTAGATTCTCACCAGCAAGAGGATATGGGGATTCTGTCGCCACTCGGAGTTAGGTATCAAATGCAAACACTAGGAAAGAGCACTGGGTTTAGGGTTAGAGGACTTGAGTGTGAAGCTCTGCTCTGTCATTTACCTGGGTGACCTTACACAAATCATTTCCCTCATTGGACCTCAGTTTTCTACTTTGTAAAATGAGTGGTGGGGCTAGGTTACCTTCAAAGTCTCTTCCAATCAAATGTTTAACAACTGGCTCTCCAAAAAGGTATGACATCATTTTATGTTTAGTCTGAATTATTAACATTTTTCTCTATCACTCTCTTACATCTAAGCAATCAATAAAACAATAAATCAAGCCATGTTTTGTAGTGTTTACCAATTTCTAAGATGTAAATCCTTCTACTGAAAATTTAACAATTGACTCTTGTAAGCCAGGTTTGAACTGGCTCCTGCACATTCCTGCTTCCAGCTCTATATCTATGATTCTATAATCCTAAAGACACCCCCACCTCTGAGGAACTGATGAACACTCACATTTATGTAGCATTTTCTTTACAGCTGCCTTGGGAGGTAGATGGCATAACTGTTCTTCTTTCTATTTTACTGATAAAGAAATGGAGGCTTGGAGATACAAAGTGACCTGCCCAAAGTCACAGTCATCACATGACAGTCAGGATTCAACCTGAGGTCTTCGGATTCAAATCTCGCACTCTTCCCATTTTGTAACACTTCAGTGGATTCTGAAATGGATGATGTCTATGGGGACGCAAACATTTCTAAAACCATATTAATTTTTATCCACTTTAGGTAAATCAGTAAATCTAGACTTGCCCAACTAGGCCTATGGGCTGGATTGCGGAGGAGGTGTTCCAGAGAATTTCTTATAGACCAAGCCAATGCCCGTGGAGCGCTCTGAGTCAGGTCAAACACCCACAGTGTTCAGCATGTGCTAAGGACAAACTTGCTAGATTGTAAGTTTCTTGGGGGTAGGCACTGCTCTACATCTTAGTCTGTCTTTCTATCCTCGGTTCCTAGCATAGTGTTTGGTACAGAACAGGTACTCAGTAAAGGCTTGGAGATGACTGGCTGGCTGTTGGTGATACAGATCCAGAAGCAGAAACAAAAATAAAAACAATTGACATTCTCAAGAATTGAGCATGGGGTGGGGATACGATGTGTACGCCTCCTAAAGACAAAGGATGTCATACAGAGTCATTTCTTTCTTGACAAGGTAATTGGAGTTAAGTGACTTGCCCAGGGTCACACAAGCTAGTAAATATCAAGTGTCTGAGGCCAGACTTGAACACAAGTTCTCCTGACTCCAGGGCTATACCACCTAGCTGACCCTTATAAAGTAATTTCTAGAGGGAGGGAGAGTAATAGCAACTGGGTGGCTGGGGTGGAGAATCAGGAAAGATTTCATGTAGGAAGTGGTACCAGAGATGCTCTTTAAGGGAGATTGGAGGCACATCTGAGCTGGGGTCAAGGATTGAGTGCAGTCCAGGCTCAGGCACTGAGCACACCTAGGCACAGGACTGGAGAGTGCATAGAGGGGAATGAGATGAAACAAGCTGGAAAGGAAACCAGAAGTCACACTTCATGGAGTCCTTTAAAGGCCCAGAGCACACCCTCAGGAAGGCTGAGTTGGAAAGGCTTTGGATCTAGGTCTAGCAGTGGACCAGAAGAGCTAGCCTGGGGGGTGGTTCATTTCTGGGTGGTGGACCAGCATTTAGTGCATAAATTTGTTTGGACACTGACCTGTAAAATCATCTACCATGGCATAACCTTAACCCTGCTTTGATCAAGAGTATCAAAAATGATGAAGCCACTGTTGCCATGGAGACCCTCTGGAACATCCATCAGCCATGAGACTGCAGGGAGGAGCTTCATGGAGAGGTCTACAGGAGAAGATCCTGAAATAAAGAGATGAAGAAAGCAGGGGCTGAGCTTGTGTGCCCTACTCCATCCTGGTGCCATCTGGGGAAGGATGATGGAGGCATTTGCTGCTTGATGAAGGTAATCCTTGGTGAAGTAACTTGAACAGACTTCAGAGATAATCCCCTTCTCTGTCTCCTTAAAGTCAAAGAAAGAGAGATTCATATTTCAAAGCAAATAAAAAATCTAGACTAGAAAAATTAAGTATCTCAGGGTATCTATGAGAAAGCCTGGGATGAGGGAATTGTCTTTTCCAAGGACCATGGGACCCCATGCTGGAATGCTCTGGTGATATACTCACTGTCCTTCCCTGAGATCTAGCTCCTTTGGTTTTTTGGGGTTTTTTTGCAGTTTATCCACAATGAGGATATAATTCCCATGATCTCCCTCAGTCATCTTACTTATCCCCCTATTCTGGGATCTCCTTACACAGAGAGACTTACATGGTGAATGTCTACCAAGGAATTACCTTTCCAAAGGTACTTGCCTGAACCCTAATCCTGACTTGCGTAGAGGAGATGATCTTTTTGGAAAGTTCATTTACTTCTCTTTGTTTATGCTGTCTCTTGTAAATCAAGTTTGGGTTGGCTCATGACTACTTGTGTAACGACAAAAATGGCATGTAATCTCCTGGCTGAGGAGGTATTCTCTTCTGCCTCCCTACACACCTCTCCCTTAAGGTCAGATGCCCTTCTCATTTTCCAGATTTCCCCATAATCTATTCATGATGCTAGAGCACCGATTTTACAACAAGGATCAGTGATCACTCAATTCTTTTTGTAGAGTGGAGTAGACAATACAATGATGGGGAGAAACACAAGAGAGAAAAAGAAAGAAGTTCACTGGCTACCTAGCATCAAGTGCTTCTGTCTCCCTTGAGACTCTTTCCTCCTTGTGAGAAGGAGCAAAAAGGAAATCTTGGAGGGTTTGCTCAATTAGAGGGGTGGCATCTAGACTCAACTCAGAGGCCCAGGAAGAGGGTGATGCCTGTGGGGAGGTTCATGTTATCTCATTAAACATTACCCTCATCAGTACTTTAGACACCATCATAACCCTCAGAAGCTGCAGTTCAGCAGCTTATCAAAGTCCCTGGGAAAAGACAAAACCTGGTACCTAGTACCAAGATGGTGGATGCCACACCAGGTCCAAAACTGCTTCTTTGCTTTTCCCTTTCATTTCTTGTCTCAGAATACTCCACAAAACCCAGCCCCCAGCCCCCAAGTTCCAGATCAACATCTCACCAGCTGATAAATCACACCCTCTCTTTTGACTTCATTTTCGTCAAGGCAAGTCACGTCAGGTCTTTCCATTGTATCAGATGGCTTCCCAAAGCTCCTCAGAGGCAAAAGAAAAGGCTCAATTTGAGTTCATCATAGATTCAGAACTGAAAGGGACCTCAGAGGTCATTCAATGCAACCACCTAATTTTACAGATGAGGAAACTGAGGCCCAGAGAATTAGAATGGCGTCAATCTCTTTCATCATCATCCTCTCATTCTTTATAACCTTCACCATCATCACCTTCTTCCTTACCATTTTTTCTTAGCATTTTGTCTTCACCATATTCTCTCTCTTCACCTCCTCCTTCATCATCATCATCATCACTCATCATCAGCTTCTTTTTCCTCCTCTTCCTCACCTTCTTCCCTATGAGCACTGTCATTTTTGTACATCCCTTTGCTCTTGTGTCCATTATACCATTTCATGCCCTTCATCCTACTCACGGCCGCACAATCCTCTACCAGCTGGGGCGACTTAGTCTCAGAGCCTCAGAAGTTCAGAATTTGGAAGAGATCTGGAGGCCATTTAGGCTGACGTGTCACTCTGGTAAAGATTCATGACCCTTTGAAAGAACAGATTTCCTCATCCATTCTCTGCCCCTTGGTTTTTTTATCATATATTTTTAAAAGAAAAGATAGCTAAGACATTATACACCTTTCCTCACCTGCACACAGATATTCGATTCTGCCTCAAGCCCTGCCAAAAAAAAGAGGATAAGAGTTCTGCTAAGCACGTAACCCTTCAAATAACTGGCAGAATCATCCCCAAATGGTTCTTTGGATGTTGTTCAGTTGTTTCAGTTGTGTCCAACACTTTATGACCCCATCTGGGGTCTTCTTGGCAGAGATATGGGAGTGATTTGCCATTTCCTTCCATTCATTTTACAAATGAGGAAACTGAAGCAAACAGGGTGAAGTGACTTGCCCAGGGTCACACAGTTAGGAAGTGTTCAATGTCAGATTTGAACTCAATTCTACCTGCTTCCAGGCCTGCCATTCTGTATAGCTGTGTGGAGTTGTTAGGTATATGAGAACAAAGATTAAAGAATCTTAGTTTTAGAGCTAGGAAGAAACTTAGTGATCACTTAAAGCAATCCCTACATTTTCTAGATGAGGAAACTGAGACCCAGAGAGATTATTTACTTCTCTCCACTTAATGCAGTCTATATTCCTGCCCAACTGGTCTGCTTGCTGTAACCCTGAACTTGGCGTTCCATTTCCCACCTCCATGACTTTGCCCTCTCAAGTGAGGGCTCAGCTTCCTTCTTACCTCTTCCTCTTTGCTTCCCCCTAGGTTTAGTTCCGTGGTCACATCCCAGGGGAAGCTTTCCCTGCTCTCTCTGATGGATCGTTCTCTTTCCCTCCCCCAAACAATCGAGCCTAGCACTACATCTGTCATCCCACCTCCGCCATCTGCACCCTCATCAGATTGTAAGCTCCTCCAGGGCAGAAACTTCTTGGTGATTTTTTTTCCTTTGAATTCCCAGGACAAACAAGTGGGCGTCTGACCAGAAAGCGCTTCACAGATGCTCCTGGTCTTTAATGGAATCAAGACACACACCTCCCTTAGAAGGGGGTCCTGGCACCTAGCTCCATAGACTATGGGGGTGTGTCCTTTGCTTATTGAAAAGTTCGTGTGTGTTGATGTTTTTCAAGTTCAGTGTAAAAAGAACGCTTTTTCCAGAATGTCCCCGTATAACTTTACAGAGGAGAACATTAAGGATTTAGCATTTGCTTGAGGTCACTGGCAGGTGACGGAAACGGGCTTTCACCCCAGATCTTTTCATCCAGCCGCACGGTTGATAAGAAAACCCCCAGCGAGAACAGATGACATTGCAGGGTGTTGCATGCAGGCTGAAGCCCAAGCCATGTGCATACCTGCACCTTGGCCTTCCATCAAGGGAGGAGCTCCAACACTTGGCAACTGAGAACAAGCCCTTTTGGAGTCTCCCTTCGGAAAGAGGAACTTAGGCTCTCCTTTTTCAGTCTGCAGAGCAGTGGCTAATTCCACTTCAAAGACACCGTCGATCTGGGTGAGATTAACTCTAAATGATGACTCCCTTCCTCCACACATGCTCTCAGGTCCTAAGAGTACCTCTTAGGGAGAGGCTGGTGTGGTTGGAAAGAACCCTAGGTTTTAGTCATAGCCATATTATACCAGAGAAAACAGAGAAGGGAAAGCACTTGTCCAAGATTATGCAACTGTTAGGCGGCAGGAACACTATTCAAACCCAGATCCTCTGACACCACTATGACTTTCCTCTATACCATAAACTGAGTTCAAATCCTGACTGTAATTTTCTAGCGGCGACCTTGGGCAAGTCATTCTCCCTCAATTTAATTCAAGCAACTGAAGAGATTTAGTTTGGAAAAAAGAAAGCTTAGGCTGAGGGGATATCATAGTTCTTTTCAAATATTCAAAGGGTTTCTTAAAGAAGAGGGACTGGATTTGTTCTCCTTGGCTCCAGAGGGCACAACCACAGATTGAAGGAGCCAACAGTCAGATTTAGGTTCAATGTTAAATACATTTTACCGATGGGTCCTTGATGAAAATGTCATGGGCTGTCTTGGCAAATACATCAGATTCCCCCGTGCTGAAGGTCTTGGAGCAGCCCTGGGAGGATCACACAAGGGTCAGGGAGAGGAGACTCTTGGGCCAGTACCATCTCTTTCCATTCTAAATCTTAGAGTCCTTTGACTCTCTCATTTCCATTTTATTTCATTCTTACTTAAAGCCCTGAGGTGGTAACTTTTCCTCCTTCTGAAGGAATTTGATAGGCTGCAGACGATATCTATGCAGACTCCATTTTCCACAAAGCTTGAGACTGAGACATTGTGGTGATGCCACCCAGAGAGGACTCCAATTGGGCGAGGAGGTTTTGTGTCATAGGAGGTCTAAAAAGGCAGGAGTGGGTCTCACTTGGGGCTGTGGAAAGATGGAGGCTAATGACATAACCATGCTCTTCTGAACTCCAACTTTCCACATGGCAGGTGAAGATAGCTTTAAAAATGGTGGTAAAAGATTTCCCTGAATAACTCTGAGGCCCCTCAGAGTTGAGTGACATGGCAAGACGAACAAGGAAGTGTAGGAAACAGGATAATTTGAGAGTCTAAACTTCAACACTGATGTGGCAAATTTGAACAGGTCTTTCTTCTACCGTGTTGGGAACATGGAGAGACTGAATAGGAAGTTGATTCATGCTTCCCTGTAGAAGGAGGAAATGCAAGGCATTTCAGGATGATAGATCGCATCCCAGAAGATTTATTCTCCAAGTCAATCCGTTGCGATTGTGTTTTAATTAAATGTTCTTCACTTTGGAATTGCTGAGGTACTTGTTATGCTCTTGTCTAGAGATGCCCTAGTTGGGCTCCAGCTGGGTCTTGAGCAGATGATGTTCCAAATAGCACTGTGAATGTGGATGCTACAGATAAAAGAAGAAAAGATGCTTCTGACTCCATCTTCTCTCCTCCAACTGAGGGAACCATGATTTTCCAGTCTTTTCCCCTGATACTCTTCATAAGAAGGATCTGAAATTCTGTGGAATTCCACCAGCTTGGCTTCTGAACTTGAATTAGGTGTTGAATGAAGAGCTCAGTTCCTGCAGTAGAGAGTGAATGCCTTCTGAATATTCAGTAACTCAATTTTCCACTCCTGTTGAGTCATCTACCCCAGCTGTGATGGATGTTTGATACTTTCTGGAATGATTATAGGAAATTGTGTATGGAAAATCCCCTCGAGGCTTTGGGGGTTTTGATTACGTTGGAAATCATTCATATGCATTCTTCTTTCTCAAGACTTGAGCTTCCCAGGAATTTAGGAAGGGCTTTGGGAAAAAGAGGATATCAAGGGGAAAGAAACAACTCTGGAAACAAAGCTGCTGATAGGCAATGAGGGTCATAGCAACTGACGGATATAAGCAAGCACCAAAGATTGTAGTGGACGGTCTGCAAGGGGCCACAGCGTACAAACACAGCCCAACAGAGAAGAGCTGGCTAATAGCCATCATTGATTGCCATTTGGGAAGTTTTCTCCATTACTCATTTCTAAATACTTTAGATACCATGGTCAAGTAGGAAATGCTGTTGGCTCTACAGAAGTTTCTAAATGTTAAAGACGTGGCTGATGTCATCAGCTCCAGGCAGTGGAGAGGGAGCTGGCTTTGGAGCCGGATCATTAGCTCAGATCCTGCCTCTGTCCCTTGCTTTCCATGTAACCCTGGGTAAAATGCTCCTGGCCTCAGTTTCTTCATTTTTGAAATGAGGCAACTGGCTTTAAACTGTTTGTCTTGAATTCCCACTATCCTATGAGTCATTTGGAATAGTCAAACAGAGAAAACCACAGAATCTACTGAGGACCGTTTCCCATACCTGGAGTGCTGCCGAGCCTCTGGAACCCTGCTGCTTGGAAGCCCGAGCTCCTCCCTCCTACAAGAAGGCTTTCCTGATTGATCCCCTAATTGATGTTTCTCAGGCCCTACCAGAATTATTGATGCTTATTACGTATATGTTATATTTGCTTACCTTTGTATGCACAGTTTTTCTCCTAGTAGAACGGAAGATCTAGAAGGGCAGAGACCATTTTGTTTTTCAGCTGGCTGGAAGAGTGGATAAAGTGCTAGACCTGGAGTCAGGAAGATTTCTGGCCACAGATACTTCCTAGTTGTGTGGCCTTGGGCAAGTCTCTTCACTCTGTTTGCCTCAGTTTCTTCATCTGTAAAATGAGTTGGAGAAGGAAATGACAAACCACTACAGTATCTCTGTCAAGAAAACCTCAAGTAGGGTCACAGAGAATTGGACACAACTGCAACTACTCAACCACGACAAACAAAATGGAGGCAACTAGTTGGTAGATAAGGTAGTGTTAAACTTGGAGTCAGGAAGCCCCTGCCTCAGACTATTACTAATTGTGCCACCATGGGCAAGTCACTCAACCACTCTCAGTCTCTGTTTCCTCATGTGTAAAATGGGCACAAATCATGGCATTTCCCTCATAGGTTGTGAGGAAGAAATGAAATGACACGGAAAGTGCTTTGCAAATCTGAAAGCATTATGTAAATACCAGTTAGTGTTATGGCTCTTCCTAGCCTGGGTGCCTGCCTGGCTGGCTGACTAGAAGTAGGACCTTAACTATGTTTGTTTAGATACATTACTTTTCAGTCAATCTACAATATGACACAAACACAGATGTACACACAAGGGTGTGTGTGTGTGTGTGTGTGTGTGTGTGTGTGTGTGTGTGTGTGTGTGTGTGTGTGTGTGTGTGTGTAGCAGGCAGAGTGTGAATCCCAACTAAGATCCCACCACCTAAGGAACAAAGCTGAAAATCCTGGTTCAGGTCCCAATGTAGACTTTCTCTTGTTCATGTGATTTAGGGCAAAGTCAGAAGATCTAGAGATGGCCCAACCTCAGAGATCCTCCCAAACACCTTGCTTTGCAGATGACAAAACTGAGGCCAACAGAGAAGTGAATGTCCCAGGCTCATGGAGGGAGTAAAGTGCAGAGTCTGAACTCTAAAGCAAACTTCTGCATGCTGAATCATGCTGCCTCTGTGATTTTAGTTACCTGGGTTGGAGTTGTGACCTGGACATACTTTCTCCTCTAGAGGGACAGTAGAGAGAACATGGGCCTTGGAGTGGAGAGGACCTGAGTTTGCGTTTGACCTTGAACAAAAGCTGTGTGATCCTGGGAGGGTCATTTAACCTCTCTTAGCCTCCGTTACTTCATCTGTAAAATGGAGTTAATAACAGCCCCTCCCTCACAGGATTGCTGTAAAGTAAAATGAGATACGTATGTAGATCACTTGGAAACCTTAAAGTGAAAAAGAAATGGTGTTATTAATGGCTATTCATATGGCTGGCAGAACGCCTGAGCATGGCCTAAAAATCACAATTATTTTCAGTGTATATCTGTATATTTGTACATGTATGTGTGTATGTATGTATAATATTATATATGTAATATATACATTATATTTTCCTTTTCAGAAAATCTCCCCTTAGGGAGGGCACCACCTTTACTCAGACCAACATTTATTGAGGCAGATTTTAGGTGCAAAGGCAGGGTCTTGTGTCTACTCCATAGAGCATTTGTGGAACTGAACATAGTCCCCCTGGCCTCTTCTGGGGACGTCTATACTTAGCACTGGAAGACTTTGGGGTGGCAAGAGATTTCTTGGTTCCTATGAAGGTCAGTCAAGTGGCTCCATAGTGCACAGAGCATGGGACTTGCAGTGTCATCTTTGTGAGTTCAAATCTGGCCTCAAATACTAACCAGCTGTGTGACCCTGTTTGCCTCAGTTTCCTCATCTGTAAAATGAGCTGGAGAAGGAAATGGTGAACCACTCCAGGCTCTCTGCCAAGAAACTCCAAATGGGGCCATGTAGAGTCAGGCATGGCCGAAAACAGCTCAACAAACAGGCCTGACTGGGTAGGCAAAGACAAAAAACGAGAGAGACCCTGTCCTGAAGGAGCTTACGTTCTATTGACTCTTTTTATCCTTTATGTTCATGTACTTACATTGAAATGCATGGGCTGAGGAAGGAATAAGTGACTGAATAAAGAGAAAGAAACTGAAAATGGAGAAAGAGGTTTTGGAGCTGCACAGAACTGAGTGGGGTCAAAGTAAACCCTGGAGCACTGAAACGTGATTAGGAAATGTTTGACAAGATAAGAGTACAAAACGGTATCGTGCCAGTGTAACAGTAATAACCGCAGTCACCTACTCCAAACGTGGTCTCCTTTTATCTTTCCAACAGGCAGATGCTGTTATTGGGATGGTTTTCTAAGTCAATCTGCCCCCTGCGGACCAAAGCCCCAAGTGGAGGAGAACTGGAAGGAGTGGATTGAGCTAAAGGAGAAGAGAAAAGGCAGCTAAGATAGAGAGAAGGGGCATGTAGAGAAGAAAGCAAGTGATGAGAGGAGGGAAGGATTTGGGGGGAGGAGAAGGATCCTGGGTAGTGTGGCTTCAGCTCAGGATCTAATCCTCCCCGACTTCCTCCAAGACCCTCTCACCTTGTACAGGAAGCCCCTCACCCATCACCCAGGGCTTGCCTTCTGCTGATTTTCTCCAGTTAACCCTGTATGTGTCTTTTTTGTCCACCTGTGTTTGCATGCTTCTTTTCCCTGAAAGACTGGGAGCTCCTTGAGGGTAGAGTCCATGTTTTTTGCCCTTCTTTGCATCTCCAGAGCTTAGCACAGTACTTGGCACAGAGTAGGTGCTCATAAATGCTTGTTAACTTGACTGACAATAACCATAATAACAGTGAAAGTGGCATTTATGTTACTTTTTTCCTTTTTCAAAGTGTTTCACGACCATTAGCCCATGAATCTCTGGGTAAGCCTGTGGGCTAGGGGCCAAAGGTTGTAGGCAAGTTGTAGGCAACCAGGAGGTGTGGCCAAGATAGATGAACAGGTGTGGAGTCAGGAAGACCTGAGTTCAAATCTAGCTTCCGATGATTACTAGCTGTGTGATCCTGGACAGGTCACAATCTTTATTCGAAGCGATCTCCTCAAATACAAAATGGGCATAATAAAAGTGTTTCTCTCTTGGGACTGTTGTGAGGATCACGTGATATGGTATTTATAAAGTACTTAGCTCAGTGCTAGCATATAGTAGGTCCTACATAAATGCTAATGCTCCTGCCCTACTCATTTTAAGAAAAGCATATGTATTCAGTGGAGACAGAGGTCCAATGCTGAATTCTCCTCTTGACCTCTGCAGCTAGGTAGGAGCTGAGCATTTGGGGTAAGGGGAGAGGGACTGGAGGGGATGAGGGAAAGAGGCATTACCTGAGCAGGGGGCAGGAAGCTAAGCGTCAGGCAGCCAGGTAGTACAATGGATGGTGCCCTGGACGTGTGATCAGTAAGGCCTGCCCTTTGAAGGTCCCCAGGGGTCAGATCTACCAAGCCATTACAGTGAGTGATAGCTGTGTGACTCTGAGGAGGTCATCTCCCTTAGCTTTCCTCTCTCTAAAATGGGGATAATAATGACACCCACCTCCTAGGGCTGTTGTGAGGACATGAGACATTTCTAAAGTCACTTTGCAAACTTGAAAGCACCATATAAATGCTAGCTATTGGGATGACCCCTCCTGTATGTCCCTTCCTGTCCATGTGTCTCTAACAGTTGGACTCTGTGACTCTGAGGATATGGAGAATATTATTTATTGGCTTACAAAACAGGTGCAGCCTGGGACTCCGTGTTCTGTGTTTCCTGTTCTTGGACCTCTCCCCTGCCCACACTATCTGGACTCTTCCCTGAGGGATCTCCCTGGGCCATGAGTGACAGTGCTCAGGCTCTGCTCACGCCCTTGTTCCTGGAACTGTTCTTTGAGAATGGCAAACAGGGTCTCTGAAGAGCACCAGGGGTGCTGCTGGTTCCCAGGCTGGGGCAGGCATGCGCTGGGATCAGCTTGTTTCACATGCACTATTGCAATCAGGGATACACATCAACTTTTCAGGCCCAGCTGCTGAGCCACAACCCTCTCAGTAAAAGAGTGGAGGCAAAACAAAGACGATGAGGATGAGGATGAGGATGATAATGATGATAACCTAGCAAAAAGTTGGGGAAAAAATGGGAAAAAAAAACCCCAAGAATCCTGTTGGCCTTAGAAATTCACCAGTAGGGACTCTGCCTTCTCTGCCTTTCTCTTGGGAAGTCGCGCTCTCTCTCTCTCTCTCTCTCTCTCTCTCTCTCTCTCTCACACACACACACACACACACACACATATATTCACACACACTCATACTCTCATCCCCACACACAAACACACACTCATACACAGATACACACTCATACTCTTTCACACAAACACTAACACACACTCACACACACATGCATACATACACAGAGTCAGGCTTCCACCCCCACCAGCTGGCCTTTTCTTCTCTGTCCGTGTTATTTCCTTACTACTCTGCCTGTCAAATGTGCAAACTGAAAGAGCTTTTCAGCCTTTTGTGGAAGAATGAGAACAATATAGAAATGACGAGAAGCCAGGAGCTTTGCACAGCTTGACCACAGATAAACAGAGGAGAGGAAGTGGGTGAGCCAGACTCCAGGAAGGGCCACTTGACTTATGAAATGGCCTCTTTAAGAAGAGCAGGTGCCTCCCTGGCAGCCCCCACACCCCCAAGCCATGCAGCTGGGGCTCCGTATGGGCTGTCTGTCAACAGAAAGGGCCCAGTGAGGAGGAGGAGGTGCTACATTGGGTACCCAATGCTAATGGAATAACTGAGGAAGCTGAGACCCAGATAGATTAAGTAACTCATCCACAATCATGCAGGGAGAGCTTTGCCAAAGCAGAGATGTAACTAGGGCAAGGCAATGTGCACTTTGTCCTGGGGCACCAAAAGTTAGAGGATGCTAACAATACTTATACATTTCATGGAGCATAATTTTAGGGGTAGAAGGGATCTCAAAGGTCACCCAGTCCAACTCTCTCATTTTACATATGTGGAAACGGAAGCCCAGAGCAGGCAAGTGAATAATGCCCAACATCACACAAGCAAGAGTCTGGATCCTTTCAGCCAGATAGAAAGAGATGAGTTTAACACAAGAAACACTGGCCAAATTGTAGGTATGCTCCTCTTCAGCCTAGTCCTGCCCTGCTTCCTGTAAGGCAGTTAGGTGGTGCAGTGGATAGAGCACTAAAGACAGAAAGTCCTGAGTTCAAATTCAGTTTTGTACACTATTCAGTCTTGCACTGCTATGTGACCCTGCAAGTCATTTAGCCTCTTGGCCTCAGTTTCCTTGCTTGTAAAATGGAGATAATAATAGTGCCCATCTCCCAGGGTTGTGGTGAGGAAAAAATGATATAGAATTTGTAAAGAGCTTTGCAAACCTTAATGCTCTATATAAACTCTGACTACTACTATTAGCTGGGGCAGCCAGGTAGCAGAATGAACAGTATACCAGGCCTAGAGTCAAGAACACCTGAGTTCAAATCCAGCCTCAGACATTCGCTAGCTGTGTGTCCTTGGGCAAGTTACTTTACTCTGTTTGCCTCAGTTTCCTCATCTGTAAAATGACCTGGAGAAGAAAATGGTAAACTACTCCAGTATCTTTGCCAAGAAGACCCCCAAAGTATACCATGAAGAATTGGACAGGCTTGAAAATGATTTTACAAACAAAAAATTATTATTAGTTATGGCAGGGGCTTCCCAAGGGCCCAGGATGTCCTATTTTTTTTTCTCATAGGCCGATGTACCTGGGGTCTTTTCCTCAAAAGCTAGATGTCTCTCCCCTTGGTTTACACCTAAAACTGAATTTGGTTTTGCCCTGGGTACAAGAATCTAGTTATATGTCTACAGGGAGAAGGAGCCATCAGAGGGATCTTCCCATTCAAGGAGCAGAAGAGCATAATGGAGATAGTCAGGAACAGGGGTTCCTCACTTCCTTTTGGCTGACCACACATGACTCAAGGCTGAAAGGCCTTGGTGTTTTGTTACAATATAGAAAGTCCTGGTGGGTCCCTTAGTACCCCCCTCTTCAACTTTGTATTCCTTTCCTCAGTGTAGGTGACCAAACACTGATCTTGAGGTGGATGTGTTAAGACAGCATTATGAGTCCTAGAGGTCCAAAGCCCCTGGGCCCATTGGCTGGAGGTGATTGGCGGCAGTGCAAGTTTCTGAATCTGAGAGGATACCGTTGACAAAGCTCAAACTCTAGCCTGGTTTCCCAGAAGACTCACATGCATCTGAAGACAATTATTTGAACAGGGGTAGAGCTGAGGTGAAATGCAAAAATGCCTTTTCAGCAGTCTCATAAAATGCTGTCTCTCAGGAGAATATAACAGTAGTTATAAGTAGGGCGTGTTTAAATCTTTCTGTTACATGAGCAACCTTGTGAGACTTGGGTGTTAAGCATTTCTTTTGCACAGAGTAACTAAATAGCTGTCCCATATCTGATGTATATCGCACATTGAATACTTTTCTGTTCCTTGCTTTGGGGAGGCCGTAGGCATGAGCTAAATTAAAGGACTAAGTAACTTTTCCTGCTTTAATGGGATGTAAAAAGTCAGAGAGTATGAGAAAAGGAGACTGACTTCATTTAAGTGAACAGGAAACCTCAGTACTAAACCTGGTTCAGTTCTTGTGCAGGACTTAGAGGGAGCTCCTTAGCAGAGCACGAACTCCCTGCAGTAATCCTACTTGTTAGAGCAGCATAGAAAAGTTTAAAGACAGGAAAATCTGGGTTCAGATCCCATGTCTAACACTAGCTGCACCACCATGGTAAGTAACTGAACCTCTCAGCCTCAGTTTCCTCATGTGCAAAATAGTTCTAGTATTTATTTCTCAGGGTTGTGGGGAGGCTTAAATGAGGTAAAATTTATAAAGCACTTTGCTAACTTTACATGTATCAGTTATCATTATTTAAAGAAACTTTGCTGTGACTTTTGATGAAGTGAAGGATCCAAGTCACTCAACCTCCCTGTGGCTCAGTTTTCTCATCTGTAAAATTAAGGGATGGGTATGTTGACCTCTGAGGGACTTTTCAGGTCTAAATGTATAGACCCAGGATTCTGTGAATGTGAATAAACCACACATCTCTCATCCATTTTACAAGGTCAGATGTCTGCCCACACTATTAATTTGTAGCTGTTTATTTTCTCAAGCATGCACATCTGTGTGGCCTGTGTTTATGCAGATCATGAGAGGTTGTTAGGATTTTAGGTGCAAAAAAAGAGAGAATCGGTGACTCATGTAAATACTAGGACTCCCCAGACCTTCAGTCTCTCCCTTGACTAGATTCACCAACTCCAAAGTCTAGTTTACTTTTTAAATAAGATTTCAGCCTGATTAAGGCAGCCAAAGAGGCCACCAATGTGTTGTCTCCAGTGACAGGTATGTCCTGAAAATACAAATCCAACGCAAATGAACAGGGAGAGGAACCACTTGGTAAACAGAGTCCTTGGCTCTAGAAATACAGAAACTTTGTTCAAGAGGCTCGTAGATTTTGAGTTGGAATATATTTCTAAGGCTGCCTAATCTAGACCCTTTGTTTTATAGGCAAGGAAACTGAGACCTAAACAAGTTAAATAATTATTAATAATAATAATGGCTAGCATTTGTATAATGTTTACTATGTGCCAAGGACTGTGCTAAGCACTTTACACTTATTACCTCATTTGATTCTCATGACAACTCTGAGAAGCAGGTGTTATTATCATCCCCATTTTACAGATGAGGAAACTGAGGCAAACAGAAGTTAAGTGACTTGCTCAGGGCTACATAGGTGTACTACTACTTTTACTAGAATAACTACTGCTACTACTATTACTGCTCCTACTACTACAACTACTACTACTACCACTCTGAAGTAACATTTAAGGTTTGCAAAAGCACTTCACAAATATTATACCATCTGAGCCTCATAACAACCTTCAGAGGTAGGTGCTCTTATTATCCCAATTTTACAGAGGAAGAAACAAGGCAGACAGTGGTTAAGTATCTTGTTCATGACCATGCAGCTAGTAAACGTCAGAGGCTGGATTTGAACTCAGGTCCTCTGACTACAAGTCCAGTGTTCTTTATTTTGTGTCATGCTAAGTATGTAATGATGATAGCTCACATTCACAAAGAGCTTTCCTATGCTATATGTGCTAGTTCTCCTTAGCCTCATTTTACATGAGGAGAAGTAAAGACTCAGGGAGTGGAATAGCCCGACGTCCCATAACTGCTAAGTGTCAGAACCAGGACTCAGAGGTTTTCCAGACAAGCTTTTTCCCCCATACTGCTTTGCCTCTAGCTCCTCCCATAAGTTAAGTGAGCCTGACAGTGGAGACATGGAGGCTCAGATCCAGAAAACCACATTATTTGCCATTAAAAATAATTTAAATTTCCTTTGTATACGCATATGAGTACCACACTAAAGATACCCTTAGAATGATAAGCACCTTGAAAACCATCTGATCCAATCTTCTCATTCTACAGATGCAGAAACTGAAGTCAAGGAGAGTTGAGCAAGTTCCCTAAAAGTTATGCAGGCAGTAGAAATCAAGAATGGGATTTGAACTTAAGTCCTGTGAGTCAGTGCCTTTTCCACCACACTCTATTGTCTTCCTTGGACTGATCATGATAATGGCATAGGTTTTAGTTTCCCCACCATTTTAGGGGTGCTGAAGTCCAGCTTTTCAAAACCTGTAGTGCCTTGAACTAAAGTCACTCCTCTGGATGTGGGGGGACCAGAACAGATTATGATGGGACTGTCACCTCCCTTACTTCTGGATACCAGGACTCATTTAGTACAGCCCAAAACTGTATATACCCTAAAGCGGCATAGGAATCTTTTATAATAAAAGTCCATGGATCATGCTTAGAGATGCCCTTCCTGTGGGAAGTTTGGGACCTGAGATTCTGGCCAACACTGGCTTTCCTGATCTTAGGCAAATGAATACCTGGAGATGAATGTTTCCAGGTTGGGAAGATCCTATCAGATTGGACTTGGCTGGTGGCAGAAATTTCTACATTAGAGAAGATGGATAGCAACCAGAGGATTGCCCAAGCATGCGCCGACTTTTACCAGCAGAAGGTACCAGCAGCTGTTAGTACAGTGCCTAGTCGAGGTGAAATGCGAAATGAAAACCGTTTCATGTTCTTATGAGGTTAAATTCTGCTTTTTGTAACAGTATTTATATTACTGAATTCTGTTCAAATTATTCTATTAATGTCTACTCTGGTTCTTTCATGTTTAGAATGCCTTTGCATGTAGAAATGAATTGCTTTCCCTACTCTCATACATATTATGCACTGAGTACCTCTTATACCCACCCGCTCTTTGAGAAGACCTGTTCCAACCATTGCTTTGGTTTTAAGCAGGTTCCCAAAGGGCAGGTTGGGAGGACTTAACTAGCCAATGGTTGCGTGAAAGAGAAACGCAATCCATACAGCTGTAGACATTAAACCTCCAAGGCTAAACCCAGTCCAGACCACATTCTTGGGTGCAGAGCAAAGAGTCACAGGGGATAAGCTGGCATGGATGATACTTATTTGGTATCACTGGTTATTGCTGAGTCATTTCAGTTGTATCTGACTCTCTGTGACCCCATTTGAGGTTTTCTCAGCAAAGATATTGGAGTGGTTTGCCAGTTCCCTCTCCAGTTCATTTTACAGACAAGGAAACTGAGGCAAACAAGGTTATATGACTTGTCCAGGGTCATACAGCTAGTAAGTGACTGAGATCAGATTTGAACTCAGGAAGAGGAGTTTTCCTGACTCCAGAACTAGCACACTATCCACTGAGTCACCTAGCTGCCAAAAAAAAAAACCCAAAACATTTAACATAGCTTATGAACGCTGTTGGCTGTTCAGTCCTTTTAGTCACATCCAACGCTTTGTGACTCTCTTTGGGGTTTTCTAGGCAAAGATACTGGAGTGCTTTACCATTTCCTTCAGCTCATTTGACAGATGAGGAAACTGAGGCAAACAGGATTAACTGATGTCTAGGA
The DNA here is from genome assembly GCF_028372415.1 of Notamacropus eugenii. Classification (NCBI taxonomy): domain Eukaryota; kingdom Metazoa; phylum Chordata; class Mammalia; order Diprotodontia; family Macropodidae; genus Notamacropus; species Notamacropus eugenii. Next base: position 528,078,506 of record NC_092873.1, read on the forward strand.
TCACACAGCTAGCAAGTATCTAATGTCATATTTGAACTCAGCTCTCCACACTCCAAACCTGTTGCTCTGTATGCTGTGCCACCTAGCTGCCCTCGCTTGCATCACTGGAAGGAACATCTAAATTGATGAACTCACAGATTTTTTGAGTTGAGTGGAGAAAAAAAATTCTCATAATTGGAATGTTCTTTCATGGAAGAAATAAGTTCCAGCTACATGGAGGTCTTCAAGCAACAGCTGGGTGACCCCTTGTTGCATATGGCAGTGAGGGGAGTCCTTTTTACATACAAGTTAAAGTAGTTCGCTTTTGAAGTTTCTTCCTACTCTGAAATTCTGTTTCTTGTTGGAGGCTGATGCCATAAATTTATTGTGTAACCTTGAATTGGTCACTACCTTCTCTGGGGCTGTTTCTTCAAGGAAAAACCAGGGATTTGAACGTGATTGTTACACAGGAACTGCCTTTTGTTTCTGGTTGTATCCCCAACATTTAGCACAATGCTTGGTACGGAAGAGGTGCTTCATAGATTTTGATTGATGGGAAGATCCGTACCTTCCAATTCTAGTAGTTTATGACACTATTTTCTAAAGTACCAAAAAGAACCTGTAAAGAAGTGCCCACAGCAAGACCTCCACATGGTCTGGAGGTCATACTGAGTTCTGGAAGGGTATGGTAACAGAACACAAGCGTAGGCAGTGTCTACCATACTGGAGAGCCTTCAGGGGTAGTCCTGACAATAATTTGAATCTGTTTTCCAAGGATACAACTAGCTGGTACCAGGAGGATCTTCAGCACTTGAACAGCCCATTAGAAATGAAATCTTTGGCCACAGCTACTTAAGAAACAAAGGGAAAATTCAAAAATGGCCTTGGGCCTGTGCCTCTCTTTTTGTTTTTGCAGTGACAGTGGCAGAGTCATTGAAAAGGGGGCAGAGGGAAAAAGTAACCAAGAGTTTAGAATTTCCTTTATTTTTTCTTTAGCTCTATGCCCCCAGCCAGAGAGGGAAGTTCTGGCAAAGCACTTCAGTGTTCAATCTAGCTCTCTCCTCCTGGGATGTTCCACCTTCAGTGACCTCCTCCCTCCTGTATTTCTAACAATTACACTCCCACTAGCCCAATTAGCAGATGCTGTGGTTAATATTGTTTATTAAGACAAAGGAACTATTTAAAACAAAGAAAGGCAAACAGACTTTCCCTATGCTCAGAGGAAGAGACTTCAGGTTTCCATAAGGAAAGTCAAAGGGAGAGAGAAAATATAGAATGATGTCTTGGGATTTGGGAGGGGGAGGGGCATTGAACGTTCCACAAAGCTTTTGTCCAGATGCTGTCATTCTAGATTGGCCCAAGTGCCCTTCTCTCAGAGTCCTGGCTCTTCTTTTTGCAATAACAGTTGCCTCTCCCTGTGTCTCAGTTCTTCTAGCACTGCATGACGTCTTAGAGGTTCCCTGTCTTCTTGTCCCAGAAAGAACCAGGCTCTTCTCTGAGTCTCCCTCTTGGACTCACTGAACCACTTTTTTGAAGGAAACATGGCCTGTCACTCTTCAGCCATAACACTGCTTCCTTTTTGATTCACTAGAGGTTTTTATTCATGCCTCACAAAAGGATCCCTTGATATGGCCCAATTTTTTTTTACAGTTAATTTAACAGTTAATTATCTGGTTCTTTTCTGTGATTAGGTCAGAGAAAGATCAGCTTCCTTATACTGGATTAAGTCAGTGACCTTTTCTCTTATACTTTAATCCTCAAGTTTAAGAGCCCAAAGACTTGGAAACCCGACAAAATTCTGCCTCCTATACATTAGGAATACTTTCTTTAAAAAAGAAAGTTACGAGGTTCTGGACATGGCAGGCACTGTAGGGCAACACAAAAGGAAATAAAACATATCATAATAGAAAATAACTGTTTACCAGTTTGGAAATCATTTCCAAACTGGCGATCTTTGTATAGTCAGAATACTGATGTGTTAGAGCAAAGTTCCACATTGTACCAAATCAAAATAAGGTGTAGGATCAAGACAGTGACAACCTTTCCTCATTGAAACAAGTTATTGATGCCATAGAGAGGCAGTGTGGAGACAGTTTTGGCTCCACCTCAGAAAAATCTGGGATCAAGTCTTACCTTTGACACATGCTAGCTGTGTGACCCTTGGGAAATCACGCAACATCTTGGTGCTCCGGGTGACCAGACAAGACCGTAAGGTGCAGGTGAGCTGTTGTTCTGCCTTAACTCAAGGAACTTTCACCCTGAAAAGTTCCATTTACTGAGGAAATTTAGCTGATATTAAACCCATGTAACCAAATCAGCTGCTGCAATGAAGAGGCCCATGAAAGCTAGGCAGAACTTCCAAAAGCAAATGCTTAACAAGTAGAGAAATATGGCAGCCAAGTCAATGTTACTTTGAATTAACTTGTTTGTAAAATCGTATACAGGATGTTCTTGGAAGAGAGTGAGCAGCATTGCTTTAGAAAGCAGCAGAATAGGAAGGGAAGGAAAACCAAGTTTAAAGCAAGCTTGCCAGAGGAATCAATTGAGCCAGATCCACCCTAAGAGCGTTTAAGAAGGAAACTCTAAAGGAGGAAAATAAACAGACAAAAAAAAGATCTGCCTACATTTTTGTAATGAGTATTTCCTCCATCATAGTGGAGAATCACCACATTCTACTATTGTAACCCTAGATGCACTGTGGGATTAAGTAGAAATGGTTTTAAAGAAAAGCAGGAAGTAAAATTAGACCACATACAGAGGAGGCTGGGCAGTGGGATGGTGCATTGTATAGAGGGCTGGAACTAGAGTCAGGAGGACCTGAGTTCAAATTCAGCCCCAGACACTTACTAGGTGGGTGACCCTGGGCAAGTCACTTCACCCTTGTGCCTCAGCTTCCTCATCTGTAAAATGAGCTGGAGAAGGAAATGACAAATCACTCCAGGGTCTTTGCCAAGAAGACCCTAAATGGGAGTCAGATAGGACTGAAAACACCTAAAAGTGAATGCAGTGGTTGCAAGTAGCCTCAGTCTACATCAAATGGTGGGCTGTGTCCTAGATGTACCATATTTCTATGGAAAGAGTAAAACACTATGCAGTTTGTTTTCACATGGGCATTTCCTTATGCCATTTAGCCATTTTCTTGGCTAACCCTAACCCTAAATGTGTGAATGACAGGGTTCAATAAAGTGAGGAGGTGGGTGTTTCCTATAGGTAAAAGATAAAAAGTTAATCTGGATTGGGTGAATCCACAGTAGCCACACCTCTTAGACCAGTTAGAAGAACCCAGCATTCCAGAGGGAGGTCACTATCACCCACTCTTAAGAGCTATAGAGAACTTGGTGGTTTGTTACCCACTCCTCCCTCAAGAAAGAGTCAAGTCCATAACTCTAGGATGAGTTAAGTGGTTAGTAATGCCCCCTACTGGTTAAAACAGATTAGGAAATTGAAGCCCTCTTGTTCAGTCAAGTCCGAATCTTCTTGACCCTATTTGGGAGTTTTCTTTGCAAAAGTACTGGTTTGCCATTTCCTTCTCCAGCTCATTTTACAGATGAGGAAACTGAGGCAAACAGGGTTAAGTGACCTGCCCAGGATCACACAGCTAGTAAGTGTCTGAGACTAGATTTGAACTCATGAAGATGAGTCTTCCTGACTCCAGGCCCGGCACTATCCACTGTACCACCTGGCTGTCTGCTTGGTACATAATAGATGCTTAATAAAGCTCATTGACTGACTGACACTGGAGAGTCTGGTGCTGAGTTTATCACTGACTTTGAGGAGATTTTTTTGTATCAACAACTCTTATTATACTACCTTAGTAAACATCCCTTTCTAAAAACTAATTGTCAACTTCACTAACTGATTTCAATGAATGATCATTAGAGAAAGCATGCCAGTAGAGGCTTTTTTAGTTCTAGAAAAACCACCCTCAAGGAAGATGGAGAAGCCACTCTGGGGAAGCTGACCTGCTAGACCGAGGGAGGATTGGGTGAGGAGGTCCAGAACAAACATCACGCAACAAATAAACACTTGTTGGAACATTGAATTGAATGAGAACTTCATGGCCACAGGGATGGCACTATGGGTACTGCCCTCCAAAGAGGCCTGGGTTTAATTACTACCTCAGACATACAAGCAAAGGAAAGGTAGGCAATTTTGTAAGCCCTCTCTATCTCAGTTTCATCATTTCTGAAACCGAGTTTGGGAGCACTTACCTGGAAGGGATGTTGTGGGATCAAATGAGATGTAAAATACTAGATACATGGTGACTGTTATTATCATAACTGGCTCTGTGGTGCTCTGATTAGGAATTCAAAGCATGCTCACCAAAGGCATCTGCCATCATGGGAGCTCCCCAGAGATGACGAGGTCCCGTGACTAGGGAGGAGATTGTTCTGGTGCATCAGGGGACAAGATCCTCCTATGATCCTGCAGCCATGATGGGGAGAGACAGGCAGCCTTTGTGTTCCCTCGGTCACCCATGTAAGGCCCCCCAGCACGCTGGGGTAGGTGGAGAACCACCCATGGAGAATTCAGCTGAGCACACTGAATAAAGTCCCACGGGAGAAGACAGCACGATGTGTTGGATGGGTTGTAATCTATATATCCAGAGGGACTACCCACTCAGTGAGATCACAGATCCATTGAAATTCATAAAAGAAAATGTGGTTAGCAGAAGACTGTAAAAAAGGAAAAAAAAATGAAAAGCTCAGTCTTTCTCTGGCAGAGGATGGAGCAACAACAAATTCCTACTTAATCCTTCCCCTCTGTGGTTCAGCATGTCTGACTGTCAATGACCCCATTTGGGGTTTTCTTGGCACTGACACTGGAGTGGTTTAACACATCACTTTACAGATGAAGAAACTGAGGCAAACAGGGTGAAGTGATTGACCCAGGGTCACACAGCTAGGAAGCATCTGAGGCCAGGTTTGAACTCAGGTCTTCCTGATGGACTCTCTACTACGCCACCTAGCTGCCTCTTCCCTTCTTTTCTGGATTCCCTCCAATCATACCTACCTTCTCTCCTTATTTTTTCAAAGCCAGAGATTTTTCCCAATCTTCCCATCCCCTGAATTTTTCCCTTCCCCTGGTCCATGCCTATATATACTCAAACCTAGACACATGTACACATACATATGTATGTATGTATGTATGTATGTATGTGTATATATGTATACACACATGTATTTTAAAGACATCACAAGCGGTATCTTATGATGTCCTGATTAATGTAAACCAAGTTTCAGAAGGAGTTTCTTCTTGATTTTTTTCTATATACAGGTTAACGTAGGATTCTACGTCTAGAGCTGGGACCCCCTCCTTTTTCAGATGAGGAAACTGAGGCCAAGGGAAGGTAGGGGTGAGATTTGAACTCAGGTCCTCTGACTCCAAAGCTAGCACTCCATCTACTGTATCTCAATACCATGCTTCACTGATTTAGCTTCTAGGATGGGACCTATTTTCCTTCCTATTAAGTAGAATGTTTCAGTGAGGCACCTGGGTAATCCTAAACCCCTTCAATGTTTCCACACAGGCTGTTTTATTCCTCTTCTCACACCCTTTGGAGAATTTCTGGATGCTACGAAAGTACAACTCAGGTGCAGCCTCCTAAGTAAGGCCTTTCTTTCTCCTCAGCCCCAACCCCATTTGTTAACACCTTCTTCCTATTTAAATTACTTTGCATTACTTTTGTAATGGAGGAGGTAGTTATAATCATTGAAAGACCCAAATGTAATGACAAGGTGTTAATGAGGTGTTAAATTAACTGTAAAAGATGCCTCAAAGCCTCTGATCCCTCTGGGGCTTTAATTAGCTAAGCTCTGAATGAATAGAAGCATTTTGAGTGGAGAGGGGGAGAAATAGAAGGTTGGAGCTATCTATGAAAGAAGTGCCTTCAGGAGAGGAAAAGGGAATTTCTCTCTTCTCAAACCACATTTTCGCTTCAGACTCCATCACGTTGGCCATGGAGTTTAGGAGATATCCCTTAGAAAGCAGAGACACCCACTCTGGACAGACGTAGCAACAAAGAAATTTGTCAAAGGGAGGGAGGAGATTCAAAAAGTATGATCCTGGAAACAAAGAAGAAAGCTGGTTATGCGGAGGAGCAGACCCTGGGAACCCAGGTGGGCAACGTACCCAGAAAAAACTCCGCACCCAATGAGAATCTTGTGTGGACTTTCTGAAGACTATGGCTTTCTAGGCCCCTTGATACCAAGATTTTCAACTTGTCTTAGCCATACGCTTAACCCACACCGTGCCTCATTACCATTATGCTCTAAGTTGGAGTCCACTCTTTCCATCAGTGATATGTATATTTGTAAAGAGCACACATTCAGTTTTGTGGGGACACTATTTCGTAACTATTGTTCTCACTACTCCAATGGAGTAAATGCCTTTGCTGAGAGTTAATTGAATCTACTGACTGATTGCTAGTGGGGAGCACACTGGTAGGGGCTCAGAACAGTACAACTCTGCAGGGTTACCTCTGGAATTCAAGGCATTGCTTGGCCTCTGGGACCCAACCTGTAAATGAGAAGTGCCTGGAAGGAGTAGCTACATTTTACATATTTGTGCATGGCATTGACATCCCACTTCTCACTCCCAGCAGAAATAAACTCCTTAAGGGCAGGGACTGATTTTTTCCTTCTTTTGGTGCCAGTCTGTCTCTAGCACCCAGCACAGGGTCTGGCACATTTTCTTAGCACAGGACCTATGGTTTCACTGTTACAGAGAACACAGATGAAGAAGTTCCTTCTGCCAATGAAAATGGGCTCCAGTTCTTCAGCTTATAGTGATAGATAATTGCCTGGGGGGCCGGGAAGTGCCACAGACTATTTGACCTAATGGTAGAGAGTCACCCTGGGGATTAGGACAGCCTGAGTTCACAGTCCTGTCTCTGACATATTTGGATCTGTGTGATCCAAAGCAAGTCACCTAACCCACCAGTGTTGGGTTCATAATAGGAGCTTAATAAATGCACATAATTTGAATTGAATGAGGACATTTGCTAAGCAACACACAGCTAACAGGTGGAGATTGTAGAATGGAGATGGCTTCTGCTTAAATATCAGAGCACCTGACTGTGTGACCTGGGGCAAACCAATTCACCTCTAACCCTAGTAACTATTACTTCTAGGGTCAGTTGGTTGTAGGCATCTGTGTGTTGCCCTATGTAAGATATATGGGTCCTCATGGGTTGGCAATTCATGGGGAGATGTAAATAAACATCTCTGGAGTCTTGCCCACTCCTCTTAAAGGGAGATTTTGATTCCTGCCTGGAGGGGAATGGGAAAAGGGACCTCCTTCATGAGGGCCTTTTCCAACATGAGGCTGATTGATGTTCTTTGGGAGAATATACCCCAAAATATACAATGTGAATGAGCTTCTCTATTGGGATTGAAGAGAAAGAGAGAAGAGATAGAGAAACACAGAAAGAGAACAGAGAGAGAGAGAGAGAGAGAGAGAGAGAGAGAGAGAGAGAGAGAGAGAGAGAGAGAGAGAGAGAGAGGAAGAGGGGCACCTCAATTTCAAGTAAGGGGAAATTTCCTAAGTCTTCAGGAAAGCAAGGTAGAAATCAGGGACATGTTCTCTTGTCTGTCTGCCATGTCCAAAGTCTTTTCTTTCTTTATCTCTGCAGATCCTTCCATGAAGAGTCGGAACTGAGTGTGTCCTTCCTTAAAGCAAGAGTGAAGAAGAATGTCTGTCCTTTTCCAGTCTCCTGAGCCAATTCAATCTTACACTTATTTACGTAGCGCTTACTAGGTGCCAGGTAGTGTGATAAGTGCTTTAAAAATCATTATCTTATTTGATCCTCATAACAACCCTGGAAGATAGAGAGTATAAAAATTATCCCCATTTTACAGATGAGGAAACTGAGGCAAATAGAGGTTGAGTGACTTTCAAAGGGTCACCCATCTGTCTGAGGACAAATATCTGTCCTGGAACCAGGAATATCTGAGTTCAAATCCTATCTTAAGATGTGACCCTAGGTAAGTCATTTGACTTATGTAAGCCTTAGTTTTCTCATCTGTAAAATGAGGGATAATCATAACAGCTATCTCCCACAGTGTTGGGAGGCTCTAATGAGATAATACATGTAAAGTGCTTAATTTTAAGTATGGCATGAATATTACTAGCTTGTCCCTGAAGTTTCTTGTAACTCTGGATTCTGGGATTTTGTAAACTTTCAGTTCCCTGTCACCCAAAAGGTCTCTTAGGAGCAAAGCGTGGATGATGGACTGTCATATGGGGGTGAAGGGACCAGAGAGGCCTTCCAAGTCCCCTGAAGCCACCTGGGAGGGGATGTCCCCTGCTCCATTTGCCTATAAGATCAGCCCTATAATAGAGTAAGGAAAAAAGTGCCCACAAAGTCTTGGAAGCTGATGAAAGGAAAAGGAAGGAAGGAAGAGGTTGTGGTTGGAGGGGGTGCGAGAAGCTCGGGAGTCTGTCTCTCCCGTAGCCTGTCGAGACCCCTTTGCCAGGTCCCTCTCGGTGCCCATGAGCCAGACTCCTGGAGAGTTTCCTTCAGAGAGTCTCAGGCTCTGGAATTTACTCAGCCTCAAGCATCACTTGATCTTGGAGGGGGGAACCAGAGGAAATGACTGGCCCACAGATGACGGGGAAGGCTTGGAAAGGCAGGAGAGTTGTTCATGATGCCTGCCCAGAGATAGAGCCTAGTCCCAGTGGGATGAAACTGTGGTTTCTGTCAAAGGCAGCTTGTTTACATAAAATTCTTGGATTGGTCTTGTTTCATTTTAAAACAAAACACAACCCAAGCTGCCCAAGCCACTGGGAAATGGACCTAAGCATAGAACTATGTGCTGACTTCCCTCCACGATCCTGGCCCAGATGGCAATCTGCACACAACCCCATTCCTCCAACCAAGTTTCCAGCCTCAGGGACATTTCCTGGCAGGTCTCAAAGTTCACTGGACATCCAATCTGCCTCAGATGAGCTACTCCCTGGCCAGGCAGGCCTGTGCCTGTTCCCATCCCTTTTCAAGGTTCGCCACCAGAAGATGAAAAGTCTTGGACAAGCAGGGGTTGTTGAAAAGTTATCCTGGTGGCCTCCAGCCCAAAGAACCAAGAAGCAGCCCAGAGACTTCTTGGGAGAAGTCTCAATCTCCTAGGCCAGCTTCCATCCTGGGGGCAGATGACTGCCAGGGGTAGGACCACAGAACTAGACCATCCTTGGGCAGTCTTCTCATTTGATCTCCTTTTACAGGTGAGGAAACTGAGGCCCAGAGAAGCTGAGTAACTTGTGAAAGGTCACACAACTCTGATCCTCCATTTATAATGCTCTACCTCCCTCTCCCCTCCCCTCCTCAATCTCCCCAACAAGGTCCCTGACAAAAGGTATGCAGTCAGTGCTCAAAGACCTCCATTAATTGAGATGAAGTGCATCCCGATACACTTTCAAGCAGCTCTAACAGTAAGGAAGCTGTTTGTCTCCTGAGCTGAAATCTGCCTCTCTGGGGTAATGTCCCCCTCTTTCTAGTACTGCCCTCTTGAAGACAGCCGTCATGTCCTCTGGTCTCCCTGGAATATCAGGAGAAAGCTGGGAGGTCTCTGGTGCATTGGAGAGGGTCCATCCTCATGAACATGTATGTGGGAGACCACTACCCCAGCTGGGGGCAGGGGGCAGCAGACTCATCAAGGTGATGGTGTGTGTCATTGGAGGAACATTCAGTTCATGAACTCATAGACCCATCCAGAGTAGTGTCATTCAATGAGCATTTATTAAGCACCTACTTCATTAAGACTAGGAATACAAATATCCTTCCTCCCAAGCTGCTGACATTCTTACATGGCAGACCACAAGAGCATATGAAAAGTTACACAGAAGAAACACAGACTGGCAAACACCAAGAGAAACAAAAGTTACATAAAGGGAAATTTGCCAGTGAGGGCACAAGCATTTGTGGGCACCTGGAAAGGCTTCATGCAGGGGATGATTCCTTAGCAGCCCTAAAAGGAAGACTGTCTGAGGCAGAGGTTAAGAGGGGAGGGCATTCCAGGTAGAGGGGAGAGCCAGGGCAAAGATTTGGAGATGGGAGATGCTTTGTTATGTGTTGGGAACAAAGAGAAGGTGAGTTAGACTGGGTATCACAGTGTGAGGAGATTTTGGTCCATTGAGTCAGAAGGATAGGCTAGAACCAGTTTATCCAGAGCTTTAAAAACAAAACAGAAGGGATTCTATTTTTTATTGAAGGTATTAGGAAGTCACTGGAGCTAAGTATGGAAGTCACATGGTCAGATCTGAGCTTAAGCAAAATTCATTTGTTCCCACTATGAGGGATGGATTGGGGTGAGGAGCATGCATTGGACTTGGACTTCTGTATAATCATCCAGATGAGAGGCAACATGGGCTTGAATGAGTGTGGTGTTCCCTGTGAGAGATGCCGGGAAGTGGGAAGTGGCCAGATATGGCACTGGATCAGAGATGGGAAAGTTCTCAACCTGAGAGCCCAGACCATGGGGGTGCTTTGGCACACTAGCAAGTGTAGAAGAGGGAAGGGTTTGGGAGAAAGAAAGAGTTCATTTTCCTTCAGGTTGAGCGTGAGTTGTCTCCTGTACACCCAACCTGAAAGTCTCCTTAGGCCCTTGTGACACCAAGCTGAAATCTATAGAAGAGACTGGAGCAGGGCATTTATAGACACAGGAGTCATCCACACAGAGTCCATCGTTAAACCCATGATGAAGTTACCAAGAGGGAGCCTCAGAGAACACTTATAGTGAGGAGGGGTGATGTGGATGATGAGCAGAGGAGATGGAGGGGAAATCCTCCAGGTAGAAGGAGAATGAGGAGAAAGTGAGGTCACAAAAGTCCAGAGAAAAGAGAGTATTGGGGAGGAAAGGGTGGTCCCCAGGGGAAATGTAGCAGCTACACGGAGAAGGACTGGGACCATCAGACAGACACCAGAGAGATCGTTGGTGACTTTGAAGAGAAGTCAGGGAATGATGAAGCCAGACTGCTAAGGGCTAAGAAGTGAGTGGAGAGAGAGGAAGTGAGGGCTGAGAGAGCAGGCAACCACTTGAGATGATGGTGACATCTGATAAAATTCTTTAAAAAGAAGGTTGAGGTGTGAGGGTGTTTGAAGAGAGCACAGAGGAAATTAGGGGGTAAAAAGAGGCTGATGAGTGAAGAAAGAGAGGATGGCTTAGGACACAGAAGGCATGAGAGGATGGGGGTTCTGGGCATGTACAGAGGAACTAGAAGAGAAGTTGAGCCTGGAGGAAAGGAGTATGGGACAAGCTGGCAAAGGTTCTTGAGATGAAGAGAAGGGAGAAGAGGGAGGTCCTGGGCTGGGTGGATGGTTGGGAGGGAGGAAGGAGTCAAGAAGCATTTCTTAAGCACCCACTATGTGCCAGGCATTATGCTGAGCCCCAGAGATACAAAGAAAGGCAAAGGACAGTCTCTGCTCTCAAGGAGCTCCTAGTCTAATGTGGAGGCAGCATGCCAACAGTTGCACGAATTGGAGGAAATCCAGAGAGAAGGAGGCACTAACAGGAAAGAGGATCAGAAAAGGCTTCCTGCAGAAAGAGGGATTTTAACTGTGACCTAAAGGAGGCCAGGACTCAGAGATGAGGAGGGAGAACATGGCAGGCAGGGGGCACAGCAAATGCCTGGGGGTGGGAGATGAAGTGTCTTGTGGTCAGCACAGAAAGGAGTCCAGTGTCGCTGGATTACAGAGTACTAGAAGGGGTATATGGTATAAAATGGTAGTAGGGAACATGTTATGAATAGCTTTGAATGTCAGAGGATCTGATATTTGATCCTGGAAGCCATAGAGATCCACTTTTGTTTAGTGAATATTGAAGTGACACCATCAGACCTGGGCATCTGGAGAGAGTGCCAGGTCTGAAGTTAGAAAAACCTAGTTCAAATCCTGCCTCAAACACTTACTAGCTGTGTGATCCTAGGCAAGTCACTTTATCCCTATTTGCCTCAGTTTGCTAAAGTAAATGGGAAATTACTCCAGTAGGTCTGCCAAGAAAACTCCAAACTGGGTCATGGAGAGTTGGACAAGACTGAAATGGCTCAACAACAGCTTGGTCAGATATGCCCTTTAGAAAGATCAGTTTGACAGCTGAGGGGGTGAACTGGAGTGGGGAGAGACTCTAGGCAGGGAGACCTACAGGGTGGCAGACTCTTGGAATAGGGAGAAGTCGGGAAAAGCTTCTGTGGACCTTGAGATGAGGAGTCAGCTGGGGGCAAGAACAGGATGCCTTTGCCAGAAGGAGGGAGAGGCTAGATAAGATAAATGGGCAATGTCTCCAACTAGCGCAGCCTCAGTTTCTCACCCCTCAAAACATGGCAGCAGAAACTAAGAGCTGGCCACAGAAGGGACATCGGGTTCTCATTCCATTTAAACTGGCCCATCAACTGTATTCTTAATGACAGATTGCATTTCATAACACTCTCTGTGTCTTTGACCAAGCTATTTCCTCTGGACTGCCAGGCTCTCTGCTCCATCTTGACTTGGGCCTTACAAAATTCCTGGCTGCCACCAGAGCAAGCTCAGCTGCTTCCTTTGAACCAGATTCTGATCTGCCAGGTGTGGTTGATCTCTGTCTGTCTGTCTCTGTCTCTCTCCCTCTCTCGCTGCCCCCCTTCCTATCCTAGTCCCTCTCTTTGTCTCTAGGCCTGCAATCAGGAAGACCTGAGTTCAAATCCTGCCTAAAACACTTGCTGTGTGACCCTGCACAAGTCACCTCTATTTGTTTCAGTTTCTTCATCTATAAAATGGAGATAATAAGACCACCGACCTCCCTGGGTTATTGCGAGAATGAAGTGAGATGATAATGATGAAGAAGATGTCATTGCTTAGCGCAGGGTTTGGCCCATAATGAGCTCTAGATAAATATTAGTTCTCGTGGTTGTTGAGTTGTTTCAGCGGTATCTGACTATCTGAGATTTTCTTGACTGACATACTGGAGTGATTTGCCATTTCCTTCTCTAGCTCATTTTACAGATGAGTAACTGAGGCAAACAGGGTTAAGTGACTTTCCCAGGGTCATACAGCTAGTGTTTTAGGCTGGATTTGAACTCGGGTCTTCCAAGTCTGGTGTTCTCTCCACTGTGCTACCTAGCTGTCCTGTGATCATTATCATCCTCATTATTATTAGCAGTACTTTGTATAAATTCGTATTTATTTGATGTTTATTTACATGCACACAAGATGGATCCTCCCCATTAGAATATAAACCTTTTGAGAATAGGGAATCTCATTTCTTTCCATTGATTTTGTAGGCCCTGAGTGGGTCAAATTGCATTTACTAGGAGACAGCCTTTGTTGAACTGAACCAAATTGAAGAGAATTGTCCCCTTCGTTGTTCCTTGTCCCATTTATCCAGCCTAAAATCTCATTAACTTTGAACCAGCCAGGACATCCTCTGGTCTCATTCTGAGCATGCAGTCAACTAAAATTCCTAAGTCCTTTTTTCACATGAATTGTTACCTGACCACAGCTTCCACTAGATCAGAGTGAGGACCCAGTCCTAGGACAGGCCACTAGAGACCTTGCTTTACAGGTGGTAATGGGACCTTCATTTGAAGAGCTCTGGTGTGGGAGAGAACTTTGCCATTGGAGCCACCTCAGGTGGGAACGGCTTGTTCAGACTTGCATTTCCTTGTAAATTCTGCACGTAGGTCCTACTTCTGCTGTCCAAAGTTGATAGAAAAATAGATGGATGGTTGGATGGACAGACCGACAGTGGTAGGTAGATAGATATATGACATACAGATGGATAGTCAGACAGATGATAGATAATGACAAGTATGTAGATGATTATATAGATCGATAAACATATGACGGATGGATGAATGTATGGATGGATGGATGGATGGACAGACATAGATGATAAAGATGAATACAGATGGAAAGTCAGACAGACTGATGTCTGGACAGATAGATTATAGGCAGATAGATGGATTATAGGTAATGATAGATAGATGTATATAGTCAGATGAGGGATGGATGGATGGATAGGTGGGTGGATGGACAGATGGAAAGTCAGATGATAGGCAAATGGATGATAGATAATGATAGGTAGATGACATATAGATGGATAGACAGATGATGGATGGATGGATGGATGGATGGATGGATAGATGATAGAGAAATAGATAGAATCCCTCTCCAATAAGACAACCCTTCACACATTTGATTAATATTGTCAGAAATCTGTATGTTTTGTCTACAAGATGTCAAATATTTGGGGGATGGAAAATATAAGGACCTTTCTCTTTTCCTTCCAGTGTTTGGTGACAAACGGAGACAGGCACAGCCTTAGGGGACAAAGACGGTAAACAGGGCAATTATTGACTCACAGGTCTCTGGCTGAGTCTACAGGAAGGCACTGCTTCCATCCTTTCAGCTGAATTTGACAAGTAAACCCAGGCAAACAAGGGAACAATTCAGTCAAACCACCGGGTTGCCTGTTTGTTTATTTTTATATATTTTTTTATAATGGGGCTGACTGGTTGTTTGAATGAAAGAGCCAAATAAATAGGTTGTTAGTCATTCACCGAGTACTTCTTAAGTGGCTAATGTGTGCTCAGCACTAGGCTAGGCTGGGAGTGGGGCATATTAAGAAAACTCTGATTCTACACACAGTAGGTGCCTAATATATGTTTGTTAATTGAAATCAAATCTGGTGGAGAGAGAAGATGCTTGAAACAACTTGTGAGTTTATAGTTACGCGCTATCTGGGCCGGCACTGACTGTTTCAGCAATGAATTTTTTGTTGTTCAGTCATGCCAGACTCTTCATGACCTCTTTTGGGATTTTCTTGGCAAAGATACTGGAGTGATATGGCATTTATTTTTCCAGCTCATTTTATAGATGAGGAAACTGAGGCAAATAGCCTCAAGTGACTTGCCCAGGGTCAAGGGTCTGAGGCCAGGTTTGAACTCAGGTCTTTCTGACTCTTTCTAGAACCAGTGCTCTATCCACTGAGCCACCTAGCTCTCCTAAGCAATGGATAGTACAGGTCTTTGGCAATTAATTTCACTCTGTGGGACTTGATTTTTTTGGTTCTGGTTTTTTGACCATAAAATGGTGTCATGGTGCAAAGGATCTGGGATGAAATCCTAATGTAGCTACTCACAGTTACATGATTCAGTGTAGGTAACAATCTCTGTGAACCTTGGTTTCCTGATCTATAAAATGGAATTAAAAATGACCAGAACTCCCTTAGAGGGCTCTGAGGAAAGTGCTGCATAAAAGTCAAAGAACTTTAGGAGGTATGAATTACTGTAGTGATTGTTACAGAGGCAACTGGTGCTGCAGTAGATAGAGCTTCTAGCCTGAGAAGCAGGAAGCCCTGAGTTCAAATGTAGCCTTTGATACCTACTAGCAGTGTGACCCTGGGCAAGTCACTTAAATCCATGTCTGCCTCAGTTTCCTCAACTGTAAAATGGGGATGTCATAGCACTTACTTTGTAGGGTTGTTGTGAGGATTAAGTGAGATTTTTGTGAAGTGCTGAGCATACTGCCTGGCACATAGCAGGCGCTTAATAAACAATAAAATACTCCCTTCTTTCTTTCCTTCCCTTCTTACCTTCCTCCTCCTCTTTCCTTTCTTCTTTTCTTGCCTCCTTTCTCCCTTCCTTGTTTCCCTCCTTTCTTCTTTCCCATCTTCTTTCCTTTTTCCATTCTTTTCCTTTCTTTCCCTCTCTCCATCTTTTCCTTCCTTCCTTCCTTCCTTCCTTCCTTCCTTCCTTCCTTCCTTCCTTCCTTCCTTCCTTCCTTCCTTCCTTCCTCCCAACAAATCCTTACCTCTTGATATATTCAGAGCTATGCATAGTTTATATTTAGGAAAAATTTTGGAAAGGCAAAGTCCATGTGAATACTTTCAAGAGCAGAGCTGTAACTAGGGAGAACAACCCTGGCCTCAACTGAGGGGAGCTACCACCTAAGGGTTGTATTTCACCCCAGGGATAATTCTACAGCCTATGTGCCCTGTGCCATCTGGTCTTCTGCTGGCCCCATATCACAGTGTGTCCTGGTCCCAACATTGGGGTACCTCCTTTCCAGTCTGCTTTCCCCGGTTGTCCTTTCCCTTCCCTACTGCCTTCCCCAACTCTTATCTTTTCCTGGGGCTGGAGAGAAATCTAGATTCAACTCTTCCATCACTTTAGCTGAATGCCCCCAGGTGTCCAGATTCTTAGTCATGGCTCCAGTCAAAAGCAAACGCCCAACGGATCTTTTATTTGTTAGTCTGCTAGCTTCGAAAATGACTTTCATTCATTTCTATCCCTGAAAACCCCAAATCTGTTTTCTTACTGAGTCCTAGGGGTTTCTTTGAGAGAAACAGGAAGTTGAAAGAAAAGGAGCTTGGAGTCAGAATAAAAATGGATCTAAATTCTGCCTCCATCTCTTACTAGCTGAGTGATCTCAGGCATACCTTCTCTGAACATTATACTCCTCATGCTTGGGCTGCTAGCCCTCTGTTCTACAAAATTACCTTTTTTAATTCATTTTGTAGATATTTCAGTCAACAAGCATTTAAATGCCTACTTGTGTGTGCCAGGCACAGTGCTAGGTGATGGGTGTGCAAATATTAATATTGAAAAGTTTCCTCTTTTAAAGGAGCCACTTAAAGTCACCCACTCTGCCCACTTTACAAGGTGTAATTCCTTGGGATGGAGTACTATTTCTCTGTGAGAAATGGGGGGAGGGTTTCTGAAACCATGGCAAAACCTGTAAGAACTGATGCAAAGTGAAGTGAGAAGAACCGGGAAATCACTGTGCACAGTGACGTCAATGCTGCAATGATGATCAACCAGAAAACACTTGGCTACTCTGATCAATGCAGTGATCCAAGATGACCCAATACAATACAGTGATCCAAGGACTCATGCTGAAAAAACGCTCTCCACCCCTAGAGAGAGAACCGATGAACTCCAAGCACTAACTGAAGTATAATTGTCTCACTTTCTTTATTTTTCTTACTTTTTAAAAATATGGCTAATATGGAAATACGTCTTGCATGATTTCTCATGTATAACTGATGTATTGCTGGCATTCTTGGTGGGTGCGAGAGGGAGTAGGAGGGAGAAAATTTGGAATTCAAAATGTAAAAGGAAAAGAATGTTTGAAATCAATAAATAATGAATTTAAATGTTAAAATTAAAAAGAAGTAACTCTACTTCCTACTATGCTCTCTACCTTCCTGTCTCTAGAATGTGTGTTAAGTGTAGCTCTCTTCCTCTGAAATTTCCCTCAACAGGCTGAGGATAAACCTAAACTAATACAATTTAATAGACAAATATATATGTACATATATATGTATATACACACATATACATATATACATATACATTATATCTACACACATATATACATATATACGTATAAGGCAAACTTTGTATGTATGTAAAGGAAATAATAGACTGAAAACACTGAATTAGGAGGGATTAGGGAAGGCTTCCAAAATAGGTGGGACTTAGAGAGAGAGAGAGCCAGCAGTTGAAGCAGAGGAGGGAGAGTGTTCCAAGCATGGGGACAGAAAGAATACCTGAATCCTAGAGATGAAGGGTCTTGTTCTTGAAACAGCTAGGAGGCCTTGGCTCACTGGGTCAAAGAGTATGTATTGAGGAGTATGACTTGAAGATTGGAAAGGTAAGAGGTTAGGAAGGGCTTTAAATACCAAACAGAGCATTTTAAAAATTAGATCTTGGAGACGATAGAGAGCCAATGGAGTTTATTGAGTTCGAGGGTGACATGGTTGATCCTGTGCTTTAGTAAAATCCCCTTTTGTGACTGAGTGGAAGATGAACTAGAGTGGAGAGAAACTTAAGGCAGGGAGATCCCACCCCCCACCCCAGCAGCTATTTTCAATGGGTCAGGAATGAGGTAATGAGGGCCCGTACCAGGGTGATGGGATGTTAGAGGAGAGAAGGTGTCAAATTGGAGGGATGCTGCAGGGGTGAAATCTGTAAGAGGTGTTGCAGAGGTGAAATCATCGACCGGCCTTGGCACCATATTGGATATGGGAAGAGGGTGGGAGAGAGAGCCAAGAGTCCAAGATGACTGTTAGGTTGTGAACCTTAGGGACTAAGAGGATGGCAGCACCTCCTACAGTAATTAAGACAGTAAGAGGAAGGAAGGTTTAGGGGGAAGGACCGTGACTTTTGTTTTGGCCATGTTGGGTTTATGATGTCTATCAGACGTTTAGTTTGAGGTAGTTGTATTCCTTTCCCTGAACATAGGTGACTTCAGTGATCCTGAGATGGATATTTCCTGCCTTGGAGTCAACTTTGTTAGTTCAAGAGGTCAGGAGCTCCTGAGTCCTCACTTGGTGCCAGTTGATGTGCCCCTAAAAGCTACAAAGGCACTTAGTGAAAGAGAAGATGACCATCCATAGAAGAGGAATCCGATCCCTGGTCTTACCTACCAGAAGATGTCTTGAGGGAGACAGTTCAGAGTCAAGGCAAGGGGAAAATGCTGACTCAGGACTTCCACAAATGCTTCATGTTTTGGAGTCTAAGTATCAACCTCCAGGGAGAATAAATCATTATAAGGTAATGCATTCTATTTAAGCCTTTCTCAAAGCATAATTTTGATTGTTCTGTGGCTTTTTTTCAATATAATTTCTTTTTCAGGGAGGAAATAAAAAGCTGTCCTATACCTAATCTATGTTGGAGGAAGAGAAAGGGAATAAACATTCATACAGTGCCTACTATGTTCTAGGCACTGTGGCAAGTGCTTTACAAATATAGCATTTGTTCCTAACTGAACTTTGAGTACCTTTTTGCCTCTTTTTTGGGGGAGCCTCTAAACATGACCTAAGCTTTATATGATCCCACTTAGAGCTTCCTGATGAGTACATAAAGATCAAGTTTGAGAAAAAGAGACTGTTCCCTTTCTTTAGAGGGTGGTTTCCTTCAGGACTGAATCCTGTATTGGCCCAGAACTGAGAGGAACCCCTTAATGGGAGAGGGAAAAGAAGAGCACCATAGCCTGCCCTGGGCTGAGCAGTGGTTGGAAACATTGTGGGGATGGGGAGATGGAGGGATGGATTTCATTGGAATAGGGAACTCCCAGTGAGGAAAATCCTTCAACCCAAGGATATCAGCACCTGTCCTGCCATTTATCATCTTTGAAATATAGGTTCATCGCCTGGGGGCCCTGAGGGGTTCAATTACAGCCAGCATGCGTCAAAGGTAAAGCTTGAACCTCCAGGCCTTCTGGCTCCAACTCTGGAGCTAGTTCTTTGTCCACTATAAAAAGCTTCCTTTAAAACTGAAGTTAATCGATGAAATGCAAATAATATTTAGCGAGTTTAAATGTTTGTATGAATAGTTGGACATTAAACCTTTTTACAAATATCTTTTTAAATGACAGTTTCTATCAATGTCACTTTTACCACCTTTCCCAAAATTTTGGCACCTTTTTGTGGACCAGGCTTGGGGAGCTCAGCTGGTACAACACCTGACACCCACCTCAGAAATCCCAGGCTGGCGTCCTCTCTGGGCTCTGCTCCTGAAATCTGGCGCACCCGCCCAGAGTTTATTTTTTCATGAGTTGTACAATAGTCTGTGCACAAAAGATTTTCCCTACGGTCGAAACCTGACTTACTCACGCAGAGGCTGTTGGCAAAGGTGTATTTGTGACTTTTTTCCTGTTTGGGAGTTATCTCATGGAAAACGGATGGAACAAAGACGATATTTTTCAGATTAAATTTTGGTCTTGGTAACTGTTTACGTTCTGCCTCTGAAGCCTGAAAAGTCTTATTTTGGAGCAAAAACGAAAACAAAAGCCTGACCTTCTGATGAGTGAAAACAACTGACAAACAGCTTCCTCTGGCCCAGCTGGATGGCTCTGGATTCTGCCCCAACTGAACGGAGCAAAACCAGGCCCTGGGCCCTCTCTGCCTCCTCCTTCTTTCCCTCCCTCCCTCCTTCCTCGCCTCCCTGCCGAGCCCAAACCGAGTAGGCCTAAAAATAGAGCTTGTCTTTCCCGAGCTCTCGAAAACAGGAACAGCCAACCTTGTTTGCTCCTTGCTGTGTACGGGCCTCAGGCACATCTTGGCCCTTGCACACTTGAGTGAGCCTTCACCAGCTGCTTGCAAGTGAGCTTCAGGGCACTGGGCCAGGCCCAGCATGGTTGCTCAGATTTGGCACCCAGAGCGAGGACCCCAACACCCCCAGGGTGAGGCCCAGAGAGATGAGGGAGCCATGGAGTAGCTCTTATGAAGCCCCTACTATGTGTCAGAAATAGCCCCTGCTCTCAAAGAATCAACATTCTTATGGAGGAGACAGATGCACATAGAAGTATCTGCACAGGATTTTAAGGAATCAATACAAGGTACTTTAGTGGGGGCAGAGGGAGAGGAGGCCCCAGCACTGAGGGGAGAAGGGAATAGGAGCTTGTGTAGGACACTAAGGACAGGCGGAGGGGCTCCACTGAGTGCAAAAAGCACAGGATTTAGAACCAGAGAGCCACCAACAACTTAAGTGACTTCTCTGGGCCTCAGTTTCCTCTCCTGTAAAATGAGACAGGTTGGGTCAGATGGGCTTTGAGGACCCTTCCAGTCTATCACAAGGGAATCCTGGAGAAAGGGTCACTCTGGTGCACCACAGAGTAGCTTTCTAATACTTTTTGCTAATTGGGCACTAAGCTCTATCTCTTGTACTCTAATCACAGATCTCAAAGGCTGTAGGTGCCATCTGAGGCAAAGCCCCATGTGTCCTATCCTAGGTACAAGCTCTTCTCCTCCCCTGGGTGCTTCAGCAAAGCAAGGCTGACCCATGTATCCCAGAATGCTCCCATTCCATCCTTGGCTTCCAGAGCAACAAGGGCCACTTTGGCCACAGTCCTGCCTGCTTGGTAGTGGGAGGGCTGGGGAGGGTGGACTTCCCCTTTTGGGTTATTTCTCTGTAACCTGTTATGTCTTTCTCTGTCAGAGCTGTCCTTTGGTTTGTGGGACAGAGGCAAGAAGTGGGCTCAGCCTTGATGACACCCACTTGGCTCTTGGGACAATCTCCAGCACACCCATTGGGCAATCAGCATGCAATAGGTGCTACCATAGATGCCAAAGCAACGTAGGCTCTGGAGGTCAGGGTCAGCCTTGCTTTTGGCTTTGGCCAGCACTTACTATGCAATTTTGCACATAGTAGGTTTTTAATGAATGTCTGTTGGGTTAAATTTTTTTACTTTGGGTATTCCTGATGAAACAGGCTGTGACAAGTCAGCTTAGTCAACCAACTGACCAATCCTGTTCCCATTTGTCAAATCAGACACATAGACAAACTCATCTATCTAAACCATAAGGCCCTTTGCAAAATTCCTAAGAAATGGTCAGTCAGTCTTTCCTTGAATACCTCCAGTGATGGGAAACTCACTCTGTAGAAGCATCCCCTTTGTGGCCAGTGATAAGCAGCTCTTAACATCAGGAGGGTTGTTTTTCCTTCTATCAAGACAAAATCTGCCATTCTGCTGCCCTTAGTTTCATCATTTGGGGCCAAGTCAAATAAGCATAATCTCAGCGATAGCCTTTCAAACAGTTGAACGCAGATATTGAGTATCCCTTTAATCATCACTTCTCTTGGCCAAATGTGGCCTGTTCTTTCAACTTTCCCTTGTGTGATCCTGCCGGAGAGTCCTGGCAGGCTCAATATGCACAACACCAGATGTTGGGAGGAGAAACTCTGGGAGCCTGTGCATGGGAGGGGCTGGGATTGGTTAGATGAGACACTGGAAAGAGAAGATGGAAGGGAGAGGGGCCTTGAGCTTGGGAGCAGTGAGCTCAGCCTCTGTTCTGAGAGAGACAGAGAAACATGTGGGATGATGTGTTGCCTACCAATGTGTGCACCCAAAAGAGATACTAGAAGATGCCGAAGGTGGGCGGGATTGGTTTCCTCCAGATTTACACAGGAATTCCCTTCCTGTAGTCAGACAGAGTTGGCTGCTTTAGGCACCCTCTGCCTGGATCACAGAGGGTATCCTTCCTGATGCATAAAACAACTTTGGGCACTAGTGTGGGGGAGGTAGGGCTAGCCTAGAACACAACAGAACACTGGGTGCTCAGCTACTCAAGGAAGCCAGTCTGGAATGGGTCTAGCTCTGGGCAGCCCTCCCTGGGCTGTGAGGAGATGGCGGGGTGGGGGGAGGCTGGCTATATTCAGTCACTGCCCAGGAAAGACAGAGAAAGGAGGTGGAGCAGGGAACAACAATTTCCCCTGGACAACCCCTGGGTATCATGCCTTAAGAAACTCAATAGCCACAGATGCCAGGAAGGACTAAGAAGGGAGACTGACTGTGAGTGCTGCTGCTGATGCTACTACTACTACTGCTACCATTTCTGCTGCCTCAATTGCTTTTACTACACAGTTATGTAGCACAATGAATTGAACACCGAGCCTAGAGTAAGAGGGCCTGAGTTCAAATCCAAACTCAGACACTTACTAGCTGTGTAACCCCAGGTAGATCATTTAACCCTGTTTGCTTCAGTTTCCTCATGTATAAAATGGGGATAGTAACAGTACCTGTGCCCAGGGTTGTGAGAATCACAAGAATATTTTTGTACAATGCCTGGCACATAGTAGGCTTAATAAATGCGTGTTCCCTTTCTAATGATAATAAAAATAACAGCAGCTGACATGTCTATAGCATGTTGGAGTTTGAGGAGTATTTTATATGTTTCCTGTGACAGAGGTGCTAAATAAGTTCCTCCTATTTTATGGATGAGGAAACTGAGGCAGACAGGTAAGTGATACAGTGAATGTCTCAGGCAGCCTGCCTGACTCCAAGTCCAGTGCTTCACCCACCATGCTCCCTCGTGACCTCCATCCCAGTCTCCCCTCCCCTCACTTCTACCCTCTGACCCCAGTCTGGGCAGCTGACTAAACTCCACAGCTTTGGGATCTTTCACTTTCCTGGCCCCTTCCTCTGGATACTGCCCAGCATCCTCTCTAAAGGTGGAGGCCAGATCTGAACCCAATGCTGAGACCTTCTGAGACCGGAGAACCAAATAAGGGAGTATGTAACATTCTAGGCCATGATTCAGAGATCAAACAAGAATCCCCACTGCCTGTCAGAAGCTCTGTGGCTTTGGAACAGTACCTTCACCCCTCTGGGGCTCAGTTTCTTCATCTGTAAAATGAGGAGGTTGAACTAGCTGTCCTCAGGACGAGAGAGGACCGTAATGATATGCAGGAGCTAAGAAGGAAAGATTTGTGGGCAGTCATGGGGCTGCTCGGGGTTCCTGCAGAGGGCCCAGAGGGGACATTTCAAAGATGCCTGCAAAATTCTGCAGCAACAACCACCTGCCTGCCACCCTGGCCCCAGTTTCCATGACTAACATCAATGGCCTGGCATGGAGGGGTCATTGAGAGAGGGAACTGGCACCACTGAGAAATAATGAAACCAAAGAATTCCTGCCTCAAGCAAGGGGGCAGACAAGACAGGAAAAGTCCTCTCCACTAATGTGTGTGTCTCATTCTAGGATTCTTTCTCCCTATTAGCTAGTGAAGGGAACAGAGGGCAGTGGGAGGTACAGGGGCTAGAGCACAAGGCATTGCTGTAGAGGGGAGCCCAAGCATGCCCAGTAGTAGTCATAGTAAAAGTAAGCATTAATACTTTAAGGTTATAGGACAGCTAGGTGGCTCGCTGGTTAGAGTTCTGGGCCTGGATTCAGGGAGAACTGACTTCCAAAATGACCTCAGATGCTTCCTAGTCAAGTCACTTAACCCTGTTTGCCTCAGTTGTCTCAACTATAAAGTGAGTTAGAGAAGGGAAGCGCAAACCACTCTAGTATCTTTGCCAAGAAAACCCCAAATGGGGTCACAAAGAGTAAGATATGATTGAGATGACTGAACAGCAACAACTTGAAGTGACTTGCCCAGGGTCACATGGTTGATAAGTATTTCAAGCCAGATTTGAAATCAGGTCTTCCTGATTCTTGGCCCAGCACTCCATCCACTGAACACTGAAAAAATAGTAGTTAACACTTATATAACACTTACCATGTTTCACAAATACGATCTCATTTATTCCTCCCAACAACTCTGGCAGGTAAGTGCTATTATTATCATCCCCATTTTACAGAAGAGGAAACTGAGACCAAGGTTAAGTGACTTGCCCAGGGTCACACAGCTAATAAGTGCCTGAAACTGACTTTGAGTTCAAGTCTTCCTGACTCCAGCCCCAGAACTCCATCCACTACATACTGAAAGAAGAAGCAGAAGGGAGAATCGTGTATGAATGGGGCCCCCCAAAACAATGGGATGAAGAAACTGTAAAATTGGTTCCCAGATGCCACACCTAGGGTACAGTTCTGAGAGCCTCATTTCAAGAAGGCCTTTAGCAACCCGAAGGGCATCCTAAGGTGGGTGACCTGATTGTGAGATGACTTGAGGATTATATAAGGATTCTGGGATTTTGAAAGGCATTGCCAATTGCCTTTCCTCATTATCACATGTATTTTGGATTTGGAGGTACCAGACACAGAGATCCTTGCTTGAACTAAACTGCCAAGCATTCAAACTATGCTTCAGAGAGGGCAGCTTCGATGGACTGGCCACGTTGTTCAGATGCAAAATGTACACTTGCCACAAAGACTATTTTATGAAGAACTCACATGGCGCAGGTGATCACATGGTGGTCAGAAGAAGCCACACAAGGACACAGCAAGGTCTCCTAAAAACTTTGGATTTGATTGTGCAACATGGGAGACACTGGCACAGGACTGCTCAGCATGGTGTGCCCATATCAGAAAGGGTGCTGTGCTCTATGAGCAAAGCAGAATTAAGACAGCACAAAGTAAATGTAAGATGCGCAAATTTGGAGTATCCACCTCAAAAATTTATACAGACTATCTGTGCCCAACCTGTGGTCGAGCATTCAGAGCTTGTATTGGTCTGATCAGCCATAGTCAGACACATTGAAATTTCACTTTATCAAGATGATGTCGTTTTGGTCCTCTTTGAAGACAAAGGACAGCAGCCAACATGCAAGTTGGCATGTTCCTATCCCCCAATTCCTCATCCCCTCTTTGCCCTTTCTCCCAGCGGTGACTGAACTGGGCCATCCAGGGCTGCTAATGACTTAGTTTCCTGGGCAAATCCAGCCTTAGACTATTTCCTAAAACCAATGAACAGATACCAGAAGCCTGCAGGAACATCTTGGCATTACTCATGTATGTCCATCAGTCTGAAATCGAGGACTACTGTTCACCAGAAAGATGAGAATCACTAACACTTCTACCCTGGAAAGACCTGGCACACCCTAGGTGCTGCATAAATGTTTGCTGATGGACCGATGGATCTTACTCTTTCAACACTTCCTGGAAGTCAGGAGTCCTGGATTTGACTCTCAGCTTGGAGTTTTCTTGGATTCTATCAGATGTAACTCAAATGTCACCCTGGTTGCTGCCTCCCCCTTCCTCCCTCTCTCCTCCAAGGTTACCTTCCATTTAGACTGTGTTGCTCTTGAGTGTCCATAGCTGTTTGTTGTAAATGAGAGGAATCCTTACTGCAAGACACCCTGCAAATGGTTGGCCATGCAGGGTCTGATGGTACATGGCCCTAATCCTAGCTGCCCAGAGGTTGATGCTTGAGGGAATCTTGAGCTTGCAAGTTCTAGCCTGCAGTGGGCCCTGCTGATCAGGTCTAGAATCAACGTGGTGAGCCCACAAGAATGTGGGGAGGGAGGGTAGGCTGCTTAAGGATGGACAAACTGACCCAGGTTGGAAATGGAGCGAGTCAAAACTTCCATGTTGATCAATAGTGGGAGCTGGTCCACAAGTGATCCTTACATTTTGTTAAAGAATGTTAAGGGGTCCACTGTGATTGCCTGTTGACCACTTCCAGCCTGGGAGAGATCAGGAGGCTGAGTTTTCAAAAACAAAACTCTAAACAAGTGGTTGTCTAGTTTCAATGTTTAGAGTTTGTTCAACAAACCAGCTCTATAACTATTAGACAGGGAAATGTGAAAGAATGAATGAGCATTTATTAAGCACTTACTGTGTACCAAGCACTGTAATGTATACAAATAGAAAAATCCAGGTAGCCTTTGATCTCAAAGAGCTTACCTTCTAAGAAGGGAATATATTTATAAAGGAGCAGGGCTCAGGAAGGAATGTTTTGGTCATTGAAGTCACAGGTATGGACTATTGATGGACACATCTTTCCAGGAACAGTAGTGCTGATTTTAGGAGGAAGTTGAACAAGAAGATGATATCAGAGCAGCATGAAGGTCTAGGCTGGGTTAGAGATGGGGAACTCTCACCAAGCAGGAGGCCCTCGTGTGTAAGCTGGAGTGCCATGTTGGCTGAGAATTCTAAGAGGTTCTAAGAGACAGAGGCAGGGAGGGAATGTCTAACCAGAATTGGGAGAAAGAATGTCTTTTGTGAGGAATAGCAAAATGGCCAACTTTTCCCCATTTTGTTGATAACAGGTGGGCTTACCACACTTATCTCCCTTAACATCTACTGCACACATGCACAGAGGAACAGTAATATATTTATCTATTATCACGGAAAGTACTTGTAGATTCCCAGACCTAGGCACTTCATCATAAAATTTCAGCATTGGAAGAGAACTTCCAGGTCATGGAGTTGAACTAATACCTAACTAGGAACCCTCTCATCAATATCCAGGACATGTGGGCATACAGTCTTCATTTAAAGACCGGTGACAGGGAATTTACTACCTTCCTAGGGCAAATAATTCCACTTTTGGATGGAACTGGTTATTAGTAAGTTTCACACAAAGTTTTGGAGTTCAGAGGGATCTCA
The DNA here is from genome assembly GCF_028372415.1 of Notamacropus eugenii. NCBI lineage: Eukaryota > Metazoa > Chordata > Mammalia > Diprotodontia > Macropodidae > Notamacropus > Notamacropus eugenii. The sequence goes on from NC_092873.1 coordinate 528,105,226, forward strand.
TTGAGCATCTACTTCGACCCATTCCAATCTACTCCAACACACCTCTGCCATATACCTGACCAGTGGTCATTCAGTCACTATCTGGAAATCTCCAATGGAAGAGGCTGTCCCTATCATGACAGCCCATACTTTGGGACAGCTCTAAGGATGGAGAAGTTTTCTTAAAATCTAGCTTAAATCTTCCTCTTTACAACTTCTACTTGTTGATTCTGGTTCTGCCTCTGGGGTCCAAGGAAGTCAACAAGTCCAGTCAACAAGCACTTATTAAATTGGGCTAAGGGCTGGCTTTTACATGAATGGAAAAACAAACCAAAACCAAAAATACAGAACAAGTCTAAGACCTCTTCCAACTGACAGCCCTTCCAGTATTTGAAGTCAGATGGAGGGTGTGTGTGTTCTGACCTTGTTCTCAGGGCCAGGACAGGTAGTCTTCCTTTTAGGGTTCTAGGTTACCCCTGAGGTGCTACTTTTTTACTAGAACCCTTACCCCTTTAACCGCTTAACATCAATCAGCTTTGACAAAAGGATGTTTAATTTAAGGATAGTTTTTACCCTAATACTTCCTAAACACACTCTCCTATACCACACTGATCTCAGGGGGAGTAGGCTTAGAAGTTATAAGTTAGGTTGTAAGCTGACTATATAGACTTATGTTATATAGTTTATACTATATATAAGCTACATAATATCAGTCCCACTAAATTCGTGATCAGATGTGTCAGCTGAGTGAGTTCTGCTGCACTGGGGTCCCAAAGGTCACTCCTGCTCCCAGCTACTTGGGGTGTAGATATAGGGGATGGTTGTACCTCTGGATTCCAACTCCCAGAAATCCCTGGCCAACTCTCTTGCTCGTTGTACCCAAAATGAAAACTAATAGATGAAAAAGCCAAGGACCCCTGCATGTTTCTTGAGGGCCATATGTTCTTGTGGGGCAAAAGGCCCTCTCCCATTGAGCCCTCCAAGATGTGAATAAGGAGAGTGGTGGCCCAACCTAACTCAGGCCTTTTTGAAGTCACAGACAGTTCTGGCTGCTCAGCCAATCAAAAAAGGGTCGTCTTAGCTGAGTGATTAGCCACCTGGAGCCAGTTACAGGGATGTCTGTGGATGCTCGGCAGTCTCCCCACGGTTCTTCTCCAATATATCATTATAATTCTGTGATTCTCTCAGAAGGCATCTCCCAAGATCCTCTATGAATTGAAGATTCACCAGCTGAGCAAACTGAGGGGGTCTGGGGAACTCCCCACCATGCAGAGATTACATCCTCCTGAACAGGAGCCTAGAGCATAGTAAGCCTCTCAATTCTTCTATTTTACAATTGTGTATTTATTGAACACCTATTGTATTCAGAGTGCTGTGAAAGGAGCTAATTAATGCCTGTGTCAGGAGTTTCTGGCTCGTGAGTGAGCCTTCCTGGAGGTGCTTGCGCAGTCAATAACAAATGGGCAATTTCTCTGGCACAAAGCACTGAATATTTCCATGAAGAATTTGAGCTTGTCACTGCTAGCCTTGGCTCTAGCGAATTTCATGCTAGCTCCGGGCTTGCCTACAAGGGATATCTGAAATTCAAGCCTGAAATTCACATTTTAATTCACTTGGACAATACTTAGGATGTGTGAGGCATTGTTAGACCCATGGCCTACAAAAACAAATATAAAAACCCATCAACATACCTATACAGCACTACTCCTGCTCTCAAGGAGCTCATATTCTACTGAAAGGAAAGAAGGAGGAGGGGGGAGAACAATATGTACATGGATAATTAAAATGAACTATTGGACCCATTTCCTGAGCTCAGGTCCTGAACGCCCACTGCCTCCTGCTCATCATGAGCTAGTGATCCTGTAGGCATCTCAAACCTAGCAAGTCTTAAAACAAAGCTCATTGACCTTCCCCATTCCCCTTCCCCATTCCCCAAAGACTCCCTCCCAACTCCTTATTCTTGTTCCTGCCCCCATCTTCCCAGTCACCCAGGCCTGCAGTCTCAGCAGCACCCTCAGCTCCTAATTGTCCCTCACCTCAAATATGGAATCCTTTTCCAAATCCTGTCATTTCTACCTTCTCAACAGCTCTCAGATGAGCCCCCTTCTCTCTGCTCACTCAGCCACCCCCTGGCTCAAGCCCTCGTCCCTTCCGATAGGACTGTAATAGCTTTCTCATTGGCCCCCTGACTGCTCTCTCCCCACTATCATCCTTCCTTCCATCCTCTGCCACAGCGATTTCTGACCCCACCAGCACCAATGGCTCCCTGTTACTTCCAGGATCAAATGTAAGCAGAATTGCTTGGCTTCTAAAGCTCATCCCAACTTGGCCTCTCCAGTCTCCTCGGGGCAGCCTGCTTTCCAGCCAAGCTGGCTGACTGGCTAGCCCCCACCCTCCACACTCCATCTCTGTCTGCTTACCTTTGCCCTGGCTGTTCCTGTACGCCTTCACCTCCATTTCTCAGTTACCTCAGCTACCTTTAAGAATGAGCCCAGATCATGCCTCCTGCCAGGAGCTTGCCTGGTCCCCTGGGCTACCAGGGGTAGATGGCCTTCTCCCATTGGCTTTCACATCTTGTATGCATCTGGTTATTTACAGGTTGCCTCGCCAGTAGACTGGCAGCTCCTTGAGGGTGGGAGTCTATGCTTTTTACCTTTCTTTGTACTTGTAGAACTTAGAACAGTGCCTGGTGCAGTCAATGGGCACTTGTGGATAACCTGATAGACAAAGCCATTTGACAGAAAAGAATCACTAACAATTGGAGGAATAGGAAAGGTCACTTGAAGGAGGAGCCACTGGAGCTGAGCCTGGGCAGGAGCTGGAGATTCCAGAGGGTGAAGTGTGTGTGTGTGGGGAGGGGGGAGAAGGAGAGCATTCCAGGCATAGGGACAGCTGAGGCTGGGGCCTGAACAGGAGGATCAGGTGTCATTTATGAGGAACGTGGAGTGGACCAACTTGGCCTGACCGAGGAATGCCTGATGGGGAGCAGTGTGCAAGAATCCTGAGGAGAGAGACCACAAAATTCTGCTCTCCATATCACTGGGTTTGCTATGATCCTTTCAACTCCCACTTCCTTCTCAAGAGAGTGAAATTAGAATGATATGTTATCTGGAGTGAAAAATCATTTATTTGGTGCTGTGAAAGCATTTTTAAAAACTTTGATTTTAGAAAAAGTGAAAAATTAAGAAATATTTCTCTGGAGTAAAATCCTTTCTGGATTTCCTTGTGTGTGGTTAGGGCAAGGCCAAAAGGTTTCTCTTAGGGAAACATATTAAGAGTCCTCAGTTAAAAACCTAGAAGCAAGGGTACATCTGATCATGTTAAGAATGATGACTGGCTAATAGTCTAGACCCAGAAGAGACTGGTGCTAAGCCTCACCTTGACCACCAAGAAAAGATTCAGATGTAGAGAGCAAGAGATCCCTTTGTTCGCTCCAGAAGAACTAAGTATTGACTATTGATTTGGAATGTTAACCTCAAACTGTATATATTATACACACACATATATATATATATCTTTTCTTTGTTTAGGATTCTTAAAAATGTTACATCATATCATCTTGAGGAAAGTCACGTCTGAGGGCATGGGGGAGCTCTCTCTCTCTCTTTCTCTCTCTCCATCTCTCTCTCCCTCTCTGTCTCTCCCCACCCTCCCTCCTTCCCTCCTACTCTCTCTTTCCTCTCTCACTCTCTGTTTCTCTTTCTCTGTCCGTCTCTCCTCCCACCCCACCCCCATAAAAATTGTTTCTGGTAGAGTTGGGTCTAAAACACAGGGAGCGGTATTACTATTTTTTTCTATACACTTTATTATAAGCTAAGCACTGGGTACATAGGAAAAAGAAAGGCAAAACCAGCCCTTATCTTCAAAGAACTTATGTTCCAGTAAGGGGAGGTGACACCCAAAGGGCACTGGTGGCCAGGGAGGAGCACTTTGGTCCTCAAGGTCACCGGGATACTGAGAGGGGGTCAGAGAGGAGTCAATTAACACCCTCCTTCCAGGACCGGTGCAGGAGTTGATTTGATAAAGAAGTAATGGCAGAAAAGTATTAGTCATGAACACCTTAGCTTAAATGACTTGACCAGATTACCTGCAGACTCCAGGCCTGGCAGACCTGGAAGGGAAAGGCCCAGAGCTGGGGCAGGGGTACTCTAAGGACAATGAGTCAGTAGCAGTAAGGCAGTAGGGGGACCCTGAGTGCCTGGGGGGAGGGGAACAGGCTTCCAGAAAAAGGGATGAAGGCAAAGAGTGAGATAAACAAACTGCTTGTTTCACAATCTGACCTCGGGTTGGTCCCATGACATGGCAGTCTTGGGGAGCTGTCAGGGTCAGACTTGGTAGATCAGCCCAGCTCTGAGGCAAGAGGGGTAGTAAAGTGCAGTGGGCAGGGCCATCCAGCTACCCAGCTGAGCAGTAGAAGGCCCCAAGGTCCTGATCAGCTCTTGTTCTAAGACCCTTGGATACTGGGAACATGGATTAGGAAAAGTTGTTTTTGGCATGAGAATCGCATTGAAGAGAAGGAAATCCCATAAACAGGATGTTAAGACTGCAGGAGATAGTAGTACTGCTGGACTTTAGATGGCCCAGTGGATAGGAGGCTGACTCTGAAGTCAGGAAGACCCAAGTTCAAATCTGACTTCATACACTTCCCAGCTGTAGGACCTTGGGCAAGCCAATTATCCTTGATCAGTCTCAGTTTCCTAATCTGTAAAAAGGGGATAATAATAGCATTTGTACGGCAATTTGCAAACCTTATAGAATTACATTAATGCTGTGCTAGACCATACCTTTGTAGATCATAGAACTAGAAGGGATCTGCAAAATGAAGGGTCAGACTAAGGTGATCACTCAAGTCCCTATTAAATCTCAATCTATGATCCTAGCACCTGAGTATGAATTCTGACTCTGCCATTAACAACCTGGGTGAAATAGGTCAGGTCCTTTCATATCTCTGGGACTCAGTTTCCCTTTGTAAATTGAAGGGGGTTGAATTAGGTATCCCTGAAGGTTCCTTTCAGCCTGTGCATTCTATGCAGCCTGGGCTGCATAGAGGACATTGACAACCAAGATGGTGCATCCACGGAGGGCCAACAGTCTGGATAAAAAGGTCTAGAAGCCATGTCATACTAAGAACAGCTGAAGGAACTGGGTGGGTTTATCCTGGAAGAGATGGAAGAAAGACAGGTCCAGTGGCTTCCAAAAGTTGAAAGGCTGTTACATGAAAAGAGGAAGCAATCTTCTTTTTTCAGGTGTGTGTTGGACCAGATGGTAGTCCATTCCAACTCTGACTCTCTGTGAAGCTCATGCTGAGGGTACAACCAGAGGTAGTGCGTATGAGTTACAGTGAGGGAGAATTTGGCTTTAGCAGAAAGAGGAAAGGATTGTCTAACAAATGGAACTTGACCAACATGGAATGGTTGATCTCAATAGGCAGTGAGCTCCCCGTCCCTTGAGGTATCCAAGCAGAGACTTTGTGAGGCCTCAGTTAGCAATGCTATAGAAGTACCCATGACTATGCCCAGGATTCAGTGGAGTACAAAACTTGGCTCAGAGTCAGGGCTCCACAAATGTGGCTGGCTGGCTGCCTGCCCCGCTAGGGTAATCACTCTTGGTAATTAGACCTCCCTGCTTCCACACATCTCGAACTGCTTCTTATAAAAGAAAAAAAAACACAACCCAGCCCTAACTTACTAAACATAATCACATTCCTGTGATTCAGTGTAGACATGGCGGCAGGGAGCCTACATGGAGAGCAGGACAGGTCCTGCCCCCATTCTACAGCTGAAACAGGCCCAGGGAGGGAAGAGCTGGGACTTCCCCAAGGTCACACTGGCAGTAAGTGTCAGAGTGTGGCCTTGAGGCTAGCTTCACAAGGACCAAAGGCAGTGCTCTTTCCACTGAGCCCCAGGCTACAGACATGGATGCCTCTCCCTTTAAGGTCACCTCTTCAGTGGGGACACCCCTCTCTGGTCCTCTGTCAGCTACTTTGCCTCTTGGGACTGCCCCCAGGATGCCACCTTGTGAGGCCCCTGGCTGTGATGTCCTTCCCTCATGCCCTCCCCCACCCTCCTACACAGAGTCACGGGGGACTCTTTAAAGGAAAGGTTTCTGACCTTTCCCTGTGTCATGTACCCCTTAAGCAGGCTGGGAAGCCTCTGGACCCCTTCTCAGAATGCACAAAATATAATACATAAGATTACAAAAAACCCCTCAATTATATTGAAGTACAGTCAAGTTATTAAGAAGACTTTTTTAGAAACAAGTTCATTAAGCTGGCCTGGTGCTGGTGCTATTCCCATCCCAGCAGGATTGTACCCACTTGTTGGGGTCCCCTGCCTACGACTGCCTCAGCACCCCACGTTCTCACAACTGAATTTGCACCAGGCACAGCTATTCCTAGCTGCAATTCAAATGACCAGTGGAATGAACTCCATTTGAGAGGTAATCAAGTAGACCCAAGATGGTAGTAGAAGTGTGTGTGCATGTGCGTGTGCGTGTGCGTGCATGTGCGTGAGTGTGCATGTGTGCATGCGTGAGAGTGTGTGAGTATGTGTGTGAGTCTGCGTGTGCGTGTGTGTGTGCGTGCATGAGAGTGTGTGAGAGTATGTGTGTGTGTGTGCATGTGTGAGTGTGTGTACGTACGTGTGTGTATGTGTGCGTGTGCATGTATGTGTGTTGGGGGGGTTGGGATTTCTTAGTTTTCATTCATTATTTTCTCTTTCCTTAAACTACTTTCTCCCTCCCTACTTCCCGTCTCAGATCTGCTGACCCTTGTACTTCCTTTACTCCTCAGTTTTGAGAATAAGATGATACTATAACAGAAAAAGACCTTAACTGCTTTAAAGACAAGACACCAGACCTGGGTTCAAATGCTCACTCTGCTTCTTACTGCCCACGTGACCCTGGACAAGGGCTGCTTTTGGTGTTCCAGGAATGTTCAGCTTTTTCCTCTATAAAATGAGGGACTTTGGTCCTAACTTGCCTGACCTCGCTGAGCCTCAGTTTCCCCACCGGTAATGAGGGTCTCTGAAGTCCCTTGCACCCCTTGATCTATGCACCATGCTCCCAGAGTCTGGGGAAAGAGAAAGAGAACCCCTACCCGTACCCCCACTAATGGGATTGAGCAGATTAAAGATGGTTAATTGGTGTTTGCTGTGGCTGTGGAAGGGAACATTAAAAGAGAATGAGATACCCATGGTAGTCCCCAAATCGTAGGAATGAAACATCTCCCAGTGACCAAAGAGCTGCCTTCATGCAGATGGAGAGGGGTGAGATCACTGTGTGCCTTGGTCCAAATGGTGCAGCCCAGAACATGCACCCTTCCCCGCCTTGGCCTTCCAAACTTCTTGAAGTCCTTCCCTTAAAACGTAGATTTAAGCCTGGAAGAGTGGTCTTCTGATCCCACCCTCTCATTTTACAGATTAGGAAACTGAGTCCCAGAGAGGACTCCAGTGGGGCCCTAGGAGGTGGGAGAATTCCCACAAGATGCCCAGAGGGAGGCCCAGTGACAGGTAACAGATCTATGATAGGATAATAGGAATGACAGGAAATATGGCTGGTCTGGGAGCAGGGACTCAACTGGTATCCCCTGAAACCACCCCAGGTAGGTGCCCCCCAGTCCATCTCCTCCAAGTCTGACCCTGACCTGAGTGAGGGGAGCCTGATCTCCAGGTACCTATTTAGACAGTTCTAGAGCAATCTCCCTCTCATCCTGCCTCAGGGGAAAGTGTGCTGGCCTTGGAGTCAAATCCCCAGGTTCAAATCTTCTGATTTGTGTGAGCTGTGGACCTAGGAACAAATCCCTTGATGAGCCTCAGACAACTCTCAGAACATCTCTTAAGCCAAAACCGTTGATAGAGGGAGTCACCGTACAGGGAGTCTTCAATGCTGACCCCGTCCAGGACCGTCTCCTGCTCCTATTTCTTCAATACTTTGGGGATCTGTGACTTCATCTGGGTGTGTGTATCTTTTAACTACATCTCCCTATAATATGCAACATGCTTTTAAGTCAGCCCAGAAACCTTGCAGATAAAACTTGGCCTGGCTTAGAATTTCCCTTTCTGTTCCTGCGGTGGAATGCTTGGCAAAAATAGACGTAGGAGTGTGTTGTTTTGGCACTGACGAGAACCTGTTTGCTACCGGTCGGGGCCTTTGAGCCCAGAGCAACAGCAGAGCACAAAGGGCCAGTCTGAGGCCTTGGATCCTGCCCCCAGCTAGAGTCAAGCTCACATTCTGTGCTTTGAATGTCTTGAGATCTCTTTGCCTAAGCAGCACAAGAGGGGAAGATCAAAAACCAGGCCTGGGACTATTTGCAGCCCTTCCCTCTCCCAGGACAACAGTTATGAAAAGCAGGCTCTGCCCCAGGGGGCCAGGCCCTTTTCAACTACAGGACTAGAAAGCTGTTCTCACTCTGTATGAGTTCTTTACACACACACACACACACACACACACACACACACACACACACACACACACACACACACACCCTGACATCCTGAAAAACTCCAGGTTTCTTTACACACACACACACACACACACACACCCTGACATCCTGGAAAACTCCAGGTTTCTTTACACACACACACACACACACACACACACACACACACACACACACACACACACACACACACACCTGACATCCTGGAAAACTCCGGGTTTCAGTCAATAAGTCAGCAGGCTTTGGGATCCTTTCCTTTCTTGGTGGCCCCTCCTCCCCATAGGACCTTTTCGAAGATTAAGGGTGCTCAGCTGCCCCCTTGGCCACATCTTCCAAAGTCTCACTCCTGTCCCTGTGGTTGTTGGGACCTAGGGGACTGAACATGAAGTGTGTCTGTAGCTGACTTTGTAGAAGGAAGGATGGTCCAGGGCTTAAGGTGTAGCAGGATTCAGGATTTCAGGCCAATAAAATATTTCAGTAATGACATTTTTACTCTTTAGTCATTTTTTAGTCATGATCCCATTTGGGGTTTTCTTAGCAGACACACAGAGTGGTTTGCCCTTTCCTTCTCCAGCTCATTTTACAGGTGACAGACCTGAGGCAAACAGCATTAAGCACCTTGACCTGGGTCAGATTTTAAACTTAGGTTTTTCCCAACTCCAGGCTAATTTCCTTTGTTTTATAGGGCAGAGAGTAATTTAAATGTCACTGAGCAGTCATTTTTGTTCCTAGTGGAAAGAATTCATTTCTGGGCCTGTCGAAGAACAAGCTGGCCCAGCTGTATTTGCAGAAGCTCATCACCAGCTGACCATGGAGGGATGGACTTTTTGGCCCTGTCTCAAAACTCTTCTGAAAGCCAAGTCTGAAGGAGGTTGGTCAAGACAAGGGACTACTCACCTCCTTCCTCCCCACCCCCAATCCAAATCAGGGTTATTTCAAGTATACAGATGAAGAATTGGGACATTCTGCTCTAAAATCTGTGATTCTAGGTTCTCAAAACTTTCTATGTGTGCAAGTGGAAGGGGGAGAGGTCCATTGAAAGTTCCATTGTACTTTTAGGGCTCGGGGACAAAGGATGAAGCCCCTCTGATCTCTCTGGAAGCTGCAGGATCAGCCGTAGCTGAGCCTTGACTCTGGCTTCTGAATTACTTCTCCTCAGGAGCCATCTGAGTGACTTGGGAGGCTGACTTGGAAATCATTGGTCTTGAAGAGTTCTGCGCTCTCCAAGGTATAGCTTTCAGCCTCCCCAGCCATTCACCATTCTCATTGTCTACTCTGTAAGACTGAAGAAGGGATTTCTTGAGCTCTGGGAATTGGATCCAAGAGGATCCCGGACTCACAGAATTGAGGGATGTTATCAATCAATCACCAAGACTTTATTAGTACTTATTATGGGCCAGGCACTGTGTGCTAGCTACTAGAGAAGAAAGTAGTCTATTCCCTCAAGAATCTTCTAGTCTAGTTGGGAAGCCAGCATGTACATGCGATACAGACAGAGGAAGTAGAAGGTTCCTTTAAAGGCAAGATGCCAGTGGCTGGGAGATGGGGGAGTCCTGCTGGAATGGGGGGGGGATTCAAGCTGAGTGTAGAAGAAAGCCCACAAAGCCCAGCAGAGGCGAGGAGACAGAGGAGCACTGAGATGGGGAGGCTTGTGCATGGGACCTTGCCAGGAACCTAGTCTGACCACATTAGACATCCCCCCTCTCCTGTTCCCTGTGATGAGAGGCCATCCAGCCCCTGTCTGAAGACCTCCAAGGAAGGGGAGCACACCTCTCTCAAGGCAGCCCATTTCATTTCTGAGTAGCTTCCTTAGGGAGCCAAGTGTTAAATTTCTTGGTGTGATATTTTACACACAGGAAATCAGCAAGCAGTGTAAATCAAGGCTCGATTTGTTATTTTGTTGGTTGACTAGACTTTGAATGATGCAGAAAGTGTGAACAATGTAGATGAAACTTAAAAATTCACTTTATATACATCCCTTCCATGTCCCACCCCCACTCCCAGCCAAGCCCAGCCAGTTGTCGAACATTTACCAGCATATCCCTCTGTCTAATTGTTAGGAAGTTTTTCCTGACTTCAAGCTGAATGAACCTCTTTGCGCTGTCCACCCATTGTTCAGGCTCTGCCCTCTGGAGAAAAGTAGTTTGCTACCTCAAAGAATCTAATCACCTTCCTTGAACTGCATGTTCCTTGAGTAGGGTATAGGGCAGTGGTATTGTCCAAGGAGCAGAGGCAGAGAACCTGCCCTGTGTTGTTAACCTGAGTGACCCTGTCTGGGCCTCAGTTTCCTCATCTGCAAAATGAAGGGGTCAAGCTAGTGTATAAAGACGAGTGTCTCACACACCTCAAGCCCAGTGAGTGCAGCTAATAAGACGCTCTCCCCTTGATGACTTTCTCAGGTGAGAAAGCTTCGGAAGATAAGAATTCATTCATTCATTCAATAAACATTTATGAAGGATCTACTCTGTGCCAGGCACTGTATTAAATTCAGAATTGGCAACTACAGGATTAGGGTAGGACAGGGGATAGATAGAGCAGCTGAGAAGACTGAGTTCAAATTCTGCCTAAGATACTTACAAGCTCTATGACTCTGGGGAAGTCATCAAACCTCTTCAGTTTCCTCAACTATAAAATGGGGATAAGAATGGCCCCTGCCTTCCACAGTTTTTGTAAAGGTTAAGCGAGGTAATATTGCAAATGTTCTTGGCACAGGGCCTGGCACATAGTAGGTGCTTATTCCTTCCCTTTCCCCACCTCCATAGCAGTGATCCTGGAATAGCAGTGGTTGATGGTAGTAGCATCTGCTTGGGAGCTGAGAGACCCACCAAAGACCAATTAGACATAGCCAGGACTATACCAGGGTGCTGACCATCATTGGAACCCAACAGGCAGCCCCACCAAAAGTGAGCTTTATGACGACTCCATAAAGGGAAGAAGAGGGCCTCCAGAAACCTGGAGCTGGTAGTTACCCTTTTGCCGTGTGCACACTCCAAGCCTGAGACCACCTTCCTCTGGACTCTATGAACTGGTAAGAGGGTGTTTCTCAGACAAGCAGAGGGATGCTTTTGTGCCAACTTTTCTTATTATATCACCTTAGTAAATAACCCTTTCAAAAAAAAAAAAAGCAGTTGAGTCTGGTTGGTGGACAATAAATGTGGGAGCTCATGATCAACGGTATTAGAACCCCAGCCTCTTAGAATTAACCCAAGGACCCTGGAGGGAGAGTCAGCCAGCTTCTGGGGACCTGGCCAGCTAATGTAAGAGGGAGTTTGAGAAAGTAGCCCTAGAAAGGATAGATACTATGCGAGAACCAAATCCATCTAAATGCAGAGAAGGTAGAAAGGTCATTAGGAAGGGAGGAGAGCAAAGCAGGGCAGGGTCAGGCGGGGTGGGGAGAAGGGAAGTCCCACTGCCACCCCCAGAGCCTCTTGGCTTCCTACTGAGCGCTGTTATTTCTACGATATGAGTGTTAACTGCATGTTCCAAATTAGGCATTTCTAACACTGAGATGAATCAGTGCATAGCAAAGTGAATAGGACCGATAAAATGGCCAACGATGCAAAATGGAAAGAATATAGAATGCTATGTGATTCTAATAATCACCAAATATTGTTCCTAAAAATAAAAGTTGTGAACCTGAACCTTGCTCTCTTCCACCCTTGAAGAAGAGTGGGGTATAGAATGTGAGACAGGGTTGACAGGGCAGTTGGTTTTGCTGAAGTGTTTCTTTAAAAAAAAGATTTTTATGACAAGGCTCAGCTCACTGGGTAGAGGAGGAAGAAGAAAGATATTCAGAAATGAAAATCATGTCAAAACAAAAGCTAGGGAAAGGGAAAAGGATTGGACCTACGATCTGTTACAATTTATTGTTTTGAGCGTTGAAAGACTCGCCCAGCCAGCGTGTGGGACTCCAGCCCAGGTCTCACTGACTTCTCTGGTCATGGTGCCAAACAAAAGGTATCAATCATTTTTTAAAAATGCAGTACCCTCTGAATTTGGGGCAAAGCCTGGGTCATGCTGCCCTAGCTCCTTACCCTGTGGTCTATGTTAAGGCAGAATGTGATCTCCTTGAGGGAAGGGCATCACTGTGTTATTCTCCTTCTATCTATAATCACTGCTTAATATATGTTTGTTCAATTGCATTGAATAAAATGCCTCTGCTTTCCTGAACAACCACTCCTCCTTGTCTGAGGAAGTAAATTAATTAGAAAGGCCTCTGCCCACTCCTCCACCCAAGGGTGCTGGTGGCCCATGGTGCCCAGCATTGTGAGCTGGGGAAAAGCTCGGAACAATCACCCTGCAGCATTTCCAAAGGGATGCAGGTATTTTCAGCTAAGTGACTGCACGGCCCCATCAGCTGATTTGAGCCCAGGAAGGAAGAGTTCTGGGTCTTGTGCTCCATGTACACCTTTGCTGTTAGCAATGCAGAATGTTCTTCTCCCGGCTGAACACAGAATCCAGTAAACAATGTCGTGTCATGGACTGCCTTGACCCAGACTTTCAGGAAGGCAGCTGACACATTGCCCAGACTCGTGCTCACCCACATAGCTCAGGAGCCAAACACACTGAAGGAGCTCATGTTTCCCAGCTGTGTTATGCACTCTCTGAATGTCTGGCTGGAAAACAAAACTTGAAAATAGAGATTCATAGCCCCAGTTCTAATCTGAAACTGAAAATTGTTTTTCATTTTAAAATTTATTTTCATTAAGTAGAGAGAAGCTCTACTGACAAAGGGAAGTGTTGCACTGAACGCTCTTTCTTAGTCAATCAAATTAATACAATGGGCCTGGCACTGTGCTAAACCCCTGCCCTCAGGGAGCTTCCAATCTAATTACAAGCAACACTGTACAAATGGTCACAGGAAAGAGTCAAGGAGGACAGGCTGGAGGAAGAGTATCCATTCTGTCCTCCTTGGACCAGGGAAGGGGCTCCTACATGGGGTCTATATTTCAGGATAATTGGTTTTTCCTATCATCCTATGTATTTTATTTTATTGATTTCAAACCGTGATTTTGAGAAGGGGGTCCCTGGGGCTCACCAAACTGCCCAAGGGATCCAGGTCACAAAAAAAGGTTAAGAATGCTTGGGTGTTGTTGCCTGCTGTATTCAATCCATGCTCCTGCATCTCAGGGACCTCAGCTTCCTTCAAAGTGTTCCTTCTACAATAGCCATTTTCCCTTCTCAAATACTCCCGTCTGTACAGACCTGCACTCTGCAAGGAGGATGTGAATTTCCCTCCTTCAGGGCCAGACCTATTTTTCATTTTGTGTTTGGGCCCTCAGTGCCTAGGACAGGGCCCTGGACATACTTGGACTTCCATAAATTCTTGTTAAATGTCCACTCATACAAATATCCAACAAATCAGTGATCTTGGTGTTGTGAGCACTTCTCCCAACAGTGCAGATGGCACCCAAGCCTTGCCTGCCAATCTGATCCTATGACATTCTAGTTCATGTCTTCCCATGAGGACATGGGCACCATATTTCAGCAAGGTCATTGACAAATGAAGGAGGATGGCCAGGCAGAACAAGGGGAAATCTCACTAACAATAGGAGCTTTTGAGGGATGCTTTTGTACCAAGTTTTTGTTTTATATCTCATTAGTAAGTTCAGTGGCTCCCTTGGGGGAGAGTGGGCTCCCATAATGGAAGGTCTTCAAGCAGAGGCTGGAGAACAGGTATTAAGATGATAGAAGAAGAATTGTTTAGATCAGGGGTGTCAAACACACAGCCCACAACTTACCCAGAGTATTGTTAAAACAAATTGAAATACAATTGGAAAATGCTTAGCACAATAAATAAAAATACAATTAAACTTAAAAAAGAAAAAAAGGAAGTGGGCCAGAGTGGGGTTTTTTTGCATCTTTCTAGCATGATGCTTGGCCACACAATAGTAGGTGTTTAATAAATACTTGTCAACTGATGAGTGAGTGGTAGAAGTTTATGTTACTTGAGGATGAGTTAAAAAACCCTTAGCTTTGAGATGAGACTTCTTCAGGTATTTTCAGGCCTGTCATCTGCTTTTTGGGTTGGGTCCCAGGAGAAGGAAAGTTCCCTTCTTACTGAAGACCTTCAGGAAAAGGCTGAATGAACCCCAGTAGGCATCTCATGAGCTGGATTCTTCTTTGGGTTTGAGTTGGACAAGATGGAACCCAAAGTCCTTTCCAACTGAAATTCCATAACACAAGGGAGCCATCTTTGTACAGTGAGAAGAGCCTAGATATGGAATGAGAAGACCTGGTTTAAAACCCCAGTGATGCCCTTTCCTGCCTGTGTGACTTTTCTAGACCTCAGGCTCCTTGTCTCTGAAATGAGAGTCAGACTCGATGTCTGCCAAGACCCCTTCCAATCTCCAAATTTATGACCCTATTATTCCATTTTCACTAAAAGGACTGTCACCTCCCTTGTGCTGCACATTGTGCCTCTCAATGCAACCCAGGCTCACATTAGCTTTTTTTTTGCCTGACGTATCATACAGTTGAACTTACATCCTCTAAGATCCCCAGATCTTCTTCAGATAAACTTGTGGGTAACCACAATTCTCCAATCTTGTACATGGGAAACTGATTATTTGATTTTAAGTGTAAGATTTTACATGTATTCCTATAAACCATGAGGCTCCAAATGATAGAACACCATGATCTCAGAACCATCGAGCATGTAGGGGACCCAAAGGATAGCAGAAGATTGGAGGGGAGAGGAGGGTGTGAGGAGGTTGCAGAGTCGTGCCAGTTAATGTCCAATGCCCAATTTTGTGCAAGATGCCATACGAGAGATATCATCTGGGCTATGGATGACTAGAAAAAGGGGTGGGCCTGTCACATAGAAAGAGGGAGGGATATTGGACAGGCAGCCCAGGGGCAGCCCTGGCATTTTAACCTCTAGAATACAGGAGGATCTCAGTGGAAGATTTATGGAAAGAGGTGAACAAGAAGCACACAGGATGGGAAGGGGTGGATGAATAGGGCATGAGCTGGCAGGGAGGGCAGAGTGCCTGCTCGCCTGTGTGGATGGGATGGGGGATTTGTAACATCTACAACAATTAATGGTAGAAATCCCAACAATGATGGTGATATGATGCATTAAGATTTGTGAAATACTTTACAAATATTACCTTTCCCATAACGCTAGGAGGTGCTATTATTATCCCATTATCTCATTTGTTTTCCCAACAACCCTGGGAGATGAGCATTAGGTGAATTGTTATTCCCATTTCACAGATGAAGAAGCTAAAACTCAAAGATGTGGCCTGGCTTCCCTAAGGTCATGTAGCATTGGAGAGTCAAAGGCGTGGCTGGGGCTGCTGCCTAGTCCCCATCTCCAACCACTTTGGTTCGTTCCCTATTAATAGTCAGAGCTAGCAATTAACTCAACAAACAAATAAGAACAGCAAACATATATGCTGTGTAGCAGACACTGTGCTGGACCCTGGGAAAGCCAAGATCTCTGTCTTCTCTGCTAATAGGAAACATCACAGATCACAGACTTAGCACTTGTGCACCTTGCCCATTAGAGTGACGGAGGGGCATTTTCCTGCTTATACGTGGTGATCCATACATGTATACATACTACCTCCCCAGTGCATGCAGAGCTAATTAATGGAGATGACCCACTGAACCTCCATCATAGCTCTGGCCTCCCTTGCACATGGTGGAGCACAGGACTGGGGCCATCCAAGTATTCTGAAATGTTACCACCCTGCAGTTCTTTGGCTCAGCATCCAGTAACAATGAGGCAAATTTTGTCCAAAAAACCTAACAAGTTTGCTGGGCATGACTCGTCCTTTACACACATCCCTGGAACTCACTGCTCCCATTACTTAGAGTGAGGGGTGACACTAGATATTTTTGTGTGTCCAGTTCAACCCTTGGATGAGCCCAAGGTTGGCCCTTGCTCCCATGGTGCAGCTGAGCTCCTTCCAGGACCGTGGTATCCCATACCCCTGCTGGTGCCAACCAGGCAGGAGAGGCAGAGGAGGAGGGAGAAGGGAGGCAGACCAAGGGACAATGTGGGGGGATAGGGGTGGGCATCCTTTCTAGGCTTTTCCCCAAACTCCATGTTGCAAATGTGTCCAAGACTTATTTTTCATTCCCCCAATGACCAATTAAACACTATTATTTTGCAACATACAAGAAAAAGGGTAGAGAAATAATTGTAAGGATATTTTCTCTTTTGCTATCAGAGCCATCTTCATTTCCCCAAATGCTTCTTCAAGTCTCCAAAAAGAAATGACAAGTTCATCCCCAAATCAGACTGGATCAATTCCGCCCCTGAACCCAAGCCCTCACAAAGATGTAAGAGATGACGGGAGTTGGAGAGGAGAAATCTGGGTGGAAAGGGTCTTGAATTGAGAACTTGAAATGCAGACTCAAATTCTGCCTCTGACATTTACTCCTTGTGTGCCTAGAGGCCAGTCGCTACTCTCTCAGAGCCACAGTTTCCCCAGTTTAAAATAAGAGTGAGGCATTCAATGACCTCTAACATTCCTTCCAACTCTCAGTCTATGGTCCTGGGATCATAAGTCATTTCATCAACTTTAACATATAAGGGTTGGACTCAGTGGCCTGAAGGAACACACCTTGACTCCAAATCTTGGAAACCTGTTTCAATCCTCAGTCATATAAACTCCCTTGGCCTCAGTTTCCCTAGTTTTGAAATAAAGGGACTGGACTAGCTGACCTCTGAGGGTCCTGCCCAGCTCTAAATTTGGTGTTGGATGTATATGTGGCTGATCATGAATAAAGTGGGGCCAGGACCAGCGTGATCAGGTGGGTCGTAGATATACCAATGTTACGTTGAGAAGATGATGGGATTTGGGTCAAGTGAAGGGAATGGCTCCATGGGCTGGCCATGCTAGGGGTGAGAGCACTGGGGAGAAGGAAGCAGAAGTTATGGGGGGAAGACCTCGGCAAGTCAGTTTCCTCATCTGTAAAATGGATTAGATAGCCTTGAAGGCCCCTTGAAGCTCTAAGTCCTTGGTCCTATGAATGTCTTTGGGCCTCAGTTTCTTTTTTGTAGAATGATGGGTTTGGCTTAGATGACCCTAAGGGTCCCTCTCAGCTCTGCATCTGTGACCTTCTGACCTTCCAGAAGTTGGATTGTGCTGGCCCAGCCTTGGAAAACCAGGGACACCTCCTGCCTAGTGACCGTGGGACATTGCAGGAGAACTTCAGTAGTAGTTGTCCAAAGAAAGTAAGGTCAGACAACCTTTGTTCATGGCTCCCCAGTTCTGCAGAGCTTGCTCCATTTAAATTCTTGTTGAACCTTGGTCTTAAAAGGAACCTGGCATCAGGCTCCAGGTGAACTCAGGAAATGGGGTAAAAGGTGAACTGGGCAAAAGTCAGGAGGGGAAATTCTCCTGAATCCATAGGCCTGCCAAGAGTTTATTAAGAAAGGTATGCTAAATATGACCCTGAGCATTCCACACCCTGTGGAGCTGGGGAAAGGCACAGAGAGGAGGAACAGAGAGGGGCTCCTGTTTGGGAGACAAGCTGCTCTGGTTTATTAGGGAGATGTGTCCTGAGACAGAGTCAGAAGGCTTAGCCAGAGCTGGCTGGGCGGCCTTCCTGACTCCATTCTCTCTCTTCACTCCAGCCCAGCCTTCATGAGGCTTCCTCAAAGGCAGATGGGACCCGGCTCCCCTCTCCTACTCAATAACCATCAATAGCTCCCTCTTACCTGCAGGAACAAATATAAAACCCTCTGCAGAGTATCCTAAGCCATCCACAGTGCAGTCCCCCCCTACCTGTCCAGGCTTTTCGCTCCTTGCACCCTTCAGGTACCAGTGACATGGGGTTGCTCGTTGTCCTCCCAAAGACAGTCTATCTCCCGACTTGGGGCATTTCCACTGCCTCAAACGCTCTTCCTTCTCCTCTCTGCCTTCCAGTTTCCTGGCTGCTTTCTCAAAAGTCCCAGCTACAAGAAGCCTCTCCCAGGCCTCCTTAACCTTTGTGCCTTCTCCCTGAGACCACCCCCAGTGGATCCTGTGGAAAGCAGATTCGCACATTGTCTCTCCCTTAGAGCTCCTTGAGAGCAAGGACATTTTGGCCTTCATTTGAATCCCCAGAGTTTAGCCCAGTGCCTGGCACCCAGTAGAGGCTTCAAAGACTTGGCCACAGCTGGGCACCTGCTCCTTGTTGTCCCTTTATCTCCACCCACTCTGTTCTTTGATTTCAGTATGACTTTCTGTGCCCTGGGGAGAAGGTGGGGTGAAGAGAGGACCTGGCTTAGGGTGCCCAGTGTAGTAGGCCACACCCAGCACTGGGAGTCCAACATTCTGACCTTGAACCCGTCAGTGAACTGCTCTGTGGGCCGGGCTTCTTAGTTCAGAGGTTCTAGAGCTACAGGAGGCCTTAGCAATAATCTAGTCCCACTTTTTCATTTTAGAGATGACGACACTGGAGCCCAGATGATCCAAACATAGGAGAAACTGGGACTTGAACTCTAACCTTCTAATTCTGAAAAAGTGCTGGTCCTGAAATCAGAGGATCTGAGTTCAAATCCCATCCCTGATGGTTAGTGCTCCTGTGATTTAGGGCAACTACAGGACTCAGCTTCCTGATCTGTAAAATGAAGGAGGGCAGTGTGTTCTCTTTCAGAGCTAGGCCTTGTTTATGACTGACTATCTCTAATGTTCACTGCCCTCCAGACTGTTTCTGACCTTGGGCACTTGGAAGGGAGCACCTTGACCCAACACCCTCTCCAATCTCCAGGTCTCTTCTCTGTGTCCTCTCCCCCATTAGAACTTTGAGGGGAGGACTCTCTTTCTTTCCACTTATAAGTTTAGCACATTGCTTGGAATATTAGTGTTGAGGGCTTTGTTGCTGTGCCTAAGGGTGGCAGCAGCTGGATTTGGACCAGTTAGATCAGTCTTTTTGTTAGTGGTCCAATATGGATTCTACACTATAAGACCAGACTTAGAAACAAAGACCTGAGAGATTTGGGAGAGGAGAAGACACAGAAGAAAATGGCCTCAGAAGTTAGGGACTGACCATTTGTTAAGATCTATAAATGGAAAATGTAGCCAGAACAATTTGGAGCATCTCATCAAAATCATAGAGGACAGGAAATCAAGGACAGTTGTCTTCTGAGATGCAGTCATCATGAATGAAATGGCTGTTTTCTTGGTCTATGCTTTGCTTCTCCTCTGATCTTACGGTTTTATGAATCCAGAGACAGGATGTGAGCCCAGGTCTTTGGACTCCAAAGCTAGTACCCACCATAACATACATCCTCATCTATAAAAATGGCGGGTTCTATGGGGGATCAAACCGGTGATGTGGAGGACCCTTCTCCCTTGCTGCAGGTATGGTTTAATGATTCCGACTGATTGCCCATTGTATTTTTCCACTAGATACAAATGAATTGGCAATTGGCTTGAGGAATCGTTCCTACATGAGTTTGGCTTGCGTGAGCCGGTTTTTCTGGGATCTAACCACCTCTGGGTAAATGAATACTGGAGTCTGCAGGCCTTCAAGGCAGAGTAGCCTGGAAGCAGGGTTCCTAACTCATGTGGCCCTCTGTGGCCTAATGGCTTTAAGGCCTGTTTTTGCCAAGTGTCTCCTCTCTGCTAAAGGTCATTAGGCAGTACTATTGAACAATGTCATGTTCTGGTGCCAAGAACTTCACCAATCTTGGTCAAGCTTCTGAATGTGGCCAAATGTGGTGGGCAATGGGCCGAGCAAATTTCCTGTAGTCGATTATTTTTGTCTGGTATAATATTTTATCGTTGAGTAACCAGGGGTAGGGGATAGGGTGGATTTTGTCATGGGTAGAGAAAAGAAAGAGACAGAATAGGAGGGTACTTTTCTGGAAGGAGAATCATTGAAGTGAGGGCTCCCAGGATGTGGAAGTTGCTGAGGGGGATGGTACAAAGTGTAATGGAGAGAGCAGGGACCTAGGCTCTGTCACTGACAATCTGTGTCCCTATACCCAGGCCCTGAATTCCTCTGGGTCTCAGTTTCCTCCTCCATAAAAAGGAGGTAGAACTAGAGCAGGGGTTTCTTTTGAGTCCTAGTGTCCATTCTAAGAACCCCTTCTCTAGAGAGAGCTCAAGCTCCTCCTTTCACTAAACATGCTCCCTTTCTCTGATTCTTAGGAGGGAGGGCGAGACTTCCTTTTCCAGAGATGACATTGAACTCTCTCTACCCAGAAAGTGAAGTGATGAGCTGAGCAGAAAAGGCTAAACAAAGCTCTTCATTATGTGTGAGTGGGAGGGGATATAAGCTATTTGGAGAGGAAAGCTCAATGGGACCCCAAGGGTCAACAGTCACCTCTGCTCCATCACTGATAAAAGGCTTCATCATTCAGTGGAAACCACCCTCTGCAAAGGCACCATCGAGCTCTTCATGGAGCAGTTCAGTGCCCTGTTCCTCACCCTCATTCTCCCTGGCCTCTCAGCAAACAGCCTTTCACACTGGTGACCACTCTCTCCTCCATACTCACTTCTCTCTAGATTTTGGGGTGCCACCCTCTCATGGTTCTCCTCCTCCCTCTCTGACCCTCTGTCTCCTTTGCTGTATTCTCCTCCAGGTCACACCTTCTAACCAATGTCCCTCAGGACTCTGTCCTGGGCCCCCTACACCACTTCACTGGGTGATCTCTTCAGCTCCCATGGATTCAAAGTACATCCTGGTGATGAATCTCAAATGGACTTGTCTGGCCCTAACCTTCCTGCTGACTTCCAGTCTCACTTCTCCATCTGTCCGTTGGCTATGTCAGACAGGATGTCCTGCAGACTCATATCTCAAACTGATCTCATTCTCCTCTCCACCAAACCTCCCCACTCTTTCTAACTTCCTTCTTACTGTGCAGGAGACCACCATCCTCCTACTCCCCCAGACTCATGTATTACCCTTTTCCAGTCCTCCTCAATCTTAGCTCCTTACCCCAGAGATGACCAATGAGTGATTCTGCATGTGGTCTGTTTGTAAATAGTTGCATGTTGGCTTCCCCATTTCCTGAGAGAAGGAACTGGTGCTCAGTACAGTGCCAGGCATACAGCAGGTACTTAATACATGGTAGTTGACTGACTAAATGACTACTCCAGGAGCTGACTGCTCAGGCTTGCAGATGGGCCTCAGAGAGGCTTCATCTTCTTCATTTCTCTTGCTTCTAACTTGCTTAGACATAGCTGTTTGCCTTATTTGATTTTGAACACCCTGAGAGGAGGACGATCTTTTACCTTTCTTTGTTTCTCCAGCTGACACACAGTAGGTGCTTCATAAATACCAGCTGACTTGACTTCAGTGTAAAGGGATGGCTTTATCAGGAAAGATAACAGTAAGTTTGCAAAATGCTTTACACCTATTATTTCACTTAATCTTCACAAAGATGCTGTGAAGTAGCTTCTATTATTATCCCCATTTTACAGACAGGTATCAGAGGCCTAATTTCTCTGAAGGTACAGTCCATAAAGTGCAACGGAAATCTGTGTGCTACTCAGCATTTCTGGGTTTCAGTTGCTCATCCTTCAAATGAGGGGATTGGGCTAATTGGCCTCTTGATCCTCTTCAGCTCCAAATCCATGCTCTTCTTCCACGACAAACTGGAAAAGAAAGCCAGGTGTCTCTCAGTACTCCAGATGGACCCATGACTTTGTGGACATGGGTGGTCCTTCCATCTATGCCTCCCTGACCTGGGCCAGATTTGTCCATGGACTATCATGGATCCAATTAGTTGGAGGCTTTCCTCACTTTCCCCTGACTGACATCTCAAGAACACCAGTGGTACTTCACTCTGCCAACCCATCTTTTTGGCTCATACATCTCTTTGCTCAGGTTCTCCTTTGTACTTCTTAATTTGTCCTGGGTTAGAGCCTGCTTCCATCACTGTGTGCCTCCTGTGGACGAGATGCAATCCCCCATTGTTCTTTTAGAGATATTCAGCAATCCCTGGAAAATGATCCTACTCTGAAGTCTTTGGAGTAATCTGAAAGAGAAACCCAGCTCAGTCTTCCTCTATCTGTTCTGAAATCAGAGCCCCTCCCTCTGAAAGAGCTGCGGGCAGGATTCTTATCCCAAAGAAACCAGGGCAGGACCTGAGGAGAGCAAGGTCCTGGAGCCCTTGTGGAGCCCCCTGAAGGCATCAGGGTACGAATCGAGGGAAGAGGTCCAGAGATTACTCTGGGAGTACCTGAGGGAGAACCCTTGAAAGGAATCATCCTCCTGGGGGCATTCGGGTAGATGTAGGGATTATTGTTTCATGAGAGGAAGCTGAATGTTAACCCTAAATTGTGTAACCACATTATGAAACTTTCCTTATTCAAGGTTCCTGTAAATGCAACTTCAAAATGTCTTGTTTAGAGATGTGTCCCAAAGTAGGAAGAGATTGCCACTTTAGATGGGTTTTTTCCTTATAAGCTAAAAGTATTTGTATTTAGAATTATCATAAATTAGTGAAAAAAGAAAAAGCTGTGTCTAATAGACTTGTGCTTAAAGTGAAGAGAA
Source organism: Notamacropus eugenii (assembly GCF_028372415.1). Taxonomy (NCBI): domain Eukaryota; kingdom Metazoa; phylum Chordata; class Mammalia; order Diprotodontia; family Macropodidae; genus Notamacropus; species Notamacropus eugenii. Next base: position 528,128,087 of record NC_092873.1, read on the forward strand.
TGGCATTAATATTTTTCCTCAATATTTAGGTGGTCTATCCTAGCCCTCAGTATTCTTTGATAATCTCCCATCCAAGGTCTAATCAGGTCTGACCCTGATTCACTTAGTGATCAGACGAGGTCAGAAGGCAAGTTTGCAACAACAGGACCATGAAAATGTTTCTGGCAGGTTAAATGTCAAGTGGAGTATTAGCTTTTTTTCCTGAGTGCTCCCCACTGCCCTTTGGAAAATGCTCTTTTAAAACTTCTCCTGGGCCCAAGGTCTCTGTTGCCTGACTCCATGGATCACAGACATACAGCAACAGGTTGAAGCTAAATAAAGGTCCGAATGGCAATGCTTGGGGCACCTCCTCATCTGCCATAGAGGCATGAGATCCACCATGCCTGGGCATCCTCAGCCATGCTTTCATTGACATCCCAACTATCTTCTCATTGTCCAATGTACCATTGCGTGTAGTGACCTCATGAAGTGACAGTCTACATATAATTGTGATAATGGTATGACAGGCATTGGGCTTGTTATTTCATTGATCTAGATGAGGAAGCTCCCTCCAACAATGCAGGGCAACTGGACAGCTTAGAGGTGTCCAGAGCACCGTGAAAATCAAGACTTGCCCAAGATTACACCTCCCATAGGCATCAGAGGCAGGATTTGAACACAGGTCTTCCTAGTTCTGAAGCCAATTCTCTAGGCACTATGCTATTATCATCATAGGTCATTTTCATTTTTCTCTTTAAGGTTTGCAAAACATGTTACAGATATGATCTTTGATCTTCCAACAACACTGCAAGGCAGGTATTATCATACCCCCGCTTAAAAGATCAGAAAGTGGTTAAGTGACTTGACTTGGACCATACAGCTAGTAAGTGTCTGAGCTAGAATTTGAACCCGGGTCATATTGGCTCCAAAGTCATTGCTCTTTTTCCCAAACTAGGCTGTTTTTTAGGTTATAAGACATGGGATTTTGTGTCAGAGGGCCTGGGTTCCAATTTTAACTGTGTCACAATCAGTTAGTTAACCATCATGTGCTAAGTGTCTCCTGGGTGCCTGGTGAGGTGCTGGATGCTAGAGAGAGTGAGGCAAAAATGCTGCCATCAAGAAGAAATGCATGTGAGCACTGGACAAGTAAGCACCCCTCTAAGCCTCAGTTTTCCTCTGTGTAAAATGAGGGAGTTGTATTAGATAATCCCCAAGATTCAAATCTTATGGTCTGAATTGTACTAGAAATGTTTAATACAAAGAGCCCAGTTAGGTTTGAGGGAGATGGTCTTTACCAAGGGGTACAGAGGGGGTTTAGGGGGAATGAGGGAAGTAGAATGATCAGGCAAGAGATGGCTTCACACCAGGGGAATTGACTCAGGAGTCCATAACTATAAAATCGCAAAATGATAAGATTTAGAATTGGCAGGGACCCTAAACATTTTCTAATCCAGGGGTTCTTAACCTATGGTTCTCAACCCCTAAAGGGTCTGTGGATTGTTATCAAGGAGGATCTGTGAACGTGAACAGAAAACAATTACATTTTAAACGATAACTAACTTCTCCACAAAATTCACCATTTCCTTTCATTATTGAAGACCATGGTTCTATGAAGGGATCCTCAGGCTTCACCAGGCTGCCCAGGGGGTACAGCACACAAAAAAGGGTTAAAATACCTTGTTCTCGTCCAACCTTTAATTTTACCAAATGGTAGCTGAGGCTTGAGGGGTGAAATGAATTGCCAGAGTCAGACAGCTAATATGGAAAAGGACCAGGATCTGAACTCAGATCCTCTGGCTCTAAATAGTGCTATTGACTCCCCTTTTTCACATTCTGGGGGTTCTCGGAGGGTGACAGCTCTGGACAGTGGCTGATGGCTTCCCCAGCCTGTCCACTCTTCCCAAGGATATCTCAAATTTTGCTTGGGCTGAAAAGTATGCAAGGCTCTTTTCTCACAGGTGGAAGGAATGGAGAGAGCTCCAGCTCTGAAGCTGCAGGACCTGGGATCTCCAATCAACCCTTTGAACTGATGATGTACCAATATTCCTAATGGTCCAATATGGTCAGGTTCCTGTCTGCCTCCCAAATTTTCAGTTTCCTTGTTCTTGTTTCTGTTCAGCCATTTCAGTCACATCTGACTCTTTATGACTCCATTTTTTTAGGTTTTCTTGGCAAAGATACTGGAGGGGTTTGTCATTTCCTTCTCTAGCTCATTGGACAGATGAGGAAACTGAGGCAAAGAGGGGTAAGTGACTTGCCCGGGGTCACACAGCTAGGAAGTGTCTGAGGCTACCCTTGATTCCCATGACTCCAGATCCAGTACTCTATCCAAGCAGAGTTTCGCTACTGCTTCCCAAACAAAGCTCACCCTCTTTTACCTGTTATTCAAGACCTACGATCTGGTACTATCTTACCTGTAGATTATTTTGCATTGAGAGATCAAGAAACATGCTTTAATGTTGGCCTAGGAATCCACTTGGAACCTGGGCTACTGGTCCCAGGCCTGCTCCTAGTTCACTGTGCAACCTTGGGCAAATCGTTCCACTCACCTCTCTGAGTCTCAGTTTCCCCATCTGTAAAAGGAAGGAGTAAGACAAGATGATTTCTTCTATCAATTCCACCTGCAAATTTTATATGTCTTAAGCTTCATGACATCGTATGACCCCAGTTCATGTATGCTGCACTGCAGCCAAACCTTATCCTCTGGACATATCCCAAATTTGCCTATCTCCATCCCTCTGCTTGGGCTGCTCCCTATCCCTGGCAGATCCTTCCCTTTCCTCTTCACCTGCTGGATTCTAATTCATCCTTTAACTCCCATTTCAAAAGCTGCTTCTCTAAAGGCTCCATTCACTCATGGCGTGTTTATCTGCAGACCTCACCTAGAACTTTATTTGTTATTTTTCAAATGTTTTAATTATGAATCGCTTTGCATTTTACTTATGGGTGTGGAACAGGCATGCCTGACAGAGTTAAAACTTACTTTCCCGTGATACTTTGTGCCTAGGGGGCAAGTGTTGATGCCTAGACCCCAGGGTATTGAGAATGAATATAGAAGAACCAAGACTCTGAGAAGGAAATAGGAAACCACATATACAGGGCCATCTGGGAGGCCTGATGCCAACCAGGAAAGAGTCGTTAGCAAGGGTATTCTCTGTAAGATCACCACTGCAGAGTATTTGAAGTGAACAGAGTGTAGGTGCTATGTCTGTTTTGGATCTGATGGTTGACAAGCATTTAATAAATATTCACTATGTGTCAAGCGTTGAGTTAATAAGTAGGGCTACAAAGAAAGGCCAAACCTCCCTGCCCTCAAGGACCTTCTACTCTGTGGAGGAGATAGCAGGTTAATAACTAGGTACATACAAGACAGACCGGAGGGAGGGCAGCAACCTGAAGGGGAGGCATTGAGAACTGGGGTGAGGAGGACCCAAGCTTGAAGCCATGAATTCTAAAAAGGCACAGGGAGAAGGCTGAGCTTTCCAGTCATGCAAAGGCAAGGAGATAGAGCTGGATCATAGAACGCAGGAAGGGAAGCAAGACAGGAAAGAAACAAATACTTATCTGGCCAGACACTGTGCTAAGTGCTTTACAGATATTATCCAATTGGAATGTCCCAACAGCCTTGTGAAATAGGTGCTGTTATTATCCCCATTTTACAGAGGAGGAAACTGAGGCAGACAGTGGTTAAGTGACTTACCCAGGGTCACACAGCTTCTAAGTGTTGCAGCCCAAATTTGAACATGGGTCTTCCTGACTCCAAGCCCAGTCAGTGCTCTTTCTGCTGTCCCAGCTAAGGAGCCTGGAAAGGTAGGAAGGGGCCAAGAGCTTTAAATGCCAAACAGATGAATTTGCATGACTATAATAATAATAATAACATTTGATGCATGTGATCAGTTCAGAGCAGCATGGAAAGATCTATATGAACTGACTCAGAGCCAAGGACGTACAACGCAGACAGTAACTATGACAACACAACACACCGAAAGTCAAAAGTGGATGTGACAAAATCATTAAGATCAAACAGGATGAGAGATGTGAAGACACCCCCGACCCACTCCTTCAGGTAGCTGGGAGTCCACAGGTGGGACTCTTGGTGTGGATTTCTAGGCTATCTCAATGAGCTAATCATTTGTGCTGACCTTTTCTTTTCTCTCCTAAAATGATAATTTGTCTGATGGGCTGACTCTCTTGGAGGAGTGGGGGAAGTATATAAGAGATAACTGCTGACATAAGAGAAAGAAATTCTCATTAAAAACTTATTAAAACAATAATATGGCATTTCTGTAGCCCTTGGCAATTGCTCTATGTCTGTTAACTCATGTGATCCTCACAATCCTGAGAGGTAGGTGACATTAGGAACCCATTACAGGACAAGAGGAAACTGAGACTAACAGAAGTTAAGTGACTTTCCCAGGATCACACAGCTAGTCTACATCTGAGGCAGGATTTGGAAGTCAGGTCTTCCTGTGCCCTTTGGCTATCTCTCTAACTAAGCCAGCCAGGAGGCCAGAGGTAATAAGGAGACGCTGGAGGAGTTTGATCCTGGAGCTCATGGAACAGAATGAGTGACATGGTCAGATCTGCACTTTAGGCACATCAGTGGGGCTGCTGAGTGGAAGATGGACTGGAGTGGAGAGAGGCTTGAGGAAGGCCTCATGGTTAGATGGTGCCATCTGCTTCCATTGCTACAGTACTAGAAGTATGGGGCGATTGTGGATAGAAGAGATGGGCACCAGGGGATCAGATTAACTGTCTATTATAAGACTGAGTTCTTTTCTCATTTTGGGGGAGAGGAGGGGGGGGGTTCCAACCCCAGTGATGGTCTCAAGTCTGGAGTAACTTTGCAAGTCCCTGGGGTTAGCAGGACTTCCCAGAGGGAAATGTGTTCTTGGTTGACTCCAGGCTTGGGTATGTCATTTCTGTATTGCTTGTTATAATAGACTGGTTCTGTACTTCATGCCTTGTTAGCCCAGTGTTTATGAGAGAACCAAACATCTTGACAAGAGTTAAAAGTGAACAAGCTTCTGATGTTCCCAGATGAACTGTCAGGATGGAGACAAAAACAAGTTATAGAGCTTATGAGTCGCTGATAAGCCTTTGAGATTGAACCAGGGTCTGTCAAGTCAGAGTTCCTGTTCTAGGCTACAAGCTACATGTGCAGGTGCCATCTTGTTCACCATTTCCCAAGCTGTTACCACCCAGAAGAATGAGAGCAGTGGTATTTGGGACTTTCCAGCTCAATGAACTTTAGAAGAAACTGGAGGGCAGGGCCAGTTCTACTATTATCCTAGGCACTCAAGCACTCAGCTGCAAAAACTTGGCATCGTTCTCAATTTCTCCTTCTCTTCCATCCCTCCCCTCAACCTGATCACAAAAAACCACATTCATTCCCCCAGATGGACAAAGGCAAACGGATATAACCTTTGATCTAAGCAAGAAATTGACGATTATAGTCCAATTTCAAAATCAGCCAGTATATATTAAGCATCTCCTCTTTGCCAGGCACTCTGCTAGGTACTAGAGGCTAAAAAGATCAAGCCTTTCCTGCTGACAAGAAGAGAGACAATGTAAATAAATAAAAGAACATAGAAGATGCATCGAGGTAACTTGGGGGGCTGGGGAGGCATTAGCAGGTATGGCATCTGGAAAGGCTCCCATCATGTAGTAATAATAAGGATTATTATTTTCAGTTCAGTTGCTGTTTAGTCATGTCTGATTCTTCATGCCCCCATTTGGGGTTTTCTTGCAAAGATACTGGAACGGTTTGCCATTTCCTTCTCCAGCTCATTTTACAGATGAGGAAATGAAGGCAAATTAGGCTTAATGACTTGCCCAGGCTCACACTGCATCTGAGGCCATATTTGAACTCAGGTCTTCCTAACTTCAGGCATAGTACTTTATCCACTGTACCACCAAACTGGAGGAGACTTCTGAGCTGAGAGCTCTAAGGGGGATGGACAGGGCATTCTCAGAATGGGGAACAGCTTTCCTTCTCCCCCTTCTCAGCTCCATAAACCAGGACAGTGGCAGGAGGTCTAGGTTACTCTTATCTTTTAGGGGCAGAAGAGGAGCTATGACCCAGGAGGATCCTTCCTTTATGACCAATGGATTGATCTGGACATGGGTAACTTCCTGGGGGCTCTCCAGTCACTGCCAGATCTCTCCTTTGCCTTGGACAGGCAGTGGCTCTCCCAGAAGCAGACCTCAGTTCAGTGAGGGGTCATCCAGACATGCCCACCTGTTTGTTTCTCTGTAGAAGAAACAGGCTTTCTTCACTCTGTCAGAGGGGACTTTGGGGTCCCACACTGGCAAGTAGCAATGAAGATAAACATCTGAGTCTACTTTGGTGAGTCAGAAAGCCTCCAGGGAGAGAGCAGCAGAGTCTCTGTGGAGGCTGGGGCAGGAACAGGGAGTTAGCTTCCCAGCCATTCACAAAACATCCATGGTTCTCAGCAATGTTTTAACACAGGTAGACCAGCCCAGGCTGGCCCAGGACGCCACACAGGCATCCATACTAAGCTGCGGGGCTGCAGGGAGTCACTGGCCTGAGAACTCCACTTGGAGCCCAGGGAGATAGTGGAGGAGTTAGCAGTGACTCTGACAGGGGGTATGCCCAGGGCTGTATGCCAGAGCCTCACTGAGAAATTCAGGTACCCCATGCCAGCCAAGGATCCAATCACAGAAGAGACCTGAGAAAGGGTTAGGGACTCTAGATCAGTGTAGGCTGAGGGTGGGGGGCGGGGACCGTAGACCAGGACAATAAAAGAATCTTGCCATCTCCCAAGAGCCTTCCATGGTTCAGCAAGGACAGGAATGCCATGGCCAGGCATGGCAATGAATTGGGAAGGAGAACAGTGGCAAGGGTGGCCCCTTCACAGCCAAGAGGATGTCTGTGCCACTGCTGTCCTAGAGGGGGGCATCATCACCTGAAGCTGGCACTGACCTCTGACCTACTGTACCTGCCTGGCCCGCAGTGCTGTGGACCAAGTCCACTCTTTGTGTTGTCTGGTTTTGGAGGCAATTGAGGTTAAAAGAGTTGCCCAGAGTCACACAGCTAGTAGACACCTGAGATTAGATTTGAAGTCAGGACGTCCTGACTCCAGGGCTGGTGGTCTATCCACTGCACCACCTGACTCTCCCTGACCATGTTCATTCTTGACCCATCTGCTCAGGCCCAGTCTTTGTCCCTAGGTATGCCCTGCCCATTCTGGCTTTGGGGATAAAGTGTGGTATACATCTCTGCCCCACATTATAAACTCTACTGGCAAAGGGAATGTGTCTTAAGCCTAGTGTCTTGAAAATTAATTGAAATTCCTTTGGGGAAGGGGAAGCAGGTTGGGAATCAGGGAGGAATGATTGATTGGTTGAGTTTTAGATGGTGTGTATTTCAGCAGGGCGTCCAAGCAGGGTCCAACAAGCAGATAAAAAATGCAGGCGATGGGAGCCAGACATACAGACAGTGTGTCACTTACACAGGGGTGATACTGCGAGTGTGGGGAGTGGCTGTCATTACCTAGAGAAGGAGTGAGGGGAAAAAGAGAGAGGGGCCAGATGGTTGGTGAATGCTCCTGTTTGGGGTGGGGGTGGGGGGGTGTGAAGATGACCAGGGAAGAGATAGTATCACTAGAGAGGAGCCAAGGAGAGGACAGCACAGAAGCACAAGGAAAGACACAGAGCAGGCAGCAGCTGGCCAAGGAGACTCTGGGCAGTGAGGACACAGGCAAGGGCCCCTATGGAATATAGCCAAGATCCTGCAAAGCCACCGAAGCAAGACAACAGCTGTCAGCAAGGACTTGAGTCTAAATGAGGCATTGGAGAGAACAGGACTCAGTATCCTGGATCAGAGAAAACCAAAAGAAAGTTTCAGGGAGTTCAAAAATACAGATGAAAAAGACAGATTGGGTCATCGAGGAGGAGGGAGGGGTAGATCTTCCAGTGCCATTTCCTAGAAAATGCATGGTTGGTTTGGTCAACGATGAGCTCATGAGTCCACTGCCTTCAATGTCACCTTAGCTGAAGTCAGGCCCTTCCCCTAGATGTGGAGAAGAGTGAGTCAGCTGCTCAGACACAGCTGAACCTAAGAGGAATTTCTGGACAGCCCTGATAATTGATTGCTGCCTTGATTTGCCAGTGGCAGCAGCCAAGAGACCCAGTGAATCTGAGGAAAGGATATCATAGCCATCCAGGCTGGATTTCATCAAAATATCTGACAAAGTGTTCTGCATGCTGTCCTTGAGGACAAGGCAGAGAGGAGGGGTCTGGGCTGCGGTGCAGCCAGGTGAGTTTGGAGATGGCAGAAGGACCAGATTCACAGAGCTGTAATTAATAGGATTGGAATCAAACTGGAGGCAGGTTCCCAGGCATGTCCTCCAGGAATCTTTCTGGTGTCTTTCATTATTGACTGTTTGGATCAATGGCTTGGATGAAGGGATTAGCTGGCATATTCTAAAAGCTGGAGATGGCCCAATGTGGGAGAGAGGAGCAGGAGGAGAGGGGCATGGGGAAGGAGTGTCATATGATGGAGTCTGGCTTGTTATAGGATAGAGTCAGGAGCCCAAGAATTCTCAACAGCAAGTCTGACTCTAGAAAGATGACATGAAATTGGGGACAACCATTAACATGGCATCTGGGTTAAAAAGGAGCCAATTATGCAAAAATGATTTAGGGATCGATCACAGCAGACGGAGCTCAGCATAAACTCAACATGGTAACATTTGACAGCCCCCAAAGCTAAATAGAATCTCTTTTATTACTAACTCTTTGATTTTATTAGTACATGGAGTTCCCAGTCAGGAAATACCTTTCACCAATGCAGATTTCTTCTCAGTAATTTTTAATCTTAGAGAGTTGCCTGGGACCTTGAGAGGCAATAACTCACTCAGGGTCACACAGTCAGTCTTGTGTCAAAGGTGGGCCCCAGGGATGATGATAGAAGGAGGGTGACAGAAAGAGGGCCAGTCTGAGACTGGAAGGCCCAGGTTCTGTTTAAGCTGCACTGGGAGACACAGTTGTCTTTTTTTTTTAATTTAATTTTATTTGTTTTGCCAAATATTTCCCAATTACATGTTTAAAAATTTAACATTTTTTTTATAATTTTGAGTTCCAAATTCTCTCTCTTTCACCCCTTGAGAAGGCAAGTGTTATACTGATTATACACACGAAGTGGTGCAAAACACATTCCCATATTAGCCATGTTGCAAAAAAAACACACACACGTACCCACACGAAAAAGAGAGTAGAAGAAAAAAGTATCCGCATTGTCTCTCAATAAAGAACCAATTTTCTCAAGACATAAAGCTGGGAGTGACATCTTGGATGTAGCTGGCTATTGCCATGTTGTGTCAACCCCAGAAGAATGTGAATTCCTTCAGGCAGGAACTGTGGGTTTTTTCTAAATCTTTTTGTATCCCCAAAGTTTGTTCCTGGCACATAGTAAGTACTTAACACTTATCGGCTGGCTGTTTTTTGTCTTTTGTTTTTGAAGAGGACCAAAGTGGCATCACTATGTTAGAGTCAGCTTACAGTGTGTCCAATGGTAGCTGATCAGACTAGTATGAGCTCAGAATGCTCTACCACAGATCAGGCACAAATAGTCCATATGAACATTTGGGGTGGATTCTCTAAGTTTGTGCATCTTTGTGAATCCCAGAGTTAGGGTCCAGTGAGATCTTAACAGGCCTGCAAGAGTGTTGAGCTAGATCAACTCCAGGGAAATTCACTAGGGACAAATGTAAAGTCTCATATATGGGGCCAAGAAATCAACTTCAGTCAATCGATCAACAAGCATTTATTAACTACCTACCATGTGCCAAACACTGTGCTAAGTGCTAGGGATACAAAAAATGGCAAAAAACAAGTCCTATCTTCAAGGAGCTCATAGTCTCATGGAGGACAACCTGGAAACCAATGTGTACAAAGCAAGCCATATGCAAGATAAATCAAATAGTTAACAAAGGAAGTCACTGGAATTGAGGAGAAAGCTTTTTATAGATGGTAAGATTTTAATTGGGACTTAAGGGAAGCCAGGGAGATCAGTTGTGGAGGTGGAGGGAAAACATTGCAGGCATGGGACAGCCAGAGAGAGTGTCTAAAACCTAGAGACTGAAAAGCTTGTATGTGAACAGCCAGGAGGCCATTGTTACTGGATTGAAGAGTACGTGTTAGGGAGTAAAGCGTAAGAAGACTGGAAAGGTAGGAGGGAGCTAGGCGGCAGCTAAGTGGTACAGTGGATAGAATCAGGAAGACTAGAATTCAAATCTGGCCTCAGACACTTACTAGCTGTGTGATACAGGGCAAGTCATTCCCACCCTGTTTGCCTCACTTCCTCATCTGTAAAATGAAAAGGAAATGGCAAACCACTCTAGTATCTTTTCCAAAAAAATCCCAAATGGGGTCATGGAAAGTTGGACACAACTGAAACTACTGAACAGGTTATGAAGGGTTTCGAATGTCAAACACCATATTTTGTATTTGCTCATTGAGTAAAAGGTGACAGGATCAGACCTGTACTTCAGGAAAATCACTTTAATGGTTAAATGGGGAAAGACTTGGACTGGGGAGAAACTGAGACAGGCAGCCCCACCAGTAGCTATTGCAGAAGCTCATGTGTGAGGTGATTCAGCCCAACCAGAGTAGGGGCAATGTCAGAGGAGAGAAGGGGGCATATTGTATAGAGATGCTGCCGAAATGAAATTGATAAGCCTTGGCACAATATTGGAAGGGGTGGGGTGGGGGTTGAGAGATAGTGAGGAGTCCAGGATGACTCCTAAGGTTCAAGCCTGAGGATCTGGGAGGATGGTATTGCCCTCTATAGTAATAGGGGAGGTAATGTGGGATAGAATTTAGGAGGAAAGATCATAAGTTCTGTTTTGGACATATTGAGTTTAAGACATCTGCTGGACATCCTGTTCAAGATGTCTGAAAGGCATCTGGAGGTGTGACACCAGAGGTCAGCAAAGAGTTTGGGGCAGGAAAGGTAGATCTGAGAATCATCATGATAGAGATGGTCATTAAATACATGGGAGCTGAAGACATTATCAAGAGAAGTAGGGCAAAGGGAGGAGAGAAGCGGGCCCAGGACATAACTCTAAGGACACGTACGGTTAGACGGCATGGTGCCACATCCACCTTGCAGTGATGTGTCCGAGTGTGGTCAGGGAGAAGCCCTGGGAAAAGCTGGAGACTGGGACTCTTATGATTTACCTGCAGGAAAAAAAGAAGCTGGCTTCAAGTATGTGTGAAGGGATTTGACTTAGAAGGAAAAGGTAAACTGAGTCTTGCTGTCAGGAATCCCAACCACTAGAGCTGTCCCAAAGCGAAAGGGGTTTCTCTCTCCCTGCTCCTGTCAGCTATGACGGAGCTGCCTTGGCTTGTTTGAGTTGGACCCTCGATGGCCACTACAGAGGGCTCTTTCGACCCTTGATTCTCTCACACCTCATGGTGTCACGGAGAGGACCCCAGATTCTCCAAAGGGTCTGCTGGCTGAACACAAGCTCTGGTAGTTTCTGGACTACCTGTGAGTATGACCCAGGAATGGGCAGTGTGCTCACCATCTGAGGACCAGCCCTGGTAAAGCTCAGGGAGGCTCATTGCCTTAGGGATAGTTCCCAAAGGAACTGGGGGGAGAATATTTCACTCACAACTCTCAAATCTATTTCCTGCATCACAGAAGAATTGCCCCTTCTATCAGGGGAAGGAATTGCCCAGGCCACCAAGTCCCAGGGCTCTGAAGTGTCTCAGAAGAATCCTTCACAAAGGATGTGATTATCTTGGCCAAAATGCATCGGGAGTACAGTGAGCTGCGCAGGCTGCCACATCTTAGGGGTGACTTTGACAAGAAGAAAGAAGAAGAAAAAGCCACTTAGCTGGCACTCCAAAATTCAAAAAGCACTTTACACACATCAGCAGAGACTGGCTGGTCTACGGGATCTGAGGTTCAGAACGAAAGAGGCTGAGCTGAAGGAGTCAGAGATGCTGGGACTGGAGAAGGCTTAGCAGGGACATAAAAGGAAGGGAAGCCTGTGGACTTGGAGGACCCGAGTTTGAAGCCTGGCTCTGCCCCTGTGAGACCTTGAGCAAGTGACTTCATGTCTCTTTGTCTCTGTTACACCATGTGAACATTCAGGAGGTGCATTCTGTCCTTCCTCCCCGATTCATTTAAAGAAACCACAGAAGCTCGTCACATTTCAAAAGGTTTTAAAAGGTCAACACTATGTGTTTTTGCCCAGTGTATTTGCCCAGATCTTTTTATGAGAAGTGAATGCTTCTCTGACTGGGCCAAGAAGGAAACAGTGTGATGGGCAGAGCAGGAAGTTTGTCCAGGTTTCTGGAGGCTTACAATCACTGGGGTTGGGGGGGTTCCGTAATAGAAGAGTGGGAGAGATTGTCTGTGTCAAGGACATAGTACAGGATGGAAGAAGGGGTTTCTCTCCTCATTCTCCAATTAGCCTTATTGTTCTAAAAAAAGCTTGTTTTATTTTTAATTTATAGAGTAAAACAAGTATTTCAAAACATAGTGCAATAAAAAATAATTACACAGGAAACTGCAAATCTACTATGCACAACTTGCTATTCCGTTCAAATAGATAACAAAATTATCACGGACTTTTCTTCTTCATTTTTCTTCCTTTACTCCCTCCTGTCCCCAAATGACTGCCATTAGACACAAATTTGTGTGTGTGTGTGTAAAATTATTTTATACATACTTCTATTTATCAGTTCTTTCTCTGGATTCAGATAGCATCTTTCTTCGTAGGGCCTTTATACTTAATGTAAGTATTTATAATTGTCACATTTTATAATATTAATATTATATTTTTATAAATTTTATAATATTAATATTATACTAATCACATTTTTTTCTAGAGTGGTTGCAGTGAAGGGGAGGTTTTGCAACCGAAACTAATCTAGTCAGCAAACTGGTATGCCTGTCAAAAGGAGTGAATGACACGCTCATGACAATGCGATTGGCACTTGCAGGAAAATGCCATGCCACCATGATCAGTGCCTGTGCTCCCACCATGATGAACCCTGATGAGGTCAAAGAAAAATTTTATGAAGACCTAGAGACCTTCATCATCAATGTGACAAAAGGGGACAAGCTTATAATTCTGGGTGATTTTAACGCTAGAGTAGGCTCAGACTACCAGACTTGGCAGGGAGTCCTAGGGAAGAATGAAGTTGGAAACAGCAACAGCAATGGTCAATAACTGCTGAAGACTTGTGCATCGCATGACCTTCACTAACACTGTCTTTTGTTTACCTAAATGCAATAAAACATGGATGCACCCTCGCAGTAAACATTGGCATCTAATAGACTATGTGATTATAAGGAGAATAGACAGACAAGACATGAGAGTGACAAAAGCAATGTGTGGTGCAGAGTACTGGACTGATCATAGACTCATCCTTTCCAAGCTAAATATTTGCACTCATCAAAAGTGCCGTCCCCAAGCCAAAATGACTAGCAGAAGAATTAATGTCAACAAATTAGAGCTCTTTTCTGAGCATGAACAATTTGCTGCTGACTTGGAGGGATAGTTGAGCCAACACATAGTTGGCAACAGTGGAGCAGAAAAGGAGTGGGCAGCTCTCAGAGATTTGGTGTACAACACTTCATTTGCTCATCTGGGTCAGAACACTCACAAACACCAAGACTGGTTTGATGAAAATCATGGGGAAATCCAGAAGCTGCTGAATGAGAAATGAGAACTCCGCAGGATGTACCACCAGGATAGTTCATCCACCTCTAAGAAGGCACCACTTAATTCCATCAAAAACAAAGTACAAGCAAAGCTTAGAGAGATGCAGGATTCCTGGCTCAGTAGGAAGGCGGATAAAATTCAATTTTATGCTCAAAGTAACAATCCAAAGTACTTTAATGATTCCCTGAAAGCTGTTTATGGATCCAAAACCTATGATGCATCACAACTACTCAGTGCTGATGGAGCCACATTGATCAATGTTAAGGATACGATCCTAGAGAGATGGACTGAACACTTCCATAGTGTTCTCAATAGACCATCATCATTCAATGCTGAGACCATTGACCATTTACCTCAGGTTGAAGTCAGTCCCTCTCTAGCTGAACTTCCAACTGAAGAAGAGGTTTTGAGGACCATGAGGCTCCTTTCATGTGGCAAAGAACTGGTGCTGATTCTCTTCCAGCTGAGATTTACAAGGTAGGGGGATTTTTGCTCATACAAAAGCTGACTGAAATTCTCCAGGTTATGTGGCAAGAGGAGGTTATCTCCCAGGAGTTGAAGGATGTCTCCATTGCCCATCTCTATAAGGGCAAAGGGAATAGATTGTCCTGTGACAATCACAGGGGGTTCTCTCTCTTAGTCATTGCTGGCAAAATTCTTGCTAGAGTCCTCCTTAATAAGCTGATCCTTCACCTGGAAGATGGTCATCTACCTGAGAACCAGCGTGGCTTCAGAAAGAGCCGAGGAACAGTTAATATCGTGTTTGTTGCCCAACAACTTCAGGAGAAATGCCAGGAGTAGAACAGAGGCCTGTACACAACTTTTGTAGATCTGACCAAGGCCTTTGACACTGTTAGTTATGAGAGCTTATAGAAAATTGTGTCAAAATGTGGTTGCCCAGAGAAGTTCATCAGTATTGTACGTAGATTTCATGATGGCATGTTTGCCCGGGTCCTGGATAATGGACAAAGGTCTCGTGTCTTCCTAGTCACCAACGGAGTGAAACAGGGCTGTGTGCTTGCTCCCATGCTTTTTAGCATATTTTCAGGCATGTTGACAAATACTTTCAATGGGGATGAACATGGCATCAAGGTCAACTATCATACTGATGACAAGTTCTTCAATTTGAAAAGGCTACAAGTCAAGACCAAAGTGGAGGGAATGTTGGTGCATGATTTTCTGTTTGCAGATGATTGTGCACTCAATGCAACCTCTGAAACTGAGATGCACCAAAGTATGGATCAATTCTCTGCTGCCTGTGCTAATTTTGGCCTAATAATTAACACCAATAAAACACAGGTTTTCACCACAACACATCAGCCACCACCACACCACCCATATGTGGAACCATTGGTTACAACAAATGGAGAGGTTTTGAATACTGTGAATAAGTTCACTTACCTTGGTAGTGTACTTTCCAGGGATATACACATTGACAATAAGGTTGATGCATGCATTGCCAAAGCTGGTTTAGTGTTTAGGAGGCTCCAAAGAAAAGTTTGAGAGAGAAGAGTTATTAGACTGACTACTAAACTGAAGGTCTACAGAGCTGTTGTGCTAGCCTGTGAAACATGGACAGTCTACCAGCACCATGCCAGGAAACTGAATTGCTTCCATTTGAACTGCCTTAGGAAGATTCTGAGGATCACCTGGCAGGATAAGGTACCAGACCACTGAGGTCCTTGCTTGAGCTGAACTGCCAAGCATCCTAACTGTGCTTCAGAGAGCGCAACTCTGACAGGCTGGCCATGTTATTTGAATGCAAAATATACACTTGCCAAAAAGATTGTTTTATGGAGAACTCACATGGGGCAGGCGATCACATGGTGGTCAGAAGAAGCAATACAAGGACACTCTCAAGGTGTCTCTCAAGAACTTTGTATTTGACTGTGCAACATGGGAGACACTAGCACAGGAATGCTCAGTATGAAGTGCCCACATCAGAAAGGGTGCTGTGCTCTATGAGCAAAGCACAATTGAGACAGCACAAAGTAAATGCAGGATGTGCAAATTTGGGATATTCACCCCAAGTGTTCACATGGACTATCTGTGCCCAATCTGCGGTAGAGCATTCCAAGCTCGTATTGATCTGATCAGCCACAGTTGGACACACTGAAATTTCACTTATCGTGGTGATATCATTTTGGTCCTCTTTGAGAATGAAGGACAACAACAAAGGTATTTATAATAGTCAAAATAATTTATTCACTCGAAGTCATTCTTAAAACAACCTTGCTGTTACTGTATACAGTGTTCTCTAGGTTCTGATCATTTCACGCTTCATTATTTCATACCAATCGTTCCACATTTTTCTAAGATCCTTTCTTAATGCACAGTAGTCTTTCATCACAATCATACAGCACAACTTGTTCAGCGATTCCCCAATTGATGGGCATCTCCTCAGTTTCCACATCTCTGCCACCACAAAGAGAGCTGCTATAAATGTTTTAAGACATAGAAGTTCTTTTTCTTTTTCCCTAATTATCTTTGGAAACAGACCTAGTAGGAGTATTGCTGCGTCAAAGGACATAATCAGTTTAATAACTCTTTGGATATCATTTCCACCCTTCAAAATGGCTCACAATTTTATCAGCAATGAATTAGTGTCCCAATTTTTCCCCATCCCCTACAATATTTTTTTGCTTTCTCCATCAATCATTTTAGACAATCTGGTAAGTGTAAAATTTTATCTGAAGGTTGCTTTAATGTTCATTTCTCTAATCAATAATGATTTAGAGTATATTTTCATATGATTATATGTTGTTTTGATTTCTTCATTGGAAAATTTCCTGTTCATATCCTTTAACCACATTTCAATCAAATGGCCATATCTCACCATCTCTACCTTCACAACAAATCTCACATCTGACCCCTTGTCTACACTCCCCAACCTACAGCCTTGGTTCTGGCTCACATCACCCCTCATCTAGATCTAGAACAGTCTCCTCCTTGTCTCCCAGGCTCAAATGTCTCCCTACTCTAGTATTTCATGCACATCGCTGCAACAAAATTTTCATAGCTGACTGTGGGACTCCCTTTCTCATCCAGCCTGAGGATCAAATAGAAACTTCTCTGACTTTTGAAGTCCTATGTAATCTCACCCCTGCCTATCTTTCCAGTTGCATTGAACACTTTTGTCTTAGCATCCAGCCAAACTGGCCTTCTCTCTGTTTCTCATCAATAATAATAATGAGGGGAGTGGGGAGGAGGAGGAGGGAGAGGGGGAGGGGAGGAGGAGGAGGCTTTTCATGGCTAATCTCATCACCAGTTAACTCTTTTCTAACTTGATTGACACCACCTGCCTCAGCCTCCACTGCCCGCCCATTGAAGGGCTGTAGGGTGGAGTACCAAACTCCTCCCAATGCCTTCCTCTGTGAGGGCAGGTACAGGAGTCCAGCTCACTCTGCATCATCTTCTCTTTCTGGTTTTCAGTCTCAGTGTACCCCCCCAGCCTATCCCTCCCCCATTTTCCTATCTTCTTTTGTGTATTGTCTCCCTTCCTAAGATCATAAGCTCCTTGAGGGCAGGGACTGTCTTTTTATTCATTGTATCCCTAGTGCCTGACACACTGTGGGCACTTAATAAATGTCGGTTGGACTGGACTTGTCATTCTTCCTCAGCACCAGCACCAGCACCAGCACTTGGGACATGGTTGCAGAACTGGGCCACTTTTCAAAATTCCTTTCCTGTTATCTGCCCCTGCTTCCAAACTGTGTTCATGGCTTGTTTTGTGGATAGCTACTGGACGTGTGCTTTCATTAATACAGGAATCTCCTGATTGAGGAAATTCCCTCTATCGATGTGGGTTGGCACCTTCAGAACCTTCTCTGTGATTGGTCATCTTAAAGGGCTGCCTAGAACATGTTTTTTTCTCCACCTCAAAAGAGTCTTAGGACAAAACTATGGGCAAATCAGCTAAGGAATAGGGGCTGGACCTGTTTGGCCAGTCTCCAGTTCATAGGCATCTACTTTGTTCCTCATTTTTTGCTACAACAAGAAATAGTGCTGTGAATCTCTTGTTCTACATGGGAACTTTCTTTCTGTCATAGTCCTCCTTGGGGGTCAGACCAAGCAGTAGAATTTCTGAGTGAAAGGATATAGATATTTGTTACTTTCTTTGCAAAATTTGACATTACTTTTGAGAATGGATGGAGTAATTCACATCTCCACCAACAATGCATTAGTGTATCCATCTTTCCACAGTGCCTCCAGCACTGACTAAGATCATAAGTTTAAAGTTGGAAAGGACCCCAGGGGCCCACTATTCCAACCCCTTTATTTTACAAATGAAGAAACCAAGGACCAGGGAAACTTAGGGTCTTGCCTAAGACCAGAGGTAGTTAGTAATGGATAGCTACTGAAGTAACCCTTTACATGCCTTTTGCCAACAAAGTTGGTCAGTGAGTTCCTTGAGCATCCACATTTGTCTGTCAAAGCAACTCCACCACTTTTCCTTATGAGAGTCGTTTATGTTCCTACCACCAGAACTTCACTCTTGAGAGTTTCCTTTCCTTTTCAGAAGATAAATCATAAACAAAGAACTTGATTGTAAGGAACCAAAGGAAAAGCATCCTGTCTTTTGTGACTTTTGTAGGCCTTAGATTTTAGCACAATTTTTTAACATAGCAACTGTTGGTGTTGTTTTTTCAATCATGTGTGACTCTCTTAACCCCATTTGTGCTTTTCTTGACAAAGATACTGGAGTGATTTGCCGTTTCCTTCTCTGGCTCATCTTACAGATGAGGAAGTTGAAGTAAATAAGGTTAATGACTTGCCCAAGGTCACACAACTAGTCAGTATCTGAGGTCTGATTTGAACTCAGGAAGAAGAGCCTTTCTGCTTCCCAGCTCTCTATACACTGTGCTGCCTAGATGCCCAGCATTAATAAATATTCAAACAATATTTGTTAATTTTGCTAATTAATCATGTATAAATAAATATTTAATAACACCACCAACAACAAGGACCAAAAAAGCCCAACCCCAACAGTAACTAGGGATGTTTTTGAATAATGGGAGAAAATTCAGACAAAGGATCCCTTTACCTTACGCGACAAAATGCTGGGAACAGAAATTTGGCAAGATTGATGGTGATTTGTGGAAAGCAGGATGCGAAAGGAGAGTGTTGGCAGGCTTTCTCTCTCCCTGATTCTGACTCATGAGTGCTGACCACTGTCAGTAAGTGTTTGGCTCATGCAAACAGGTCATGTGAACAATTAACCTCCAACAAACCAAGAGCTGGGAGCTGGGCTTGTAATTGACCTTTGGGAAAGTCTACCCAAAGTGGGCGTTATATGCCAGGCTAAGTAGAATCTTTGAGGTAGCTGGCAAGAATCCATAAATAACTTGTTAAATCAGCACAGCTTTACAGGTGGTAGGAAATTGGGTGATGGACCCTGCTGCTTTGATAGCTAGATGGAGAGTTTTTCCAATTATGCCATAGCTTAGCAAGTCTTAAAATGTGATAATCTCCTAAGAATCTGAGTAGTGGGTAGCTCACCCAGCAATGGAAAGATGCAAAGTAGGGGAAAGTGGACAGCGGGTTGGCATAAATCATTCAATCGGCAGGTATAGGTTAAGCTCTTTTTCTGTGACATGTCATTTTACTAAGCCCTGGAGTTACAAAGAGAAGGAAGAAGAAGACCCTGCCCTCAAGTAGCTTAGCCTCTATTTATTACTGATCACCTATTAACACCGTCTAAGAAATGGCTGATTGGAAAGGGGTGTGAGTCAGTCAGACATCAAGAGTGGGGGACAACAGTGCCTTCACCAGTTCCCAGAGAATATTAAAAGACCCAAAGGGAGGTTATCAGTGCATTGAGAAGATTGTTACAAATGATTTTTAGGAGAATGTGGTCAAACCACCCAAAATGAGAAAGTACAGATGGATGGCAATCTGCACTGTTAAAGGGAATGAACTCATTGAATTATTAATGTGATGACTATAAGATATCCTAGCATCGTGCCATAATACAGATCAGGAATTTCTGGTCAAAAGATCAGATTTCCTGCTGTTTAGAAAACCAAAACAAAACAATTTTTTAAAGTAATGGAATTTGTTAAGATAACTATCCCATTAAGTCACATCATTGAATCTTGGAGTTGGGAAGAGCATCAGTGGTACTTGAACAAAAATCCTTCCTTCAATATCATCAGCAAGTGGCAATCCAGTCAGTGCCCAAAGTTCAGCAAGCAGAAGCTTGCTCTACACTGAGGTGCTTAATACTGCTTTCAGGGGAAGGGAAGGAAACAAGTATTTATTAAGCACCAACTCTTAACCAGAGACTATTCTTTGTGCTTGACAAACTTTGCCTCCTTTGATCCTTGCAACAACCTTAGGAGGTAGGGGCTATTACCATCACCCCCATGTTATGGTACAGGAAACTGAGACAAAGGGTAGGTGACTTGCCCAAGGTCACACAGCTAGTCTGAGGTTGGTTTTGATCTGACTCTCAGCCAGTTATCCACTTTGCCACCCAGCCTCCTTTTAGAGAGCACTAATCATTCGGAGGTTTTCTTGACCTCAAGCCTAAGTGTGCATCGTTACAACCTGCAGCCCTCTAGGGCTGATAAGCGCAAGTCTACTCCTATTTCATATGACCATCCATCAGCTATTTGAAGGCAGGTACCAAGGCTTCCATAAGTCTCATCTTGTCCTGAATAGATGTCCCCATTTCTTTTATCTCCTCTTTCCCTGGCACTAGCTCAAGGTCCTTCCCCATCCTGCTTGCCCTCTAGACATTCTTCATCCTGGTTTTATGGAGAACTTGGCATCTGGGTAGGACTTGGAAAGCATGAAGGTCTTCAAAAGAGAGAGATGGAGAAGAGAGGCTATTCCAGGGGTGGGGACTGCATGGATAAAGGCTCAGAGATGAGTGAGGACAGGATCAAAACAGGGAATGAAGAAGGGTCCAGATTGAACAGAAAGAACAGTCTGAGATGAGGCAGGAAAGGTAGGTTGAAACCTCGAGTGCCTGGACCAAGAATCCAGCTGGAGTCAGCTATGTGGAACTTTGGAGTAGAGGAGTAAACAGAAGCTTACTCAGCAGTCTAAGGAATGAACTGGATACTGGACACACTGAAGATGAGAAGACAGGTTGGGAAGTCAATTGTGCTAGTTTACATGAGAAGAGACACTACACGGTGAAGTGGAAAAGGTGTTTAATCTGGAGGTAGATAATCTGGCTTTTCCACTTAGTAACTGTTATCCTGAGTGAACCCCTTCTCCTGTCATCCTCAGTTTCCTCTTTATAAAATGAGAGTGTTGGAAGAGATGACCTCCAAGGTTTCTCTGACCTCTGAATCTTTGATTCTAGGATATTAGAAAAAAGCTTGAATAAGGGGATATGAGAGTAGCCCATTAAAGCAGGTGCAGTATTGACTAGGACTGAGTTCATGACGTCAGGGGATGGAAGGAGTCATCCATGACTCCAGGCCTTCAAGAGGGAGCCTAGCTGCTGCTCATCTATCTATTTTAGGAGGAGTGGTGTGACTAAATTCAGAAAGGCTCATCACTAAAACAATGGGCATTAGATGATTAATTTTTTGGCTCCAGTAAGTAAAATGATGACCTACATGATGACTCGTGATCTCCATTGGAGGAGGAAGCAATCATACTCATCAAATCACAGATCCTTGAACTTTCAAAATACCTTCCCTTCTTAGGAGACCCCAAAACTTATACAAACAAACAAAAATGCTCTTCTGCTAAAAAGCTACTATGGAAATGGAGGAATATTTTTCTAGTCCATTATTTAGCTTGGCAGAGGGAATGGTTTCATATGTACAGTGGAAAGTATATTGGATTTAGCGTTCAAAAGACCTGGGTTTGAATCCAGACCCTGCCACCTGTAGGACATTGAACAAGTCACTTAACCACTCTGGGAATCAGGACCTCATGTGTACAAAGAGGAGGGTGGTCTCCGTGGCTTCTGAAGTCTTTCAGTTCTGGATCCTGTGAACCTTCAACATCTTAGAGAGAGGTAGGACTCTATATTTTGGAGATAGTATTCTAGTTTTCTTTTTTTATCTAATTCCAAGCCTTGGGAAGATGCTTCACCACTCCTCATATTCCACTCCTGAGAGTCTCCTCATTATGGTGTCTTTCTCCCAGAGCCCACCTTCCACTACAGCCTTCCTTTCATCTGCTATTGCTACCCTCTTCCCAAGCATCTTAGACTATCCCCCCAGCAGCTACTATAGACCTGGCTTTATCCTGAGATCAAGCCCTGTTCAGTCTAACCTAGGTACGCCCTCGACTGATGGGCATTTTCGTGTAGAAGAGAGAGTAGACTCGCTTGGCTCAGCCCCAGATGTCAAAACCAATAGCAGGGGGTAGAAGTTGTAGAGAAAAAGTTTAGGTTCCACGTACATGCACATGCTAGTAAATGTTTAACAATCAGCCCCTCCCAAATTTTAAAAAAAGTATGGACATCATACTTTTAAGTTTAATCTGCATTATAAATGTGTTCATCATTTTCTTAAATCTAGACAATCAGTTAAAAAAATGAATCAAACTCTGATTTGTAACATTTGCTAATTTATTAGGTGTACATGCTGACATTGAACATTTAACAACCAGCTCTCAGTACAAGCTGGAATTAAACAAACATTTCCTAACAATCAGAGCTGTTCAAAAGTAGAGTGATGAGGGGGCATTAGGAAGTAATGAGTCTCCCATCGCTGGGGGGTCTTCTAGATGACTGGTACCGGTAGGTCTCCCTGACCTCTGAGGCCCCTTCCAGCCCTGAGGTTCTGTGGTTCCCATGACTCAAGCTCTGTGACTCAAACAAGTCTGTGGCGGCATTCCCAAGGGCCACGACAAAACACGGGACGATGTGTGGGAACAGCTCTGCCGGGCAGAGCCCCCTCCTGTCTCTATCCCCCGCCCCCCCACCGGGACAGTGCCTACTCTCCAGCTTGCAGATGCTGACTCTTCTGTCTCCCAGATGGTCCCCAGGGAAGAGAGGTACCATCCTCACTCGGAACGAGAGGCAGCTGTGGCAGGGCTGGGGTGAGAAGGGGGGGCTGGGGCAGGGGCGGGGCTACATCCCCCACAAACTGCTGCCCAAGGAGATTTCCCAGCCCAGACAGAACCACAAATGACAAACAGCAGGCAGTTAGCACAGAATGCCAGCAATACAACCTTTCTTTGCTTCCCTTATCCCTCCTCACCCATCTTAGGACAGCAGTAGGCTCTGTTTCCGGAGCCAGAGATTCTGGGTTCGAATCCTGCCTCTGATATTTGCAACTTTGATGACCCTGGGCATTAGTTTCTCCAGCCTGGGAGTTAGTTTCCTCATCTGTAAAATGGGGTGGGAAGGGGGAGAGGGTTGGACAAATAGATCTCTGAAGTCCTTCTAACTGTAAGACCTGGTTTGACGTGAGTTTGGTTGTCTCCTTTAATTAACACTGTGGTCAAGCCATACAACATTTGTTAAGGCCCTGTTATGTGGAAGGCCCTGTAGACACCGCGAATCTCTCCTGGGCAAACACATCTTTCCAAGAAGTACTAAATCGGGAGCACGGGTTCTTAGAAAAGGCAATCCGCCCCTAATGAGGGTTTAAAATATCAATACCTTCTTAACAAGGGCCGATGGGGAAACATCAGTAATTGACTTCCTCCTGAGGACCACAGACTTTCTGTGCCTCCGAATCTCCATAATCCATCAGTTCGGCTGCTTTCCTGTTCCTGAGCAAAAGGCTGCAGTGGATGTGGTGGGTTCTTTCCAAAAGTCTACCCATCTGTTTCTTCAATAATTCCTTTGTTGCATGACTTTTATATGGCAGAATGTTCCCACGTTCTAGAGGTTCCCCTGGCAGCCGGGCTTTGGGGTTCCTTAACAACAAAATCTAGCACCTAATTGATCCTTGCAACAACTCTGTGAGGTAGGTGCTGTTACTACCCCCATTTTACAGATAAGGAAACTGAGGATAAGAGAGATTAAATGATTCATCCAGAATTGCAAAGGTCTGAGTCAGGTCAGACCTGAATTCGGGTCTTGCCAACTCCCTTTTCTTCCAACCATGAGGCATCCTGGAATATATTGACTGATATTCGATAATTTGGTGCCATAGCCAAAAAGTATTTGTTCATGTCATGTGTCCATTTAAGACCTTTCTGGATGCCCCAAAGCAAAGACTGGTCAAATGGCCGCTCAGCTACTGTAAGAGAGGATGATTCAGAAACTCAATAATCTTTGCAAAATCACTCATTCAGTTCAACAAACACGGGTTGAGCAGCTACTATGCAGCCAGGTTAAAGATACAAAGACAATGAAACAATCCCTATCCTCAGGGAGGTGATCTTTACCTGATAGGTGGGAATGTACCCATGCTAAAATGTGTCTATAAATGAGCGGTGATGGCAATTTTATTCACCTTGTTAAGGTTGGATGGAGTTCAGATAGAAATGGGCCTGGGACAAATCACCCTCCTGCAATTATTCCTTTAAATTTAATAAGTCTATGAATGATTCATATAAAATAATAAAACAATTGGTACAATAATGAACAACACTCTATAAATTATAGTTACTGTCATGCGTACTCTGCCACAGGTGGGAACAACCAATGTTTGCAGCTGACAGCTTCACCTTCTGTAGGTCCATGGAAAGTGTCATGGGCACAGCTCAGGGATTAGGCAGCATGATGAGAATGATGTACCTCAACTCCTTCATACCTGGGTTCCATCTCCTTTGTCAGGTCTCTGGTTTTTTTGGGAATGACTGTAATAGCTAGCATCCATATGATTCTTTAAGGTTTGCCACAAGCTTTACAAATACATTTCTCCATAACAACCCTGGGAGATAGGTGCTATTATCATCCTCGTTGGCCAGTAAGGAAATCATCCCCATTGGCCAATAAGGAAGTGGAGGCAGAGGCTAAGTGACTTGCCCAGGGTCACTCAGCTAGGCCACGTCTGAAGTCAAGTCCAAAACTCTAAACGCCTAGCTAGCTGCTTTCTGTTACACGTATCTTGGAGAGTCTGAATCTTTGGGAGGTCAACCTCTACTAAAACACCATCCATACTTCTTTTGTGGATCGCCTTTACGTCTGGGTCATTGCGGGCAGCAGCTCAGTCTCTCACATCCATCTGTTCCCCGGCCAGATCTGGCGGACAGCATCCATCTTCCTTCGACATCTCTCACCTTGTCCATTGCGCAGTCCAGCCTATTGGCTGAGTTCTCAAGGACGCTGGAAGGTCCATGTCTAGAGCATGGCCATTTGTCATGTTAGTCACCGAAAGATGGAGCGCTTCGGATGGAGCTTTCAGACCATCGGGCCATGTCTCCCCAGCAACGTTTTCAGTAGGTGCTACATTTTTGAAGCCCGTCCGCTTCTTTGCATCCTTGACAATAGCTCTTCTATAATTTCTTCATTGATTATCACTAATCATAACATTATTGTCATTGTTTCTGTGGCTTTGTGATCCCATTTGGGGTTTTCTGGGCAGAGACACAGGAGGATTGCTTCTTTTTTACAGATAAGAAAACTGAAACAAATTAGGTTAAGTGACTTGTCCAGGGTCACACAGCCAGTTTGTGTCTAAGGCTGAATTGGAACTCAGGAAGATGAGACTTCCTGACCCCAGGCCAAACGCTCTGTGCACTATGATGCCCCCTAGCAGCTTTCATTATTACGACCAACTTTTTATTTCATTGCTTTAGGAAATTACTGATCAAGAAACTCCCTCCCTACCACTCCTAGCTGGTGCAGTGGATGGAGCATTGCCCTGGAATTAGACCCCAGTTCAAATCCTGCCTCAGATGCTTAATGTGTGATCCCCTGCAGATCCCTTAACTTCAATACACCTCAAGTTCCTTATCCATAAAATGAGGATAGTAATGGTGTCTACTTGTTGTGAGGATCAGATGACATAATATTGGCAAATATTGGCAGTGCCCAGCACAGAGGAGGTCTTTAATAAGTACTTGTTTCCTTCCTTCCTTCCTTCCTTCCTTCCTTTCTTCCTTCCTTCCTTCCTTCCTTCCTTCCTTCCTTCCTTCCTTTCTTCCTTCCTTCCTTCCCCTCCTTCTTTCCCTCAACATGCAACAGCAACTGTTCTGCCATTCCAAGGGTTACACAGCAATTAATTGGACAAGAATTTTATACAATACCTACTCTGTGCCTGACATTGGGATATAAAATGGAAAAAGTCCCTCAGTGGGAATGTGTCAGGCCAGAACTGTACCTTTTAGTAAGTGCTTGTTAGGTGGGACAGGATATATATTATTTAGGCATCTTTAGTAGCGTGATGCCTCCAGCTCCATTGGCAACCCACGATTTCACCAATGTAGGGAATTTCCAAGGAAGAAACTCCCCTGGATTCCACTGATTCAAAGTCTAGGACCAAGCTCTCTTTGAAACACGAGTCAATCAATCAATTAATCCAATCAGCTTTGGTTCTTTCCCCCTCTGTCATCCACCACGGGCCACATCTGGTCACTTTGACATCCACCATCTCTGGCATCCAGTCACTTCTTTTCGTCTCCAGCAGATGAATCCATGCTCCTTCTTCATCTCTCCCTGAACCACGGACCTAATCTCCTTTGAGACTGCTGATCTCCTCAAGGAGTACCGTGGAGTAGAGCTCCACCAGAGTTGTCATGGTACAGTGGAAAGATAAGGGGCATCATTTTTAAAATGACATGTGTGGCAGTGGAAAGACACTGGACCTGATGTTCAGAAGGCCTGGGTTCAAAACCTGGTTTATTCGGTCTATGACCTTGACCAGGTCATTCAACATCCTTGGGCCTGTTGCTTCATCTATCAAGTGAGACAGCTGGACTAGACCTAGAGGATGCCTTCAAGCTCCAGATCTATGAGCCTGTGTCAGTGTGGTTCCTTCCCCGAGGGAGATGGAATCAGGACACCTGAATGATCATTTTGGCTTTGCTATTAATTTGGCCTGTGGCCTCCAGCAGACTACCTACCCTCTCCTGGCCTTTGTTTCTTCATCTGGCTCTGGTGACAGGGGGACTGGGTTCCTCTCCTGCCTCAGAAGCTCTCTATCAGCGTGACCTTAGGCAAGTTGCCTAATTTAATTCAGTAAACATTTTTAAAGCACAGGCACCGTGCCAACCACTGGGGATATAAAAAGAGAGAAAAGACAGTCCCTGACCTCAAAGAGCTCACAGTCTAATAGAGGAGACAACAGCAAATAGATACAGACAGAATGAACTATATCCTGGATAAATGGGAGAAGACCAACAGATGGAAGGCCGTGGAGTTAAGAGAGGCAGGCAAGGCCTCCCCCAGGAGGGGATTTTAGCAGTCAGAGCTGGGGAGGGAGAACGCTGCAGGAACAGAGGTGTGTTCATCCTTCGTTGCTGAGGAAGACCATGCCATCAGAGAAATAATGACATGACTTGCACTTGACTTTGTTTTGAGTGAGGGAGGGCTGTGCAGGTCACCAGCCTCACTTCTCCTCCAGAGCCATCTGAATCCAGTGACCAGATATTCATCAGGATGACCAGAGATGACCCAGGCTGAGGCAATTGGGGTTAAGAGACTTGCCCAAGTTCACACAGCTGGTGAGTATCAAGTGTCTGAGGTGAGATTTGAACTCAGGTCCTCCTGACTCCTGCACTGGTGCTCTCTCCACTGCACCACTTAGTGCCCAGGAACAGAGGAGAGAATGAGCAATGAAGGGTCTTACTCATTTAACTCTCTGGGCCTCAGTTTTCTCATTTCTATAAAATGAGAAGATTGTTCTCGACGGCCTGTGACAGAGGCATCACACACCTCCCCAGGCGGCCCCCAACACTCCCTAGTAGGGCTCAAACCAGATGAAAAGATACTTGGGAAACAGTTAACAAAACAAATGAAAAACAACATGAAAGACTGTTTGGCCCTTCAGAGAGGGGTTTGACACTAGCCCAGAAGTTCCCTTGTGGCTGTTAGGTCATTTCAGTTGTTTCCCATGATTCATGACCCCATTGGAGGTTTTCTTGGCCAAGGGACTGTGGTAGTTTGCCACTTCCTTCTCCAGCCCATTTTATAGATGAGGAAACTGAGGAACAAGGAGAAGTGACTTACCCAGGGTCACCCAACTAGTCAGTGTCTTGAAGTCAGAATTGAACTCAAGTGCTCCTGACTCCAGGCCTAGTGCTTTATCCACTGCACCATCTAACTGCCTGAGGTCCTTTCCTGTTCTCATTCTACAATCCTCTAATATCTAACATGAAGAAGCTTATTTAGATCATCTGAAAAGCTCCAAAATTCTCTATTGCATCTAGATGGGCTCCTAACAAAAAACTGCCTCAATTCTCCAAACAAAGAGGAAAGCATTTGCTCAGATTCCACGTGGGCAATGAGCTCCAAGTTTCTTTCCAGGCCTAAAATTCAATAATTTTCAATCTGTTTTGAATCAATATCATTTTCCAGGATCTCGAAGTCCCACTGCCTACACCTCCATCCTCCTCCTCTTTGTCCTCTCCCCAGAGAGTAGACTTGCATCCTTCTTCACCTCCAGCCACCACCACTTTGTCTCGTGGTGCCCCAAACAGTCCTTCCTGGGCCTGCTCCTCTATTTACAGGGTCTTTCTCTGCCCTGAGAGCAGATTCTCTTGCTTCTTGATTTTGTATTCAATGTGGGTTTGTGTAAGCACACAATAAGTACTCAATAAATGATTTCGCCCTCATTCATTCATGCACACACTCATGCATGTACTCATTAATGCCCAGTGCCAGGCACTAAACTAGGTGCTGGTGGGGTCTGAATGGAAGGGTCATTGCAGAAGGCCCAGAGAGTGGAAGTGAATCAGTCATTCAACAAAAGGTATAAAGGTAAATAAATCCTTAATTAATTTGAGAAAAATAAATACTTTGATAATCAGATAAATAGAGGTGAATGAGACATCCCTGTAGACTACAGATAAAACAGCCAGCCTGCTTGGTAATCAGGCATTTCAGTAGTTGGGCAGATGCATGGTGGTTGGAACCAATGATGAAGGACTCCAGAGAGGGAACTGCCCTTGGCAGGGGAGGGAGAGAGTCTCAGCATCTCTGTCTCTGACTTCCTTCCGCCTGCCCCCTCCCCTGCAGACCAAGTTACAACCTGGTGAACTTGAAAAATTGGAAGATCCAGCTCCCATCAATGTAGCTAGCTATGATCGCCAGATCAACTCATAAGCTTCACCCAAGGATGGCACCACTTTCAAGGATTGCCCTTTGTGACCCTGAAAAGTGTTGACTGTGGACCCTACAAAGACACTCAGTCTCAAGTTCACCTACAGGAATTCTACTCTGCTCTCTATAGAAACCTGGCATGTTCAAGAACAGGGTGTGCCCTGATTTGTGGGGAATACTTTGTACTAATTGTTGTTATTATAACAGCTTAATAAATACCCTTTCTCAATGCTAATTAAGTCAGGTTGACTAATAATCACGGAGAAGAACATTTGGGGGCCCCCTGAGTGGTAAGTAGAAATCTAGGAGCCTCAAAGCCCCCCATCCCTGAAGGGGAGGAAGAGTCAGCTGTTCTCTGAGGACCTGACTCACCCAAACGAGTACTGAGTGAGTAACTCAGAGGGGATGTTAGTAAACAAAGGCTCAGCTATGAACTCGTTTGCCTGTATTGGAGAGGGAGAAACATAAACGTATGTGTAAGTGTGTGTGTATGTCCATGTCTACATATAGAGTTGTGAGCCCTTCAGTCTGGTAATTTCATATTCATCACAGGGAACTCTTGACGGGGAATCTGCTCCATGGAGCAGACTGGCAGCTCATTTGTAATTTATAGCTTCATAGATCAGGATAGTAGGAAATCATTACAGAATTAGAGCAGGAAGAGGCCTTCTTTGGAGTGATAAGAACTATGCTTGTTTCTGAAGATCAGGGAAAAGATAACACCTCTCTCCCATGTTTGCAGAGGTGGAGGACTACGAGGAGAATGTTGCATATATTACTAGATAGAGGAGATGGCATGGTTTATGTTTCTAAACTACTTTTTTCCGCTTTTCTTACAAAGCATGCCTTGCTGTGTGGGGAGGTAGGTAGAGGGACATTCAAGAATGAAGGTGATGCAAAGTTTTTAAAAAAATATTAATAAAATGCTTTAAATTTTTTAAAAAATGTGTCAGTGTTCACTGGAACTCCTGGTCTAATTTTCTTTGCTCTATCACTCCATGTGTTAGACAGTCGTACTGACTCTTCTTGACCCCATTTGGAGTTTTCTTGGCAAACATACTGGAGCAGTTTGCCATTTCCTTCTCCAACTCATTTGACAGATAAGGAAACTGAGGCAAACAGGGTGAAGAGACTTGCCAAAATCACACAGGTAATAAGTTTCTGAGGTCAGATTTGAACTCAGGTTTTCTTGACTCCTGGCTGGGAGCTCTATCCACTGTACCACCTAGCTCCCTTGTTTTCTCACAGTAAAGGAATTTGGAGAATGATTCCTTAATTTTTGAGAATAATTCCTAGTACATCGGTGTTTGTTATCCTTTAATGGTGTTTCTTTTTTTGACATATACTCTCTTATTGATAACCATGTGGTTGTGAATCTTAGAATGCCACAGTCCTCTAGTAATCCAAGTTGTTGTTGACCCAGAAGAGGAGAATTGCAGTATGGGTACAAGTAGACCACCAACATATTTCCAGTGATGAATTTTGTACAAGAGACATATCACCATAGAAATGTGTGATCGAAAAAGGAGAAAGTACTCACATTGATGAAAATATAGGCTTCTAGGATTTCAGATTTAGAACTAGAGGGAACTTTATCAACCATCCGACCTGACCCCTCTCATTTAACAACAAGGAAATCAATTCAGAGAGCTGGGGTGATTTGCTCAGTGATGTCAGAGCTGAGATTTGAACCCAGGACACAGATACATTGAAGTACTGAAGGAATTTTGTCTAACTTTTTTTTTTAGTATAAGCTTGTACATTTTCTCCATTCCAAGAGAGCGCATTTTAGGGATGGGTCCTGTAAACCAGGGTAGCTTATATAAAATCAATTCAACATA
Source organism: Notamacropus eugenii (assembly GCF_028372415.1). Taxonomy (NCBI): domain Eukaryota; kingdom Metazoa; phylum Chordata; class Mammalia; order Diprotodontia; family Macropodidae; genus Notamacropus; species Notamacropus eugenii. The sequence continues at coordinate 528,158,743 of NC_092873.1, forward strand.
TAACTGATCATATCAAATCAATCCATCAAAAAATATGAGATACTTCTGTCCATGAATGCTCTAGATCTTCAGGGAGAGTTAAAAAAAAACCCAACAAGACAGTCTGCAGATCTCCATTTGTTTTGGTGATGTAAGAGGTACTTCAATCATTTTCTATTCCTTTTTTTTTCTTTTTGGTCTCTTTCCAAAGAACCACAGTTTGTTTCTAGGTCACTTGTGTTTTTCCCATAAAGTGGGAAAATAAACCATCCTCAAGTTATCACACCATTTTCTGGAAAGTTTTATGGCTTACTTTGATTTTCTATTTGAATTTCCCATTCAACATTGCAAGAGAAAAGAAGAAAACAGGATGTGACTTTTGGAATGGAATATGAATATGGTGATATCCATTAATAGCGATGGGTTGCTATCTTCACTAACTAAGGGGTTACCCACACTGCTGAGATCATGCCTCCATCAGAGCGTCAAAAAGCAATCTTACATTTACGGTAATAAGAGATCTAGCAGTTTCCAATGACAAAAATCATAATGTATGTTAAACATTCATTTGATCTGAACAACAACCCTGTGAGGTCTCTACTACCAGTATTATCTGCATTTTATAGATGAGGAAACTGAGGCACAGAAAAATAGCATGTCTAAGATCATGTTTAGTAACTAGTAGAGCTGAGGCTCGAACCCTGGTGTCTTTGCTCTCAGGCTAGAGTTCTTTCAGATTGGTATCTTTTTTTTTCCTCTAACTTACAGCAAAACAAATGAAAAGAAAAAGAGAAGGTGAAAAAATTTAGACAATATTTTAAAGCAGGCAGAATGGTTTGGTAGAAAACACTGCATTTGAAGCTGTTAGCCCTGAATCTGGGTCCTGGCCATCCACTTACTGGCTAAGTGACTGTGTTCAAGTCACTTTCCTCTCTGAGGCTGTGGTCTCATTTGTCAACTAAAAGAAAAAGAATCATTGAATCTGACATTTGGGAACAAGCCAGTGGGGGCTTCTGTAGTCAAGCTCATTTTCTGTGATGATACTGGAGTCCTCACTTTGGGGCTCACTTCCATCCCAGGATGCAGTGGGGGAAGTTAAGACGGCCCTTAAAAAGATTACCCTGACCCAAATGCATTTTCCAGAAAACTGTTCTTGAAGCGATACACTTTTAAAGGAATTCAAGAATTTATTTCTAGGCATTTGATATAAGAGGCTGGTACATGGACAGTCTTCATGATGCTTCAACACTTAGGAAAAGAAAGGAAAAAAATGCATTTATTTGAGGAAATTAGGGAAACCCTTGAGAAGGAAGTACTTGGAAAGGGGGCAAGGAGAGGCCTCAGTGAGGTCATCTCTCCCCTCCATGCCCCCATCCCATGCGTTTGACTGAAGGATGACCTCGCCATCTTCCTAGGGGCTCTTTCCACTGGTCTTCCCATCTTCCTATCTGAGTCCAAGCTGCATCCTTAGATCAGTGGATGGCAGTGGCTGCATATAGATGCGATGACAGACTTACTATACTTAATGACCTATATGTCACAACCTGACATGGGAGAAAATCATCTCCATCAGCTCCACAGCTGGCTTGTTTATAGGTGTCTGGCCAAACACAAGTCCACTTTCCTCTGGTTTCTGTACATATTTGTGGGAGAGTATGACAGATTTCTGGGAGGATGTTTTGTACTAACTCTCATTGTACCAAATTAGGAAGCACCCCTTTCTAAAAGCAGTTTAAGACTGACTAAATAAATGAATCAGCCAGAGGAAGCTAACCCCTGACTTGTCTCACTTGAGGGAGTTGTACGGATGTTACTGAGAGAAAACCGAACTGCCAATTCAGCAGTATCACAAAATGTCTCATCTTTGACACTCCAAGTATCAGCTTTTCAGGTAAGAATAACAATAGTTACAAGTTACCACTTTATATTCAGGTCTCAAAGTAAGTATATGAGTTGTTTGTGAGTTTTCCCCCATTTTTTTTGAGTGGGGGAAAAATAGCTGTCCTATACTTGTTCTACATAATGGAGTGATAGAGTACTTTTTGACTCCCTTAGGGGAGACCCTAGCCATGAGCCAGACCTAAGCTTTAAGTGCTCCAGAGTGAGGCCCCTCCTCTCTTCAGAGGCCATGTTCCTCAAGGACTAAACCTGCTCTCTATAGGTAGGTCTCGATCCAGGGGCCTCTTCAGTGGAAGTGAATTCTCTAGCCCAGCTGAGTTGTTATAAGTGTTTCTGTAAGTCTCCCAAATTATAAGCTATCCATGTTTCTCACACTCCATCATTCTTTTCCATATTCTCCCACAGAGGATCAACTCAACTGGCTATATTTAAAGATGTCTCTTTGAACAGAGCATCCCAAAAGTCTTCATGTACTAAAAACACACTTAGTATACACCTTGTATTTCCTTGGGCAAATTCAACCCATCCATATCTCTTACCTCTCACTCTTGCCACATGATTGATCCATCTCCTTTTCCTCAATCATTCCTTTATATTTCTCCTTGAATGTAGATTAACCCTGGAAATGTCTCCAGCAGAAATATTTTCTCCCGTAATACCTTCAATTTCAATTAGTTGGTACACCTTAAGAGATGAAGGATGGGACCCAGAGGCACACCTGGGTGGGGGTGGTTGGGAGAATACAGAGGAAAGGGGTGTGGATGGGACAGACAGAAGGGGTAAATACATAGCTCACAACTTTTCCTGTGGCTAGTCCCTCCACATCATCTGAAAGGCACCTTTGGAATGTGCTAACCCCTGGGGTAGAACACAACTACAGAACAGAGTGTGCATTGGTTGCTTGGTCTACGGTCTGCTTAGTATCCACCTCGACCTGGCCTCATTAACACAATGTTCTGTAAGAAAAGATCCCACATGAGCCAGCCATACACCCACGCATACGGTAGAGACAAGCCGACCAGCCCATTCTTCCTTCATCTATCAAAATAAGGTAGTAGATTCTTAAAGCTCTGACTCCAAGACTTCTCCTTCCCCTCTCCAAAGTCTCCTTGCCCTTACAATAGGAACAAGGCACCTAGGCATTTCATTGCTCCCAAATGTTTCTCTTTTCTACTCCATCACAAGCTTCTGGAGGCCAGAAACCACATCTTATGTCACAGACCCTTTTTTTTAAGCTGTAAATAACTAATCCTGAGATAAGATTTTATTTTTTAAAAAATATTTATTTGTATTTAACTTTTAACATTCGCTTCCATAAGATTTTGAGCTGCAAATTTTCTCCTCCTCCCTCTCCTCCCCCCATCCCAAGACGGCATCCAATCTGATATAAGAGCTACATATACATTCATATCAAACATATTTTCACATTAGTCATGTTGTAAAAAAGGAGGAACCATGAGAAAGAAGAAACAAAAACAAAAAAGAGAGTAAATAGTATGCTTTGATCCACATTTGACTCCATCCGTTCTTCCTGTGGATGTGGATGGTATTTTCTATCATGAGTCTTGGAATTGTCTTGCATTCTTGCACTGCTGAGAAGAGCTAAGCCTATCAACGTCAGTCATCAAAGAATGTGGCTGTCCCTGTGTACAGTGTTCTCCTGGTTCTTCTCACTTCACTGAGCATCAGTTCATGTAAGTCCTTCCAGGTTTTTCTGACGTCCGCCTATTCATCATTTCTTATGGAGCAATAGTATTCCGTTATATTCATATACCACAAATTGTTCAGCCTTTCCCCAGTTGATGGGCATCCCTTCCATTTCCAATTCTTGGCCACCACAAAACGAGCTGCTGTAAATATTTTTGTAAATGTGGGTCTTTTCCCAGTTTTATGATCTCTTTGAGATACAGTATGTCACAGACTTTTAAGAGGCCACAGAGAAGCAGAAAGAGAGCTAGAGTTGAAATTAGGAAGAACAGGGCTCTGATCCCATCTCAGTCAGTAACTGGGGGCAGGTCAACTGATGACCCTGAGTCTCAGTTTTCCCATCTGGGAAATGGGCATAATCGTGTCTGCAATACCCAACTCCCAGGGCTGTTGTGAGCACCAGGTGAGCTATGATAGATGTCAAGTGCTTTGTAAAGTATAAAGTTATGTAAATATTAACTAATATTCACCTGAAATCCAGGAGGGGTTCCAGAGTCCAGACCATAGTGCCTGAGAATGCTGTCTATGCCACTCCCAGAAGGTGGCCAGTCAGCATACACTTGAAGACCTAGAGAGAGAGAACCCACTTTTCAAGGCAATCTGTGCTGCTTTGGGCTAATTCTAACAGGTAATAATAAAATAATAAAGGTAATAAAAATATAGCTCTTCAAGATTTGCAAAGTACTCAACAAAGATGAATTCATTTTATCCTCACATCTACTCTGGGTGGTTTTACAGATGAAGAAACTGAGGCAGACAATGGTTAAGCCATTTGCCCAGGGTCATACTACTAGTATGTCTGAGGCTGGATTTGAACTCAGGTTTTCCTGATACTCTATCCACTGCACCACCTAGCTTCCTGCTATCAAGCTTAAATCTGTATCTCTATGTCTTTCACCCGTTATGTCTAGTTATGCCCTCTGGAGAAAAATAGGTCAAGTCTAACAGCCTTTTCCCATGAATACTCTTAAAATACCAGAAGGAAGCTTATCAGGCCCCACCTCCAACAGGTTCTTCAGCCCGATCCTACTAGGATATTAAGATCCACTCTACCCTGGTTTGCCTCTTGTCAAACGCAAATAGAAATGGAGGCCACTAAACTGTAGATAAGGGCGCCTGCAATCCCTGTATTGACTTAGAAAACTACATATTAACATTAACTATGTTCTGTCGCATTTTGTTTGTTTTGTTAGATATTTGTTAATTCCATTTTTAATATGGTTCAGGCCCCACTCAAGGGTTGCAGGAGCAGACCCTTCTCTTTGACATTTCTGTGCTAGAGGCTCTGCAGCTTATCACTATCCTTCCTAAAATATGATGAACAAAACTGAAACATAGTTACCCTAAATGTGGTCTGAACAGGTCAATCATTTCCTTAGTTCTGAATACTATACCTCCCTTAATGCAGCCCAAGATCACATTAGCTTGCTTGACTGATGAAGTGGTGATCCTCCACTGAGGTCCCCAGATCTTCTTCAGATGAACTGCTGGCTAGCCATACCTCTCTCATCTCAGCCTTACTATACTGATTTTTTTTTAAAGGAAGCTAGGTGGCACAGTGGTTAGAGGACTGAGCCTGAAATGAAGGAGCTCTAAGTTCAAATCCAGCCTTAGACAAATCCAGCTGAATGACCCTGAACAAATCACTTTACCTCTGTCTGCCTCAGTTCCCTGCTCTTAAAATAAAGATAATAATAACATTTTCTTCAAAGGATTCTTTTAAAGGATCAAATGAGTTAATCTGTGTAAAATGCCTTATAAGTATGAGATATCCTCATTTAAGCTTGAGTAGGGGTTTAAATTTATCCCTGTAACAATTCACCCAACAGTCCATTGAAACCTTCCTCAATCCAGACACTGCTTTCCTATTCATGACTTTCTGAGTCAACAGACAAACAGCAGGATCCCCATCCCAACTTGGTGACAGTAGACCACCCATCCCTTCGTCTGAGTTATTAACAAAAATGTGAAAGAGCACAGGGATGAGCCCAGTCCCCACCCCAGTGGATGCCCCTGGGCCTTCCAGAGCCCAGAGTCATGAATCTGCCACCCTTGGGTCCAGCCCTTTGACCACTCTGGGAACAAGTGAAAGGCGTGATCATCTACTGGATCCCTCCACCTTGGCCCCAGAACAGCATGGGAGGCTTCATCTGGTGCTTGCTGAACTCGAGGTAAACTCTCTTTTCTGCTGCTCTTCCTGTCCAATATCCCTGTCCAAAAGGGTAATGAGGTTGGCCCGGCATGACCGTTTCTCCTGAAGCTGTGCTGGCTCTCTCTGACCACCACTTCCTTTTCTAAAGGTTCATTAATTACCCTGTTAAAAATACATTCTGGAATTTTACCAGGAATCCAGGTCAAGCTCTTAGGCCTAGGACTTGCAACTTTTACTGTATCCCTTTAAAAGGGAGCCTCTTTGTTCTTCTGCCTGACAACCCCTCTCCTGTTTGCCATAACCTTTCAGATGTTTCTCACCAGGGCTAAGAAGTCACATTCCCATTATTTCAGAGGCTTGGGTTGTCCTTCTAGACCTAGTAGCTTTAATTTTGTTGAAATTTAAGCTCCTGGGGAATCAAAATTGTCTCATTTTCATATATGTCCCTGGAACCTAATACAGTGCCTGGCACGTAGTGGGCACTTAAAAATGTTGATGATCGGCCAATTCTTCTCAGTCTGGGTTTTAACCCTTTCTCAGCTGTCTTGGTTTGATTTCCTTTTTCTCTTGATTTAATATCACTCTCCTTTGCAGGAAGGATGTTGACAAGAGCTTCACAGAATAGGGAAGGAATGGATGGTGTGTGCTCAGAATTACTGAAGGAAATACCTACCTCAGTGAGCTCACTGATTCACTGTGGAACATTAGAGTAGATTCTAAACCTTTCTAGATTGGTCAAATACACCAGAGCCTACGCTCTCATCAGTCTAGACTTCAAGAACCTGGGATCCTGGTGCACCCCACTATAGTTGCACCTGGTGCAACTTCCCACTATAACGAGGCTCTTCTTAGTGGAGACTGTTCATGTGTCTCCTGAATCTGTTTCAAAACATTTAAAAACTCTGCACAACATTATATACAGATGCCAGGAGAAAGTAAGGAAGATGCCCAGTCCTTTGTATGGACTCCCAGAGCTGAATTCAAGAAAGCGTGTGGCCAGAAGTCATACGATGGAGTCATCATGGATGAGCAACGATGAGCGCCATTTGAGGGAATGTCTACAGATGAAATCCCAGGCTCAATGGAGTGTATGATCATAATCATGAGCAAACCTTTATCAAGGCTTGGACTGGACTGAGCATAGCCTCCTCTGTGGAGACTACTGCAGCTCCACCCACTAGGACTCACTGGGATAACTGATCTTTACAAATGATACTAATGCTAATATTGGCTTTAGCTGAGAACATTTTAATGGCTGAAATATTTAATGGCAAGTCCAAATTAATCTTTTTCTCATGTAATTCAGCCAGCGTAAAAATCACTTGTACATATTAGAGTGTAAAGAACCAATTTACTGCGCACAGTAACTTAATTGGCACTGGTATCTCTATGTGACATGAATAGACAGGCTGGTGTGATTTCCATAGCCATGAAACTCCCTAATCCTTCAGCAATCACGATCCCGACCACTGCAGGCTTTCCTCATTAAAAGTGTTCATGTAACATTTTGATTTGGGGTTATCCAAAAAAACTGGAAAAAGGAGTTGATGCCCATGGCAAACAAAACTGCATGTGAGTGTAATGGCATGTTATAACAACGTGAAGAAATAACAAAACGAGGAATTCTTTTTCACAAGAATCTTCAAAAGGATTGATGTGAGGTATGAATATGCTATGCTGTGAATTGGTCCAACCTTTCTGGAAAACAAATTGAAATTATGCAAGAAAGATCACTGAACTCTCTCTGCTCCTTGACTCAGACATTACTACTGAGCATATACCCCAACAAGGCTGAAAATAAACACCATATTATTTGCAGCTTTTGTGGAAGCAAAGAACTGGAAATAGATTATATATCCACTGATTAGAAAATGGCTAAGCAAGCTGTGGCAGAGGAGTATAATGGAGTTTTTCTTCACCCTAAAAAGCAATGAATATGAAGAATTCAGAGAAACAGGAGGAGACCTAGGTGAACTGATGCAGGGTGAAGACATTAGCAGGAAAACAAGGTGAAACAGGAAGAAGAAAAATCCCAAACCACACGATGCAATTTTTAATGATGCTGCTTGACCCAAACAAGAAGGGAGACAACTTACTTCCTCCTCTCCTTCACAGTGGTGGGTGACCATGCTTGGGAGACATTCTACATACAGTACTGCCAGACTCAGCAAATTTGCTCATTGGTATTTTATTTTCTTTTTAATTTTCTTTATATTCTTTTTAATTCTTCATATAAAGGGAGAAATTTATTTGGAAGTGAAAATGATATCAGAAGACATCAATGAAATGTTTAAAAATCGATGTAAAGCACTAATATACTATGCCATGAGTTGATCTAACCTTCTGGGAAAACAAATAAACAAATTTGAAATTATGCAAGAAAGGTCACAGAACTGCCCACAATCATTGACTCAGACATTTCCACTACTGGGTATATTCCCTAATGATATCAATGAAAGAAGAGCATTATAGGCACAATAATATTCATAGAAACATTTTATTTTGTGGTAGCAAAAACCAGGAAACTATGTGAAAGCCCATCGATTGGACAATGGCTACATAAATTGTGGTTCCAGAGTGCAAAGGAACATTATCTTGCCTTAAGAAGCAACAAACACGAGAAATTAGGAGAAGCGTGAGAAGACTTGTATGAACTGATGCAGAGCAAAAGAAAGAGGACCAGGATAACAGTTTACACAATAACTATAGTCATGCAAGGGAGAAAAACTTTAAAGGTAGTTGAACTCAGATGAATGACTATGACCAGAACTAGGTCCTGGAGAAGAGATGACAAAGCAAAGTCTCAGCTGAAAGCTTGCCTTCTGTAGAAAGTCTTTCTCTGTTATCCTTGCTCCTAGGATCTTCCTTTGGAGATCATCTCCAATTTGTCCTGTGTTGTTTATATACGCATAGCTGTTTGCATTTTGCTCCTTCATTAGATTGGGAACATTTTGAGGGCAGGGGACTGTTCTTGTCTTCCTTTGTAAACCCAATGCTTAACACATAGTAAGAACTTGGTCAATGTTTGTTGATTCCATAAAGACGTAGGAACAACAGGAGCAGAACATTGCCTATGATAATTGTTGTGTTGAACTGTTTGCCTAAATGCTCCAAGGGTTCCAAAATCGAAGCGCCACTTGGGGAAATAATTATATTATAAATATCAAAGTACATCAACAAAATTTTCAATAGTGAATAAATAAAAACAAATAAAAGCATCCTGCCCTGTGCGATGCTCATAAACATATCAGAATTTCAAACCACATCAAACCAAAGTTCAACACTCCTGAAATCAGTGGTAATTTAAATGGAATCCAGTGTCCAGAAAAGGTGGTAAGTGTGCAAAACAGCCTTTCCATGATCCCTGGGAGCATTCCAGAGATCCACACAAAAAGGGAATAACTTGCATCAACCCAGAAAATTATAAACGTAAGGATTAAAAGCAGAGATCTGTGAGAAAGAGAGCCGCTTACCCGTACACTTTTGGCAAGCGATCAAAGGCAGCTGTAGTGACAGCGGCCAGATGGAGATCAAATGACAAGGCTGGGCTCCTAATGATCTCCAGCATTCTGGAGAAGGGGTGGGGGGGCAGGAGAGAAGGCGACAGTTAGGGGAAGTAGGACGGGCCAATCTGCAGCCCATCGGCTTTATTTGACGTCAGCTAAAACCTTCTGAAACATGACATGCTGACCAGCTGTTGAAGCCTGGAAAGAGGCCGCTCATCCCCCACACTGCCCTCTCGGTCTTCCCCCTCCCGACCAGTTCACAGGGAGCTACCAGTTAATCTGTGTTCCCCGAAGCAAGGAGAATCCAGATGTTGCTGCTGCTGCTGATGTTTCGAGCAGAGCTGAAAACACAGGAAACCCCTTCAGGAGAAAATGAACCGAAGCACATTCTGCAGGAACCTGGCTGACCACCTCGAACAAGGCTCTCGTGGCAGGACTTCTTAAAAGGAGTCTCTTCCTGCAACCTCCACCCCTGCCCCCTCCCTACCAGCCCACCCACTCACTCCTGTGCCCCTAGCGAGGCAGCATCTGCCCTCATCCCTCAGCCTCCCAACCAACCGCTTGGTGGTCACCAGTGACCTTCTCCTGGACAACATCAACAGCCTCTTCGACGCCCTCACTGTCCTGGGCTTTTAACACCAGCCACTCCCAAACTCCTCTGGCCAGAAACTCCCTCTTCTTTTGGATTATGTGACACTGTGGTAACTGGCTGTCCTCCGAACACTCTGTCCAATTCTCTTTGATCTTTTTCATTGATTCTCCTACAGCTTCTAGTGCTTGTCTCTATAGGTTCTATCCGAAGCTTTTCATTTTCTCTCTATTCTTGTGATTTCATTTATTCCCACAGTTTAAACTGTTGCTTACTCTACTTCTGAACTATATTAAAAAATATGTATGTGCATGTGTGGATAAGTACATTATATAATATTATTACACTATATTACAATATCACATATATTGTTGTACTGTGTTATGGCATAATAAAGTATAATGTGCATTATAACGTAGTATATAACATAATGCACATTTTATTACATACTATATTACAAAATATTATATTATATTTTATTTATGATATAATGTATAATAATATATAAAACTAATGTGACATATAGCATAATAATATGATATAGAGAGATATATTATGATATATTGTTGCAATACATTGTATTTTGTGTGATAGATCATACTGGAATGTCAGTATAGTATAATACAACATACGATGTCATAATATATTATTACACTGACATATTGTGTATGTATATTGTGCTATACACTCACAGAGAGAAAGTGAAACAGTTCCATTTGGGCTCTATTTTCTCTGCAAGAAGAATAATCTTCAGAAGGAATAGGGAAAAAAAGCCAGAAGAGGAGGAGGAGGAGACCCCTGGCTGCCCTCAAGTCACCAGGCTCAGATAAACTATGGCTCTGGAGAATTAAGAACTTGTAAATACAGTTGCTACAGTTGGTGACCTTTGAAAAACCATGGCCAATGGGCGAGGTGACAGAAAACTACAGTTGGACCAACATTGTTCTAACTTTCAAAAAAGGGAAAAGGGAATTCTTCCAAGTCTGGAACATGGAGCTCTTGGCAACTAAATTCTACACCAAAATCTAGGTCATAGTGGTGTGTGCCTATAATCCCAACTACTTGGAGCCTGAGGTTGAAAGATCTTTTCAGTTCCAGAGTTTTGAGCTGCAGTGGGTCAGGCCAGTATGGCCACAGCTTTAAGTTTAGCATGAATGTGGTGAGTCCCTAGTCTTGGGATTCCACCAAGTTGCCTAAGGAGGAACGGACTGGCCCAGCAGAGAAAATTAGGCAGGTCAAATCTCTTGCGCCAGTCACAATGAGATTGGAAACAGGAGTAACCTCCCCCCCCCCCCCAAACACACACCCACTTTACAGCCTGGACAAGATAGGGAAAACCAGAATTAATTTTTTTTTGAAAAAAATTGTTTGAGATCTACAGCATGTAGTGCTTTGGGATAACCATCACAACCTCTACTTGCATTTTCCCCAGAGGAAGGCTAGCCATGGATCCCTTCTGGGCTCTAGGGGTATCCTGAAGTGTTGAATGGATATTGCCTCTATACTATCATAGTTTATGAGATCACGTTTTCCAACACACCTTCTCATCCCCCCATAAATCTTTTCTGAAGCTCTCCCTAACATGGTGGCCTTTCAGCAAAATATGGATATGATTCAGGTAAGATGTCAACTTAATTGTCATTGGATAAGGTTTCACATTTAGAGTACCAAAAGACACACACACACACACACACACACATACACACACACACACACGTGTGTGTTGGTTGTCCTTTATTTTCAAAGAGAACCGAAATGACATCACCATGATAAAGTCAAGTTTCAAAGTGTACGATTGCAGTTGATGAGACCAATATGACTTGGAATGCTCTACCACAGGTTGGGAACAGATAGACCATGTGAACAATTGGGGTAGATACTCTAAATTTGTGCAGTCTATGTTTCCTTTGTGCTGTTTCAATTCTGCTTTGCTCATAGAGCACAAGCACCCTTTCTGATGTGGGCACACCATGCTGAGTCGTCCTGTGCCAGTGCCTCCCATGTTGCACACAATCAAATCCAAAGTTCTTGAGAGAGATCTTGAGAGTGTCCTTGTATCACTTCTTCTGACCACCATGTGATCACCTGTTCCATGTGAGTTCTTCATAAAATAGTCTTTTTGGCAAGTGTATATTTTGCATTGGAACAATGTGGCCAGCCCATCAGAGCTGCGCTCTCTGAAGCATACTTTGAATGCTTGACAAGTCAGTTCGAGCAAGGACCTCAGTGACTGATACCTTAACCTGCCAGGTGATCTTCAGAATCTTCCTAAGACAGTTCAAATGGAAGCAATTCAGTTTCCTGGCATGGCGCTGGTAGACTGTCCATGTTTCACAGGCATACAACAATGAGGTCGGCACAACAGCTCTGTAGACCTTCAGTTTGGTAGTCAGTCTAATATCTCTTCCCTCCCATACTTTTCTTCAGAGCCTCCCAAACACTAAGCCAGCTTTGGTAATGCATGTGTCAACCTTATTGTCAATGTGCACATCCCTGGAAAGTACACTACCAAGATAAGTGAACCAGCATTCAAAACTTCTCCATTTGTTGTAACCATGGCACCATGTGTGGATGGTGTAGTGGTGGCTGATGGAGCACCTGTATTTTCTTGGTGTTAATTTTATATATGTATATAGATAGATGGATATGTACACACTAATTACATATAACTAATAATATACACACACATACACACATGTGTGTTTGTATACATACATATGTATATATGTGTGTATATGTATATAGTCTAGATAGAGACATTCCTAGCATTCTCTGACCCCTTTTCTGCCTATCTACCACTCTCACTATAGAAAGATAAGGGATCTGCTTTATAGCCAAAGAATTCAATCATCATGATGTTTACCTATTCACTTAAATACTAGCCACTCTATTAAGTATTATCTGCTTAAGCACTACCCACTTCTTAAGCACTATCTGATTTTTTCCTGCCTGTTTCCATGCCAGGTACTGTACAAGGTGCTGGAGATACAAATACAAAGAATGACACCATACCTACCTTTGCACCCTGGGCCATCTCCAGTCATCCTGATGAATATCCGGTCACTGCACCCAGATGGCTCAGGAGGAGAAAGTGACTGAAATCAAAGTCAACTGCAAGTCATGTCATCATCTTGATGTCATGGTCCTCTTTGAGAACAAAGGACAAACACAACAACAATCTAATGAGAGAGACAACAGTTATAAAATACACTTTAGACATAGTCTATAATAGGTATTATAATATAAAATGTGTACATATAAGTATATTTGATAAATATATTTAGTTAATAAATACAAACGGATTCAAAGTCAATAAGCACAAGGTAATTTGGGAAGAAAGGAGTAAGCGTTTGGAAAACTGGAGAGAGGTTTCCTGCAGAGATGGTGCTTGAGCTGAATCTGAAAGGTGGAGGCAGAAAGGAGTTATGGAGGGAATGCATGCCAGGCAGGAGAGCTAGCCAACGCACAGGCATAGAGATGGAAGGACAGAGGGTAAGTCATCTTTGGCCAGCCTACTAGTGTCATAACTGTAACCCTAAATGAGCACCAGGATGGTTCCTAGGGAACAGACATGATCTGTTGATGAGATCATGCTCAAAGCCTCTCTTGGAATAGCCTTTGAAAACATGGGTTCACCTCAACAACTGAGTGAGGAATGAAGGTATGACTTTTGTGGAGAGGCTAGAAAACAGCTTAAAAAAGAAGAAAAGGCCTGAGATCACCCAAAGGTCAACGGAGAGACATTCGGTAGGTGTGTGTGACCTAAAAAATAACATCAGTGAAGAATTGCAAAACAACGTGGATGCCCCATAGGGATATGGGACCAGAAAAGGTGGCAGGTTGGCTGGCAGTGAGCAGGGATAACCATTGGGAAGCCTCTGTACTTCATTAGTGTTCACACAATGTCAAGAGACCTAAAGGAAGGCCCCTACCACTGCGAACTGATCCCCTGAGGAGGGTTTACTAGAAGACAAGAGTCTCACAGCATAAGAAGATTTGGCATGGTTGCAATCTGCCTAGCTGGAGAGACTAACCACCAGAAAATGAAGAAGATAAATAATTTTTATTAAATATTTAATCCGTGCCAAGCCCTGGGGATAGAAGTATTGGAGCAGCATAGTCTTTGCTCTCTAAGCATTCATATCATGGTTGAGGGAGAGGGGATGTAGGACTGTATACCTGCCGATCAGATGGGAAGGCCCAGGGATCCTAATGGTGCAACTACAGGGCAAGTGACCAGAGCCACCTGCCCTGAAGGGACACTGACCAGTGACATGTGTGCAATCAGAGACCCATCAAATTATCCAAGTAGGAATAAGTGGAAATTCCACTGGCGGGTCCTCTGTGTATGGTCAGGGAGGACCAGCACTTTGGTGTGATGGCTGTCGAGTCCTTTTTGGGGCTCTCTCCACCTTTGGTGTCCATCTGTTCCACCTAACTCTTACCTGTGGCTCCAAGAAGCTGCAGCAGGCGCAGCAGCCACATCCTGGTAAACCATTTCAGCATACAGGCCAAACCAGGTTGAGGGTAACCAAAGGTTCTCAAACCCATTGGTGGGGTAACGGAGTGTCTACCCCAAGCATGTGAAGACTTCCTCTGGTTGAATGGGTAGATGAGAACAAGTTGTTCCAACAGCCATGAAGGCAGATGAAGCAGGCAATGTGGAGCACTTAGAGCTTGGTTAGACAGCAAAGACACCATGGTCATCCACTGCATCCTGAGTCATTGCCAGCCATCTTGACTCTGTCCTGCCACTGGGCTATGATGACTCTGAAGGAAAGAGTGAGGCTGATGACTTTGTGCAACTCTGCCTTTACACATGAATTTACACATGAATCAAAAGACATCAACCATTTCACTATTATGCCTCAACATCCTGTGGTGACAGGCAAGTGATGAAGCAGCAGGTGCAGATACACTGGGAGCTGTAGTCACAACCCTGCACACAGGTCTGCCCAGGCCATAGGGTCATTTCTCACTGGAAGCAGCAATGGGACTCAGCAGTCCCCTGGGTGTTTGAGCAATCTTTTGAGAATCACACTGCTCACCTCCTAGTGTGAGGAAGGGGGCTACAAAAGGTGTCCTAAACATTGTCCGCTTACCCAACCCTGGCCTGATTACCATGGCAGGTGGGGAATCCCACTATGCGGCCAAAACACAAAAAAATGTATAAAATGTACAAAAACATCTGCAAAGATGATTCCACTCACCATCAGCACATGGAACGTGATCACACTTATAGACAAACCAAAATCCAGTAGACCAGAAAGAACTGCTCTTCTTGCAAGAGAACTGGTATGGCATCCAAATAGCAACCCTAAGTGAAATAAGGCTGGCAAATGAAGGCCAGCTTACTGAACTTGGAGCTGGATACACCTTTTTCTAGAGTGGGCACAATGAAGGGGAGCACTGTGAAGTTGGTGTGAATTTTGCAATCAAAACTAATCTAGTCAGCAAGCTGGCATGCCTGCCAAAAGGAGTGAATGACAAGCTCATGACAATGCAATTGCCACTCACAGGAAAACGCCATGCCACCATGATCAGTGCCTATGCTCCCACCATAATGAACCCTGATGAAGTCAAAGAAAAATTTTATGAAGACCTAGAGACCTTCATCATCAATGTGACAAAAGAGGACAAGTTTATAATCCTGGGTGACTTTAATGCTAGAGTAGGCTCAGACTACCAGACTTGGCAGGGAGTCCTAGGGAGGAATGGAGTTGGAAACAGCAACAGCAATGGTCAATAACTGCTGAAGACTTGTGCATCACATGACCTTCACTAACACTGTCTTTTGTTTACCTAAATGCAATAAAACATGGATGCACCCTCGCAGTAAACATTGGCATCTAATAGACTATGGGACTGTAAGGAGAAGAGACAGACAAGATGTGAGAGTGACAAAGGCAATGTGTGGTGCAGAGTACTGGACTGATCATAGACTCATCCTTTCCAAGCTAAGTATTTACATTCATCAAAGGTGCCATCCCCAAGGCAAAATGACTACCAGAAGAATTAATGTCAACAAATTAGAGCTCTTTTCTGAGCATGAACAATTTGTTGCTGACTTGGAGGGATAGTTGAGCCAACACATAGTTGGCAACAGTGGAGCAGAAAAGGAGTGGGCAGCTCTCAGAGATTTGGTGTACAACACTGCATTTGCTCATCTGGGTCAGAACACTCATGAACACCAAGACTGGCATGATGAAAATAAGGGGGAAATCCAGAAGCTGCTAAATGAAGAATGAGAACTCCACAGGATGTACCGCCAGGATAGTTCATCCACCTCTAATAAGGCACCACTTAATTCCATCAAAAACAAAGTACAAGCAAAGCTTAGAGAGATGCAGGATTCCTGGCTCAGTAGGAAGGCAGACAAAATTCAATTTTATGCTGATAGTAACAATCCAAAGTGCTTTTATGATTCCCTGAAAGCTATTTATGGATCAAAAACCTATGATGCATCACAACTACTCAGTGCTGATGGAGCCACATTGATTAGTGATAAGGATACGATCCTAGAGAGATGGACTGAACACTTCCATAGTGTTCTCAATAGACCATCATCATTCAATGCTGAGGCCATTGACCATTTACCTCAGGTTGAAGTCAGTCCCTCCCTAGCTGAACTTCCAACTGAAGAAGAGGTTTTGAGGACCATGAGGCTCCTTTCATGTGGCAAAGAACTGGTGCTGATTCTCTTCCAGCTGAGATTTACAAGGTAGGGGGATTTTTGCTCATACAAAAGCTGACTGAAATTTTCCAGGTTATGTGGCAAGAGGAGGTTATCCCCCAGGAGTTGAAGGATGTCTCCATTGCCCATCTCTATAAGGGCAAAGGGAATAGATTGTCCT
The DNA here is from genome assembly GCF_028372415.1 of Notamacropus eugenii. Lineage (NCBI taxonomy): Eukaryota > Metazoa > Chordata > Mammalia > Diprotodontia > Macropodidae > Notamacropus > Notamacropus eugenii. The sequence goes on from NC_092873.1 coordinate 528,175,429, forward strand.
GTGACAATCACAGGGGGATCTCTCTCTTGGTCATTGCTGGCAAAATTCTTGCTAGAGTCCTCCTTAATAGGCTGATCCTTCACCTGGAAGATGGTCATCTACCTGAGAGCCAGTGTGGCTTCAGAAAAGGCCAAGGAACAGTCGATATGGTATTTGCTGCCTGACAACTCAGGAGAAATGCCAGGAGCAGAACAGAGGTCTGTACACAACGTTTGTAAATCTGACCAAGGCCTTTGACGCTGTTAGTCATGAGGGTTTATGGAAAATTATGTCAAACTTTGATTTCCCAGAGAAGTTCATGGGCATTGTACATCAATTTCATGATGGCATGCTTGCCTGGGTTCTGGATAGTGGACAATGCTCTTGTGCCTTCTCAGTCACCAACGGAGTGAAACAGGGCTGTGTGCCTGCTCCCATGCTTTTTAGCATGATGTTTTCAGCCATGTTGTTAAATGCTTTCAATGAGGATGAACACAGCATCCATACTGATGGTAAGTTCTTCAATTTGGAAAGGTTACAAGTCAAGACCAAAGTGGAGGGAGTGTTGGTGCATGATTTCCTGGTTGCAGATGATTGTGCACTCAATGCAGCCTCTGAAACTGAGATGCAACAAAGTATGGATCAATTCTCTGCTGCCTGTGCTAATTTTGGCCTAATAATTAACACCAAGAAAACACAGGTGCTCCATCAGTCACCACCACACCACACATACATGGAACCATCAGTTACAACAAATGGAGAAGTTTTGAATGCTGTGGATAAGTTCATTTACCTTGGTAGTGTGCTTTCCAGGGATGTACATCTTGACAATAAGGTTGACGCACACATTTCCAGAGCTAGCTCAGTGTTTGAGAGGCTCCAAAGAAAAGTTTGGGAGAGAAGAGGAATTAGACTGACTATCAAACTGAAGGTCTACAGAGTCGTTGTGCTGATCTCATTGTTATATGCTTGTGAAACATGGACAGTCTACCAGCGCCATGCCAGGAACCCCGAATCGCTTCCATTTGAACTGTCTTAGGAAGATTCTGAGGATCACCTGGCAGGATAAGGTACCAGACACTGAAGTCCTTCCTCGAGCTGAACTGCCAAGTATTCAAAGTATGCTTCAGAGAGCACAACTCTGACGGGCTGGCCACGTTGTTTAAATGAAAGATATACACTGGCCAAAAAGACTATTTTAGAGCTCACATGGGGCAGGCAATCACATAGTGGCCAAAAGAAGTGATACAAGGACACTCTCAAGGTCTCTCTCAAGAACTTTGGATTTGACTGTGCAATTTGGGAGACACTGGCACAGGACTGCTCAGCATGGTGTGCCCACATCAGAAAGGGTGCTGTGCTCTTTGAGCAAAGCAGAATTGAGACAGCAGAAAGTAATTGCAGGATGCGCAAATTTGGAATATCCACCCCAAATATTCACATGGACTATCTGCGCCCAACCTGTGGTAGAGCATTCTGAGCTCGTATTGATTGGTCTGATCAGCCACAGTCGGATACATTGAAATTTCACTTTATCATGGTGATGTCATTTTGGTCCTCTTTGAAGATAAAGGACAACAACCAACCAACCAACCAACATAGTTTATTGGAGTTCTCCACAGTGGCAGCTGTCTAGGGTACCCCAACAGCTACAGTGTTGACACTTATGCCCCAAACCTTAGACAAACAGAACAAAAATAGATCTTAGCTGGGGGAGGAGGGTATTGAAGGAGAATAAAATGAAAAAGTCGATATCGCCTGACTCAGTTTATGAGGAGATATTGGTCATTCCCCAAGAGTAAATAGCAGTCTTTGCCAATATTCAGCTCTTTGCTAGGAAAAAAAGCCTAAACAGAAAAAGTTGGCCTAAAATCTGGGATGGTTTTGGGTCACCATCATCATTTCCATGTAATCCATGACTGCAGACCTCATCCCCTTGGACTCATACAGAGACTTGAGGCCCTGACTTGAAGCCTGTCACAAGACCTCCATTCTGAGAAGTTTTGCTTTGATTGTCCAGTTTGAACAGATCTTAGCAGCATTAAAAAATAACCTTTCGTTGAAAACGTCCTTTGACAAAGCAGTGATTGTAGAGAGAAGGAAGGAAAGTGCTTGGTGTCTACCAGTAATCTGAGAAGACTTGAAGCAGGGAACAGTGCCTGGTGGACTCCTTTCCCACACCCCAAAGGCTTCTCCCCTGTGGAGATTTACCCTGCAGTCGATTTTTGGCAAGTCTGGCCGCGGACCACAGATGGGCTTCTGTTGACAGTTTGCCTACGATATATAAACCTGATCCTGCCCAACAAAGTCTCCAGGCCTGTTGCTAGGGATAATGGAAGTAGTGACAAATTAACAGAACTAGATTCAGACGGCTGCTGAACAATGACCCCACCTGGGCTGTGCCGGTGTGCCATCTGCTGCCCTGATTCCTCCTCCCAAAGCAGGAGTCCCCACTGTCTCACAGGTGGTACACTGTTGTGAAGCTCATGCTGCCATGCAGAATCACTATGCCCCCACGGTTTCCCAAGCAGGCCTGGGGGTCACGTTTTAATACCTCCCTCTCTGGAACATGCTAAGCACCTAATGAGAAACTGGGAAAGTTCTGAAGCTTTGAATCAAAACAAGCCGAAAGTGAGTCCCTTGAAACTGTTCATGGCGGAGGGACAGAGTGGCTAATGGAAAGGCAGTGTATGGACAGCGAGGTGGCCCAGTGCACTGACAGAGCTCTGAGCCTGAAGTCGGGAAGACCTGAGTTCAAATTTGAACTCAAGCATTTACTAACTGTAACCCTGAGCAAATCACTTCACCCTGCTTGCCTCAGCATCCTCATCTGTAAAATGAGCTGGAGAAGGAAAGGGCAAACCGCTCCAGCATCTCCATGTCACAAAGAGTCGGACATGGCTGAAAAATGAGTCAACAACCACCACAGTGCAGGTAAGCTGAGTGGGTGGAGAGCTGGGCAGAGGGGTATAGCAGAACTAGCACCCTGGTCTCCAGAATGGCTTCAGATGCCACCTTTGTTGCTTCCTAGTTTTGTGGCAGTGGGCAAGTGAGGGATTAGTCTGAATGAGTCCTGAGCTCCTTCAGGGCTCCTGTGACTCCGGGAGATCAGTGTTTGATCCTGCCCTGTGTGATGGAGGGCAAGGCCTCTCATCCCTCTGGACCTCAGGCAACTCACTAGGACTTGCTATAGGAGTGTAGAAATAGCATCAGAAGGGGTCCCAGAGGACAGTTAGTTGAACCCTCTCCTCTTCCAGATGAGGCATGGAGGCTCCAGCAATATTAAGTGACTTGGTCAAGTCCTATAGACAGTACCAGGATTGATTCTGACTGTGGTCCAGCATTCCTTTCTCTCTGCTCTGCTGCCCCATAAACTGGAAAGAGGCATAGTCCTGATTAGTCTCATGAGACAAATAAGGCAGTTATGATTAGTTTCATTTTATAGATGGAAAAACTGAAAGCACAGAGCTTAAAGAACCGGACATGCTAGCAACAGTCCAGTGGAAAATCTTGGGCCAGCACCGGGGGTCAGCTGCTTACATTTCAGGGCTCTGTGCTCTGTGAATCAGTCTCATCAATTCACAGTTGCCTTAGGACGCAGTTGGACTAAATTGAATGCCATTTCTGAAGTGCCATTGGTAATTGGCTAAACCAGGTCAAAATACAAACAACAAACTCAATAAATTAACCTTCCAAATCCATCTGGCTCCTTCAACTCCCATAGTGCAGCTCTCGGGTGAAGGGGAGGAAGATGTTCTGGCCACAGCGTGCCAGCTGAGAAAGCAAAATCTGACACATTTCTGATTAGGGCCCAGCACTCCTAATAAACCTCCCTTGTGTGTCCTTAGGGGGTGAGCTGGAACATATGGTGAAAACCCTCACAGGTCAACCACAGAATGCTCAACACAATCCATCACTTGACAAGGGACCGATATCACTCTTGGAACAGAAGAGGAAAGAACTCATAATGGACGGCTAGATAACACTCTGGACCCTGCATTCTTCTGTCTCCCGAGATGATGGATGGGCTTTGTCATCCAGCACACATACAGCTGGACCCGCTGTACGGGGTGGGTGGACAACCAGGCCAGTGAACAGTCCCGGGACGAGGCCTCCACAAATGCATGCCCTCCTCAGCAGACTTATCTGCATTCTTGTCAGTCATCAGAACATGTGTCTTACAAGGTATTTAACAGGTTCCAGACCCAGAGCTCAACAAACGACCTTGAGTCAGGTGAGGCCAGAGGAGGGTCTGTACATATAATGTCATATCTCCAGAGAAAGGAACATCCTAAGTATTTTCAAGTGATGGATTCAGCTGGCACAAGTTAGCAGTGAGTGAGAGCTGAAGCCTTACAGGGTGCCCCATTGTTTAAAGGAACCTTTGTTTTAACTGCATGAGAAGTCCTCAAATCAGTGACTCCCTTCACTAGACACTCCTTGGTGAGCAATGAGGGTAATTCGTCACTACGTAAAATAGCACCTTGTCAACAACTAAGTAGATTATAATAATTATTAGCTATCTTTAAGAATAAAATGAAAAAATTTTTTTCTTATTCTCCCATCCCTACAAGAGGCAGTGTGGAGTAATGGCTGGCAAACTGGCCTTTGAGCCAAGAAGACCTGAGTTCAAGTCTATCCTCTGACTTATATTGATTATGTGAACCTAGGCAAGTCACATAACCTCTTGGTGCTCTGAGCCACTCTCCCAAGACTGTAGCTGGGTGGACAGCACAGAGGCTGGAGCATTGGACCCGCAGACAGGAAGATATGAGTTGAAATTCCTCTTTAGACACTTACTAGTGGTGGGACTCTGCTGGGCAAGTCACTGAGCCTCTGTCTGCCTCAGTTTTCTCTTCTGTAAAATGGGGATAATAATAGAACCTACCACCAAGGGCTATTGTGAGGATCAAATGAAATAATCTTTGTAAAGCACTTACAAGCTTTCCATAATATATGTTCCATTATTATACAGCATATATTACATAATAATATATAAGCCAACTATGTTTATTATTACTGCCATTCTTTTTTGATATCAACTCTAGCCTATGGACTCCTTCCCACAATGACATTTTTAAATGCATAAAATAAAATACATGGATTTATCAATGAAACCAATGATACAGAAATATACTGATCAAAATACCTATTCTTTTCAGTTCTCAGATCCCCAGGTTAAGTGCCCTGGTGCTTTAAGAGGCAGAGAAGGAACCTGCACTCGTGGAGGGAGTTTCTTCATTCAGGAATCCCCAATACCATGATATCATAGATCAGGGCTCCAGCCTCTTCCCATCTTAACTCATTTCATCTACAGAAAGCTGAATGTCATATCTTACTTCCTTGTCTTATCTCCTTCCTGTTTCTTTCATGTCACCACTGAAAGAGAATTTGTATTTCTCTATCCCTAAATTCATGACCAGCTTTAATCTCTGCCTTTTTAAAAGCTTTAATATTTTCACCCTTGAATGAGCTTGAGATATTCTTTAATGGCACAGACAGCAATCCACCCATGCCCTCTCCTCCTTGTCCACATTGTCCCATAAAAACCACCACAGAGGGCGTTTTTATGGTAACAGAATATAGTCTGAAATCATAAATAACCTACTAGGCAGTCAATGGTGCCCTCTAAGGTGTAACAATTTTGTCAGTGTGTAGGCCCTCCACCAGGGCAAATCAGGGCTCCCTTCCTACTTAATCCCAAGGGAGTCTCTGCATCTTTGCTGGAAGGCATCCAGTGGCAGGAATCCCCTTGGTTCCGATAGCAGTCCATTCTAATTTTGGATGGCTGTAATGGTCAGGAACTACTTCTTTACCCAAGGGTGAAATCTGCCTCCCCAAACCTCTGCCATTGGTATTGAGGCTGGCTTCTGGGGTCAAGCAGAGAAAGTGAATTGGAACTCAGATACTCCTGACTCCAGACCCAGTACTCTAGCCACTGAGCCACCTAGCCGCAACATTAGAGGACAATGATTATGTCTTGCTAAAGTCATCTGCTTTCCAAGTGAAGCTTCCCCTTCCTCCACCCACCCTCAACATGGTGTAGGATCATTCAGTCATGCCTGACTGTTTGTGATCTCATATGGGCTAGTTTTCCTTCTCCAGCTCATTTTACAGTTGAAGAAACTGAGGCAAAGAGGGTTTACTCTTCATCACCATCTTTTAGTTAATAAGGGTTTCTTCAAAACCCCAAATAAGGCATTGATTGTTGGTGAGAGATGTTTTATTCTAGGATCATTGGGGAAAACCTATGTGAGCTAAGACAGCTCAGTGCAGCAGGAGCAACACCAAATTTGGGGCCAACAATCCCTACTCTCAAGGAGGTTCTACTCTAATGGCGAAGACAAGAATGACAAAAACTGGGAGCTAAAGAGTGACAGTGAGGAGAACACAGCCTAGGTTCAATGCAAGGTAATTTGGGGAGGGATGGGGCTCAGCCAGTCTCTGCTTCCCCTTCAGTACCTCCAGCACCAGTTCGTTTCAAGGTTCAGAAGAGGGCATGTCTATCAGCCTGACCAGTTTGAAAGTGCCCTGTTAAAGTCAGTTCCTGTAACTCTTCCCCAGCTTCCAGTGAGTAGGCTGTTCAAGGTCCAGGAGCTAGTTCCTGGTGAAGCTGACATCATGAGTCTCACAGCCTGATGATTAATCCACTGTGTCATGACATCCCTGGGGAACTCAGGTAGGGTTTACCCCAAAGTCAGCTGAGTGGCCCAGGCCCTAGAGAAAGCAGGATGATGCCAGGCCCACTCAAGGGGATCAATCAACATTGCTGACTGATGGCCACGGAGATGATATAAGGGAAAGGCTGCCATCTCTTTTGATGACTGTCAAGTGAAGTCTATGCCTCAAAAGACTCAGCTGCCTGGCTCCTGCTTGCAAGGGCTGCATGGCCAAGTGCCTATAGTCACAGCCTCCACCTGCCTGTAGCCCAGAGCAACACTAGGACCCTGACACTGGGCCTTGGAATCATTAGGATATGCTTTCAGGGTACAAATCTACCAAGCACACCATGGAAGGCCAAAATCAGGAAGGAAGGAAGGAAGGAAGGAAGGAAGGAAGGAAGGAAGGAAGGAAGGAAGGAAGGAAAGAAGGAAGGAAGGAAGGAAGGAAGAAAGGAAGGAAGGAAGGAAGGAAGGAAGGAGGAAGGAAGGATAAAAAAAAGAGAGAAGGGAGGGAGACAGGAAGGAAGGAAGAGGAGAGGGAGGAGGAAACAAGTGTTTATTAAGCACCTACTATGTGCCAGGCCCAGAGCTCTGCTTATTTGTAGAAATTCCTTCAGAATTCCCTTGCACAATGACAGCACACACTCAGGCACTCCAAGCATGTCGATATGAGTTGATGGGTCAATCTTTGCATCAGGAGGACCTGGCTGGGTGGCCTCTCAAGGCCAGAGAATTTTCCATTCTGCTTTGGCAGAAGAAGCCTCTTCATTGGAGCCAAGGAAATCACAGGTCCTGTTTAAAAAGTCCTCCCCCACTTTGGGTTACTCTGCTCCAAACACTTCTGCAAGGTAGGTAGCATGAGCTTTATTACCCTCATTTTACGGATAAGGAAACCAAGTTTAAAAAGCTAAGCTGATGACAGCCCTTGGTATAGGTTAGGGCTAGACTCATCCCAACCCCCCAGTCCCTCACCACCTCCTGGTATGGACATTGACTTCATTGGTGCTAATGAGAAAGCAGATGATGCCTCATCACTGATCAGTGAACCCCAATGCCACAGGACACCGGGGAGCTGGCAGCTTCTCCATTTAGGGTAGTAGAAGGAATCTTCTCTTCTAAGGAGGACTAGTCAGGGCAAGGAACAAGCATCAGGAGCATTTTTGTTTCTCTCTGGAGCACAGTGGATAGAACACTAACTTGAGACAGGAGCAGACCCTGGTTCAAATCCCATCCTTGACACATTTCAATAATTGGGTGACCCCAGGAAGGATATCTCTCCGAGCCCCAGGCTCCACAGCTGTGGTATGGGGATAATAAAAGCAGTTGCTCACTAGGGATAAATACAAATCGAGCTATATAGGGGATAAATGGGAAGCAGAGAACAGAGGGGAGGCACTGGAATTACAAGTAGTACTGATAGATATTTACCAGATTAAAAGTTAAAACATTTTAGAATTATTATGAAAATAATTTTGACCTTGAAGATACCCAGAAATGGTCCTGGAAAACCACTGACTCAGAAGGTAAATCTTAAAGAGGCCCCAGGAGGCATTTGCTAATGGCAACTTGGATAGAACACCAGCTCTGAAGTCATGAGGACCTGAGTTCAAATTTGACCTCAGACACTTAGTAGCTATGTGACCCTGGGCAAGTCACTTAGTCCTGATTACCTGAAAAACGAAAATGCAGAGAGGTCCTGAGACCCAGAGAGTTTAAGCTGCCCCCTCCCCCCACTACGGTCACCCAGTTAATAAGAATCAGAGGCAGGATTTGGATCCCAGGTCTTCCTGACTCCAAGTCCAACACCTCTTCTCTTAAGACAGCTAACAGTGTCAAAATTTATTGAGTCAGAATTTAATGTCACTTCTAAGTAAAACATCAGAACCTCCTTAGCCTGGTGCCTGGCACACAGTAGGTGCTTAATCAATGCTCATTCAGTCGTGGGAAGGGAAATTGCTCGATAACTTAATGTACTTATTCTGATAGAATTCCATCCTCTTGAGAGCAGGGACCATTTGGGGCGAAATCTCCTGGCACAGTGCCTGGCTAATAAAAGCCTGCCAATCAGTTGATCACCTAACTAGCAATTTTTATGCCCCATCTAGAGGGGCTACTGCACCACTGCTACACCTAAACAGGCTGTGGTGCACAGGGGTTAGAGAGGTAGGAAGTCCAGGGCTCAAATCCCCACCTCTGGCTCTTTCTCACCATGTAGCCTTGGAGAGGTTAGTTCAACTCTCTGGGCCTCACTCTTATCTGTAAAGTGGGCATCACCATATAGGCAGCAGTACCCATTTGGGATAGTTGTGAGGCTCCAGTGGGTGTACCAGCATCAGGTCTTGGTACTCTTGGAGTGATGTGATGGCTCGCTGCCTCACAACCTGTTTGTGGGACACTGAGGAGGGGGGGTCCTATATCCAGGAGACAGGGAGGGATGAAATGGTGCTGGGTGAATTCAGCAGCACAGGGCAGGGATGATGTAAGTGAACATCTGAGCTAGAAATCACAGCAAATGAGCACTGATGAAATACTGGAAGCCTTGGAGCTTGGCCCAGTAATGACGCGAAGGTGATAAAACAACTTCCAGCACATGCCTTTCCTGAAAGGGGACAGTGGATCTGGGGGCAGAGAAAAGCCTGCTAACAAAGTGCCCTGAGCACCTCAAGTCATTTCTTGTCACAATGCATGTGTCCTATGTTATATGTCATGATCTTTGGAGCTTGAAAGGACCCAAGAGGTCATCCAGCTGGCCCACTTTTCAGAGGAGGATGCAGAGACCCTGAGAGGGGCAGAATATAGACTGAAGGGGTGGGATGGAAACCACATCATGGAAACCCAGAATCTCAGAGGTGGGAGGGACCCAAGGTCCTCTGGTTCTACACCTGACCCAGAATTCCTGATGCAGTAGTCCCCCTCTACCTAGGGAGAAACCAATAATACTCTAGGAGAGACAGAAACAGAGAGAGAAAGAGAGATGACAGAGACACACAGAGAGACAGAGGTGACAGAAAGAGACAGAGGAAGAGACCAGAAAGATAAAGAGAGAAAAAAAAGACAGAGAGAAGGAGGAGAAGAAATGCCGAGTATAGGGCTAGAGCCCTGGCTAGAGCCAAGGTATACAACTGTTAGGACACTTTGGGCCAGAAAATCCTCTAGGTTAGCTAGAGGTCAGTCAGTCAAGCAACAAGCATTTATTTTACACTTACTTTGGGGGTCTGGGGGGGGCACTGAGCTAAGAAAGGCAAAGACTTCTGCCTTCCCTGCCCTCCCTCAAGGAGTTCACAGTTGAGTGAGGTGTGGAGTTCTTTCTGGTGGACAGAGGTGAGTAGGACAAGATAAAATGAGTAGACAGGCCAGGCAGTATAGACTGTGGAAGTCTGATCTTGGCTCAGTGGGCAAAAGGGAGCCAGGGGAGGATTTTGACCACAGGAGGAGAAACATCACCAGATCAATGCTTAAGGAACCACAGTCAGGCAGCAGTTTCTATGGCTTGGAGGTGGGGTGGAGTAAAAGTAAGACGTTTGGGAGCTGCTGTGACAGTCTAGGAAGTTATTAAAAGGGCTTGTACCAGGTTGGTGCCAGTGTACATGAAGACCCGGGCAAAAGTTTCAGAAATATGATAGGAGCCGAAGAATCTAGCGGGGATGGTTGGGTTCCAGAGGTACCTGGGAGGGGCTTGGAGTTCGGATAGACCTGAGTTCAAATTGAGCCTCAGTCACTTCCTAGCTGTGTGACCCTGGGCTGTCTCCTCAGTTTCCTCATCTGTAAATGGGCATATGATAACACTTCCCTCCCAGGGACTGTAGGGAGGATCAAATGAGATAATAATGGTCAAGTGCTTTGTAAACTTGAATGCTTTAGTGCTAAAAAATAAATGCTAAAAATTGTCTTTACACATAATTGGAAAAAAGTAAAATATTATTAAAAGAAGAAAACTGTCACTGTTATAAGATGAGATGTGGGATAAGCAGGGGCAACAAGTCCCAAGAGGCTGATCTCCACGCAAGATACATGGGAGACCCGCCTCCCTCTCCCTTTTCTTCATCTGTTTTCTTTCACTTAGAAAAAGCAGCTCAAGGCCAGGGCAGGAATCACCCGCTGAATGTTCAGTGTAACCCACTTTCAGCCTCTCCCCATCATATCAGGATCAACAGAACCCTAAGCAATTTATCAAGGAAGACATAAACATGGTGGGGGGAGCAGCCCCCCTCCCCAGCCAAACGTCTCTACCTTTGCCCACGCAGTGACCACAGTCACACCAGCCCTGTTATGACCTACCAGCCCCAGGGAAGCATTTTCATTATTTGGGGGGAATTTAGATGGTCTAAGAAATAGCTTTGTACACATGTGCATTTAGATCATTCTGTGAACGCTGATATTTTAAACAGGGGCATCAGAATGTCTGAGAAAGCTGTCAAAGCCCAGAGCAGCCTCAGGCACATAGTAGGTACTTTAAAATGCATGTTGGATTGAACGGAGTAAGGCTTGGATAAATCTTGTCTCAGACATTTTACTACCTGGGTGACCTTGGGCATGTCACTTAGGTGACCCTAGGGCCTTGGTTTCCTCATCTGCTAAAAAATGAATGGGTGGATGAGATGGTTTCTGAGGTCTCTTCCAATCCTTGATCTGTGGGCAAGTCAGCCTCAGTTTTCATGATCTGTAAAATGGGCATGATTATAACAGTAGCACCAACTGAAAAGTAGAGGGATATAGAGGAGCTCTGGGGAATAAAACCGTGCATATCCAAGGGAATAAGGTGGGAAAGGCTGGAGAAAGGAGCTGATCCTTTCAGAACTGGATGAGGCCTTGATGGTAGTATCTCCCCTTTCCCAAGAGGCATCATGTCCAAGGAGGTTTCATACAGCAAGACGTGGGTGCAAAATCCACCCCTGACAGCTCTGTTACTCTAGAAAAATCAGCTTGCTTTTCTCAGTCTCAGTTTCCCCATTTCTTACCCATCTGACCCCCTGCCACCATAGAAGGTAGCTTTGGCAATCACTCCCATTTCCCAAGAAGTAAGGTCATCTTATAGAAAGGCAGAGTCCTCGGTTTGGAGCCAGAAGGGCAGCTAGGTGTCACAATGGATGGAGCACCCAGATCCGGTGTCAACCTTGGGGCTTGCTAGCTGTTTGACTCTGGGTAAGTCACATCGTCTGCCTCAATTTCCTTATTTGTAAAATGACGATGATAATAGTGCCTACCTCCCAAAGTCCTCAGGGAGGCCTTTGCCAAGTGCTAACTTATATTATCAAGCCCCAGGTTCAAAGTCCACCCTTCACATTTAGCTGGGTGCCCCTGGGCCAGTCACTCCATCCCTCTCAGCCTCATTGGCTTCATTTGTAAAATGTGTATCATAACAGCGCCCATCTTCCAGGGCTGTCGCGAGCATCACAGGAGATAACATGCATTTTTCAAACCTTGAAGCGCTATAAAAAATGCCACCCAACATCAGCTGCCTAACTTTCCAGTTATTATTATTATTTTTACAAAATGTGTAACTGCAGTGAGCCAGCCTCCCCTGGGCTCCGAGTTCACACACAGGGGGGCTCAGGGCACTGCTCCGGTGCCAGGGGGCATGCATTTTTCAGAGCTGAGAGCAGCTCTGAATGCCAAAGGGGACCCGGGGCTGCGCCAGCCACCCGCAAGCCCATGCCCCTCTCCTCTGGCAGCTGGGAGGCCCCCGAAGGGAGCCGACCTCTGCTCCCCAGCACCCCCCCCGAGCACCCGGTGCCCCAAAGAGGCCCACGCAGCCACGGTGGCACCGAGATCCTCGCCCTAATAATAAGCACCCTTGCCCAGACTGGCACAAACAGCCCTGGCGCGCGGACTTCGCCCCTGAGGGCTGGCCACCCTCCTTTCTCTTTTTACGTGGGGCCTGCCCTCGCTAATAATTACCGGAGGCATGAGCCCCGCAGAGGGCATTTAGGAGCGAGCCTCTGGAACAAAAGGGCACGAAACCAACGCGGACAAAAACGTGCGCGGCCAGCGAGACACCTGAAACCTCCCCGGCTCCGCGGGATGGACGGACTCCCTTACCCTGCCCAGCTCCGCTCCAGGCTCCTCCTCCTCAGCCGCCCAGGGCCAATGGGAAGGGCGAGGCGGAGCGTGTTCCACCCCCTTCGGGAGGCCTTCTGCCCCCCCCCAGCCACGCCCCCTTCGGGTCCTGCCCCCTGCAGGCACCGCCCCTTTCCGCGGGGCTCTCTCCGGCTAGGCCTCTGCGAGAAGGTCAAATTGCCTGAGAGGGTTGATTTGCATCTTCCAATGGGTGAGTCGTATGCAAATAAGGCTGGAGTTGGTTGGCTGGGTGTAGGTAGGATAACGCCGCGGAGCCGGGCTCTTTGTCCTTCACCGGCTGTGGAGCAGCTTCAGTCTGTTGGTGCGTCCTGAGGCTGCGGGTGGACTAGGGAGCGAGCGATCCGCCGCCGGCAGAGAGGAGGCGGCGGCGGCCCCAGGGCGACCGGGCCGGAGCGAGGGAGCCAGGCGGCGCTGCTGCTGCAGCCGGTGCAACCGGTGCACAGCCCGGGCCAGGCGGGCAGCTCAGAGCCGGGGCGCCAGGACCCGGGCGGCAGCCGGGGCAGGGCAGCCGGGCAGGGGCAGCAGCTGCTGCAGCGCACGCCGCGCTGCGGGGGGGCGGGGGGGGGACGGGGACCGGACCTGCCAGAGCAATATGACTTTGGAGGAATTCGCGGCCGGAGAACAGAAAACTGAAGGGTGAGCTGGGGGGGCAGCGCTGCCCTGTCGGGAAAAGGGCAGGGGCTGGACCGCTCTGCCTTAAGCGCGAGCAGGGGTGGGGGACCACCGGGCTGGCAGAACCGCTGCCCCCTGGCACCCAGCTGGAGGAGCCCCAGCTGGAGAAGCCCCCGCCGGGCCCCGTGGGGGGGCCCCCGCCCCCGCCCGTGGCTTCTGCGGTCTGCAGTTTGGGGTGTGGGCTGAGTTCCGAGGACAGGAAATGTCCCCAGTGTGGGGAGGGCGGCGAGTGGGAAATGGCACTTTTCTCACCGGCCCGTGCATGTGGACTTGGTCGTGGGCACGCTTGTGTGGGTGCTTGCGAGGGCAGGGCGGGGAGGTGACAAGCTAAGTGCGGGGCTGGTGGGGGGGTAGGGGGGAGAGTCGGGTTTGCAGAAGTTAATGCCCAGTTTCGTGACCCCCGGGGATGCCTGGCTGTGGAATTGTGTGCATGGGCATGGGGGTGGGGCTGAGGGGGTAAGGACCCAGCCTGAACCTGCCCCCGGGTGTGACTGACGGGTCTGCCTCCCCTGTGCCCGCTGTCAGGATGGACAAGGTCGGGGATGCCCTGGAGGAGGTTCTCAGTAAAGCCCTGAGTCAGCGGAGTATCACGGTTGGGGTCTACGAGGCGGCGAAACTGCTCAATGTGTAAGTGGGGGAGGGGGCGGCGAGCACCTGTCTCCCCTCCCCCTCCGCGCCCCACTTTCCTCCCCTCCCTACCGTGCGCCCCACTTCGGGGATACTCTTTTCTGCCACACCGCCCCCTCCCTTTTTGTCTGCCCTTTCCTTTTCTGGGAACTCCACTATCTGTAGTTTTCTGGGATAGGGCCGCTGGGTGCATGCGTGTGGGAGCGAGTCCCTGCGTGGTGGGCACGCGTGTGCCTGCGTCACGGAGCTGGCGGCTGGGCATGGCTGCCCTCCTGCCTGTGTGTGCGTGCATCTGTGGAGCTCCTCGGGCGTGCTGGGTGGGGGCTCTGCGGGCTGCCAGTGTGTGTGTGTGGGGGAGCCCTTCCCGCCCCCTCCCCCAGGCCCTGACCGTCCGGGTGCCCCTCCTCGCTGCAGGGACCCCGATAACGTGGTGCTGTGCCTGCTGGCCGCAGACGAGGACGACGACCGGGACGTGGCCCTGCAGATCCATTTCACCCTCATCCAGGCTTTCTGCTGCGAGAATGACATAGACATCCTGCGGGTCAGCAACCCCGGGCGCCTGGCCGAGCTGCTGCTGCTGGGCACGGGTGGCCCGGCCTCGGCCACCGCCACAGCCTCGGGCGGGGGAGCCGAGCAGCCCCCGGACCTGCACTGCGTCCTGGTGACGGTAAGTGAACTGGAGGGGGATGGGCGGCCTCCACCTGATCGTCACCTGATGGCCGCCCCGAGAGCCAGCGCTGGCACCCAAGGGGGAGGGGGCTGCCTTTTGCCCCACTTCAAAGGCCGGCTGGACTTTGAACCGAAAGGTGCTGGTTTCATCATCAGGACTCTTGTCAGCGCAGAACATGCCCCAACTCGTTTGCTTCTCCCCAGTGCCCGGGCTGCCTGGCCGGCTCGGAAGAGATCGCTGGGCATGAGTCAGCGCCCCGGGCGCCCAGCGGCCTCCTTCTGTCCGTCCGCCTCCCGTGACTAATTCTTTTAGCAGTGCAGATTAGATAAAGCCAAGTGAATTCCTGGCTCACCCTCATTAAGGAGTCACCTCCATTCTCTGCCAGTCCAAGCTATAAATAGGAACACTGTGGGGGGGGGGGGGGGGGAAGAAAGAGGCAGACGTTGCTAATTCCCTGGAAATCCATTGGGGAGGACAGTGGAAAATTTCCCTGAAAACTTGCATTTTTTGAAAAAGGGAGGGTTTTTTTTTTTTTAACCTTCATGCCTGTTGGAGGGTAGGCAAGTCCTGAGTTTAGAGGTAAAGAGCAGAGGAGCGTAAATTTGGAGTTGGAAGGAGACCATCGAACCATCTTCCTTCATTGATCTGGGAAGGTCTGGTTTCCACTTATTTTTGGCCTTTTAAATATCAATTTTTTAAAGCTAGCCAGAGAATAAACAGCTTGGTTTGTTTTTTTTTTTCTGGCTCTGTTCTTTTTTAAGTGCCGCAAGAAGTATGTAGTTTAACTATTATGAAATCGAGCTGATGCTTTGAACGTGTGAGCTCATGCTTGTGGCCACCCTCTACCCTAGTCCTTAAAAGAGATGCCCCAAAAGCACAGCTCCAGGTGCCATCTGTAACCGTGAAAAATAAAAATCCTCTGCCTTCTAGTAGCTTATTGCTACTTCTCTGCTTTCATGTGCAAAGAACGGGGCCACCTAGGGTTCAGTCCGCTGTAGTGCTGGAGGAGGTCATTCATATGGACAGATCGTTATCACTCATGCAAACCCACGATTGTGTGTGGCCGGTCTTGTGCTCCCACCGGAGAACAGGGCCTTTGAGATGCTTGGATCAACTCCAGGAAAAATGTAACGATAGCGGATATTTTTGTAATGTTTTGTAAGGCTGCCTAGAGAGAGATTGTGGTGGGGGGAGTGGAGCCCAGCCCAGCCTTCCGATTCTGGGAGCCCTGGGTTCAGATTTCTCCTGTGACACCCCGCCCCCCCTTCAAGAAATTAACCCGAGGCTTCTGGGCGTTTCCCATAGCAACCCCTCGGGCCATCGGTGGTGGGTGGGGAAGCCTTACGTTAATTTATTTCTCTGAGACACTTAGTAGGAAATAGAACTCCCCATGTTCCTCTTCCCCTGCACAGACCGTGTCCTGGTTATTATTAGCAAATTGCTTGGGTTTTGAAAAATGCATTACCAGTTTTTTAACTTGAAGTATTCATTTCTTTCCAGAATCCACATTCCTCTCAATGGAAGGATCCGGCCTTAAGTCAACTTATTTGTTTTTGCCGGGAAAGCCGATACATGGATCAGTGGGTCCCAGTGATTAACCTCCCTGAGCGGTGATGGCTTCCCACTGAAAGTAACTGAGCCCAGTTGCACTGAAGTTTTGAAATACCTTTGTAGTTACTCAAGCAGTTACTCCCTACACTGATGCAAGGATTACAGAAATTGATGTCCAGTAGGCTGACTGAGTCCAACTACACATTCTTGGGGACCGGAGATTGATGACTTTGCAGAAGGAAAGAGAAGGGAATGAAAGGCAGAAGCTGTTTGGAAACCAGCGAAAGTCAAAAGGAACAAAAAAAAAATTTGGCAAAGAACCATGCAGGAAGGGGGAAAATGTATTCATTTAGGATGGTTGAGTTACCTTGAGATAAACCAAATATGCATCGTTGAAGTTTAAATGTACAGCAGTAGTTTGGGTATTTTTCGGTTTATATGCCCTTGAAATGAGAGCGCAAAGGGGTTAATTATATTTTAAAAACCATATTTTATTGTATTTTGATGGGATGTTTAAATTCTTGGAGTTTTATTATGAATTGTACTAAGTTATTTTATGACATGAAAGGTTATTTATGCTATAAATTTTTGGAATACAATACCTGCAATAAACCAATAGAGTAATTGCACTATTCCTGTTTTGCCCTTGGTTTTTGTTTACTGGAATTTGTTGGGAGAAGGAGAAAAACTAAGTCAACTCCTCCCCCTTGGGAACTCCAGCCTGGGGACGGGGTGGGCAGGGGCTGTATCTTTGCAAATGTAGCTAAGGAAGGGACTTCAGGCTCTAGTTCTGGGCTTAATCTTGCTGGTTGCAGGGTTGGCTTATCTCGGGAACATTAGGGCTGCGGTGGCTTGGCAAAGATTTCTGGGATTTCCGGGGCCAGCAGCAACTGCCTGCAGATCAGTGGCCCTCCTCCCTTGCTGCTGTGTGCTTGGGATAGAGGGGATTTGGTTAAATTGTATTAACTGGGTGGGAAAGGGGAGGGAGGAAGACCAGAATTGGTAAAGTTAAAATCCCCAAATCTCCACTTGATGATGGACTTCGAGATGGAAGTGAGCTTGTCCAAATGGATGCAAATGAATACCTACCAAGGCCTACTGTGCTCTTGGGATTAGTTCAGAGGGTGGATGTGACTTTGGGCTACTGTATATGTTAGGTGAGGGCTGATGTAACCCTGGGGAGTCATCCTTCCCACTGCCCACCCTATGGTCTACTGTATCCTTTACCCCCAAGAAAAAGCTTGGGAGAAGAAAGAGAAAATGGGATGGCCTGGTGATCTGTCACACCCCTATTCTACCCCCCTGCAACATTAGCAGACTTGGACTCTCCCCTCCCCCCTGGTCCATATGTTTCTCCAGTCCACATCTGCTGCAAGTGCCGGCTTTCTTCTGTTGATTGTAAACTCAATTAGTGCGGGGTCATGCCCAGAACTGGTGCTTGGGGGTATGTGGGTGGTTTCTTGCAGTTTACTTATTCCCAGGTGATAAGGCCACAAGTAAATAAAGCAGCTGAGGTTTTTAACCTATACCTAAACCAAGAAGGTTGCATGTTTAATTTGGAAGGACCTTTCCCCAAGGCTATTTGTTCCTTCTTGGGGTATGGGGGAGGGGGGCAGAATTATAGTACAGTTAAGTACTACATGGTGCCTTCATTTTTTCTTATCCAGACCCAGGACTTCATATGTAGGGAAATCCCAATGTGAAAACTTCTACCAATGCAAATCATCTTCCTGGGATCAGAGATTTACAGGTGGACAGGCCCTCAAAGACTCCTTTTACGGCCTAACAAGATGAAGAAATCTGTCCCAAGTCACAGCTAATGAGGCAGAGGCCCAGTTTGAACTGAGATCCTCCGATTCCAAAGCCAACGTTCTTTCAACCCGCCTGGCGTGGAGAGATGCTAAGGACCTGAGTGAAATTAGATCAACGCTTGTGTATGCCACGCACAGTGCTAAGCTCCTACTGTGTGCTAGGCTCTGGGAATACAAAAAAAAGGAAAAGCCAAATCTCCGCCCTTGGGAAGTTTATATTCTAACGAGGGAGAAAACACATCAACTCGATGAGGTATATACAGTAAGAGTGACTCGTCTAGGGCCATACAGCCAGGCTCAAACAGCTCCCTAGAGCTCAGAGGAGAACACAAAGTAAGGCTAAACTGTTGCTTAGAAAAGAGAGTATTTGTCGTTTTGGTATTTGGGCTGGTTTGTTTAAGGACCTTCTCAACAGTAATGCCTTTTTTTTTCCAAGTTCTGCAACTGTCCTCAGGGCAGACTCTAGGCAACCCAGAGTAATCTAATCAGCCCAGTAGCTTGTAAACACATCCACCAAGCCCTGGAAATGATCCACATTCAGTTGCTGCTTTGGCCACAAAAGGTTGTGTTTTCAGCAGTCACTCTGAAAATCATTCTATAAAACTAAAATGCATCCCACATAAACCTTCCCCCTCCTCTCTTTTCAATCTGGCTGTAATGAAGGCTGTAAACCCAATCCCCACCTCTACCTGAACTCTTCATTGTGCTGAAAATGCAAAGAAGAACCAATTAGTCCTAAAGCACTTTTCTCCTGGAGTGTGATAAAGTGTTAATGATTTGGGTTCATATCATTCCTTTTCTATTGGGATCCAATCCAAAAGCATTTGTTAATTAAAGCACCAAAAAGGGAGAGTCTCTGCCTTTCAGGAGTCCCAGCTGAATGCAGGGTGTCCCAAGTAAGACAACAAGGGCATCGATCGTTCCTGGGCTTTGGGTGCTGCCATTGGGACACGCTCTCCAATTTCTCCTGGGCAGAAGGATGATCTACTTGAAGCTGCTGCAGTACTAGTTCTGGGCTTACCTGTGACTCCTGGCTGTCTGGTCACAACTGAAGTTTCTTTATCCTCCCGTTGCCTTGGATAAAAGACAGTTGTGCTATTGGAAAGGGCATGAACCTGCTCTTCCTGACCCCTTTGGGATTTTCTTGGCAAAGGCAGTGAACTGGTTTGTAATTTTCTTCTCCAGGTCATTGATGAGGAAACTGAGGCAGAGAGAGGTTAAATGACTTGCCCAGAGTCACACAGTGTCCTAGATCACCTTTGAACTCAGGTCCTACTTGATTCCAGGGCCAGTTCTCTATCCACTGAGGCATCTACCTGCCCTAGGGTAGTTGGAGCTCTTTTGTTCAGTTTAAGCGCTGTAAAGGAACTTTACAAACACTGGAGATGGAAACCAAACTCTGTCAGAGACAAGGTGTCTCTCCTCAAAGACATAAAATATAATTTACTTGGAGGAGACAAGACACCTGTGGCCCCAAAGCATCAGGGAGAGACCTCTGACATCATCTAGTTCAACCCAGCTCCTCATTTTACTGATGAGGAAACTGAGGCTCAGAGTGGTGAGGGACTTGCTCAAATCTCTCGGTCACACCCGTGGTAGTAAGGAGGAGGATCTGAAGCCGGGGCTTCTCGGCCCCCAAGCTAGCGTGTATTTATATTTTTCAAAAATATTTTTTCATTAGTTTTTTAACCTCGCTACCTCTCCATCCTACTGTTCCCCAATCAAAAGTCAAAAATAAACTCGTCCTAACGGAGGTGCAGAGTTCCTCCAGACGAATTCCCAGATCCGCCATTTCCAAAGACCCGCCTCTCGCCTCTGGGTGTCCTCTGGGGCGGGAGGTGGGTGATGGGTTACACCTTCAGTCCTCACCACTCATCCCATTTACACGTCACGCAGAAGAGGGCTCCGTGGATTTCCCTGGTAAATCCATCAGCCAGGCTTTATTAGGAGAGTCTCGGGGGCTGGGTGGTCGCCATGCTGGGCACCTGGATGCCAAGAAAGGCCAGATCAGTTCCCTGCCCTCAGGACGCTCTCTGACTCCCTCGGGGGGCTGGGACCTGGAGAGCAGAGGCCTGGAGAGGGAAGGGAGCCTGCCTCTGGAGCTAGAGCGGAGCGTTTGCATCTGCCCCGCGTGTGCAGAAAATCTCTCCCAGGTGCTCCCGGCTTCCCGCGGGTTCTCCCCCCGGATCTCCCCTGACTCGCCCCCGCCCCTGGCCCACACCCCACCCCCACCCCCACCCCCGGCACCGGGAGCCTCCTGAGGCCTCAGACTTCGCAGACCCGGGACTTCTTTATCTTTTCCTGACAGAAGCGATCTGTCTTGTCCTTTTTTCATTCTTTGCACACGCAAGAAGATCCCGGAGTGCTGCAGTGACAGCTGTCCTAGCAATGCTGCCTCCACTTCTCCATCTCTACAAAGCGCCGTCGGACGAGCCCAGAGGGGGAAGCCCTTTCCCCCTCTAAGTCTGGGCTCCTTTGATCTCTTTTTAAAGTGAATTGTGAGGAATCCACAAGGACTAGGCGAGCCTGAGAACATGAAGGGAGGGGCTGTGTTCGATTTCACCCTCCCCCCTGGGTGCCTCGCCTAGGGTCTCATCCTAGCATGCCTGCAGCCCCTCCCTGGCCCTGGCCCCGGGTGGCAGCCCTTGGGTAAACTCTGCGGAACCTGCCTCTCCCCCAATACCAGCCATTTCCCCTCCCCAGGTAGAACAAAGGCTGTGTATGGTCTCCAGCCTCCTGGGAATGTGCATTTCTTTGCTGGGGGTGCCCCAGGAGCCTGATTTGGGCGGGGGGGGGGGGTGCAGCTCTCCTTGCCCACGCTGCTCCCGCAGGACTGGCGGAATCCGAGAAGGCGGCGAAATGCCCCGGGCATGGCGGGGCCGCGGAGGGAGTCCAGCCGAGGGGGGCTTACCAAGTGCCTGGCACCGCCCACCTTGGCTGGGAGGGAGACGCCGGGAAGCCGAGGGAGACTTCCAATCTTAGCCTGGGGGGTTGGCGGGGCGGGGAGGGAAGCTTCTTCAATCTAATCAGTGAAGATAAGGGGCTCTGAGCCCCGGGAAGGCGGTTGGAGGCAGCTTTCCACCGTCACCAAGTGCTGGGGAGTTTCTGAAACCTAAGAAAGGAGACTGTTTGGCATCGGAAGCTCCCTGGATGGATCAGAGGGGCTGGAAGGGACCTCGGAGGCCAGCGACTGCCTGCCCCTCATTTTGTCCATGAAGCGGCCCTGTCTCCGAGGAAAAGACTTGCTTTGTGCCTCGGTTTCCTCTTCTGTGAAATAGGTTTCATAAAAGCATTTACCTCAAACGAGATCATCCTTGTAAAAAGCTTGGCCATCCTTAAAGCACCAGGGAAATTCGAGAGTGCTCCTAATGCCCTAGGTCTCGTAGGGAGTAAGTGGAGGAGCAGAATCGGAACGCAGAGCCTCAGCACCAAATCCAGGATGCCCTACCATACCCTGTCAGTACTTCCTGGGTCTAAGACAAAACCTTCCTCTCCTCTTTGGCAACTTCCTCAAGCTTTTTCTGTGTCATTGGCCTCCTTGGCTCTTTGAGGGTAGGGACGGTTTCCTTGTCTTTGCATTTACAGCACCCAGCGGGCATTTATTAAATGCTTGCTGAGTGACTGCTGGACCACATTGGGGAGCTCCGACATACACTAGCCTTGGAGGAGTAAGGTAAAGTCCACTAATAGTCTTGCAACCACCCACAGGTGGACTCTGGGCCCTGGGAGGCTGTTCCTTCTTTGTCTCTTGATTCTCTAGATAAGCAAAGGAAGGAGATGCTGTTATTAGCCGCACTCTACGGATCAGGAAAGCAAGGCTCAGGGCTTGGGTGCGAGGTTGTCCACTTTAGTAGCAGAGGCAAGATTTACAGTGAGGTCCGTCCCCTGTGCACCCCTCCCTCCTGTCCTATTACCTTGTTGATGATTCGGTAGCAAAATGTCAGGAAATAATTCTTTAAATAGCTTTTTAAAAACCCTATAATTATATGTTGCAGTTCATACATCCTTCTTTCACTCCATGTCCTGAACTCTGGACCTTCTGTTCTTAAATTTGGGGAGAAATTAGGCGGTGCTACAGTGGTTCTGGGGGCCCAAAGAACTTTAGACACAAAAGAAATCCCACAGTTTGTCTCCTCTCCGGCCCCTCCTTCTGTCACCCTGCATTTGAAGGAGGGTCATCTTGGTGCCCAGGGCACTTGTCCAATGTCACAGAATTTGCAGCTAAGACATTCCTGATTCCCTCATCTGATACTTCGTCCCATTATCCTGTATTTACTGGGCACTGTGCCACCGCTGCCAGAATACAGGGAACTCAAGTTCCTCTAAAAGTTCACTGAGAGATACAAAATGCGAAACCCCATTAGATTTGGGATATACAGGTGATGCATTGGATAGAAAGCTGAACTTGGAGCTGAGTTCAAATCCAGTCAAATACTTTCTAGCTGTGTGACTTTAGGCAAGTCAACTAAACTGTCTGTGTCTCTTTTTTTTTTCTCTGTGAAATGGGGATAACAAAGTGCACCTACCTACCTGGGCTGTTTGGATATAAGGAGGTAATATTTATAAAGCACTTGGCAAACATTTTATGTGTTTGCAAGCAACAGGTTGTTGTTGTCAGCACAGTGATGAGACCATTGGATTTGGGATAGAAGGCCCTGGGTTGGAAACCCAACTCTAACCCTCACTAATTGTAGAGCCTTGGGGAAGTCCTTCCCCTGTTTTCTCATCCAGAAAAGGAGGGGACTGGCCTGACCAGTCCTTTACAGGATCTGCAAGGCTCAAGGTCCCTCTGGAGACCACAAAAGCAGGGGCTAATTTTCCCCTTCTCCCTTCAGTGTCTGGCATTGTGCCTTAAAGCTAGTAGATACAACATAAAGAAGGATGGGGCAGAGCAACGTGAGTGACCCTGGAGTCTGAAGCTCTGTATTCCAATCCTGCCCCTTTGCCTGCTTTTTGACTTTGGGCAAATCCCTTCTCTCATGGACTGTGTCTTTTACTTTGAATAGAGGGGTTCAGTGTAGACGGTTTTGAAATCCTTCCCTTGCAGATCCGAGATCCCACAACTCACCTTTAGCTGCCTGGGTGTTTATCTGCTTGGGTTGCTCAGTGATGGGAAAGGGTGTGTTCAAAACAAGTCTATATCGGAGGGGAAGGCTAGGCAGGGAGCAGCTGACTATAAACATGGGGTGGCGGGAGCTGAGAGGGGCCTGGAGGCCCAGGAGGGGCAGAGAGTGCTGGAGCATGGATGGACTCTCAGATTCAGAGCTGGGAGAGGCCAGAGTAACCCCCTTGTTTGATAGAGGAGGAAACTCCATTTCAGTGACTTGCTCAGGGTCACATGTAAGGGCCTAAGGTGGCTTTTCCCTCTGCCAAGGACAGTGGCTTATCTCCTCTGTATTATGTGAACTGCAAAGGTGAGAGCGCTGTTTACCGGCAAGAAGGCTGCCTTAGGATGCCAGGGGATTTGGGTTCCAATCCTGCCACACCTACAAGAACTTGAGAGAGATGCTCTCCCTTTCTTGGCCTCACTTTCTTAATATGTAAGCCAGAGGGTTGGGGCTTCTCCAAAGATCTTTGCCTGCTCTAATTCTATAACTCTTCAATCAGTCCAACAATAAGCTTTTCTCATGTGAGAGCTGAGCTGGGAAAAGATGCAAAAGTTAGGTGACCCTGTCTTCAAACAGCTTATACTCTCTGGGGTGACACATGTTTACAGAGAAGCAGATCCTGGTAATATTAAAAATACATGATGACCATTTGGGGGGGGAGGCCACATGCTGCTGTGGGACCCTTCTGGCTCTAGAAGGGAAGACTTTTCTGGGGACAGGAGGCGCACATGGGCACAACCTTACAGGCAGCTGGGGGGCGTAGGAGGTGGCAGTGAAGAGGAACAGGGTCCAGGTGTGGGGGACAAAGACTCAGAGGTGGGAAATGACTTTTTGTAGACAGGGAACAGTAATGAAGTCAGCTGGAGCACAGAGGGTGTCTGTGTAATGAGCCTGGAGTTGAGACTGGAAGCACTTTCAGGACCAAAGAGCTGGGTCATGGACAACAGAAAGATTCTGGCTGCTTGGTGGAGGGCGGATTTGGGGAAAAGAGGCAGAGAGATTGATTAGGAATTTGACAATAGTCCAGGAGAGAGGGCATGGGGGCCTATAATAGGAGGTGGCTATGTGGGAAGAGACAGAGGACAGATGAAAGGGATGTTCTGGAAGGACACTTGAAAAGACTCAGCAGATGGCTAGCTATGGGGGGGAAGGGGCAGAGATCCAGAGACTGTGTCCTCAGGGGAGAGCCAGTGGGTGGAAGGAGGATTATTTGAAAAGTACAGGGATGGAGGGGGTTTACTGAGAAGAGAGCAGAAGGAAGGAGAAAGGGAAAAAGCATTTATTAGGTACCCACTATGTGCCAGGTTCTGGGCTAATGCTTTACAAATATGACCTCGTTGGATTTCTACAACAATTCTGG
Source organism: Notamacropus eugenii (assembly GCF_028372415.1). Classification (NCBI taxonomy): domain Eukaryota; kingdom Metazoa; phylum Chordata; class Mammalia; order Diprotodontia; family Macropodidae; genus Notamacropus; species Notamacropus eugenii. The sequence continues at coordinate 528,199,947 of NC_092873.1, forward strand.
GAGACAGACCCTATAATTATCTCCATTTTACAGGTGAGAAAACTGAGGTAGAAGTTAAGTGATTTGCTCAGGGTCTCAGTAGGTGTCTGAGGCTGGACTTGAATTCAGGTCTTCCTGACTCCAGGTCCCATCTAGAGCCACCAAACTGCCTACGGACTTCAAAGAGGTATGAGGAATTGAGCTAGGGAAGGGGAAGGCAAGTTGGGAAGAAGGAAGACCTGGGGCCCTTCAGTACAAGCATGAAGACCAGGGCAAAGGCAGGAGGGGTAGGAGCTCCCATTCTCCAACAGGCAACAAGAACCGGTGGAATGGGGCTGGACTTGGGGTCAAGAAGTCCTGGATTCAAATCTTGCTTCTTTGTGGACCAGGACAAGTCACTTAACCCCTTCAGCCTCAGGTACCTCATCTGTAGAATAGAGATAATCATAGTTCCTACCTCATGGGCTGGTAATAGGGACTAGGTGAGACACTATGTTAAGTGCTCTGCGAACCTTAACATGTGATAAAAATGCTATTATTAGCTGCTTCATTTCCCATTGCTACTGTCATACTAGTCAAGTCCTGACCACCCCTCCCTTCCCTAAGGCTCCCAACATCACAGAGGTGAAACTTTTGCATCTGACTAAAAATGTCCCATAGCTTCATGATTCAGCACTTGTAATGTCAATAATTTACAGTGAGATAATAGGCACTCGGGTGTGTGTATGTGTGTGCGTGTGTGTGTGTCCACGCAGTAAGACCTGGGTTCAAATCCTGCTTCATATACTTACTAGCTGTGTGACCCAAATCACTTAATCTGTCTGGGCCTCAGTTTTCCCCTTGGTTAAATGGAGATCATGACAATGTCCCTCCCTCTCGCTGTGAGGATCAATTACACAAAGAGTAATAGCTTAAATGTATAAGAGATGACGTGGGCAAAGTGCCTTGCCAACCTTAAAGTGAATATGAACAGAAACTGCTTTTACTTCCATTACCTGTAAGGTTATGGGGCCCTTTTCTCCTGTAGCCCAGTGAGGCAGGTTGTCTGAGCTTTACTGCTTCCATTTTATAGATAAAGAAGCTGAGGCTTAGAAGTGAAGTGAGCAGAGGTGAGATTTGAACCTGCGTTCTTTGACTCCCATCAGAGCAGTTGGCACGTAGGCAATCTGTGCGCCCCCTCCCTCACCACAATGAAAGGGGGAGAGTCATCATGGCCTTGGCTGCCTGGGACCCGGGCACTCTGCCAGGAATTGCCTTCTCCCCTGATGATGGAATTGGGGAGAGAGGCTTCAGACCAATGCAGGGATGTCAGGCTCGAGACAGAGAAAGGCACCAAAACCAAAGGACCCTGGGATTGGTGGCTGTAACAGTGGCATGCATGGTCTCCTAGGGAGACATACTCTTCAAATGTCACTGCCTTCAGATGCAGGGGACATCCCTGGGCCCCACAGGCTCAGCCCCGGGGATGTGCAGCGTGCGGGATGGGAAGACCCCCCTCCTCTGATGAAGTGCCCAGCAAACAGAGCAGAGTAAGACACACAGAGGCTGATTCAGTATAGAAAGCCATGATGTTTTTAATTCATTTGATTGGTATCCGTGCTATTGAACAGATGAGCTGGGAAAGAAATGCTTCCATCTTTGACAGTCTTTCAGACGATGATCACAGTGTCAAGGTTATACACGACACAACATACAAGTAGCCAGAGAATGTTCTAAGACAGCTAGGTCTCACTGACTAGGAATCAAAGGCAAATTTCCAGGGACACTCGAAGGATATGTAGGGGGAGTTACATCAACAACACAAAGAACATTGAGAAAGTCACAGAGTTCATCAAATCCGAAGAAAACAAAACACCATCATCACCACAGAAGGAACAAAGTCAGTTTTTCCAATTATGATAAATAAACCAAGAGCACACACTTTCAAAGGCTGTTAGCTCATGACAACATGAGGGAAGGAGCAACATTTAGATACTGTAACAGCGATGCTCACAGCACGAAGATGGCGGTGGGGGAGGAAGGAGCATTGAACCATGGAATGAGTTCAGTTGGAATGAGCAGAAGTCATCTGGTTCAACTGTCATTTCTTAGACCAGGAACCTAAGGGTTAGGTCAGGAAAGTGAATCACCCAGTGGAGGGCAGTCCCAGTTTAATATTCTTTCTATTACAACGAACTTTTGGTCTGGAGAGCCTCTCTAGAGAACATCCAGGGGATGGACAACCAGGACGTAGATCTTTGAGCTTATGTATTTGGAGAGCTGATTGAAGGAACTGGAGATATTCAGGTTGGAGAAGGGAAATCTCCAGTGGGATTGGATTTTATCTTTTTGGCCTCAGAAAGCAGAAATTGCACACAGGTCCATTGAGGCTCAAGGTCAAGAAAATCTTCCTAACAACCAGAAACTTTCCGAAAGTGGAATGGTTTATCTGGGAAGCGTGAAGGTCTTTGAGCAAGGACTGTGGGTGACCACATATGAGGATGTTGTCCTGGAGAACTTTTTCCAGTATGAGTTGGACCAGATGGCCTCTGGGGTCACTTCCAACTGTGATCATTTATGATTCAGAGAAAAGGATGATTCAATTAATTTCTGTACCACTGCCAATAAGCCAGGAATTGTAGATTTCAATCTGAAGTGTCTAGATTCAATTTTCTCATAATTTTTCTAATTAGATCGTTTAAAATTTTACTCACTCACTTAGTCATATAATCATTTTTTGGGGGGTCAGTAAGCAAGGACTAATTTATGTTAGAATTCATTTTCTAAGCCTCTGCATCTTTTCAAATGTATAGCTCAAAAGAAAAATAAATTCAGGGTAACCAGAGTGCTAATGCCATCTTTCCCATTTCATTTAAAATCTAGAAAGTTAGCTAAAACAGAACTGAGAAGACAGCTTAACACATCCTCCACCATTTGTTTTTCCAGCCTCTGCCTCAGATTTAAAGATGCCTCTGCATTTCCATAAATCTTTGTGATTCTGTTAAAACATATGCACATTTATATACACGAAAGTATTGGTATAAATTTTTTTCTGATGGTTTACAGATGAAAAAAGTACAAAAATTGTTTCAATTGGGCTGAAAGCAAACACCAGACCTTTATTCTAAAAGGTGAATATGGCACTTCTGATTTGAATTAGCCCAGGGAACTTAAAAACCAGATTCATAGGAAAAAAGAGCAAGCAGACACAATGTGGCATTTGGTAATTAATTATCTGGTACATAAAATATTTCCCCTGTTCAAAATGTGTTTCTGTAAAAGATTTTGGGATCAATAATTCTATTTAGCACATGGTCATGGCACTGAGACCTGGAGTTTAAATAAAAACTATACAGACATGTCAGAATGAAGGGATAGGGAGGAACCAAGAAAACAGCATATTTGCAAAACTACCATCAAAGTACACACGTGGAACCCACACCATAGGAACTGCAGTGATAAGAAAGCCAAAGGGTTACAGTTTATATATACACATATGCGGATGTATATTCGTGTCAACATGACAATGGTAGCTGAAAAAAAATTATACACCCAGGCATCTACCCCGAATCATCATAGCAGCTGCTGCAAGAGCGGCTGAAACTCACAGAGGGAATCGAGCCGGCTAAATAATAGTGACTTCTGTTTATCATATACATATATATTATCTTTCCTCATATAATTCTTTTGGTTCTAGGTACATCAACAATCTTTTTGGTTCTAGGTACATCAACACTGAATTACTCTCTCTGTCTTGGTCCAGAAATCTAGGTCTAGATCTGGGGTCATTTGGCTTTCATTGCTGGTTGGGGAGGTTTGTCCACGCTTGAAGGCCTTGATGCTCTCATGGACCAGGGCAGAGAGACCATACCTCAGGCCAGGGAAATAAGAGAGTGGGGCTGTATAAAAGGGTCCATTTAACACCAGTGAATAAAGGGTGACCGCCCTCAATGGCATCCCCACAGAGTCAAGCGTATTCAAATTCATCAAATATATTTTTGCAACAGGTTGCATCCTATATGATTAATGACACATGGTTAAAAATCAGAGTGGAAAATACAGATTAGAGTTTTGAATGGTTGTTAGAAAAATATAATCACTGAATTAAAGGATGTGAGTGTTAAGAGCGGTTGTGACACTGAGAATTTTTCCTCATCTATCTCTGAGTTAATGTTTTAGAAAGGCAGGACAACATTCCTGCCTGGGACACAGGGAAGCTGAGGACTTTACTTGGGGAAGGGACAAACTAGAGCACTGAGCTGTTAGTAAGAGGTGATGTGGAATCCCATCCAAGGAGGGGTAGGGCTCCCACACTCCACAACAGTAGCCACAGAGGAGCAAGAGGAGAATCTCTCTGATGACCGCTACTAAGACAGATTTCAACGGTTTCCTCCCCAAAACAAGGAACAAGATCTGAAAAGGGACTGGCACCTCCAAGAAGGGCATTCAGTATCTATTGAAGGATTGTAAAGAATTCCCATGGAGGATTCTTTTTGGAAAGCTTTTTTAATTTTTTATGTTAGAGTTTTGCTAATAACTGGGATTTCTGGAGCACCTTCAAGTCTCCCTACAATGACCCTATGAAGGGACAATGTTTGAATCATCATCCATTTTACAGATGAGGGCACTGAGGTTAATATATGGGAGTGGAATTATCATTCAAAAACGTCCAGTTTACATAAGCGACCCCTTGCAAAAGGACCCCCTTCTTCTCTCTGTAGGGGCTGGCCCAGACTATGGCCCATCTAGTTCAGCAGAAAACTCTACAGCAGCCTAGCCTATCCTCAGCTATGGAATTACCTGGGGAGGAGGGGGACTGACAAGGTGATTCTGGTTTTTGAAGTTCTACTATACTGCCTAGAGCGTGGTCAGACTGGGCTAGATGACAACAAGCTAGGAATTAGAAAATCTACCAGCACCTTGGACATTTCTGATTCCTTCTTGACAAACAACCTTCCCACCTGCACATCAACAACCTGGGATGAGGCAGGGGGATGAAGCATACCTCTCAAACAGATAAGATTTAGGCATGGGAGGGAAGCTTGGGGAAAGGAGAGGAAGAGTGAATGGAACTCCCAGGGGAAGGAGGTGCTCTCTCCTAATCTAGCATGCTGATTTCCTTCTCTGTGAATAAAGCCAGGCTCACATTCATGGACCCTCCCTCCTCTGGTTGATTGGCTCATGGATACCCTTCACCTCCTACTAATCAAACTTTTTCTGCTTGGCCTTAGAGGCCTGAACTAAGAATGACAAGGGGAGGTGCATTTTGCTTTGAGGTTAGGAAAATCCAGCTAAGCCTAAGGTTATCCTAAAGGGGAATGGGTCGCCTTGGCAGGCAGTGAGTTCACCTTTACTGGAGGTCTTGGAGCAGAGAGGGAATGACCATTTCTTAGTGTGGATGGGGTAGTCAGATGAGATCAAGGTTCTTAACGAGAGTCCATGAGCTCAGTTTTTTTTTTAGAACATTTTGGTAATTGGATTTCAGTATAACTGGTTTGCTTTGTAATCCTATATATCTTATTTTAAGAATTAAACAAAAATTCTGAGAAGGTGTCCATGGTCTTCAGCAGACCAGGCAGATGACTCGTCAGGAGGGAGGTGACAGAGAGGACGCGTGTTTAGGCACGGGTGGGTCTGTCCGGCTTTTGGATTTGGGGATCTTGTATCCTGACTATGCTGAGTCCATAAAAGCAAAGGGGGCCCTCACAGCAATAGCACCTCAAATTACAAGAGGGTTTTGTTTTTCGCTCTCTTAAATTGGCACCGTTTGTATTTAGGCCGTGAGGACCACAGAAGCAAACAAAAGGGAGCGATGACCACGATGATAAAAGGACCAGAATTTGGTATCATGAAAATGACTCTTGGGGGCGGGCCGCCCTCATCCCCCAGAAGCCTTAGGCAAACACAGCAGTGGCTGCCCGACACATGGCCGGCTTAGCACACGACTGGAGAGAGAGGCAGAACTCAGGGTGGGCTAGAGGGCAGGGTGGGGCGCTGTAGAAGGGGAAAGACATTTTTGAACTAGAAAATATGCACTTTGAAATGTATATATACAAAATCATATATACACACCAAATACATGCACAACTTGTATACTGTACATAGAGGCACCAACCCAATTAAGGATGCTGAGAAGTGAAGCGTTTTAGAGATTGGATTTGCCACAGGCCCTGGGGACTCATGGGCCTGGTGGGTCTGGAGAAAGGAGGAGGCAGCTTGGGTCTTCCCTCAAATCAAAAGGTAGATCGCTGGACAATGAATTTACATAGAAACCAACCCAAACCAGCATTCCTTAAACGTGAAGCCAATCTAAGCAAAGAACCACCTTTAATCATTTCAACTGGAAACCAAGAATAAATTTGACTGATTCTCATCCATTTTATAAAGGGAACACTCTAAAGAGAGGGAGACTTTTAAAAACAAAGGCTTTAAAACTCAATTTTTGTTTGTTTTTACAAGTTAAAAGCATTTTCGTTTTTAGCAGTGGTTACCAAGTGAGCGGAAGGTAGGTTTCTTCATGGAGCTGCTTCGATCATGGGGGGGCAGCACCCACAGGCTCCCCGACACACTATAATATGATGCAAGTTTTTTTATCCTTGAAGGGATTTTCTGAAGTTGGGATTCCCATGAGCAAAGGGTCACCCCTGGCATGTTCCTCGCAGTAGGACATGAGATCTGCAGATGCCTTAGAAACCTGGAGGACATAAGATTCAAAGTGAAAGGAAAGAAACAGAGAGGTAAAGACATTAAAAAAAAAAGGGTTCTATTTCCAAAGTTGTAAAACTCGTATGAATCAGCGGTGGGAAGTGTCATAGTTTCTACTGAATAAAAGATAAAATGAGGCTGGTATGTGGGGCAGAGTTCAAAAACTGAATGAACGTTTTGGGCCCAGGGCCAAGACACTGCAAGACACTGGGGTAAAGTACAGAGTTTCTGAAATTATCGTTGAAGACAGTGGAGGCGGAGAAGGGGGAGAGAGGGGCAGGCTGACTGCAGAATCAGGCATCAGTACCCAGAGGGAGGCTGGGAAGGGGGCACCTCATCTGAATGGGAATGAACCATCACCCACTTTGTTCTCTGGCTCAAATGTTCAGCCCTGTGGAATTCTCATCCATAGCCATGGCCACCTGAGAGAATATCAGTTAAAGAGTTCATGTCTGTGTCCTGAAGACAAACGACCATCTCCATGCCCAGGGAAATTTATGATCCTGTGACCGCTGTCATTTCTATCCCGCCAAATCATAATTCAGTCTGATTTTCCCACAAGAGATCATGGGATCACAGACATGGGGCCTCTTGCCCAGACCCTCATTTTGCAGATGAAGAAACTGAGGACCTGGAGATCTTATTTGTCCACAGCCACACAGGAGGTAAGATCAGAGAGGAGACTCAAATCCTAGTAGACCTCTGATTTGAGGCCCCTTTCGCCACTGCAACATAGATTTTCAATGAGACAGAATCTCAGGTTATCTAATTCAAGGCCTTCAGCTCATAAATGAAAAATTCAGGCTCATGGTCAAGTAGTAGCAAAATCAGAATTTGAACCCAGGACCTTTGACTTCAAAACCAACACTTGAAAGGATCTGGGGCTGGAAGGGACCTACCCTCTCATTTTACAGATGAGTCCCAGAGTGGGGGAGTCACTTGTACGAAGTCACTCGGGAAAGAATCCAGGAATGGCCAGGTGGTGGGGAGCAGAATGAGGGGAGAGACAGGCACCAAGGAAGAGAACTGTATTTGGAGCTTTTCTAGGGGTGCTTAACTGGAGATGGCATTTATGCAATGAAAAGTTAGAGGTACAGAATGAGACCATTAAAGCTCCCCCTTGAATACTCCTGCTTCGAGGGCTTTTTCCAAGTGGGATGAACCACCACTGGCACAGAGGAATGTGGAGGGGACAGAGCTGTCATTCCGTTCCCTCTGAGCACCTCAGGTCACTCTCCAGGATTTACGTTCTCAGTCACAGCTGGGCTGCAATATGCTTTAGTGAAGGCACTTTCCCCCATTGGTGAAATTGGACAAGCCTTACCTTAATCCTCTCTATGGACGCTTCCAATCTCAACTGCTGGACAGTTCGCCGGGCCTGGGCCACGCTGTTGGTGTTGGTGGTTTTGCTAGACATCCTCTTGAGTTTCCAGGTGAGATCTGAAAAGACGTTTTTACGTTTAAAGCAAGTGGCATTATCTCCTTAAAATGTCAACAGCGTGGCTGTAATTTGCAAAATTCAGGTGCAGCCTGCCCAGAGACTGGGCCCTGCTGAGGTGGCTGTTCAGCGTGCAGAGGAATGCCCATCACCAGCAGGTGCTTCGTAAACGCTTTCTGAATTGAAATGAATGGTTCAAGCTACTTGGTTCCTGGGAACCTTCTCACAGATTTCTGGGTTTTTTGAGCTTGGATTTGGACCCAGAGAACCTGAGTGTGAATGCTGCTTCTGCTAACTGAGCACCTGGGGTAGGTTTACTGTATATCTCCAGGCCTCAGTTTCCCCATCTGTAAAATGAGGGGGTTGGGTTCAGTGGCTTTGAGGATTCTACAAGCCCATAAACTTCTATCCATGAAGAGCAGCCCAGGTTCTGCAGCCCACAGACTCCAAGAGTGTCCAGCGGCCTGTCCTGCATCACCCCGCCTGCATGTATCACAGGTGGGCCTAGGTGAGGGCTCCCTAAGTCACCCTGCCATGAAGTCTCCCCAAAGCCTGTTGCAAGCTGCAGATGAGGTAAAGTCTGTAAAGGACTTTTCAAACCTTAAATGCCATCATTATCACCAATCAGCCACCTGCTAGGATTCCATGTAGCAAACATTTACTCGGCACCACTGGGGACAGCAATATATAACCAACTCAGGTTGGAATTGGACATCAAAAAATGGGGGACAGGAAGAGGGTCTAGGAGGTGGCTGTCCCAAATCTTGGGGGGCCAAAAGCTTGGAGAACATCTAAGAAGAAGCAACAGTCACCAAGAGCACCTATTACCCAGGCAGAACCCAGGGAACCTTTCTGCTACCTGCTCTCAGTGACTGACACATGGGAAGAAGGGCAGGTAGAGAATTGGACCAGAAACCTCCTGGATGCTGGTGCACAGTGGGGCTCAAGCCGAGCCTGCAAGCTTCTACCCCTTCCCCAGGCCTCCTGGGAGGGCAATTCTTCCCCACTCGGGGCTGGTTCCACCTGCTCAGGGCCAGCCCACATTTCCTTCTTTAGACCCTGCACAGGAAGCACAGGAAATGGCCAGGACCTTGACCTTCCATGGCTCTGGCTTTGCATCGGCAATATTCCAAGTGATAATGACAAGGGTTGCGCGACAGGAAGGCTGGGAGCATTAGCCATATAAGGCCAGGTGAATGCTGGGCACTGTGCTGACTCACGGGAGGCAGGTGGCCCCTAGGTGTGGCTCCTGAGCTCTAGGCCAAGAATCCCACAGGGTGCCTCTTCAGAGCTGGAGGGGAAGGAAAAGGTGTGGCCCGAGCTCTTCTGTGGGATGGCCCAGCAAGGACGCTTGTGAAGGGACCAGGCCTAGGGCTTTCACTTTTATATCCGAATCTCCAATCAATTAATCAATCAACCAATCCGTCAGCAACAGACATCTATTTGGTGCTTACCAAATGCCCATCCCTCTCTTTTAGACCCACCCATCCAACTATCCATCTATCTCTCGAGATTCTGTGACTCTAGGACCAAGGGTCTTCAGTAGTCAGGCAACAGTCAAAGGTCAGGAAAATGCCTACAGGTATGTTTGTTGAATTGACCTGAAGGATATCAAAGATTTGGTGTTGAGGAAAGGGTGTTCTATCACGCATACCCTTAACTCAGCAATACCACTCCGAAGTCTTATCTCAAAGAGACAAAAAGGAAATGGACCTTTATGTACAAAAATATTGATAGCAGCTCTTTCTTTGTGGTAGCAACAAATTGGAAACTGAGGGGATGGACAACAACTAGGGAATGATTGAATGAACTGTAGTTTATGATTGTGATGAGATATTCTTGTGTTGTAAGAAATGAGGAGCAGGAGGGTTTCAGAAAAGCCTGGTAAGATTCCTATGAACTGATGCAAAGTGAAGGGAACAGAAGCAGGAGAACACCGTACACGGTATCAGCAAAACTGTACAACAATCAACTGTGAAAGACTTGGCACTTTGATCAATGCAATGATCCAAGATAATTCCAAAGGACTCATGACTGAAAATGCTATCTGCCTCCAAAGAAAGAACTGATGGATTCTGAAAACAGACTGACGCATACTATTTTTTATTTTTCTGGAAGTGGTGGGTCTGTGTTTCCTTTCACAACATGACTAAGATGGAAGTGTTTTACATGATTGTACGTGTATAACCTATATTAAATTGTTCACCATCTCAGGGAAGCAGGAGGCAAGAGAAGAAAGGAGAGAATTTGGAATTCAAAATTTCAAAAAACAAATGTTAAGAATTGTTTATACATGCCACTGGGGAAAAAAAGATTTTAAAAGCAAAGAAAGGGTGCTAGTTTTGAACATAGAGAGAAAGCTTTCAAACCCTGGATTCACAGGACTCTAAGTGTGGAGCTGGAAGGGATCTCAGAGGTCACTGAACTCAACCACTTTATTTTACGGATGAGGAAACTGAGACCCAAAGAATCACCTAAGTAACAATCGACAGGACCATCATCCTCTGACTCCAAATAGAACATGCATTTATCTGTGTGACCTTAGTCAGATCACTTTCCCCCATCTGTAAAATGAAGGCACTGTATCAAGGTCTTCCAGGGCCCCTCTACCTTGAAATCTCTGGTCCTACAGCTTCATCCAGCCCTGAATCCAGGAGACAATAATTTCATAGGGATGTTCCAGCCTTTATGTCATGAGCCTATTTAGCTTGTCCAGGGAAAGGATTCAGGAGTTTTTACTGTACAGCTCAGAGGCTGCTTTGCATCCAAAAAGCAAAAAGAATCACTCATTCATTCACTCACTCAATGAACATCTACTAAGAGCCTACTGTGTACCAGGCCCTGGGCTAAGTGCTTGTTGATCAGTTCTTTCAGTCATGTCCTGGTCTTCCTGGCCCCTTCTGGGGTTTTCTTGGCAAAGATACTGGAGTCGTTTGCCATTTCCTTCTTCAGTCAATTCTACAGATGAGGAAATTAAGGCAAACAGGGTTAAGTGACTTGCCCAGGGTCACCCAGCTAGTACTTATGGATTTACACTCAGGTCTTCCTGACTCCAGGCCTGGGCTCTAACTCCTGTGCCGCCCAGCCACTCAGATACAAAAAGAGGCAAAAGACAGATCATGTCCTCAGGGAACTTACAATGTAATGGGGAGGGAGACACCAGGCCAAAAAATGGGCACAAAGAAGCGATACACAAGATCACTAGGCAAAGATTCAGGGAGTGCAGGTAGATTCCTCTAGAAGCTAGAGTTTTAGTGAAGACATAAAGGAAGGGGGTCACTCGAAGAAGCTGAGGAGGGAGTGTCCCAAGATGGGGGGCAGCCAGAGAGAACGCCCTGGGCCCAAAGGTGGAGGGTCTTGTTCCTGGGACAGCCAGGAGGCCAGGTCACTGGACCCAAGAGTATGTGCAGGCAAACAAGCATGAGAAGCCTGGGGATGGGGGCTCTGAATGTCCAACACAACTTTGCATTTGATCTTGGAGGCCACAGGGAGCCCCTGTAGTGAGTGAGGTTTGCGTTTGCGGCTGGAGGCTGGCCTGTGGCAGGCAGGGGATCACCATCCCTGGCATGAGGCTGGATTTGAGACGTTGTGTATTGACGTGCTGTTTTAGCACATGCCGTCCCCTGGCTTTCCAGTGTGGTCCAGGGGGAAGGCATGAGATCTGGGGGCTGAAGACCTAGATTCGAATCCCAGAACTGCACCTGGCTACCCTGGGTGGATCACTGATCCCCTCTAGCCTCGGTTTTCTCATCTGTAAAGTAGGGCAGTTGGGGTCTCTATCCGAGCCTCTCAGGCCAATGCCTGCCTCTCCCTAGTGTTCACTGGGTATGCTTGTTCATTCTGTTGTTTCTGACATTCTGGAGGCACCTTAAACCTGCAGGAAGCATGCTGGGGGGAGGGGGTGACCCTGGGCAAGTACCACATGGGGTGACTTGTTACAGCTGGGAGTCGCCTCCCATTCCACATATTCCATCCTCTGGGATGAGGAGGTGCCAGCCCAGGAGGAGGCAAGGGAGAAGAAGGCTGGCATACAAGACTGGCCTTCCTGGCCTTGAGGGCCACGGGGATGCTGGCAGCTGCTCCTGCCAGGCCTGGCCTGGAGCCTGGAACTCCCTACTGTGGGCCAAGCCAAGCGCCTGGGATACAAAAAGAGGCCAAAGATGGTCCTTGCCCTCAGGAAGCTTGCAATGTAATGGGGGATGCTGTCCACCAACGAGATGAGCAGCTGCTCTGAACGATGTCACCTTGGAGGTGCCTGGGGCACTGAGACAGTGGAAGGGCTAGGCAGTGTGTGTGCATGCGTGTGTGTGTGCACGCGCTTGAGTATGGGGCACATGACCTGAACCCCGGTTTTCCTGACCCCCAAGGCCAGCTCTCTAACCACTAAGCCACACTCCCCCTCTGTACTCTGTGCCACACACACTAGATACTCAATACATGCTACTGAGTTGAAATGAATGGACTTGCCCAGGCCTACTTAGCTACTGAGCATCAGGTCTTCTGAACTCCAAGTTCAGAATGAGGGATCGGACTAGATGACCCTCTATGGCCCCAGGGTATGGTTTGTTTCTGTCTTTGTGTGCCCGGCACCTGGCATGCAGTAGGCACTTGATAAACGCCTGTTGGTTGCTAGAATGCATGCTTCTTAATGTTCGGCACAAAGACTGTTTCAGTTATTTTCTTTACATTCCTATGCTCAGCACAGTGCCTGGCCTGGCACACAGCTGGTGCTTAATAAAGAGGCGGTGAATGATTAATCACTTTCCAGTTCCCAGGACTCTCCTTGGTGTGGCCTGGGGGCCAGAGATGAGCATCCAGGGGGCAGGCTGGCTGTGTTCACATTCTGCCCCAACCAGGGATCATGAGGGAGCCCTGGGCATGTCCAGGACATAAGAGGAGCCTGAGAAGGAGCCCAGGAGGGGGTGGCATCATTATCATCATCCTTATTATCAATACCACCAGCAGCAGCAGGCAGTCGGGCTTTTCTCAGCAGTAGCCACCACCCGTCGCCCCTCCAAACAGAAATGCCTTTTTTGCCTGCCCCAATGCCAGCTGGCTCAGCATCTCCCCCTGGCTCTGAAAGCTCCCATGCAGGAGAACAGGCTGGAACATTCTCCTGGGCTCCCAGCTCACAATGCAGCCACGAGCCTGCTTTCTGAGCCTCTAGGGGCTGAGACACAGCCAGGCCTCCCCACAAGGCGGGCAGAAGCCGGGCACTTCCACAGCCCTCCTGCTCACTCACAGCTTCCTTCTTTTCTCTCAGGAGGAGGTTTAAGTAGAAATCTTTTTTCAAAACAAAACAAAACTAGACATTATTTCATCGGTGCTAGGAGGACACACCCATTGAGCAGTGACGTCTCCTGTGCAGACTGGCCTCTGAGGTTCAGTGAGAGCCACATCGAGGCTCTGAGAGGTTGTGATCAGCTCAGGGTCACCCTGCCACTGTGTCAGAGGGAGCACTTGAACCCAGGATTTTACAACAACTGCTTCCCTCCCATGCAGTAATGAAGGCTTCCTTTATTTCCCACTGGCTTCTATTTGGGGCTAATGGCTAGGGAGGGTAGCTCTCCACTCAGGGGCAACTCTACTACATGCCACAGCTTTGCTAAGCCCTTCTGGGTGCAAGGCACTGGGAACTCAAAGGATGCATCTGGATGCAGTCACAGGGTGTTGAATTGGGGGCAGAGAGAGACGTGGGTCTAAATCTGGGCTTGCCAGTGTACTACCTGTGTGACATGGTAGGACGACATGGCCTATGAGGTGCTTCCTCTCTCTGGAGTCCCTGGTACAGAGGAGGTGCCTAATACATACTTACTGCTCAATTCTAGTAGCGTCTCATAGACTTTGCTGGGCCTCAGTTCTTCATCTGTAAACAGTAGGGGTTGGATTTTAGGGCTCCCACAGGGCCCTATCAGCTCTAAATCTGTGGCTCATCCTACAAAAACAGACCCTGCCCTCAGGGTGCTCTCAATCTAGCTCCTCCAGTCACACCCAAGTTATTTATAGGCCTCTCATCAGGTTATAAGCAATGTGGCCCAGCCACCCTCCAGCCAGCTCACACCCATCCCTGGAGCTTGGGGCCAGGGGAGGGCGGTCCCACACAGCTCATCCCTGGCTGGCCAGCATCCTCAGTTGAGGCTGTAGTCCTGTCTCTGGAGCTCCACAGCCTGCCTCCTCCTGGGAGGCTGCCTAGGATGGCTGAGGACACTATCCCTGAGAGGGGACCTGGGATTTGAGCTCAATCTCCCTGATGGTTTTGGAGTCAGTGGCCTTAGGTTTTAATCCTGGCTCTGACATTTTGCCTGTGCATGCCTCAGTTTTCCCATCTGCAAAATAGGGATAAGAAGAGTGCCCATGCCCACCTCCCATGGTTGCAGTGAGGCTCTAATGAGACAGTAACTATTGTGGGCTTAGATACAGATATAAACCTATCAAGCTCTATCTATCTGTATGTGAGTCAGTATGGGTTTCGTATTTGTGTCACTGGTTAACAGTGGGATTTATTGCATCTGGAGTGAATCTGTCACTATACTCCTCAGGGCCTCAGTTTCCCCAAATGTAAAACAAGGGAGCTGGACTCCCTCAGTGGTATCTAAGGTCTCTTCCCACTCTGACTCTGTGATCTGATGATCAGAGTTAATTAAATAAGGTGTTTTGGGATAATTTAACAACAGACAAAGCAGTTTGGCCTAAGCTAGGGACATAATTGTTCCTCATAACATCTTTAGATGGGAGAATCAGATATGCCTTGTCGGTCAGGGCAGCCACTGACATATTTTATTTCTGGGCAACATATACTGTGTAGGAGATTTCAGAGAGCTGTGGGGTGCTTGGGTAAAGACCAGTAACACAAGGCTGGAAGAACTGCCATATTGGTGGGTAGCCATGGGCAAGCCTTGGGCAGAATCACAGAGTACTTATTAGCCTTCTGAACAGCCTCTAAATCCAACTCTTTGGTTTTCTAATGAGGAAACAGAGGCCCAACAGTGTTAAGGAAAATGAGGAAAACCGCTACGGAAGAGGGTCAGGAATCAAACCCTAGACTCTTGGCTCCAAATCCAGCTTTCTTTTTCCTATAACATAGAGGGAGAAAAGTCAACTCAGCCATCTGGAAGAGCTCCATTTCAAGATAAGGCTATCAAAGACAACACAAAGGAACATTGCAGAAAACGAGAGAATCTGTAATGGTCCACGCCAAATTTGACACTGTACCGACCAGCAACTATGAAAACCCATCTTGAAACAAAAAGAGTTGGAAAAGATGACTTCTCAGCTTCCTCCTTGATCTAAATGTGAGATCTGAGTTTTCTACCAATCATCTGCCACCAGGGGCTGCAAAATTAATATTGTTTTCTGGGACCCTCAAAGTTGGGAGGAGGCCTTTGGGGGCTAGAGAGGGATGGGAGGAAGGACATCAGTCCCTTCATCTTCTGGTTCAGGACTGTGGCCCAGCCTGGGCATTTCCAAAGGAAAGCCCTAAGGAGAGGCGTCAGAGGAGCTCCAGTATTCAGTCTAGGACTGTGGCCAGCTGGGAGAGCTGGGGAGCCCATTGGCCAGTCAAGCCATCAGCCTCTCTCTGGCTCTGGGACGGAAGACAGAGAGGGAGAAGAAGAGGCCAGGTAGGAAGGGAGGGTTGTGGGGAGATCTCCTGGGGTAGTTCTCACCAATGGGACAAATAAAGCCCACTTATAAAGGCCCTGGAATCTGGAGCACCCAGCCTCCTGTGCCCCACCCAGCCCCACCCCAGGGCCTCAACACCAGTCCTGGAGGAACAATGCATGTGTATTTTTGGAAGTGCATCTTCTGGTTTCCCTCTCCTGGCATCTCGAAATAAAGGCATTTTGATGTTTTTCACACCTGCCCAGCCCACAGTGCTCAAAGTGTGAGCTTAGGGGATGCTGGCTTGAGAGGAAGCCTGGCAACAGTAGGATTAGGGGTGGGGCTGGTACGAAAGTGGGGGCAGGGGATTCAGGAGCAGGGTCGCAGCACTCCATTTCAGGGCCTTCCCATCATGCACATGAAGGCGTTGGCCCCAGGGACTCCTCCAGCCCCTGGTGGCTCTCTCCAGGATCCCAAGGCTGGGGCTGGGCTGGGGGGAGATTGAAGGGGGAGATGACTCCCAATAACCCCTGCTCTCCTGAGTCCACGTTCTCAGTGGGGTGGGGGTGGAATCAGGGCTGTCAGGACACGATCTGCTAGCTGTCAGCCAGCCTTGTTGATGGAGAATTAGGCGTTCTTTCTCAAAAGAACAATTTCTGCTCTGGGATCCAAGTTAAAAATCTATAGCCAAGGACACAGAAATAGAGTGACCCAACCCTGGCTGGCCTGAACAGGCTGGCACAGGACAGGAGAGTCACAGGTCTGCCCAGCTCGGGAGACAGAAGGGAGAGGATTGGCAGAAATGCCCCAGGGATAGAGGGATTCAGAACAGGCCCATGTCCTAGCTATGCCACTTCTGAGGTGACCACTGGACTTTTGGAGTCTCAGTTTCCTTGTGGGTAAAATGGGAGTGTGAGGGGAGGGGAAAGTTGGACCAGATCACCTCAGATCTCTCTTCAAAGTTTAAATCTATATATGTCTATCTATCTAGAGAAACAGAGAGGGGGAGAGGAGGAAGAGAGAGAGAGAGAGGGAGAGAGAGAGAGAGGAGAGAGAGAGAGAGAGAGAGAGAGAGAGAGAGAGAGAGAGAGAGAGAGAGAGAGAGAGAGAGAGAGAGAGAGAGAGAGAGAAGACAGACTGAGATAGAGACAGACAGAAGATAGTGACAGAGGACGGTGTAGTGAGAAAGGTAATGAGGTGAGGCAGAGACACCTGGGCCAACACCACCACCACCACCGCTGCATTGGATCAGCTTCGACAGCCTGGCCCAGTCATTGAGTCTCTGAGCCTTAATATTCTCCCTGGTAAAATGAGGGGACTGGACTTACTAAATGGTATGAAGGCCCCTTATAGACCTCTGATGGTGTGATCCCATGATGACTCTGGTGTCAACCAGGGGTCTTGGGCTGGGCTCTGTGAACTTGTTTTTACAAATATTTTGATAATTACATTCCCATATAATCAGTTTGCCTTAGAGTCCTACACATTTTACTTTTATGCACTGAAAAAAACCAAAGAAACCATGATTCGGAGGAGGGTTGTGGAGGTGTCATGAGACTGATGCCCAACGGGGCCCAAGACACAAACATGGACTCTCTTTGTGCAGTCTCCCTCTATCGGTGCCCATCAGACTGGCAAAGCCTCTGTCAATTAGAAAGTCTCAGAGAGTCTCCTGAAGCACTGAGAGATTCAGTGACCTGCCCAATCTGTGGGCCAGTCAAGATGGGAACCCAGCTCTTCCTGATGCCAGGCAAGGCCCCTCCTTGTGCACCAACACCCTGTGCATCCGGATGTCCATGCGTGTATGTGGAATTAATATGATCATCGATCACCCAAACCTAGCCCTTCCTCCACCATGATTTTTGAGAGTGATGTAATCCCCTCATTTTGAGAAGAAGGTCCCCTTGGACAATGCATGTTGTTCCTGCTATCTGTGGGGTTGTCCATCTCTGGGGCCCCTCGGTTCAGTCCCTTCCTCATCCTTTACACCTGATTCTGCTCTGAGTCTCG
Organism: Notamacropus eugenii; assembly: GCF_028372415.1. Classification (NCBI taxonomy): domain Eukaryota; kingdom Metazoa; phylum Chordata; class Mammalia; order Diprotodontia; family Macropodidae; genus Notamacropus; species Notamacropus eugenii. The sequence continues at coordinate 528,217,657 of NC_092873.1, forward strand.
GGGCTTCCCTTGGGATAGTCTGGTTGTTCAGTGGGTCTGGAGGCAGAACCAGGGAGCCTGAGGTGAGCCCAGCTGCCATCTGCATCTCAAGGGAATCCTGATCCCTGTATGGTGGACTACTCTGACTACTGTGGAGATTCTGTGCTGGGCCTCCTCTGAGTCTTCCTCATTGAACCTGTTCTGCACACAGCCACCAGACTGATCTTTCCTACACTTTCTCAGGGGGCTCTCTGGCTCAAGGACTCCCCACAGCCACCCACCCTCTGAGGAGCTCACCCCAACCTGCTGCTCCCGTCCAATGCAGCCCCACTGCTCTGGTGAGCCTGGTTTCCTCATGTCCCTGAACCTAAGAAGGCCCTCTCCAGACTGCTCAGGGCAGTTCTCCCCACCTGCAAGGCCTCCCTCTCCTCCTGCCTTATCCCAATGTCAAAGGGGCCCCTCACATCCCATCTCTTTCACAACCACTTTGATCTCTCCCTCCTTTGAACTCCCAGGATATGCCTGTGAAGAGTGAGCTTTGGGCTTGGGAGACTGGCCCTTTGGGAGCTGGGTCACAGGAACAGAAACTTGGGGACACGGGTTCATATCTCACTGGAAACATTTGGTACCCTCTCTGTGCTCCAGGGGCATGCCCATGGCCTCCTTGCTGCTTGGCATACATGGCCTGACTCTGGGCACCTTCCCTGGCTGTCTCCCATGCCTGGCAGGCTCTCCTTCTCATCTCCTCCAGTCCTGGCTCAAGTGTCTCCTTCCACAGGAAGCCTTTCCCGCCCTCTCTTCCCTGACTAGTCCCACCCCATCCTACATGGGTCCGCATGTTGTCTCCCATCAGGAGACAACAAAGACTCCCAAAGGCTCCGACTTTTGCTTTCCCAGGCTCTTAAGAGAGGCTAGCTGACTGATGTCTCTCTCTACCTCAGTTTTCTCATCTGTAAAATGAGGTGTTAAACAGAATGACCTCAAAGGTCACTCTCACCCAGCTCTATTGATGGGATCTGAGCTCATCTAGCCCATACGAGGAAATTGAGGCCTGGGGTGGTCATGGGTCTGGCTCATGGTCACCCAAGTAGGAAGCATAAGAGGCTGGAAGCACGCAAGTCCCATCACTTCTCTAACTCAACTTCCTCATTTGTAAAATGAAGATAATGGTATCTCCATTACCTACTTTACTACATCCCTTGTGGAGAACACTTTGTTAAGTTTCAAGTCCTTTATAAATATTATTATCATGGTTTGGATTATTGGGTGCAGTGCTGTGACCCTGGGCAAATCACTTAACCCTGTTTGCCTCAGTTTCCTCATCTGTAAAATGAGTGGGAGAAGGAGTGGCAAACCATGCCAGTGTTTGCCAAGAAAACCCGAAACAGGGTCATGAAAAGTCACAATGACTTAACAACCACAAAAAGCCACTTTTCTCTCTCTTCTTAGTTTCTAACCCTTTGCCACTCATAGGATGGCAGCTCATTTAGGTGTGATGAAGTCTGCAAAGCGATGAGAAGGTTATCCCAGCCGGCATCACCAGTGTGCCCCCATTGTACAGAGGAGAAGATTGAGGAGCCAAGGCTTGCCTGTGGGTTACGCAGCTTCTTAGGATCTGAACCCAGGTCTCCAGTGCTCTGGCTGTTAAACCTTGCTGGAATCCAACATTCTGTGCCAGAGCTCACACACCTGAGTGAGGCCTGTTTACTTAGAGGCAGGTTCCTCCCTCCCCTCTTCCTCAGGGATCCCACAAAGTACTGAATGTTTCTGGCCAAAGGTTACTCGCCCACTCACTTCAGTGACTCTATTTAAAGTCTGGGTGGATGGAGTCTTGGTGGCTGGGGCCTGTTTTATTGGCCTGGACAGTGATGCTAGCTGTGACCTTCCTGCCTCTGAGGCAGCCCACACCTTACCAAGACTGTCCACCTGCCCAGTGTCTGTTGCCCTGGGATCTGCCAGGATTCACTTTCAAGTGCACACTGTGACTCTTATGAGGAAGAAAAGGCCCAGGAACACCGGATGTGGCTTTCAGTGAGGTCTAGGGGCTGGGGATGGGTGGTTGAGAACTTCTCTGTGTGACTTGGGGCACAGAACCAGGAGCCCTGGGTGCAAAAAACCAACTAAAACCCCCTCCAAATAATTTAAGTTACTTGGATGGGGCATGGATTACTTTTGGAAGTAATGAGCTCCCCATCACTGCAGGTCTGTAAGTGGAGGCTCAATTGTTACTAATCAGGGAACACAGGGATCCTTTTGTAACTGGCACCATGGGTTGTCTAATCTGCCCACACCCAAGAAGAAAGCAAGTGCTCTCTACCCCAAACCAAGGTGGACCACAATGCCTCAGAGGCTCAGGAGTCAGGCTGGCAGGAAGTAAGGATAATAAAGGAAGAAGGCATGGCGGGCAGTGCCAGATGTGAGACAGGAAGCCCCACCTCTGGCACTGTCTGGGTTATCCTGGGTGAGTCATTTACCATTTCTCTGAGCCCCACTGTCCTCATCCACAAAATGGGCATCACTCCACCTGTGCCTACCTTCCAGGATTCAAGGGAGAAGCATAAAGTGCTGTGCCAAGCTTAAAGCACCTTTCTCAGTCGCTTAGGATTGTTTCTATTATAATCATGAATATAAGTCATTGTCTTACCCTTATAAGTCAATCAGAGGCAGAGCCAGTGCGTGCAAGGAATCAGGACAAAATGACCCACATGTACGCAGTACTTTAAGGATCCTGAAATGGTTTGTCTTATTTAACTCTAAAAAAGCCCTCTGAATTAGGAAATCATCTTCTCTCCATTGCAGAGACAGAGAACCTGCCCAAGGCAGGTTAGGATTGAGGCTGAATTTGAACTCAACTCAGGCGGATGCTAGGCCCCATGCTCTATCCACAGAGAATGTTGGCTCAGTGGGTTCCATGGGGGAGCTTGGCCCCCATGGACCCTTAGTTCTGCCTTCCCCAGCTCCCTGAAGGCTGGTCTTTGGGGCAAAGCTCTCAGAAACCTGACCTCTTTCTCTCCCTTTTGGTTGTCCCTTGAAGCCTAGGAGGACAGGTGTGCAGCAACACGGGGCCGATCCATCTCCAATGGATGCCAACCGCCAGCATGCCTGGGGGACAGCTGGGCTGGTGGGACCCTCCCTTCTTCCCCTCCCCCTGCTGCTGCTTTAGAAGACAGGCCGATGCCTGGGGTGCTCTGGGGCTCCTGTGAAGGCTGCCGGCAGCCAGAGGGGACAGAACACAGGCTGGGGAAGGGGCAGAGAAAAGGGAGTGAGAGGACACAGACAAGATGACGGTGGTCCCTCATGTGCTGGCACCATCATTGTCTAGGCTGCTGGGGATCTGGGGCTGGAAGAGACCCCAGAGGCCGACCAGTCTGACCCACTCTTGGTCCGAGGGCCCAAGAGCCTTGGGGTCACAAGAAATCAGGGACAGAGGAAGGTCATCCAGAGACCCTGGCCTCCTGGCTGGACCTGGAACAAGCCCCTCCATCTCTTGGTGGCTCCGGCCATTCTGTCTGACCGTTGCCAAGCCTGGCCTGCCTTCCTTCCTCCACTCTGCCCGCTGACCTCCCTGGCTTCCTGGGCTCAGCCAGAATCCCACCTCCTACAGTAAACTTTGGGCATGTCGCTTTGCTTCCCTTATTAGGGCTAATTATTAATTACCATAAACAAATAATAAATGAACATTAATTATTAATAAAAACATAAATTAATTATTAGCCCTAACATTCTCATTTGTAACGCTGGGGAAACAATGGCACCCGCCTCACGGGAGGCTCAAATGAGGGAAGGGAAGGTGAATGTTGGGCTATAATATGACCGTTTTGTGGCCCTCGCTGATCCCCATGGGCCAGGATCATCACTGATATTATCTACCAAGCAGTCCAAATGCCGGAAGGTCATGTAGGCGCCACTCAGTCCAGCGCCTTCAACCGATGGAGGAGGCCACGAGGGAGGAGGTCCCAAGGTCACACAGGCTGTGAGAAGCAGCAAATGCCGATGATTTCCCCATTATCTGGCCTGCAGAGTACAGGGGAGCTCCTGTGGGTGAGGTGCCAGGTGGGTGGAACTGGCAGGAAGCAGGTCTGGGGTTCAGGAGGGAGTGAGGGGTGAAGGAGGGGGTGCTGAGCTTCTGGGAAAAGGTGGGGCTTGGTAATCATCAGAGCCCAGACACAGCAGCTGTGAGCTTTTCTCATGGCTGCGGAGGGGAAGGGGAATGGGCAGCCCTGAGATTCCGTGTTTGGGGAAGCATGAGCTACCGCAGAGGATATAGACTGTGCACATGCCTGTCTGCATCCTTATTACTTCTGCCCACAGCCTGTGAGCTCGCTGAGGGCAAAGGCTGTTTGTCTGGTGTGACTGCATGCCAAGGGCCTAGCACAGAGTAGGAGCTTAATGAATGCCTGCTGACTGAACCTTGTTTGTGTACACATCCTCTCCTTCATAACACGTAAGCTTCCTGAGGGCAGGGTTCACCTAAGTCTTGATATCTTCAATGACAGCACAGACCTAGATTCATAACACATTCCAGTCCATGGATTGGTTAATATGTGTTCAGGGACAACCTAGGGTGGTTGTTGTGTTCTAGAAGGGACCATCACGAGGGTGATGTCTCGACTTGCCCTGCAGTCAGCCTCACTCTCTCCTCCTCTGGAGTCCTCAAAGTCCAGTGATGAGGCAAGTCAAGATGACAGGCCATGGCCCCAGATGCAATGGGTGACCTTGGCCTTTCTAAACTAAGGTTTTCTCTGGGTCTCAGTTGCTCTGAGGCAAAGTCCATTCAATGACTAAGGGCCAGGTAACAACTGAGATAAAAGGTGGTCTAATTAACCATCACAAAAGAATCAATCTGGGAAAGGGAGATGCTTGGAGTTTCTGGCCAGAACCAGAACAAGGTAAGCAGAAGCTGGAAGAGGGGTTTGGAAGCCAACAGAAAGGAAAAGAGAGATACTGAGGGGAACGAGAAGGCTCAGTGTCCACCTCAGAGAGGGAGGAGTCAAGGCTGGTCAGAAGGCTCCAAGGCTCACTGGGCCCTAGGAGTGTAGCTGCAAATGTGGAACGAAGCTCAGGGGCCATACAAGCCTACACACTGAGGTCTAGGGAGGTTAAAATGGCCAAGTACATTGGGGAAGCTGGATGTGGGGAAAAGAAAGAGAACTTGGCTTTATTTTATACCTGTTGAGTTTGAGGGGATGAGAGGCTGGAGGATGGGAGAAGGCTGGAGATGGACACTGGGTTTGGAAAGAGTGGCATGGAGGATATGGTTGAGCTACCAGAGGAGAAAGGAGATCTGAGAAGAGCAGGGCATATGGAGAGAAAAGCAGGGAGCCAAGGAAGGCCTTGGCCTTGGGGCTCCACTCCAGGAGAGAGGAAGCAAAGTCAGCAGCGAAATGGCAGAAGGAGCAGCCAGAGAGTTGGGAGGCATGTGGTCAAAGCATCCAGCAGCATCCGGTCAAAAGGAAGGCCTCAGGAAGGAAGGAAGTCATCAGCCAATCAGTGTTCAATGCTGGAGGATCCCCAAAGAATGTCACTAGGTCTGACACTGAGGCCACTGGGGACCTAGGAAGTATGATGAAGGTCGAAGTTGGTGCAATGCCTGGGGCGATGCTAACTACAAAGCACCTGGGCAAAGCATTTAACTTTTCTCAGCCTCAGTTTCCATATCTGTTATATGAGGATAATAGCCTACTATGCACCAGGCACTGTGCTAAGCGATCTCCTAACTGCCTGGCAAGGTAGGTGCTATTGTTATCCTCCCTGTGCAGTTGAGGAAACTGAGGCACAGGGTGTTGAATGCTAGCCTAGGGTCACCCAACACAGAAGACAAACAGAGAACATTTGCATGTCTTCTCCTAGCCATGGAATCTCAGAATCTGGGAAGGACCTGAGTGGGTAGGAGGGGGGGAAAACATGGTGCTTTTGCCTCTGAGGAGAGGCCATGTAGCATATCAAGTGGAGAAAGCTCTGACCCTGGAGCCAGGAAGACCAGGTGCACATCTTCCCTCCGACACATGCTGTCTGTGGACCAGTAAAGTGCCTGGTGTGCCTAGACTGCTAGCTAAGTTACTGGGATTGTTATAATTAGCTGTTGCTGTTGTCTCTCCTTACTCTAGCCCGATATCTAAGATCTTAAGTTGCCAAGCAGGCAATCACCAGCATTGGCAGAGGGAGTCTTCTCCCTAGGAGTTCCCAATATCACTGAAATCCCAGGTCCTGACCCAAAACAATAAAAAACAAAATCCCAGTCATCCCAACTCACTCAAACTACCAACCACCCAATGAACAACTTAGGCACCCAAACCCAACCCTCTGGGACAGTCCCTGAGGGTTTCCAGTTTGCAGAGCTCAGCTCCAAGCATTGTCTAAGGCCAGCCCCCTCCAGCCCAGGGAGGCAGAAGCTACAGTTGCTAGGAGATGACCAGGAATCTCAGAGAAGCTGTGACTCACCCAGGGTCATCCAGTTCTAGGGTCTGGGATGGGATCCAAGTCTCACAGGACTCACTCCACCAGATGGGCTCACCGGTCCAACCACCTGCCTAGGGCATGAATCACCTCAATAACATACAATCACAGCAGGGATCATCTTTGCCTGGGGATCTCCAGGCATGGAAAAATCACTCCACCCTTAGAAACTTCCTTCCATCTCCCAGAGAGTTGGCTTGGATGGACTCAGCTATTTACATCCTGCTCTGTCTTTCCATTGTCCATTCCCTTGGCTTCCTTAAAGACTGAAGCATCCCCCACTTCCCTTCATTCACACCACAGCTCTCTTGTTTGTATACATTTGCTTTCATGTGGTCTCCCTCAACAGAATGTGAGCTCTTCCAAGATGGGTCCTGTGTTTGCCTTTCTTTATATCCCTGGTGCTTAGCACAGCACCTAGGAAACAGCAGGTGCTTCATAAAAGCTTGTGGACTAAGGAACAACCCCCTCAGTATAAGGAATTGGTATAGGGCTTTCCCTTACATCAGCCCAAATTGATTTTCTTCTGCCTGTCCCCCATGGGTTCCAGGACGAGCAGGACTTTCTCCAAAATGGAAAGGTTGACCTGAGTCCAAGGTCACACAGGCAGCCTGGAGTACCTGCAAGCAGGCAGGTCACTGAGGGAAAAGGGGAAGGAATCTCCAAGGTTATTCAGTCCAATCCCCTCACTGCAGGAGACAAAGAGGTAATTTGTCAGGATCACATATGTGAGAGGCGCAATCTAGACCTGTTTCCTGGGACCCCAACGGATGGCTTCCTGACTCTTCAATGGGGCGTCCCCAGCACATCCCATGATGCCCCCTTCCTGCACACGCATTCAAATGAGAGCTGCATTCTTCAAATGTTTTTTGAGCACATGCTATGCTCCAGACCTTAGCTCTGGTGCTCCAGGAGGACACAGAGATGAACGAGACACTGTCCCTGTCCTCAAGCAGCTGATAATCAAAGGGAGGGTAATTCAGACAGTAACAATTATCCAAGGCAGCACTGACCTAGAGTCGGAAGAACTGAATTTAAACCCAGCTTAGCACACACTTTTAAGCTCTGTGACCCTGGGCAGATCACTTAACTGCTGGCAGCCTCAGTTTCCCCAACTGTTAAATGGGGATAATAACAGAGGTAGCTAGATGGCACTGTGGATAGTGTGTTGGGTTTTGAATCAGGAAGATCTGAGTTGAAATCCAGCCTCAGAACCGTCTTAGCTGTGTGACCTTGGGCAAGTCACCTAACCTCTGCTACAGACCTTAAGCTGCCAAGCAGGGAGAAAATGGCAAAGTTTGCCAGGATCTCTGCCAAGAGAACCCCAAGGATAGGGGTCCAAGGGTCGGGCATGACTGAACCAACTGAACCACAACAAATCTCCTTGGGGGATGAGGACCAAATGAGATGGTAGGTGGAAGGCGCTTCCCAAACCTTAACTTGCTCTTTAAATACAAGCTTCTGTTATCAGCAATAACACCAGACAGAATGGATGTTTGTTTGGTCTTCACCAAAATCTGCAGAATGCTCTCTGCATTTTACAAGGCAGGAAACTGAAGCTGGGGGAGGGGAGGAGGCCTGCCCCAGGTTACACAGGTGGTGACTGACTGGTGGGTCTACATTTAGCACAGCTGCCAACCACAAGAAGCAGCAGCTAGAACCTGCATGACTTCAGCCAGGCCCCAGGACTCCATAACACTGACTGGAACAGCATGTCCATCCTGAGAGAGAGGCCCAAGGCACTGGGAAGCAAAAGGGCCTTTCAGAAAGGAAGACCCTGGACTTGGAGTCAGAGGCCCTGGGTTCAAATCTCAGCTCTGCCCCTTGGTCCCTGGGTGACAAGTCACTTTCCCTGGCTGCCTAGGATCATGCCTGGGATCCTCTCCTTCCTCCTTTTCAATGATGGGATTAACTCAGATAATATATGATTCCAGCAGCTATAAATCCCATGACTGCAAAAGAAGAGATAGGGATGGAAATTGGGGAAAGGTATTCCAAGTAGAGAGAACAACATGGGCTAAGGTGTGAAGGTGAGAGCTGGAACAGACTCCAGAGGCTAACCAGTCTACCCAATAAATGATCCTCCAGCCTCTGCTGGAAGAACTCCAGTGAGGGGCAGCCCATTCCACACAGAGATAGTGGCAACTCTTGGGAGAATGTGACTTTGTCGCTCCTAATTCCTGTTACTAACCTGCCTTCTGGTCCCCAAGAGAGCTGGTCCAGAGCCTCTTCTAGGGGACAGCCCTTTAAATACCTGGAGAAAGGAGCGAGGCTGACCACCCCCAGTTCCTTCACCTTGTAGCCCGGACCTGGCTGGCTGCCTCTAGATACTCCAGAAACAATGATCTTTGGGCTGGACTAGAGAAGCAGAAGGGGAGGGGAAAGTGAGGAACATTTGGTGACATTTTCCAAGTGAATTTGTTTTCATTTGTTTTAACTGAAAAAATCCAGCCCAGGAAACTTTGAAGAAGGAGGAAGGGTGTGTCTTAGGAAAAAGAAACTGACCACGATAAGAGTGTTTCTTAAGAAAGGATGGAGAGAATTATGGCATGGGCCAGTCGTTGAGCATGTTTCTTTGGAGACCTGGCTTCACTTCAACCAACCAACAAACAATGAACCCTGCCTCTGGTCCTTAGTCGCACACCTCCAATCACAGTTCTGTTTATAGACAGCAAAGATACCGTCTGCCTTGGCTCCCACGTCACTATTTTCTTGGGATTCTCTTTCCTGACAATTGTTTTTGGAAGGATGGCTACTGTTCCATTGCCCTCCGAGTGGTGTGTTCCCCACAATCGGCTCTTCCTGAGACTTTCCTCCGCAGTTAGCACCACCTTGCCCTGGAACAGTCTACCATCTCCAGCCTGTATCCCCAGACTAGCCCTTTGGGAGGCTGGCCTCCTCCTCCTCCTCTCAGTGGGACTGTCTCCTGGGGCATACGTTTTGTGGAAGGGCACACACAGCCCAGCCTGCCTTCCTTCCCCTCTCAGCCCTGGTTCTGAGTGTTTGGATCTTCATTTCCCACTGCCCCCCTTTCAGCAATTTTTGTGTATAGTTTTCCTGGGTATTAGAGGGTGAGCTCCTTGAGGGCAGGGATTGGATTTCTTTTTACTTGGATTTTAATCTATGTGCTTAATTAATCCTTTCTTTCCTTTCTTTCTCCTTCCTTCCTCCATTCCATTTATCTTTGTGTCTGCAGCATCTAGTATACACTAGCAAAGCAAATGAGAGCTGAATCAGCATTTATTGCTTCTTGAAACAGATCATTAGCTGCTAGACCAAGAGCTCAAGCTACAGAGAAATGAAGATGAACATGTTTGGACCCACTTTTACCCCCCCCCCAAAATCAAACAAAGGGAGAGGAAACACTTTCACAACTAATAACAAATCAATGGGAAAGGAAGATTCGATTTTTCAAATTTCACCGTCCACAGAATGTTTTAATGAAACTCGCAATGGACAAAGGGGGAAATCCCTGTGCTTCAGCCAGAGCATGTGGGGGTAGAGAATTAGCTCATGCATGGGAGACACACCAAAGGCATGAACCAAAAGGCATGATGGGAGAGGCTGTTGCCACCTCTAGCAGACTCTCCCTGGTTCCACTGTCTTGGTGAAAATTCAGAATACAGCAACGGAGATCAATGACTGGGTCCACTGCACATTGTTAGGTAACATCAGCCAGGCACTTGCTGCATAAAGGCAATTCATCCGCTCCTTCCCAGCTGATTCCCTTTCCAGCTGATTCCCCATCGCACTCACCACCGTGGCTGCTCTGAACCTTCTCTTCTCCCCTCAAGCCTCCCATTCCACCCAACCTCCCACCCATTCAGATGAGGGCCTTGTCTTATATTGAGCTGAAAAAAAACTGGACATTCAGTGAGGGCTTTCCTCTCCTTGTCTCTGAGCCCTCTGAAATCATTTCCCACTATTCCTCCCTTTACTACAGAATCTGAAGGGGCTTTTTTTTTTTTCTTTTTGTCAAGGCCAACCCTTTTACTTATAAAGTCAAGCCAACAAGCATTAATTAAGCACCTACTGTGTACTTTGGTCCCATCCCCTATCCATCTCTGATCTCTCTTGGTCTCCAGTCCTACCTCCCTCTGTCCCAAAGATGTGCCCAAGTCTTCTCTGTCCAGGAACTATTTCCTCATTGTCTCTGCCTCTGAACTGCCAGTCCCAGGGCCTGGCCCACAGCTGGTGCTTAATAATAAATACTTGCTGAATGACTGATAGAGCTGAAGAAGATCTTAGGGCCATCCATCATCAGAATTCTCCCATTTAGCACAAATGTCCTTGATCATGCTGGAGTCATTGGAAGCCAAGCACCATGCTAACTGTTTTATAAATATCTTACATGATCTTCACAGCAGCCCTTTGAGACAGGTGCCTTATTATCCCCATTTTACAGTTGAGGAAACTGAGGCAGCAGGGGTTAAATAAATTGCCCAGGGGTCACAAGCTAGTAAACGACTAAGGCCAGATTTGAACTCAGGTAATAAACTGTTCTCCTCAGAGTACTGCTCAGGCTGCTCAGCATCAGCCCATGTAAGTCTTCCCCGATTTCTCCGAATGCATCTCTTCTGTCCTTGCTAATCATGCAGTAACATTCCACCACATTCCTACATTTACCTGAGGTGCACCCACTTTGTTTCCCATTCTTCGCTATAACAAAAACTGCTGTTATAAATATTTTCCAACATCTGGGTCTTTGCCTTTTGTCTTTGGTCTCTGGAACAGCGTTCCCATTTTAGAGATATGGACACTGAGTCTTGGAGAGCTTATGAGTTGCCTAGAGTCGGCCCCTCAGTAACCATTTAACCATCACTCAGGCAGGGCCTAGATCCAGTTTCTTTCGACTACAAATTCAGCCCTCATCCCCCTGTACTTTACTCTATTTTCACTCTTGGTAATTTTATCTGGTTCTGAAGTGATAAAGAGAGAGCAGCTGCTGTGTCAGTCTGCACACTGGCTAGGAGCATAAGTCAATACGAGAAAGGCCTAGGGTTTTACCACGTGGGGCTACCAGCGCCATCTACAAAAATGGCCGTCTCTGAGTCCTGGAGAGGCCACGTGCTCATTGCTGGCCTCCTGTGTCCAAGGCAGGATTTCAACCTGTGTTCCCTTCTCTACTATGCCAGGCTCTACTTCTGGGCCCAAGGCAGTAAATGGGCCAACACAAGGAAGGAAGGGGCATGGGGAGAATGATTGATGATCTGGTCTGGTTCCTGCCCACCGGTGTGCATCTGAAGAATTTTAGGTAGCTGGACATGGAGGGTCCATGGCTTTCTTGTCTTTTAAGGCTCAGCTCATTGTTTCTTGTCAGGAATAGATCCTGGGCCTACCACTCCTAAACGATCCCTGGGTCTCACTACCTCCCCTGCAATCCAGTGGAAAGAAGGCTAGCTTTGGGGGCAAGAGGCCCTGAGAGTTTGAGTCAGTCAGTCAATATACATTGAATTATGCCTGTTATGTTCCAGGCACTAGGCTAAACCCTGGAGATTACAAAGACAGTGCCAGTATGACCCTAGGTGAGTCACATCACTTCAGGGCTCACTTAAACCCAATCCACTTGCAAGTCAAGACATCACCCTCCAGATGTTGGTTGTCCTCTTTGAGAACAAGGATGAAAACACATATTATCCCTTCAAAGGGCTTCAGCTTCTGCACCTGAAAAGTGAGGTGGCTCCTAGCTTTGAATCTAGGATGCTATGACTTCTCTGGGCCTCAGTTTACTCTTTTGTAAAAGGAGAGAAGGAGGGAGGCCTAGCTAATCTCCAACGTCTGTTCCAGCTCTGAGCTGGTCCTGCCAGTCTCCAAATGTGAGTCAGATCCATCCGCTGAACAGGCGAGCAAAGCTGAAACCTGGTCTGGCTGACCAGCAGGCCTGGAGACCTGCATAAAAACAAGCCAGCTCAGCATTTCCAGACTCCAGCAGACACGCACAGCCGCCAGCTTGCTGCTGCCACAGGGAGGAGGGCCCAGGCACAAAGAGAGCCTGGGTGGCCCCTGTCCGGATGCCCCAGGGTCTGGTCCGCAGGCATCCGCACAGAGCTTGAGATGGGCCATTGTTTGCCGACAAACAGGGCCCAGAGGAGTCAGGCAGGTTAACAGGGGCTGCTCCTCCTCCCACCCTCCTACAGCAATGATTAACTCTGACTCCCAGGATTTTAAAGTTCTTGAGTTTTCCAAAGTACTTTCCTTATCACCAGCCTGAGGAGGGCAGAAGTGCCGTGCATTATGCCTACTTCATAGATGAGGAAACTGGGGCTCTGAAGCTGGGAGGGGCCTTAGAGGTCCTCTGGGCCAATCCTCTCACTTTACAGATGGAGAAACTGGGGCTCAGGGAGCTTAAGTGACTGGCCAAAAGGTCATACAGGCAGTAAGCTCCCTGCTGCACCTCCTCTCCCTTCAGGCCTCAGTTTCTTTACCTTTGAGCTGTAAATTTATACTCTCATGAGCCTGTAACCTCTCTAGGCCTCAGTTTCCTCTTCTGCACAAAGTAAAGGAGTTGGACTAATGGCCAGTAAGGTCCCTGCCAGCTCTAAGTGATGAGACAAAGGAAGTATGTGTGATTTTCCCACCCATGGGGAGCCCTCATCTTGGGCATCCCCTCCTCCCATGGAGCTCACCACCCTTGTACAATTTAGTAGCTAAGACCTCCTGAATTTCACGATGCACCCAAGGACCCCTTTGTGGGGGAGGTCTCTGGGGGAGTTTGGGATGAAAAATGCACAAATACCTTCGAGAGGCAAATGCCAAAGCAGAGAATTCTACACGAGAAACCTACTACACAAATCCATGATCCACTGAGTAGTCTGGGGTTAGAAAAGTGAAGCCCGTTAGGACGACAGGATTGAAACAGAAGAACATACTAAAGCATGTCAGGGCAGAAGCCAAGACTGACTCCACTCCTGAAAACTTGGGAAAACTCAGGACAATAAGGGAAGAAGTGCACGTCGAATCCCCTGCAAGCTCACCGGTCCTACAGGGAGTGCTGCAAAGTACTCTGAGTCTCAAAGCAAGCAAAAATAGTGTGCTTGGGCGGGGAGGAAACGGGCCTGGGCAGTGCCTTGCTGAAGGCAACGCAAGTCCTGTCAGAGTGAGAATCTGAACTCAGGCCCCTGGACTTTGAAATTAGAACTCTTCACCGTATCACAATGGATGCGACTCCTGCCTCTGACTACTGCTAGCTGTTTAACCATGGTCACATCATTTTACCTTGTTGAACCTCAGCTTACTGATCTGCAAAATGGAGGGGAGGTAAAAGAGACTCAAATGGAATCCTGTAAGTTATCTGTACTATGTCCCATATATCTCTTCAAAGACCTCTGAGCCCCTTTTCAGTTCTAACAGTCTAGGAAATCATGATTCTGGGTAAGAAGTAAAAACAAACAAACGAAAAAAGCTCTGCCCAACACAGGAACTCCCTGAGATGACAGATCAACAGATGGTACAGGCGGCGGGAGCCCAGCAGGAGTAGCAGGGGTGGGTGGGAGCCTGGGCCTTCTTAAATGCTGGAGGAAAGATGTAGAAAGTAGGGCTTCCTGAGGTCACTGTGTCACTTGTGCGCTGCTGGTCATTGGCTAAGGCACAGACTGTTCCGGTGGGGGTGATGCCAACTGCAGCAGTGACGATCATGAGACCTGACACTGACAGAGAGCGTCAAGGGTTTGCAGAGCGGTATCTAGCCCTCCATCCACTCTGCTCTCCTCGCTCCTCCCCCTGATGCTTCCTTTCCTTTACCCTCCTCCCTTCCCTTTCCCTTTCCCCTTCCTTTCTCTTCTTTTTCTTTCTTTTCTCTCCCCTCTCTTTCCCCTTCCTTTCTCTTCTCTGTCTTTCCCCTTCCCTTTCCCTTCTCTTTCCTCTCCCATCTCTCTTTTCCTTTCCTTTCCTTTCTCTTCCTTCTCTATCCGTCACTCTCCACCTCTCTTCTAGATCGAGAATGTGATAGAGCTAGACTGATGGATGTGAAGCCAGAAAGATGGGAATCTGAATCCTAATGCATCAGACACTTACTGCTTTGGGCAGTCACTTATCCTTCCCAAGCCTCAGTTTCCCTGTCTGGAAAATGAGGGGGTTGTCCTTGCTCACCTCCAGGATCCTGTGATTCCATTGCTGGGGCAGTTTATCTAGAATTTACCCTCTTGGAGACTTTCCTGGGGAGTCTCCTGAGAGACTCAATGACCTGCCCAGGATGACAGGAGGCAGGACTGATTCCCAGTCCTGCATTAGCTCAACTGAGCCTTGAAATAACTCCAGGAGGTACCCCAGGCATTATAATCTCTGTTTTACAGATGTGCAAACCAAGGCAAAGTCACAGAGGTGAAGTCGCTTGCCAGCAAGCATCCGAAGTAAAAGCCTAAGCCAGCTCGCTGCTGACTCAAAGATGAGAGTTCTTTAATGCTGGCTGTCTTTCTTGCAAGGGTATGCCCAATGGTAAGATTTTCCTGTTCTTAGAAACATAAAGGCACAAAGGGATCACTGAGCTGCTGTGGTCTCTTCTCTATTGGGTGAGCACCTCAGATGCTCCTGAGATGCAGGCAATGAAATCTTATTATGGGCAATGGAAGGAACCCAGAACCCAGAAGCCTGGACATAGGCAACTCTGTCCCTGCAAGGGCCCTCGGAATCCTCTGGTCCAAGCCCCATTTTACAGACGGGGTAACCGAGGCCAAAGAGAATGAAGGTCACATAGGCAGTACAAGATGGAGGAGGAATTTGAACCTACCACTACAAAGCCTTCTCCATCCTTCACCATCAAATCCTGTTATCTCCTGTGTGAAAAAAATAACCCCCCAACCTGCATTCGTTATGAAGAAAAGACACGCCAAGCCTCTTTCCAATTACACACCTGCTATGAGGAGTTAGGTTGTTATCACCACATATCAGATTGACAGATAATTAATGAATCAAGGTCTCTTAGGCTGGGAGAGGAGAAGCAAAGACGGAGGTCTTGTCCCCTCCTCTCTGTGTCTTCTATGGGCCACGATGGGGGCATGTAGCCTTGCCTGCCTTCACAGATTAAAGGGTTAAACCTGTTCTGCGGGTAGGAGCATCACCTTGAACTCAAGTGTGTTGTGTGCTGCCTAGAAGAACAAAAAGAAGCAACACGAACTGAAAACCTCTCTTTGGTGGGGGAGGCTCACTGTGCTCAGCCCCCATGGGCACAAGTGGGCAGTGAACCTACGGGCAGGTCACCCAGAGAGGAAGGAGGAAGGCAGAGAGTCTGACCAGCCTGCGGCCTCGAGGCTGAGGCTCTGTGGCTCACCCCATGCTGCTCCAGGGACCCCCTTCTTTCCCATGGCACCCGCCCAGCAGCTGGCTTGCCCTGATAGTTGCCAGGCACGGAGGTCATGCTCATTCTCGGGCAGACCTGATGTCTTCCACGTGAATAAGCCATATTCTGGGCTGCTATCGGAGTGGGACAGATGGTGGTAGGGCAAATGAGCATGCCATGTTGGGAGAGACAAGGGCCCAGGAGAGGAGGAGGGTGTGCTTTCTGAGCACCTTAGGGGCTGAAGGGAGGCATCAAGAAGCTGCATGTTGGCTACGGACTTGCAGTTCAGGGGCTGGGGATAAGTTTATCTGCTCCACCTAGCCCATGGTATCTGCAACCAGTTGTTCAAGATCTTGTCAATGAACAGAAGCATGATCATTCCCTGTGAAGGACCGGGGCTGGCCAGGGGTACATCAGCACCACTCAGATTCCAGAACAGGCCTGTGGCAGAAGAGGGATGCACACACCCTCTCCCCTCATTCCACCAGGGACATATTGCCTGATGGGATCTGCAGGGGGTCCCAGGGAGCAGCCCCAGAGGGCAGACAGCAGGTTTCAGCTACAGGAATAAAGAAATTTGAAAAGGCTAAGAAAAAGATACCTTAGTGTTTTTCCCTGGAGTCAGTAGGGAAGTGCTGGCATATGCCACACTACGGAATAGAAAGGTCAGAACTGCATGTGAGGCATCTTTCCATGTCTTGGTCATCTGAGCATACACCCTCTGCTCATGCCATGGCCCTCCAAGTCACAGACAGCTTCTGGGGGGTACACAGGGTTCCTGCTTTGGAGACCCCTGCTCTAGGCCAGTCCGGCCCTTTTACAGATGAGGAAACTGAGAATCAGGGAGGTGGCCAGTGTCAGAGGTGGACTTGGACCCTACTGCCCTTCCACCCTTTACTGTGCCGAGATACAGACAATGGACCATGAAAATGAAATGAATAGCTTCCTAGGGCATTTGTGATGACTTCCATCTTTATGGCCCTTGACAGTCTGGGATACATTTTCATCTCAATTATTCCTGTGATCCTTACAACGGCCCTACAAGGCAGGGAGGGCAGACAGCTTCCATGACTCACCTTAAAACGTAGTGACAAGTGGCAGAATTGGGTCTGATGGGATTATGTAGGACCTGAGCTAGAATCCTTTCTCAGACACTTACTAGCCGTGTGGGTCTGGGCAAGTCAGTTAACTTCTCTGGAAATGAGTTTCCTTACCTGTGAAATGGGGATAGCAATAGTGCCTCTCTCCTAGGGTGTGAAATGAGTCACCACATGTCATTTGTATACCCGAAAGTACTCTAGAGAGGCTGGCTGTCATTGTCACTGCTGGAAGCAGCCTCCAAGGCCAGCTAAGCCATCCCCCACAACTTACAGGGGAGGTACCAGAGGCTCGGAAAGGTCAGCGGATTTGCCAGAGGTAACACTGGGAGTGAGGGGCCCCAAGAGCCTCTTTCTGGACACCAGAATCAGCCCTGTAGAGCCCTCAAGTCCATCAGGAAAAAGGTCTCGACAATCCCTAGTCAGAAAGGTGGCTGTGGACCATCCCAGAGTGCCAAAGATACCTTCCTAAGGCTGGCGGAGGCGGAATAAGAAGAGACCCCTGCAGGAGGGATTCAGTGCTTCAGGATCAGTGAATATTGGAGGCAGAAAAGACCTGCAAAATCAATCACCCAGCTGCCAACTCAGTTGTTTTACAGATGAAGTAACTGAGGCTGCAAGAGGAAAATAGACACTGCTCCTGAGCGGTAAATGCCCAGTTCTCCTCCTTGCCAGGCTCAGGCTCTGTCCACTAGACCAGGTGGTCTCTGAGGCCACTGTGCACATGAGAAAGATCCTCCTACGGACAGGGGGGCAGGAGGACAGGAAAAAGGGCTGTCTTCATTATTTGTTTTGAGGGGGAGGGGATTCTCATCATTGGATTGAACAGAGCTTGGCATCTGAGGAGCCTTCTTCCTGTTTCTGTCCTGTTCTGGGCTCACACAATGAGTCACCTATCTGTCATTAGTTTTGAGGTGCTGTGACCCAGCCCAGCCAGGAACTATTTTCATCTTGGATTTTTATAAAGCAAACACAAACCTATGCCGCTCCCCCACCCCCAACAATTTTTTCCTCCTTTGGAGTTTTGTTTGCCTTCCAAATGGGTTCCAGAGAGTCAAGACTAAAACATGGATGGTGAAGGCAGAGGTTAAATTCAGCATGTGGTGTGTTCGGGTGTGAAATGCCAAGCTGAGTGAGGTTACTCCAGGGCTATCGATGGTCCAAAAGCCAATAAATGCTCCCTATATTTCCTGCTGGGAAACTGAGTAGATGAACCTTGTGCCCTGGGCCTTGGCCAACGGCTTTGGGTCACGGGCTGTGACGAAGGGGAGGGGCAAGGGGGCAAGGCTGCTTCCCGGAACTGAGAGCCGTCTGCACATCCTTGCAGGATGCTACCCAGCTGCCCAGCCCAAGGGCACGGTGGCACTCAGGACATTGGTTCTGCCAGTAAAATGGCCAGGGAACTAGCCAGGCAGGAGAGATGGGAACATTTAGAAACAGTAAGGGACTTGGTGTTATAACTCAGAAAATCCAGGAAGCCAACTGGATGAACAGTTCTGGACTGAGGCCAAAATGATCTCTTGTGGCTCCATGGCACTGCAGTCTGGGTACCTACTATGTGAAGCACCTACCATGTGTCAGGAACTGTGCTAAGCCCTAGGCCTATAAAGACAGAAAGCAAAACTGCCTGCCCTCATGAAGCTGACAGAGAGGATAATGCGTGTGTGCACAGACAGACAATGTGTGTGCCTGTACACGCATCTCTGTACACACACAAATACACATATGCATTTACGGTATCTACACAAAATTAATACAAGGCAGTCTGGGTAATACAGATGGGTACTATGGGCACTTGAGGAAAGTCTTTCCATAGAAGGTGACCACTGGAATTGGAAGCTCTGGGTTCTAATCCTGCTTTGTGATCCTGGGAAAGGCACCCTTTGGGTCTTTGCCAAAAACGTCAGGGTTGAGAGGGAAACGCTGTGTGCACGATGCCATGGTACTAACGATGATCTATCATCGCTCGCTGTCCTGGTGTGTCCCAGTCACTGCAGTCTGCACACGTTTACGTACATGATCTACGCATGTCTCACATCAGCTTGCCTGTGATCTACTAGTTATTATTAACCCCCTTTCGTGGATAAGGAAACTGAGGCAAGGGAGGTTAAGAGATATGTCCATGGGCACTGCAGGTGAGAATCAGGGGCAGGATTTGAACTTGGGCCTTCCTGGCTCCAAGTTATGGTCCATTATGCCATTCTGCAACATGGGCAGTTATTATTATTCTTGAGACTGAGAGGCAGCATTGCACAGCGGACAGAAAAATAGCCTCTGAAGCAGAGGATCTGGGTGTGAGTCCTGCCTCTGAGACTGACTGGCATGTGACAAGCTCTCAGCATGCTAGGCAACTCTCCAAGAATATAAGTCCTAAGAAGATGTTGACAGACGAATGTGGGGGCACTTTACTCACACGGGAGTCCCCGACACCTGGAAAATCACAAGTCCAGGGCCCATCACCAGTGTAACGATGGTAACAGCTAGAATTTCTAAAGCACCGTAAGGTTGGAAAAGCCTTTTCCAAATGTTACCTTACTTGGCCCTCATAATAAGACTTGGAGAGATCCTCATTTTACAGATGAGAAAACCGAGGCAGTCAGCAGTAAAGTGGCTTGCCCAGGCTCACACAGCTGAGGCTATGTTTGACTCCAGGCTGGCTCTCTATACGCAACATCACGTAGCTTCTTACGTCTGCTTTGTATTTATTTACACGTGTACATATTTCTGCTGAGAGAATGCAACTTCTTTGAAGATAAGGCCTGTTACTCTTTTATAACTCAGCACCACGAATAGAGTCCAGACCATATTAGGTACTGAATGAATGCTTGTTGATTACTCCTTTTGTAGCTAAGTTCCTGAAAGTAGCAGCAGGTAATAAATCCCCATCATTAACTACCACTAAGGAACTCACTCCTTCGCCAGACAGCTGACTTGACATCTGAGGATGGCTCCAGTTATTAACAAAGATAGTTTTGCTTCTTTGAATTAAAATCTGTGTCCCAGTGACTTCCACCCACTGATCTTTTACGCAGAGCAATCCCCTCTTTTGTAGGGTAAGACCTTCAGCTATGTCAGAGACTCTCAGAGGTAGAGGGGACCTCCCTAGTCACCTAGCCCAAATTATATCTGAAGAGGCGTCCACTCTCCATCAATGGCCAACGAGAGTGGTTGGTGGTCCTTTCCCTCCTTGAAGAACTCCGGTGATGAGAAAGCTCCCTAACCCAGAAGAAGCCTTATCTGATTCTAGACATCACCAACCATGGGAAATTCTCTATTTTTGAGTTAAATTCTACCCTTTGGCAATTTTCCCCCAGCTCCTAGTATATGCTCTAAGAACAAGTCTTGTCCTGCTTTCCCATGAAATCCCTGCAGACGTTCAAAGACCCTGGTCACATGATCCTAAACCTTTTCTTTTTCAGGCTAAATACCCCCTTTCCCTCCACATTCTGTTCCTTGGAATCATCAAACCAGAGGCTTTATGAATGATCTAGTGGCTCCAAGATAATGGGGCTTTGAAAGCATTTTATTTCATCAATTGTCATGGTCAAAAGATTCATTAACCAGAGGTCCAGCCATATGGAATGAGCATCCCTGAACCTGGTGAAGCTAGTCCTAGGTGGACAGTTGTCTGGTAGAAAACCTGAGTTCAAATCCTAAATCTGCTATGTGTACGCCCTTGGACGAGTCACTGAAACTTCTCTGTTCCTCAGTTTCCTCATATGCAATATCAGGGAAATGAGAACAGATGACCTTGAAGGTCACTTCCAACTCTAAATCAATTACTCTGTGGTCTAGAGTGATGTTCAAAGCCTTTCCTCCCTGGGGTACTGGTCAGCACTTCATCTCTCCTGGGAGTACATGACATCCCAAGTTCACTTCCAAGCCACAAGAAGGAACATTTACAGCAAATATAAAATTTCCCCATCATCTGTTGTGAATGGGTCACTTCTTTCTAATATTAATTGGTGTTTGCTCCAGGGTTTACAAATTCACTATAATATGAGCCGAAGTAAAATTGAATGCTGTAAATAAATCCGCTACAAAATAAACAACTTCCACAATTTCACAGCGAAGTGGAAATGACTTGGGGATTATCTGAGCTGCTGATTCCAGTTACTGGTCCTAACAGCTGGCATTTCTACAGCATGTACATAGTTTGCACGCACAAACACACACACACACACATATATGCACACACACATAGATACACACACAAAATACATACACATACCATTGAGTATTTAATATTCAAGTACACCTCTCCTTTAAGCATGGTGCAGTGCACCGAGCAAGGAACTTGGAGATGTGGCTCGGAAGCCTGCCTCAAACACTTAGTAGCTTTAGGACACTGGGCAAGTCCCTTTATTTATTGAGAACTCAGCTCCCTTCTCTGTAAAAGGAGGGAGGTTGGATGGCAAGGCCGTTAAGGCCTGTTCATATTGATCTCTGACATCTTCTGCCATTTGATTCAAAGAAAGCTGTTGTCTCAGTTTTTCCCATTGATTCAAGGAAGGGACAACTTCACTTCCCACGTCCCCAAAACAGTTCCTTGAATGACTGTGCTTTGCACACCTGACATATGGTGTCAGGTGCTTACGAAATACTGCTTGGTGGGATGGGACAATTAAATGAAGGAAATGCTCCCCTAACTCGGGTAAGTATTAGTATTAGCATTCCTCCCAGTTTGCCCTTCAGGCTGCAGAGTCCAGGGCTGCCTGCTTCAGTGACCTGTGGGTTTTTAATGCACTAGAAACCTGAGAGAAAGCTCTCCATCAGTATGAGTACCTCCCTCTGCTTGGGCAAGTCACCACTAATCTAAATTATTTTTCAGAGGGTCAGACATTTAGAGCTGGAAAGGACCATGCACTCCAAGCCTTTATAGACCTGGAAACTGAATCCCAAAGGAGGATCAACGAGTGATGAAGTGACCTCGGCAAAACCAGACCCAGAGCTTTGGACTCTTGAGTTCAATGATCTTTCAACAATTCAATGTCTTCGGACTGGAATCGTTTCTTGGTGAATTTAGAGCCCTTCTGAGCAGCTTTTAATTTTCTCTGAACTGAGGTGGACTGGGAACAATTCTTTATGGAGGCAATGCTTAATTCAGAGTTATGAGGTGGGGTCTTGGCTTGGGTAGGGGGCAGTGGATTCTCTAACCAGAAGGGGCCCACAAGTACTAGTGAGGCTCTGAAATGCAACATCTGTTACGAGCCTCCTTCTGCTCCCTGTGGAATGCAAGATTCCAAATCATCCTCTAAGTCAAAGAAAGCCCTGAACCACCCACAGAATGTGCCCAAATTAGCCCAAGGAGCAAATGGGCCTCTTTGATATTCCAGGTCACCTGAAAACTCCCAGCAACTGGGAATAGTAAGTGATGGATGAAAAACGTCCCCAATGAAAATCCAGGTGTGGAAACTGAGGCTGAGCTCCACTCCCTTTCCATGTCTGTCTACTAGCCATGGGAGGTGGCAGTGAGGGGAGGGCTGAAGGCTGAGGCCCTTGCTGAAGTCTGTAATAAGAATAATGATAAGTAGTGTATCGAGAGTCAGGCTCAGACTTAGGCAGACTTGTTTTCAAGGCTCGCCTTTGACACACATTGGTGTGTGGGTGTGGATCTAGAGAGGGTACTTCCCATAGCACTGAAATCACAAGTACGGTCAAATAATGTTTATTAACAATAAATGATAATGATATTGGAGCTTAAGTTTAAAAAAAATCTTAGGCTTTTCTGACTCTCAATTTCCTCATCTGTAAAATGGAGCTAATCAAACCTATAGAACTTGTACCACACCTGTACTAGTACTAGAGTACTTCCCATCCTCCTCAACCATCCACTCCCCAAGTCCCAACCAAACACCATCTACATGCTCTACTGGGCCCTCTGGAATGCCTGTTCCATACAAATATGCCTTTGTCTTCAATCTTTTCCATGGTTTCCCACTCCTTTCATCTTCCAGAGGTTACAGAAACTTGGCTGCCCCTGATGACAGGAACTTAACGAGACAGTCCCCTTGACAGGAAATCCCCCCCACCCTCCTGCCAAAGACACTGAGACAGTATATGGCAGAGGAATGAGGTGAACCTAGAGCTTATTCCATTACAGATGACCTCTTGCATCAATTATGAGAGGCATCTGCCATGTTGCAGATAAGGACTGAATCTGGAATCTGAAGACCTGGAGTCACATCTAGGTTTGGCTACTTACTACCTGTAAGACCTTGGGAAAGTCATCTATTTAATTGCTCTGTGCCTCAGCTTCCTCATCTATAAAGAAAATGAGGGGCTGCATTAGATAATATCCACGGTCCCTTCCAGCTCTGCAGAGGACTAATAACCTCATGTGCTTCTCAAGGGAAAGGACAGCTATTTTTTTGTCTTTCTTTGTCTCTGCAGCTTTTAGACTAGTGCCTGGTATATAGTAGGCACTTCATAAATGCTTCATGACATGACTTGATCACAGATCCATCAAACACCAGAGGCAGGCCTGGTATGGTGGCACAGGTAAGGAAATTGAGGTCCAGAGAGAGAAGGTTGAACCCAGATCCCTTGACTCTAAATCGCACCCCCTTCTCTGCCCCCTATGTGGATCAAAGCCTCCTCCATCAGCTTCTTCCCCCTGAGGGATTGCGGGCATTTCTGGATAAGCTGAGGGCCCCCCTGGCAGCAGCAACAAGGGGGAAGCCCCTCTCCTCTTATGCCACTTTTCCAGGCCTGGGGTCTCATTGGATTTAGAGGCTTGGGATAAATGTCTTCTCTGGCCTGGTACAGGAATGTGGCTCTGGGCTTCTCCCAATCCGAACACAGAACATGCAGCTGGCACCTGACGGCCAGGGCCATGTTCACTGCCAGGGTAAGCAGAGCCGGGCAGAGACCATGAAAACAAAACACAACAAGACTCCCAACCACTTGATGCCAATCCACGGGACAAAGGTCTTTAACACCCAGATGGCGGAATGTGGAGATGTGTCATTTAGCCCAAGAGGCTTGGAAAGACTGCAACCATCAGGGAGGTGGATGAAGCACTTTGGAAGGAGGGTGAGCAGCATCCACTTTTGTTTGGGCCTCTGCACCCTTGGCATGGGGAGGGGGGAGAACAGCAGCATAGCTTGGTTTAACTCCCACCCATAAATGGAGGACTTATTTTCCCCAAACTGCCTGGTTTCGGTATAGGGAAATCTGGGTTTCCAATTAGAGATTTGGATCCAAACCCCTCCTCTGGCTCTTTCGCATGGCCCAGACTTGTCAAATGAAGGGATTGGACCATGGGGCCCTCAGGTCCCTTCTAGAGCTAAACCCTATGAGTCTAAATGTGTACAATTTCTTCTGGGTATGATGGGAAAAGCAGTGGCTCTGGAGTGAGATCAGCTCTTGAGCTATGACCCTAGAACCTCCCTGGGTCTGTTTCCAGCCTTTCCCATTTCTTACTCTGTGATGCTCTGACCCTGTGACCTGGGTTTAAATCTTCCCTCCGCCCCTCCCACTTCCCTGATCTTCAGCAAGTTCATTTGGACTTGTTTGCTAAACTTTTGTAAAAATGGACCCACCTCATTTATATGCTTGCTTCTTAAAGCTGATATTTTTATGGCACTTGATACTTGGGGAATCCCCTGAGTGATGGTGACACCTCACAAAAACCCGAGACATACGTCATGGCAATGTGTCATCCCTAACTTAGAGGTGAGAAGACTAGGGGAGAAATGGGACTTGCCCACAGTCACAAACCTAAGCAAAGGTGGGATCCAACAGGTCTAGACTTAGACCAGGGGTCTAGGAGTTGGGACAAAAGGCCACCAAATTTGGGTCTGGTGCCTTTAGAGAAACTTCACTGCTGAGTGGAAATCTGAGTAGCAGTGTGAGGAAGGTGGGGCTTAATGTTCAGAGCCTCAGTTTCCTTGTAGGCTGGTTGTTGTCCTTTGTTTTCAAAGAGGACCAAAATGACATCACCACGATAAAGTGAAGTTCCAGTGTGTTCAGCTGTGGCTCCTTGTAGGTGGAGCAAGGATAACCATACAACCCTCCATATCGGCTGGAAGTGAAAACTGGACTGGCCAAAATGAAAACATGGTAACTACATATTCAATTGTTGGGCTGTTTGGAGGAAAGTGCCTTGTCAACCTTAAGGCATTATATAAATGTGAGGTTATTATAGTATATTATATTACAACTAGCAATAACTCCAACATTACAATTAATAATAATCCTTATATTCTAACTCAGTATATAGGTATTTAACCAATCCATGGCACTTCAGATGGTGCCTTTCTCTACAGACTGTGGCAGTAATATGAATGTGGTCGTTCATATTACTATGTTTGTAGCTAAAAGAGACAAACACTACAGACTGTTCACTAATTCGATTTACACATGGACGTAGGGTCATAACTTTGCAGCTGGAAAAGAGCTCAGCGACCAGCTTAATCCCTCAATATACAGAGAAGGAAACTGAGGCCCAGGGAGAGTCAGGGATGTGCCCAAGGTCACATGGCTAGTAGGTGTCAAAAGGCAGAATTTGGACCCTGGTTCTCTGATGGCAGAAAAGGCTCAGCTCTTAACCTGGGGGCTCGGAACCTATTTTAGAAACATTTTGATTGCTGTTTCAATATAATCTGTTTCCTTTGTATGTTATTATGTACGTTATTTTATGCATTTAAAAACTTTATTCTCAGAAGGTGTTTCCTTGGTTTCACTGGAACACTAACCGGGTTCATGGAATGAAAATGGTTAAGAACCTGAGTTCTAGAGTCAGCATCCTTTCCAATGGTTCCAGTTTATCACTTCAGGATATTCAAGGGCAATGGTCTATCTTCTAATTCCAAGACATAGATGCCTTAAAAAACAGTTTCTTTTGTATGGGATGGAAGAGGTGGAAAGGGCTACATTTCGAAGGTTATTTGGACCCAGAGTGCAAACATTCTCTGGGAAACAAATACTCCATTTCCTAGCAATGGATGAAAAATGGAGGAGGGACAGAGCTTGCTGCTGGGCTGTTCTATGGAGAGCAGCTCCAGGAGATGAGGCATCATGGCATGGGAAATCTGGAGAAGAGTGAGTGATGAGGAGGTCCCAAGACACATTGGTGGTTGATGTACAAAGATAGCCAATCAGCTAGCCTCAAAGTGGGCTCTTCCTTGAGGTCAAATTGAGCCAGGCATACACCCTGGCTGCCAAGTCTTTGTCCATGCCTCCCCTCCTGAGGTTATAAGTTTTGGAGGAGCCAAAGCCTCAAACTCCTCAGAAGGGAAAGAGAATGAAATCCCCAGTGCCTGGCACACAATAGGTGCTTAATAAATGCTTGCTGACTGACTACAAACCCAAGGCTCTTTCCACTGTACCATTCAACTGAATGGCTCAATGTTGTAACAGATGACTTGAGCTATCTGATGGCTTTGCCAGTGGACGTGAATTCTGACAGGTTCTACCAAGCCAAAAGGCATCAGGCTTGCATAAAGACTGACTCATATCTCTGTTGCATAAGGATCGGCCAAGCTAAGTTCAGAGAATCTCACTATCAATTTGGCCAAAGGTGATAAATTTTTGGCCACAGCAGCTTTCAAAGATGGCTTCCCCAAGTCCCAGAGAGGTAGGTGGAGGGATTGCCCAGACCAATAAAGTGGAAGGAGTAACATGGGAGAGTGGGCTCTCCCATGGACTCTAAAAGGGTCCTTACTTGGCATTTATAGGACACATTTTAAAAACTGTCAAAAGAACATGGAAAACCACAACTGTTAGAGTCTAAAGATGACCAGCTTGATAGTAAACCCTGGGATATTGTTATCCCATTTTACAGCTGAGGAAACCAAGGCTGAGAGGTCGGGTAACTTGAACACTGGCACAGATTCAATCTAAGGCTGCATTTGAACTCAGGTCTTCCTGACTCCAGGCCTGTGACTGTATTCAGTCACTGCACCACCTGGCTCAAGTTGTCTGCTGGGGACTTTTCAGTTGTCAGTCGTAATCATGGAGGAAACCATTGTGTAAGTGTGTTTTTAAATTTTTCCATTAGGATCAAATGGCATTTTTACAACTACACCAGCCCTTGCTACTTCAGGGTAAGATAAGAAATGGGTCGGGTCTGTGAAAAGCCAGGTTATAAGAAATTCCACAAGGTAAGAGCCTTAGCTAAGAAGAAACACTTAATGTTAAGTGAGCGTCGATAAGGAAGGAAAGGAAAGCTAGTGGTGAGTGGCCAAAAGTGTGACTGTACAGACAGCGATCTTTTCCCGTTAGGGATAAGATGTTGGCCAAGTAATGACTGATGAATAAGTGCTAAAAGAGGAAGACTCCTGCCACATGTGTATTTCTGCGCAGTTATCAGAGGGAACACAAAATCAGTTTTGGTGTCATCTAGTCATGCAGAAGAAATTAAGAAATTTATTTTGCTAGAAAGAGAGACAAAGAGATGAAAGAGAAATGGAAGATTGAGATAAATACCTTTCTCCCTGAAAACAGAGAGTTGAGAGCCCTTCCTCCTTGGACAGAACACCCAGAAGCTGCGGGCAAGCACAACCTAGGGAGTCAGTCAAAAGATAATGAGAGCAAAAAGGGGAACCAGATCTAAGGAGCAACTGTGGACTGTTTAAGCTTAGTAAGAAGAGTGCTTAACTTGTACTTAGGTGTTTCTGTTTTTCATATTGTTGTGTCTCAACAATCACGTTCCCACAAATTCATAAAACCAAGTAGTGAAGTTGAGGAATTGGTGAAGTTTTGGTAGGGGAAACAAGGAGCTCTGCTGCCATGCTGTTGGCAGACATGATCAGTTTGTTCACAATCCCTTCAGTGTTTCTAATGACTTCCTAAGACTGATCAAAGCTCATGGCCCATGGCCTGGGTACCAGCTGCTGGGGGGATGGTGAGAGTTAAAAGGGCAAATGTGAGGGTGTGTGGTTAGCTCCTCCATCCAAAAGACTCCACTAGAGGTACAGGTGGGGGACAGAAATTCACTCCCTCAGACTTTGCTAAGAGTGAAGCTGGGGGACTTTCCTTTGGGAGGGAAGAAGGGTGAGTCAGTAAGGTCCTGACAGCTGCTTACCGATTCTGTGTCTTGGAGAAAGCTAAAGACCTGACTAACAAAGCAGCTGAAGATGTACAGGCTAGTCTGAGTCAGGAGGCCAACTAGGGGGAGGGCGGTGACGGAAGGTGGGCCTCCCGAAGATGACAGCAGAGTAATGAGCTGCCTGGCCTCCCATGGATGAGAAGAGGACCAAAGAGAGCAACAGAGGCCTGGGCCTTGCCCAAGCGCCAACCACCAAGCAGGTGGCCTCCGCCTCTTGGAGCATGAATCTTGCAAGGATTTACTTGCTCTCTCCACTAATGTGTGAGTCAGGGGGAGATTGCCACATTAGCTTATGGGAAAGGAAGAGAAGAGAATGATTTCATTACTTGAATTGCCCTGATTTACCAGGGGTGAATTACTTCATTTGTTTGATAAGCATTTATTAAGTGCCTACTGTGTGCCAGACAGAAGGCACAAAGATAAAACTGACCCTGACCCCAGGGGCTGAAAATAGAAACAAAAGAGGGCCTCTAAAGGTGAAGAGGGAAAAGAACCTGTAGGTAGGTAGGTAAGCTCTGAAATAGGGAAGAGGCCTGGAGGCAGATACAGGAAATAGCAAGTCTGGTCAGGATACAGAGTGCATGAGGGGAGGAAGGCAAGGAACAGGAGGCAGGAGGCAAACTGTAAAGGGCCTTCAACACCAAGCAAGCCAAAGACTGTTCAGTAGCCATCGCTTTACTTTGCTAGTCTGTCCCAATTAAATACTTTGCTATTAGATTTATGGTTTCTGCCCGGCTTGCTGATAAAGCATTCCCTAGATGGGACACCAGATGAATATTGGCTCTCATGCTGAACCCAAATAATAGTGAGATTCCAAAATGGAGTGGTTTATACAGGTTTATACCGTTATTTTAATTAAAAGGGTGTGTGTTTAATAAAAAACAAAACTAAACATCTTTTTTCTGACTCACTTATACCCCAAACTGAGGATTCCTACCATACCCATCAATAGAAAAGTAGCTGGTGGTAGCTCTTAAAATGATTATTCAATGTCCTCAGGAAATAATCCGGTTGTATCTGTCTTCGCACATCATCACTCGAGTGACACGGCCCTCTCCAAGATTACCAATGATTTCTTAACGGCCAAATCGGGTCGTCTTTTCTCCGTCCGTCCGTGTAACTTCTCTGACTGCTCACCATCTCTTTCTCCTGGACACTCTCTCCCCTCTGAGTTTTCCTGCTACCTTCCTGACCACACCCCTCTGGCTCCGGGGCTGACTCCTCCTCCAGACCCTCCCCACGCTGTGGGGGCAGATCCCAGGTCTCTATCTCTGGCCCCCTTCTCTTTTCTTTCTTTATTTTAATCTCTTTAGCTCCCATAGATTCAGTTACCATTACTACGAAATGACTTACAGTCCCACAAAAGGGGGGGGGGGCATTCCAACAATAGTGACAATAAATAATAATTTATCTGATGCCTTCCCACCATAAACTACTCTGTATTTATACTGTATACATTTTACATTTAATTTTCTGTGCACATGCTGTTTGGACTTGGAATCAGGAAGACCTGAGTTTGAATCCTGCATTAGACACTTGCTAGGGGAGGAATAAGCTTTTATGGAGTACCTACTATGCGCCAGGCACGGGGCTAAGCATTTTTTTCAAGTGTTATCTTGACAGCGAACTCCTTGGAGGCAAAGATTATCTTCTGCCTTGATTTGTATCACCAGTGCTTAGCACATAGTAGGCACTTAACAAAAGTTTACAGACCATGGAATGTGACCCCAGGCAAGTCACTTAACCTGTTTGACTCAGTTTTCTCATGTGCAAAATGTGATAATAACAGCACCTAACTCACGGAGTTGTTGTGCGGCTCCACCTTAAATCACTTTATGAATGTTTTATTAAATTTATTATTATTAAAATTAACTCAGTCTACAAAGTCATTATTATTGTTTCTCCTCGAAAGCAGGAAATGTTTCATGATTGTCTTTTTCTCCCCAGAAGCTAGCACAGTACCTGGCACACAGTAGGCACTTAATATATGCCTGCTGCTGTTCTCTAGGTGGCTTTTAAAAGCAAACTTATTAACCGCTGTCCAATCAAGGGCCAGAAGAGCCGTAGTTTTAGTATGTAATTACAAGGCTTCCATGCTTCTAAGTCCTGGGTGTTGGGGTGGAGTTAACAGGCTCCAATGAGCCTGGGACAGCATCTTGCTAAACAAGGTGGGTCAAGAATGGGGGGCATTATTCTTATCCCCATAGACGGGGAACTGCTTTTCAAAGAGGTTACTGTCTTCATTTTATCCTTTGTAGGGGAGATAGAGCTTCCTGGCGCCCCTGCTGTTTAGTTAACTTGTTTGATCTAGAGGGGAGGTGAAGGAAGGGTGGGTAAGGGGAGGCCTTAGCCGTAGACCAGGGAGGGACCGGAGAGATCGGTTTGGTCCAGGGGCTCTGGGAACTTGTTTGAGGTAGAATTGGTTTGCTTTAACACTGTTCTGAGAAGAGGTCCTAGCCTTCACCACTGACGACCAGGTGGGATGTGGTGAAAGGCCAAGAACCCCTTAACTCAGTCCAACCTCTCCATTTTACAGGTAGGGCAACAGAGTCAGAAGGGAGAAATACCTTCTCAGTGTAGAGGGGTATGAAAAGTGTCAGAGCTGGGATTCGAACTCAAGCCCTATGAATCCAGTGCCATCACTTTTCCTAACACGTCACCCTATCTCCCTCCCCCCTCCAAGCAGGCTGCTTCCCTGACTCTGAGCTACTTCTGGCCATGGTTCAGGATGCCCACTGTGTCCAAAAAAGAGAACCAAGCTCCCTTTATTCTATCTCCTCCAGACTCCCTAAGTGCTTGGGGGAGATCGATCCATCACACAATCAATCAGTCAGCAAGCATTCTAAGCCCGTCCTACATGCCAAGGACCGTGCTAAGTAGGAGATACTGCAGGAGAGCCAGTGTGGCTAGACCAGGGGATTGGAGTCTAAGGGAGTCAGGAACAGCAGGAGGAGCTTCAAAAGATTGGATCCTGGAGGCCCTGGATCTCCCTGGGTGGCGAGGGATCAGTCCTGCTCTTGTCCTAAATCACCAGGACACCGGGGGGAAAGTGCCCAGGGACGAAGGGAGGTGACATGCAGGCTGGGAAGGACAGGCCCAGAGAATTAGGATTCTTACCCAAAGGAAGGAATTAACATGCTCAGCGGGCAGACATTCATTCTCCAACAGAGCGCCAGCTGAGATAATTAAAGGCCCAAAGTAAAGGCCAACCTCTCTCTCTTTAAATGGACTCCCCTATAAATGACTTGCTGACAAAGGCAGAATTGACCTTCCTGTTAATTAAAAAAAAAATTCCCCACCCATTGTCATCCCCCCTTCTACCCCCAGCCCCCAAGCCCGGGTTGCTTCCCAAATCCACCAGAACTAAAGGGAGAATTACTGGACAACCCATTCTTAATAAGCTTGTCTGTCACATCCCTTCCCCCAGCTCTGAAGTCATCACCCGCACCGGGGGAAGGGAAAGGCACAAACTAATGGGGGCCTGGCCAACCACCAGCATCCTATCTCAGTGTGGCCTCCAGAAGAGTGAAAAGGAGGTGACTGGGAAATATGGATGAGCCTCTAAAAATAGAGGCGGTTGGCAGGATTTCAGCCTCCTTCCCATCCTGGTGTGTAAATGGGCATTCACAAGCTGCAGGCTGCACCTCCCAGGTACCCCTTCAGGGCTGGACTGAGCTTTCTTTGGATTGTAGAGCACAGAAACACTCCCTGTGCATCTGGGGGAGACTGAGGGGTGACAGAATTAGCCAAGCCCCAAAGCCATCCTTCCAGCCTTAAGACTTAGCATTTAGAAAGTGAGGAAGAGATGAAGCCCTGGACAAGGGGATGTCCTAGGTCTGGAGTCCAAGCACTGGCTTTGGATGACCTTGGCTGAGTCACTTATCCAAAGTCCCTAAAAGGAGAGGGCTCTTCTAGCTCCGAAGAGAGGACCCGAGCCCCACGCTGATGCCTTGAAGCCCGAAGGTCTCTCTGCTCTGCCTCCTCGTGATAGAGGCGGCCAGGAAGCATCGAGCACACAAGGCTGTGCCCCAGGCAGGAAGACCTGGGTTCAAGCCCTGGCTCAGACGCTTCCTCTTTGAGAATGAAGGATAAACAGCAGCAGCTGTGGATTCCTGAACACGCTATGTAGCCTGCCCTAGCCTCAGTCTCCCCATCTGCCAAATGGGGACAAGAGCAGCATTCCCTCCCAGGGTGGATGTAGTGATAAAATGAGGTAAAATTGGTGCACAGTCTTTGCAAGTGCACAATTCCCAAGTGTGCCCCATTAAGATGGCTGTGCACCCAAGAGGCAGGGGCCAGATGCCTTTTAGTGAGAAAGATGCTTTTTAGGAAAAAATATAATTTTCAATTTACTCCACTCCGCAGTTGTGAGGAGGCTAAGCCACCTCACATTCTACTGGATGACTTTATGAAAACATGGCCCTCTGGTGATCTGGGGTGGGGGAATCATGCTGGACTGGAAATCAGGAGAGCTGGGTTTGAACCTGGATGCCGTCCCTGAGGCAGGTAATGAGCACTGGTTAAGCACCCACTATGTGCTAAGTGCTTATACTACTGTGTGCCTTTAGGTCAGTCACTCAACTTTCTGTACCACACTTTTCTTCTCTGCAAAATGAGGGGGTTGACCATGCAGATACCTGATGCAGCACAAAGAGCCCTGGTCCCGGAGTGAAGAGATCTGGGTTCGAGTGCCACTTCTAATGATGTTTATCAGCCATGTAACCCTGGTCAAGTCTCTTAACTGCTGCCTGCCTCAGTTTCCCAACCAACCACCATATAGGAATGATCACAGCACCCACCTCCCAGAGCAGTTGTGAGGATGGTCAAGTGCTTGGCACCGTGCCAGGCTCCCAGTGAATACAACACAAAAGCTACCTATTATTATTAAGCCACTCCTCTTCTGTCAAGTAAGGGGTGCCCCAGATGGGCTCTGAGGTCCCTTCTAGTTCTAACTCTTAATCCATGACTACTGGAACCCTGCAATGCCCTCCATTCTCACTTCTGCCTCTCGGAACCCTCAGACCACCCCCTACAAGGGACAGCTAGCTGGCACAGTGGATACAGCACCAGGCCTGAAATCAAGAAGTCCTGAGTTCAAATCCAACCGCAGACACCCACTAGCTGTGTGATCTGGGACAAGTCACCTGTCTGCCTCAGTTTCCTCATCTGTAAAACAGGGACAAGCACAGCACTTATCTCAAGGCTGTTGTGTGGATCAAATGAGATATTTGGTGAAAAAAAAAGTTCTTAGTATGCCTGGAACACGGTAGGCACTGCATAAAGGTGAAGTGCTATAATCAGAATTATTATTTTATTATTATTAATTATATTTTGGTCACTCCTAACACAATATAAGGACCTAGAAGGCAGGCACTGGATGGTTTCTGAGCTGGCTCCCCAGTCCCTAGCCCAGTGCCTGCCCCACCCCCTCTTAGTCAGTATTTGCTGAATTGAATTGAATTACAGTTCTAAATCTGTGCCTTTAGCACCTTCAGGAATGCACCAAGTGCTTTCCAGGGGCTTGCTTTCTTTTTCTATTTTATTGTATTGTATTGTATTTGAAGGACTGTTGAACTGCGTGGGGCCAGTCCAAGGAACAGTTATCAGAGAGTTAAAAAATGCCCATTAAATTGGGGTTACTGGCCAGCATGGAAAGCTTGCTTCGAGCCCTGCCTGGAATCTGGGGATCAAACCATTTACCTAAATCCAAATAGGAAAGAGATCTGGATTTTGGGGAGTGGTCTCAGGACACACATGCCATAGAAATGCTCCTCTCTTTCCTCTACCGGAACAAACACCCACAAACTCAGCAAGCTTCTTGAAGGCTAAGAATATTTAGCGTGGAGTTTGAGCTGTCCAGGAATGTACGCTATGCGAACAATGCCGGCTGGCAGGATGTGCCAATGGGGAGATGTAGCCGGTTGGAGGCGGAGGCGATGGCTGGAGAGAGGAGAGGACCTCAGCTCATGCGGTGAGGATATGGGGAGTGCACTGGTGGGAGCTCACAGAGCTGCCCTCTCTGAGGGCAGGGGGCTATTGATGCCTGCCCTGGGTTGGTCAGAGAAACTCTTGGCTGGAGGGGGCCTGAGGGTGCATAGTTTCAGAACAAAGAACACAGGCAAAACGCACCTTCAGAGAGCCCAATCTGAGGATGCTAAATGTTAGAGGGGGCGCAGAATGCAGAATGTACAGCCCATGTGGGATGTCCCCTGGGCAACAAGTGCATATGATATGCTGAGAAGTGTCTCAAGGGCAAGGGTGCAGAGTCCCTGCCTCCACGGAGCCCACAATCCAAAGAGGCAGGTGACACCACCCAACCAGGAACAAACAAGATACATACAGGATAATTTGGAGGCAGCCTTGGATGGCCGCATCATCACTAAGGAGGGCTGGGCAATGCTCCTTGCAGAAGGGAGAGCTTTGGGGGAGCGAGGAGGAGAAGAGGTGACCATGGAGGAACAGCTGGTGACAATGCCCAGGGGGCAGATGGAGCTCTGTGGGGCAGATAGAGCAGGAGACACTCTTCTTGGGACCACACAGTGCATGGATGGGGTGGGAGGAAGGAGACGTGTAATATGTAAGAAGACAGTCAAGGTAGGAGGGGCCGGGTTAGGGAGAATGTTAAAAGCCTAACAGTATTTTATATTTGGTCCCAGAGGCAAGAGGAAGCCCCTGGCTGACTGAATGAGGGAGGGGCGTGGGTGATACTTTAGTGGCCGAATGGAGGGTAGACTGGCATGGGGAGAGGTTCTGGGATGTTTGGTTACTTGTCCAAGGTCACTGAGTCAGGACTCAAACCTGGGTCTTTCCTCTCCAAATCCATCCCTCATGATCTGGATGCCAAGGAATCTGGTTTTGCATCTGTTTAATGAGCTTATGCATTTTTTTCATTTTTCCAGGATCTTGCCATGTATCTCATTTCCCTCATGGATGGTGAGCTCCATGAGGGAAGGGCCTAGGTCTCCTCTACATTCCCATCACCAACAACCTGCTCCGTACACACCAGTCATTGCTGGAAGAGTTCGGTATAAGGTAACACGGCCACAGTAACTGGGTCTGGTCTGAGCAGACCCCTGCAGGAGCTCAGGTGACTGCATCACTGCTCTACAAAGTTCCATGAAAGCAGACCTGTCTGTAGGCACTCCCAGATATGTGGTCCATTCTCCGGGGTGTTTATCACATAGCTATGACTCGGGTGGGGGAGGAATGTCCTGGCTAAGTTTTCTGAAAGAGTCGATCTGCCTTTAAACAAAGAAAACAAACCAGGGCCTCTCCTAATTAGGCAAGGCCCTGCCATCTCGGGTTTCCAATTACTCAGCACGCTATGATCTCATGGCACATTCACTACAGCAATCCCTTTAAGCTTGTGGGAGGCTCACCAGGACGCCGGAGAGTCTTTGGTGTACCTCTGGGCCCTTGCAGGGTGAACAGCATGCATGCCACGCTCTCCCCAGGCTGGTCCCTCATTCCTCAAGGATCCTGTTTCTCCCAAGGACGGATGCACTTGGTCTATAAGAGCCCTGCTTGCGACATTGCTTAACATTCTCCAGAGGGTTCTTTGTAAACTACTTTGGTTTTGCAGAAGGAGGAAGGGAAAAGCTCCTTGATCTGTGTCTCTCTTTTGTGGATGGGGAGAGCTAGTCTCTGAGCCTCGTCCCATTCAGTCTCTGAAACGTACTGGCTGTGTGACTGGATCGAGCCTCTCTGGGCTCTAGCCAGCTCTAGAAGACTTGATTCTTGGCGGGGGGGGGGGGGGGGGGGGCGGGGGGGGGTGCTCCTTTCCTCTAGGCCGATAAGATCACAGGTCCAGTCAATCTATTAACTCTGAGAGCCATGAACTGGTGGAAAGCAAAGGGACTGGGGATGGTGATGAGGGGCTGTCCCCAAAGGCTTTCCTTTCATGATCTGGAGCAGAAGGAACCAAGATTTTGTAGCTAGGTTGTGGGGCTGTCCTGAATGCGCTCCCCTGCCTGAGTAAGTAACAACTGCTACGTCAATCAATGAGCCTTGATGAAGCACCTACTGTGTGCCAAGCACCATGCTAGGAGCTGGGGATACAGGTATCAAGAACCAAACAACTCCTTCCACAAATACAAATGTTTCTAAAGGGCACCAAGGTTTATAGAGAACTCAAAAACAATGACTGTAACCCTAGGTCGGATACGTGTTCTCATCCTTGTTTTATAGATGAGTGAGCATATAAGCATTTATTAAGCACCTACTACATGCTGGGCCCTTCACTGGAGATGGTGGGGGGGGGGGGTCAGGAGCAAGTACAGAGATCTGAGATTTCATTGATAGAAGACAGCATCCCAAAGCAGGATAGCTTTTGCTTTGCCAGTTTGTAGCCTTGGAGCATCATGTGGTGTCTGACAAGCGAAGGGACCTGCTCAGGGTCACAAAGCCAAATCAATTTGCCTGTGCCTCTCCCTTTCTCAGGTGGGATGTGAGCTAGGTAGCTAGGTCTTCCAGACTAAGGCCAGTTCTTTCTCTCTCTCTCTCTCTCTGTCTCTCTGTCTCTCTCTCTGTCTGTCTCTCTCTCTCTCCCTCTCTCTCTTTCTCTCTCTCTCTCTCTCTCTCCCTCTCTCCTATACCATGCAAAGTCTCTGAGGTGCTACAGATGTAAAAATCAAAGGGAGGCAGCCCCTTCAACAAACTCACATCCCACCAGAGGGACAGGCATTTCCCCACGGGGTGTCCAGAGAAGGGAGTTTTGGAGCAGAGGTGACAGGGTAGAAGGTACAGGCCTTTTTCAGTAGAGATGGTAAGGCTGATGTGGTTTTTGTTCCTTCAGTAAGAGGTACAAAGTGTGGGGGTTGAAGGTGAGGGGTGGGGGCAGAGGGGAGGGTGACCAGGATCTGGTAGGTCTGGGGCCAACCAGAGGGGTAAGGATTAGGGGCGAGGGTGGGGAGCAGGCCACGTGCCTGCGTGTGCACAGCTGCAGGCAGG
Organism: Notamacropus eugenii; assembly: GCF_028372415.1. Lineage (NCBI taxonomy): Eukaryota > Metazoa > Chordata > Mammalia > Diprotodontia > Macropodidae > Notamacropus > Notamacropus eugenii. Next base: position 528,254,465 of record NC_092873.1, read on the forward strand.
CCGGTCAGATTGGGTTTATGCTGGAGATGAAGCGGCTGCCAAGCTTGACCTTCAGTTGTTCGGCAGATGGCTGAGGCTAAATGAGCGTGGGGAGATGGTGCTGGGGCCCCTTGTCCTAGAAACTGAGGAAACTCAGACGAGAAGATGGCCCAGGGTGGGTCAATGACCTGCTGGGGCTTCCCTGGATAGAGTTGCAAGGACAGGCTAAGGGCGGCCTGGTGCCATGAACCCCAACTCCTACCCTGGCTGGCCTCCTTTACACATACCACACGCACTGTCACGGGCTGTTCCCTGCAGCTCCCCTTCCCCCATCTCCCTCAACCCTGGAATGATCTTTGTTTCAGCTTCTGCAAGAAGTCTTTCCTGGCACCCCTAATGCTGGTTTCTTCCATCTAAGATCACCCCCAAATAGCCCTTGCATATCTCTTGCATGCACACAGCTGTCTGCAGGTTGTCTCTTACATTACAATGGGAGCTCCTTGAAGTCAGGGCTGTTTTTAACCTTTCTTTGTATTTCCATGGCTCAGCATGGGTGCCCTGCACATAGTAGGTGTTTCACAAAAGTCTGATGATTCAGAAGCACTTTGAGGAATGTATCCCAAGATCTCAGGTCTGTCATCCGGAATCTCTTATGACTAAAATGGGATAAACACATACTGGGCCCAGCACATGCCCTGAGTTTTCATTAAAAAAAAAAAAACAAAACCAAAAAACCAACCAGACCAAAAAATGAAATCTATTTTTATTTTCTGGTCATTTGCCTTTTTCTCTAAGGGGGAAAAATCCTGGTCAACTGAAAATGCTGCTCAGCTGGATTTCCCTGTTTCAAGGGCTTCCTGTGTCTGCAGGATTCTGTGTTGTCCACATGGGAATCATTAACCCCCCAGGATCGACACTTCTGGGGACTGAGGGAGGGCGGGCAGGCGGAGGAGGGGGAGCTGAGGCAGCTGCTAGAAAGAGGTTTTATTACCCAGCCTAGGACAGGCAGCTGCCAGGAGGAGGAAGAGACAAGAGACCTTTGTGAGAGGACTTTCTGCAAAGGGAAGAGCCAGATACCAAAAAAGGAGGTAGCCTGGGCAAGTGAAAAGGGCCATGGCTGTGGGCGGGAGGTGGTGCACCGGAGCAACGAAGGCTTCGAAGGCTGGCCTGGACCTCAGGGATCAGTGGGTCCAACTGTGGTGCCTAGTCCTCTTCCCCTCCTGCTAGACTTAATATTTACTTAGCAAATGAAAAAACAGATTAAGCACTTTGCAGACTGAATCCAATGTAAATGTTAGCGGTTCTCCAGGACTCAGCTACAAAAGATTTGCCCATCTTCATCTAGGGAGGGAGTCTCCACACTGGGAGGTGCCAATACCAATTGAAATAACAAGTCTAGAACATCTCCTCCCCCAAATAAAATGAAAAAAAAAAAACCCCTCTGGCACCCAGTACAGTTTTGCAAAGAGCTCTGTGAATGTATATATGCACACATATGTGTGCATACATATATGCACACACACATATATACATACACGCACATGTATGAGCGAATGTACGTATGTATTGATGTATTGGAATACTGGCAGGTAGGTGGAGCTGCAGTAGATAGAGAGCCTTACCTGGAGTCAGGAAGACCTCAGACACTTACTAGCTGTGTGACCCTGCCCCCCCCTCCCTGCAAGTTACTTAACCTCCATCTGCCTCAGTTTCCTCAGCTGTAAAGTGGGGATAACAGTAGCGTCTAGTTTACAGGGTTGTTATGAGGATCAGATGAGATAATACGGAACTAGCATTTCTAAATGGGCCTTTAAGGCTTGCAGAGTACTTTACAAACATTTCATTTCTATCCTCACAAATCCTGGGAGAAAGGTATTATTATCCTCATTTTACAGATGAGGAAACTGAGGCAGACAGAGGGTAAGTGGCTGGCCCAGGGTCACACTGCTAGTTCGTATCTGAGGCCAGATCTAAACTCAGGTCTTCCTGACTCCAGGTCCAATGCTCTGTGCACTGTGACACCAGAGGCGCATAATAAACACTTGTTGAAGGTCCATAGACATCCTGCCCATCAACACCCCTTGCAGAAGAGGAAGCAGCCCGGGTCTGACTGGTGATGGCTCATGTGCAACAAGCGGCTGGCTGTGGCGAGAGTCAGAGATAAGGGCGAGGAATGAGGGAGGCATCAGGACCACTGCAGTTCTTTCATCCTCAGAGCTCCCAGCATAGGGCCCCTCCTGCCCTTCCAGGGGAGCCTCCTGGGGCTGCCCACCTCACTTCACTTGGCTTCCAGACCATCTTCTGGTGCCTTCACATTAAGCTACTCTACCTCCTGTCCAGTTCTGGAAATAAAATCAACATTGTCACTGCTGCAGAAAAGAATGTGCTGACCTATTCCCCACTGGCTCCACTTATCAGACCTGTCATTTTCCAGACTAAAATATGCCTCCCTGGCTACCGCCATTTTCCTATAGTTTCTCTCAATAGAGTTAATGCTCCTGGAGGACAAAGTAGGTCTCCTTTTTATATTTGTATTCTCAACACTTAATAAACACTTTTTCATTCACTTATTCATTCATTCATCAATCTTCTATCCACCCATCTATTCATACATCACTCTATCCACTCATTCATCTACTTCCTCTATCTATCTGCTCATCCATCTATCTTTCCTTCTATCCATCCATCTACCTGCCTATCCTTCCATCCATCCATTGATTGATACAATTAAATATCAGAGTATTTGTCTGATAAAATGTAAGCTTCTTAAAGGCTGAGAATGTGTCACATTGGTCTCTGTTCCCAGTGCCCACAATGGTGTGCCTGGCATATAATAAATGCCTATTGCTCGATTGACTGTTGATTGAATGAATAGTTGATTTTGACCTCCAATGCACTGGAGGTAGGTGGGAGAGGAGGAGGGATGCCCCCATGGAGGATTTACAGAAGGGCATGGAAAAGAATTGAATGGCAAAGGGTTGGAGGGTTGAAAGCTTCCCTTCAATGAAGTACAGTCACATCACCAAGATCAATACATACGCATTTACAAAGTTAACATCCAATTTCCGATTACTGGGATGGGTGGAGGACAGGAAGCAAGAGAAGGGAAATTCCAGGAGAGTCCGATCACCTCACTGCAGCTAGTAGCTTTCACCTTCTCCCAACACCACACCTTAAATGAAGCATCACAGTATTACAGATTTAAAGCTATGAAAGGGATCTTGAACTGATCTAGTACAGCCTCTTACTGCATAGATGAGGAAACTGAGGCGCCCAAGGTCATTCCACTTGTAATGGCACCGCTGGGATTCACACCCTGTATCTTGCTCCTCCTAGAGCCAGAGCCCTCCAACAGCAGTGAGACTAGGGCTTCCCTCCCCCATCTCTAAACAGCTGCAAACAAGGTCTGAAGAGGCCAGAAGGAGGGGAAAGGAGGGGAGGAAGGGTGAGGAATGAGGCTGTTCCAGTGGGATCTTGGATTTCGCTGGAACTGAAGGTTTCTTTTAGACAGGCAGGAGAAGCAGGTTGTTCTGAAGCCCAGCCCAGGAAGAACTCTGGGGCAGGGAGGACCTGAGGGAAGCTGGGGGAGGCACCAAGCACCCGCTGGTCTCCAGCCTCATAAAGTCAGAAGGAACATTGGTCTAGGAGTCAGAATATTTGGTTGTAAACTTGCCTTTATTATTGAGAGACCAGATGACCTCGGTGGAAGGCAGAGAGAGCATCTCTGGCTGTCAGACGACCTGGGTGCAAATCCCAGGTCTGCCCTTTCCTGCCTTCAAAGCACTTTGCCCCTTTGACTCAGTTCCCTTATTTAGAAAATGAGGGAGTTGACTTTAATGACCTCCAGAGGTCACCCTGAATTCAACTGATTCCATGAAGGAACATGTGTTAAGTGCTTATATAGTAAGAGCCCAAATTTGTTCTTAGGATCTCGAGAGAACATGTGTAAATCACTTTGCAAACCTTAACGCTCTATGCAAATGTTTCCCCTCACTATGACTGGTAGTAAGTCATCTATGGCACCCCCTAGTGCCCTTAGTGATAACTGACCTTTGTGGAGCGGTTAAAGTTTGCAGGGTGGGTTATCAGCATTGTCATTTGAACCTCTTTACATCACCTGGCTGGGGGCTCATCTTGGTCCCCATTTTTCATATGAGGAAATTAAGGCTCAGGGAAGCTACTTCCTTTGCCTGGGTCTTCCTTTCCCTATCAGTAAAATGAAGGGGCTAGACTAGGGGGGTCCTTCCAAGAATGGGGCTCTGAAGCCTCCAGAGAGAAAGCAGCCCTGGTCATGGGGTTAAAACAAAAGTGGCTGTTGCTGCAAGTTTTGTCTCAAATCATTTTCCTCGGGCAGTAACCTATGAAGGCCAAAGACAAAAAAAGAATGGGACCAAATTCTACCGCTCGGGGAGTGATTCACCTCGCCCTGCCCTCTCCTCCCCACTCAGTACCTTATCAGTCCCTGCAACACTGAACAGTATCACCTCACAAGCCAAGGTCAGCCCTCCCTGCTCCACAAGGACCATCCATCTCCTGGGAGCCAGAGATAGGCATGCACCTGACCTCCAGGTCCAAAGCTGGGACTACAGTCCAACATACATCCAAGGGCTGGACACAAGTGCTTGCGTTCTTATTGCCTTCCCAGCAAGGTCAAACGGAATCTCAACATTCCTAATTTTTGCAACATGGCATAACTAATCCAGGGGGGAAAGGCTTTCCAAGCCAGAAAAAGATACATGGAGTCAGTAAAGTGAGTCTGAGAAGGCTGGGAAAGTGGGAAGAGACTGTACAGACCTTTAATAGGATATAAGCTCCCTGGGAAGAGAGACTGTTTCCCTTTTGTCTTCATATCCCTCATGCCTGGCACAAGAAAGGCACTTGGTAAAGGCTTGGTGATTGACTGACTGACCATGGAGAACTGGAAGAGACTTTAAGGGCCAACACCCACCAATCCATACCTGAAAAGAAGTCCTATCATAACATCCAGACTCTACCTGAAGGGGCAGCTAAAGTGGCACCATGGTGCCTGGAGAGCTGGCCCTGGAGTCAGGAGGCTGAGGATTCTGAGTTCAAATCTGGCCTCAGACACTTACTAACTGGGCAAGTCACTTCGCTCTGCCTCCAATTCCTCATATGAAAAATGAGGTACAGAAGGAAACACCAAACTACTCCAGTATCTGTGCCAAGGAAGCCTCAAACGGGCCATTAGGAGCGAGACAATAATCAAGGCATCACCGAGGCCAAGCCCCTCATTTGACAGAAGATAGGAAGCTACGAATGACTCACCCAAGGAAAGAGTGGCTGAGCAGGCACTAGAACCTCTCCTGACTCCCAAGACCAGTGCTTCCCCCTTCCCCAACCCCCACCTCAGCTAGACACAGCCTCTAACACTTACCAAAATGGTAATCATTTCCAGTGGGCACATACCATTAATAAGAAGTCAATCAAAGGCTAGAACGCTAAAGGATATCAATTTGATAAAACACATGGGTGCTGGGCATTTTAAGGCTGGGCACATTCTCTTGGAAGATGCTCACAATGGTCTTCTAAATATCATTTTCCCTCTTTGTCTTAGCTGTCTCACCCTGAGGGAGGCAGGGTGGTCTAGTGGTCTAGTCAAGAACCTTCTTAGTGGGTAGTTAGAAGGAGGACTGGGTTCAAAGCTTTGGCTGCTTAGGACCTGTGCTACCCTGGGTTCACTACCCCCGGCCTCAGGGGACTAGGGGGTCCTCAGGGGTCCTTCCACTTCTGAGTCTATGATCCTCTTGGTTTTCTTGTGGATGTCCCCGGATGGCGAAAGGCCAGTCCAGAAGCACCCTTCTGGATTGAACAGATCTCAGACAGGTACACAGAGGGACATCTCATGGGAGGCTGCCAGGTTCTATAGTGGGGAGAGCACACTGAAAAATTCCGAGTTTGTAAAACTAAAGGTGAGAGACACTGAGCTCTCAGCCAAAAAGCTCTAATGGTGTTCACGTGGTCAGGAGAAGCCTGAAGAGAAATGGGAAGCTAAGGGCTCCCTCTAGTGTCCATTCCTCATCAGCGCACTGTTCACTTTGGCAGGTGCAGAGGTAACACCATAGAGTGACCCTGGTCTGCCTCCTCTTCTTCCCGTCCTACACCTCCCTTCAAATACTGGAGGGCAGGAGGGAAAGGCATCATAGGACTGAGGAGAGCCCTGGATTTGGGGCCAAAGACCCTGGCTTCTAACTCTTGTTCTGCTGCCTATGGCCAGTGGGACATCTCCTTCCCCTCTCTGGGTCTCTTGCCTCTTCTGAAAAAAGGAGTGGATGGACCTAGGGCAGCACTGTCAAAACCACATAAGACCCAGGTTCGCTAAAACACACAAGGACTCCTGGAGAAAACCACCTGTGAGCATTCTCTAAGGCGTAATACAGTTTTATCTTACTTTGTTAAATATTTCTCCATTATCCTTTAAGCTGGTTCCTGGGTTGGACTCGTCTGGCCTGCATAGCCCCTAAGGTCTCTGCCGGTTCTAAAGAACCTAGAGGTCACTTCTGGCCAAGATGCTTCGCCTCTCTCAGACTGTTTCCTCATCTATACAATGAGATAATAATAGAACCTACTTCACAGGATCAAAGGAGATTATTTTTAAAAGCGCTTTGTGAATCTTTGAGTGCTAAAAAAATTTTAGATATTAATAGGACAGCATATATATTAACATATATAAACACAATAATATATACATTTATGTAAAAATAACATAAGGTACATATAAGGCATACATTTAATATAATAATATAAGGTACAACAAATAACTCATTACATACAACACAAAACATTACACAACATGTAGCACCGTGCCACACGTTACCACAGACTATCACGTCTATTATCGATGTTGTTCTTATCCTATTTGGGCTTTGCCTGGCCCTTCTTCCATCAGTGGCCCCAGGCAGGCTGCCAGTTCCCAGGGACGAGCCTGTCCCCCTCTGGGAGGCCTCCACTTCATCCACCACCAAGGCCTTATTTTTTTATTTTCCATGCAAAGTCTGATAAAAGGGGTTGGACGGTTCTTCGCTGCCTGGTCAACAGCGACATCATGTGGTTGATGAAAGAAAGTCAGTCTTGGCTTTGTTTACCCACTCATGTTTGACTCAGACACACAGAGGGACAGAAAAATAATCTGCCAGGGACCTCTGGCCATCACCTTTTGGAATGGGGCTAGGGAAGGGGATGCTCTAGGGCTTCAGATCTTCCAGCAGGAAGGAGACAGAGCAGGAAAATCCATCAACACTGAATTTTAAAGATACGTGGGTCTTTCAGAGTTCCTAGGAGCACAGATATGCTAAGACAGTAGGGGTCTGAGACACCATGAGTCCAACTCCACTCATCTTATAGAGGGGGAAACTGAGACCTAGAGAGGTGGAATGATTTGCCCAGGGTCACCCAGCTAGTTAAGTGTCTCCGATGGGATCCAGACTTGAGTATTCCAGAGTCCAGATCTAGTGCTCTCCCACTAGCTCATTAAGATCCCCTACAGATGAAGAAATGCTAAACCGGGAAGGCACAATCCAGGGGTCTGCTCTCTGGAAATGGCCCTTCATGGCCAAAGGGCAGGAATGGCCCAACTCTGCTTTAAATGCATTCAGGACAAGTCACTATTTTTGTTGTCTAAAGGAGGGGGTAGCAAATTTTCCTTGCCTGGAAAGCACTGCCTCCTGACCTTGATCTTGGAAAATCTCTCAGCTCCTTCAAAATCAGCTCAAGCCTCATCTTCTGCATGAAGTTTTTCCTGAACCTCCAAAATGCCAAGGTCTCCTATCCCTAACTATCCTGCATCTGATTTTTATTTATTCTGGGCATACTTTATGGACACATGATGCATCAGCCCTCACCCCCACCCCACACCTTCCTAGGACAGGCCTCTTCCAGGGCAGATAGATTTTCATTTTTGTCTTTGTATCCCTAGCACTCATCACAGTGCCTAGTATACGATAAGTGCTTAATAAATGTGTGTTAACTGACTAAAGTGTTACATCGGATCCATAACTCTTATTTTTCTACCCTGGTGTATGTGAGTCGGGGCTATGAGGGGTGGGGGGTAGAGGTCTGAAGAGTAGATGGGGTAGATATGAACATGTTAACAAGGTAAGTCAGTTAACAAGGCTTTATTAAGCAACTGCTATGTACCATGCATTGTGCTAAGATCAACATCTTCCCTACACAAGTCATCCCTACAAAAACTCTAATGCTGACTCAACGGCATCCCTGCAAGGTTTTTATCAGCTGTAAACATGGAGGGCTGAACTAAGTGATCTCAAAGGTACCTCACAATTCTCAGCCTAGGATTCCATCATCCAGTCTCTGCCAGGGCAAATGCAATCACTTTAAGGAGTTCTTTGCACCACTCTGGGAGATCTCTATCAGAAAGCTTTCCTTATACTGAAGCAACGTTAGCCTCTGGCTAGCCTTTGTCACAGTTCAGTCATTTCGGTCCTGTCTGACTCTTGGTGATTCCATTGGGGGTTTTCTTGGCCAAGACACTGGAGTGTCTATTTCCTTCTCCATTTCTTTCTCCAGCTCATTTTACAGATGAGGAAACAGAGGCAAACAGAGTTAAGTGACTTGCCTAGGGTCACAGAGTAAGTGTCTGAGGTGGTATTTGAACTTGGAGAGATGAGTATTACTGATTAAGTCCAGAGCTCTGTCCACTGCACTACCCACTGCTCCCGCCTGTCCTTACCTTCTGGTTATCAGATTAGAGACCTATCTAGTGTCTGGAGCCAGGGCCCTTCGGACTCAAAGATATAGCATTCAGCCTGCTGAGAGTGACAGGGAGCTTTTAGCCAAGGCCAGTGTGAAAGTCAGAATAATGACCTGCCCTGAGATCTGGGTCTCTCTGTGTCTCTCTGACCTATGGACAGGATACTTGAAGTCTCGGAAGCAAGGTCTGATCTCCATTGGTAGAGAGAGTTTCCACACCAGGAGGTCCCTTTAACCAGTGAAACCACAGCCCCCAAGGTCCCTTCCTTCTCTGAGGAACCAGTGATATAATACATCCAAAATGCTTGGTAAGTCTTCCAGGGGTCATTAGTCCTGCTATTCCAAGTAGGCAGCCTTTTGTCCTTTTGCGGGAGGCCCAAACAGCCGGACACCTAGACCTTTGTGAAGACCATGTTCAGAGAGTCAGAGAGCAAAGAGTGGCCTAGGCCCCCGGCTCTAGGACCAGACCTGACGACCTCCTCAGCTCTCTTCTTTGGCATTCTAATGACTTGCAGAGCTCCCATCACTTTCCTTTCCACCACTGGGTTCCTTCTGGTTGGTCTGATGGAGGTCCAAGTAAAAGAAAAGAAAAGTTCTTTCCTGTTTTCCAAGAAATGAAACCACGCTGGGCTGGATGACCCCCCTGTGACCTCAGGGACTGGGGGATGCAGGATCCCTTGAGGACAGGAGCTCTGAGTTAAACCAACTTGGGTGAGTGCATTAAGTCTGGCATGACTGTAGCAAGACCCCAGGAATGGGGGAACACTTGGCTGTCTAAGACGAGAGGAAAACTTCCACGCTGACTGCAGTGTTCTGAGCTATGAGTCCCCATTGAATGTCTAGCCTGGCCAACATAGGGAGACTCAGGCTAAAAAACCCACAAAACCTAGAAAGGACAACAGAGGCTAAGCACTTGAACCCTCTCATTTTGTATGGGAGGAAATTAAAGCCCAGAGATGCCTAATCATTTGCCCAAGGCCACACAGCCAGAGTGGAGTGCTCTGCCCCTTAGGATACCTAGACCTCTACTCCTGTTGCTACATCTCTGGAGCCCCAATTTTCAGCCTCTCCAGCCTAAGGCCCTGCTGGAGAATGGGTCTGTCCAATTCCCACCACTACAACAGAACCTCCTCTGATGCTGCATCAGGACAAGGAGAAACCGCTTTCTCTTAGGTCCTTCCTGCTCCACCTGGTCAGATTCCAAGGTCAGGCCCAGCACGAGTCTGTCTGTCCAGACTGGAAAAGACCCACATTTGGATTAGCATCCTGGCTAAAGCTTACCGAGTGACCACTGGCAAGGCTCACGCCAGGCAGCCCCAGAGGGATGAACCATTGGTCAAGTCAGATCTCAAAGGGCAAAGATTTGCTTCAGTGATGGCAGTAAAAACAGACAATAGCCAGCATTTAGACAGACTCCCCTTAGGAATACATTAATAGCTAAGAATATTTGCTGACATTTATATAGAACCTACTAGATGCCAGGCACTGTGCTAGGCACGTTACAATGATTATCTTACAAACAACCCTGGGAAGGAAGTGCAATTATTATCCCCATTGTACAGATGAGGAAACTGAGGCAAACAGAGGTTAAGTGACTTGCCCAAGGTTGCACAGCTGGTAAATGTCTGAGGCTGGATTTGAACCCGTCTTCCTGATTTCAGGCCTAATTTACTATCATCCTCACTTTACAGTTGAGGAAATGGAGGCAGCAGAAGTTAAGTGACTTGTTCAGGGCCACACAGCTAGAAGTGTCTGATGCCAGGTTTGAATTTAGGTCTTCCCGATTCCAGGCTCAGCACTCTCTGCTCCATCTGCTGCACCACCTTGCTGCCCAAAGGCCTTTTGTGGACTTGTAATATCATTAGTCAGTCAGTTCAGCATCCACAAAGCATTTCCTCAAAGGTTCATTTCCAGGCACTGTACTGGCACTAGTGGCAAAACCAGCCCCTGCCCTCAAGGGGCTTATCATACTCGAATGGTTAGGCCAAATGCTGAGGCTCCGTGTGAGAGGCTGTGTTGTGACTGAGGTCTCCTTGCCATTCTCATGACGTCTCCCACAATGGGAGCATCTGGAGTAGCCCACCAAGTATGGCAGGACCTGACATCTGCGTGTGGATTTTAGGAGGTCCTCCAACTTAGATGGGAAAAAAAAATTACTTCTTCATTTTAAGAGAATTGGCTATCTGGCAATCCTTTGTATTTTATGCATTTGAAAACACAATTCTGAGAAGGAGTGTGGTCCAGCTGACGGCCAAAGAGGTCCATGTCTCAAAAAAGTAGTAGCAATTCTTGGGACTACACCTGGCTTCTGCATGGGACAGCTTCCAAGCTAAGTGGCAGACATCTTTGCTGAGAGATGATTTAATTTGGAGAGCTGTTCATACAATTTCTCTAACTCTTTAACATCTGCAACAGATGCTGGGTAATCAATTCCAGTATTTATTCCCATCAGGACCACTGGGAGGAGAGACAAGCAAGTGCCCCATTAAATGACGTCTTGTGTGTGCTATTTCCTAATGGGAAATTTCACATTCACAATGACAAAATTTCAGGACCTTGAAATAGAAATCATAATGAAATAGAAGTCAGAATGGATTAGGCTTACACCACTTCTCTGGCTGAAGGGTGAGGGGGGACTGGGCGAGGAAGCTGGGAGTGAGGAAAGAAACACAAGAAAGAATTTTCGACTGAGGTGGCCCTTTTACTGTGTGATGAGAAGTTAAATGAATGTCGGAAAGGAGCCTGAGTCAGAAAAGGATTCACTAAGCACTTGCCACGTGACCTGGGCTAAGGGGGAGGGACCCACACAAAGGGAAAACCATGGCCCCCCACCCTGAGGAGTTCGCAGTCTAGTAGGCGAGACAAAACGTAGATAACTATGGGCAATATATGTCATAGACAATACGGTGTCGATAATGATATATTATTATTAATAATAATATAATCATATAAAATATGCTTAATAATTATAATATATTATATATTAACTACATATCACATAATAATATATACTATGATCCACCTATCTATTCATCTGCCTATCAGTCCATCTACTTATCTATTTATATCTATCTGTTTATCCATCTATCTACTTACCTTGCCTATCTACCATCTATCTACCATCTATCTAGCAATCCATTACGTATCTATCCATTCACCTACCTATTAATCCACCTGCTGGGGCAGCTAGGTGGTACAGTGGAGAGAGTATGAGTGCAGGAGTCAGGAGTTTCAAATCTCATCTCAGACACTTGGCACTCACTAGCTGTGTGACCTTGGGCAAGTCACTTAACCCCGACCGCCTCATCCTGGGTCATCTCCAGTCATCCTGATCATCACTGGATTCAGATGACTCTGGAGGAGAAGTGAGGCTGTTGACCTGTACAGCCCTCCCTCACTCAAAACAAAGTCAAGTGCAAGTCATGTCATCATTTCTCTGATGGCAAGGTCTTCTTCAGCAACGAAAGATAAACACATACAATCCACCTACTTATCTATCAATCCACCTAATCTATTTTTCCATCCATTCACCTATCTATCCAATTTATCTATCCATCTACCTATCAATTTATTTATGCATCTATTCATCCATCCATCCATCCATCCATCCATCCATCCATCCATCCATCTATTCTAAGTGGAAGGTAATCTCAGAGGGAAGGCAGTAGCATTGGGGGAGAATGGAAAAGCCTTCTTGCCTTGGATTTAAACAGTCTAGTAGAAAGCCAGGAGGAGGATGGGAGGAGAAGCATTATGGGCATGAGAGTTAGGTGACATGCTCTGTGTGAGAACCTGCCAGGAGGCTGGTTCTTGGCCTCAGTGCTTCTGGAGAATAGTGATCAAAACTGGTTTCCCTTCCTTTGTACGAAGCCCTTATTAGTGTCAGGCTTGTATCCCTACTGTCTCTTGCATATATTACGACAGATCATAGACAGGCCCTTAGAGGACATCATGACACAACATACCAATTTGTCAATTCTCCCATGGGAGACCCTTCCCTTCACTAGTGTAGAAAGCAACCCACTATGTGTGGCAGCAATGTGGATAGAGAGCTGGAAGAGATTGAAGAGATTAGCTAGGCCAAATGCCTCTTTTTACAGATGAAGAAAGTGACTGGCCTGAGGCCACACAGCTAGTGGTGACATCCCAAGGATTCGAACCCAGGGCTTCTGATTTCTTTCCACCAAACCACACTGCCCTTCAATCACAGAGGGAATGAGTAATGAGCTGCTAGCTCACACATTTTCAGGTGGGACCTCTGGTTTCATCAGTGTGGGGAGCTTCCCATGAGGAAAACCCCTCTACTCTACAATTGTCAACTTCCACTGGATGTGAAGTTGAGGGGACCTGGTATGATGCAGACTGATTTACTGCATGAATTCCTCCACAGTATCATTCACTCCACTTTACAGCTGAGGAGATGAAAACTCCTAGAGATGTCATGACCCCGCTGCTCCCAGAGCCAACAAGGGACAGATCTCGGCTTAAGCTTAGCCCCTTCTCTTTCTCTGCTTATCTATCTCTCTCTTTTTCTCTGACTTGAAGCCCCCTGGCAGGGCTCAGCTCCCACCCCTGGAGAAATTCCACAGCTCTCAGAACTCAGTAATAAGCTTAGCTTGCAGACTGATTGGTCACTGGAGACTTGTTTCTTCCACATCTTTCTTGTTTCACCAAGTAGACTATAAGCCTCCTGAGGGCAGGAAACATGATTTACCTTTCTCTATTCTCATTGCTGGAGCCCCCAAGCACATAGTAGGTCCTCAAATACAGCCGCTAACCAAAAGATCGACCAGGGATGCAAAGACAGGAACAAATGTGCTCAAGCAGTATATGGTTCACCAGGGAAACAATACGTCTGCATGGAAATCAATATAAAACATACCCCGAATGACTAAAAGGTACTGGGGCAAGGGGGGGGAGAACCAGCCAGGGAGGAGATTATGGAAGTCCTCAAGGAGGAGCTCTGCAGGAAGTCAGGGATTCCAAGAGGTAGAAATGAAGATGGGACATCATACCAGGCATGGTGACCAGCCAAGGCAAAGGTTCAGAGGGAGGAGATCAGCCATAGCTGCTTTTTTTGACACTATCTGCTCTCCATCTCCAGGACACATCCCTATCCTGGACATTCCCATTCACAGAGCTATAGAAGAGATGGCAGGACCAAAGGGATCATCAAGTCCTTCTTAGGCCTGAAAAAGTGCCCAGAAAGGACAAGGGGTCATCTGGCTTTTGCTTGAAGGCCTTCATTGGAAACCGCCTCTTCAGGCTGCTCATTCTGGCACTGGACCTTCCAATCATTAGGAAGCTTTCTCTCACCTTCTACCTGGGATCAGTGTAATTCCCTTTCCTACACAATGACCCTTTAACTATTTGAAGCTAGCTTCAAATTCCCACCTCCTACCCCAAACTTTCCTTCTACAGTTTCTCCTAAAGCCTTTTAACACCATAGGTGTTCCCAGCTGGGAACCTAGGTTTGGAGTTGGACAGGCCTCAAGAGCATTCAAAGGTGGCCCCAGATACTTCTTGGCTGTGTGATCCTGGTCAAATCACTTAATAGCTGTCTGCCTCAGTTTCTTTACTGATGTCCTCTAAAGTCCCTTCTAGCCCTAGACCTATGATTGTGAGTGAGGAAGACCAAGATGGTGATGGACCAAGATGGGAAAGAATCAAGATGGTGAAGGACCAAGATGGTGAAGGACTTGAGTCTTTATCTCATGAGGCTCTGGGGAAGAGAAGCCTTGAGCGGGGCAGACCTGTCCCCTGGAAGGTGGGCAGAGACTGGAGGAACTACTGTCTTCTGACTCTGAGACATTATGCCTCTCAAGAAGACCCAAGATCCTCTCTGCTTTATTGGCTTTCTCCTCCCACTACCTCCAACTCAGAGGGAGGTTACAGCCCACCAAAAAGCCCCTTAGCTCTGGTCACACCTGTCTCTGCAAACCTCCTCCTACTCACCTGCTTTGAGAACCTGGCATTCGCTGCTCTTCTCTACCCCTGGTGCAAGCCTGGTCACCAAGGGCACTTTGACGTGTTACCAATGGTGGGTCTGAATGCCAGGGAATGCTCTGAATTAGAGGACTTTGGATTAGAGGGGCCTTGTAATTAAACGAATATCAAGAGACCATTAACACAGGCAGTTGTCTTCCCAGTGGATTAATGGGAAAATAAACTTTCAACAATGGAAAGAGGGATAGAGTTGACAAGTAAAGAGAGATGCCTCAGTTTCCCTCTCTATAAAATGGAAGGGTCAGACAAGCCATCCTCTAAGGTTGGGACCAGATGTTTCCCTACAGAAGCTAACAGCTGGGGACTTATTAGTCTACTTGTGGCTGGGCCAATGGGGGAAGGAAGGATTCACAGATGGGGGATTCACAGAGCTGTATCCCTCACCCATCCTTCCCAGAACTGGTCTGGCAGCTCTTTCCTAGTATCCCTTAGGACTCTCAGCTGATATCTGAGAGGAGAGAAAAGTGAGACTCCCACAGAGCCTATGCCCTTGGGGGTAGTTTAAAAAAAAAAAAAGCCCAAGCCCTGTTGCCTGGGGCAATGGGTTTCTGTATTCCTGGAATAAAAAGGGAGCAGAGCCTGTGGGAAAGGGGGGGAGGGAGGAAAAAATTTAAGACAGGGAAGAGGAGCATCCTCAAGAGTCATTAAACAAGGATGTCAAATTCTGGATTTTTTGAAATTTAATTTGTTGGCTGTGTGTCTCTTTTCACCTCCTTGTTCTTGAGAAGAAAGCAGTCCCTGGTGGACAAACAATCCTCCAGTGTGTGAGAAATGAATGGGCCCTTCACACCTTGCCTCAAAAGGTCTCCGGCTCAGGCTTTGGTGGAATGGCCAGGACATGGAAAGAATGGAAAACAAAGTACCTGTCAAAGTCATTGAAAATGTCCCTACAGAAAAAATACCCCCATGAGAATCAAAGGCAGCAACTGAGTCTAAATATTCCTAGCAGCATTCTTGGGGCTATGCAAACATCTGGCAATGACCAATGCCAGGACAGCCACAAGATGGTGGTCTGAGGGATTACAGACCTCCAGGCACAAGGGACATCATTTTACAGATGAGGAAACTGAGTCCTAGAGCTCAGATCCCAGAGTCAGTAATTGTCAAAAGAGGCAGGTTTCGAACCAGGTTCTCCCGACTAGAGGTCCACCAGCACTCTAAGAGCAAGACTGAATACTGTTGGACAACAGGAAGTGAGAAATGAGAAATTCAAAGCCGTGAAAGGAAGATTTGTAGGAAATGACATGGAATAAAATAATGAGAAGGAAAGGAATACTCTACCCAGAGGCCTCGACACTGAAAATGAAAAGATGACTTAAAGGTAACCAGCTCGCTGGGGCTGAGAATCTGCTAAGGAAGGTGACCGTGGAGTAGGCTGGTGGCCCTGGCATTGTGCCACAAGTACAGATCAGTCTGGGGGTAGGAGTGGGGAAGGGTTCCCCTTCCCTCCCCCAGAACAGGAGGCATAAACAAAGGAGAGGCGAATCGAGAAATGAAGGCTCCATTTGGCACCACAAGACCCCTGCCCCATCCACCTGCAACAGCATGACCTTGGGAGAAAACGACTTTACCTGTCTAGGATCAAAGACTTAGAATCGGTTGGGACTTTAGAGAGCATCCATTCGTACCCTCTCCTCTTCCCCACCCCTATTTCATATGTGAGAAAACTGAGGCCCAGAGAGATTGTGGCTTGGTCATCAGCTAATGGGTTCCTGAGGTGCAATTCAAATCCAGATCCATCCTCGAGGACAGGTACCTGGTATCAATGACTCTCTTAATAAACATTGATTGGTTGACTGGGATGTAAAACGAAAGAGCTGGACTCAATGACCTCAACGGTCGGTGCTTTCCAAGGTCTAAACCTACGATCTTTCACACGTATTTTGTTTTCTTAAAGATTATCATGCCTCTGTCTTTCAGCTAGAGTGTGCCTTAGAACAATTTCCCCAATAAATAAAATCATTCTTGTGAAAGCAAGGCCAATGGGATTTTATTTTTAAGGTTCTTATTATAATCCCAACCTGTGTTAAATGAATCAGGTTTGACTTGCCAGTCTAAAGCTTCTAAAAAATTAACAAATCCACAAGGTTTTCTGCATACATGAGGAGATAAAACTATACAGGAAGACTTCCCTTTTCCCCTCCCACTCCCCAGCTCCCTGAAACTGATTTCCATTTTTACTTTTAAAAAAGAATTCTGAAAACATAAAATTGTGAAAAATGGTACCTGCTTAGCCTCGCTCTGATGGCAGCCCTTCGAGTGGCCGGCGACAGTCCAAGGACACGCAAATTAACAGGAGCAGAGATGAATTACAGCCCAGCACTCAGGCAGCATCCGCCCGAGCTCCTAATCTAGAATCTCCTAGACATGCTTGGCTGGGAGGGGAGTATTTCTGACATTTGCTCGATTTCAGGTCACGGCCAGTAGCAGAAAGAGCCAAGGGGAAAGAGACAAAACAGCCTCCCAAGGACTGTGAGCAGCTCAGCAAAAGCAGCCGCCGCTGGTGGGAGCGTGAGTAATGTCCATTACTTATTGGTAACAGCTGCATCGCTGTGCCCCCGGGACCGAATAGGGGGGACCTAGAGTTTCTGCAACAGAAATCCATTCTGAATGAAAGCATTTGGAAAGCACATTTAAATCCATATTAGTTAGTGACTGGTCCTTGTAGATAATATTTTTAATATAATCTGAAATGATTTGAATTTTTAAAACACAGCTGTGACAGTCTTCCACTCTGACATCCAGACGAGGTTATTTCGGGGGAAAACAACAACAGTTTTGCTCTCCAATCTACCCAGTGCTGACGTTTCTTCCAGGATTATTGATAATGAGAACAAAGGGCCTGCTTTGTACATTCAAATTCGACTGGAAGACTGGGGATTCTGAGAGCAGGTGTTCCTGTATGGTACTCCAGGGGGCAGAGCTGTGCAACATTTCACTGAAAGGAGCCCTAGGTTTCTGCAGAGAAATTGGACATGGTTTTCCTCTGCAGGATCCTCACCCAGCCTTCTCTTTTCTCCTGGCCACATTTTCATTCAGAGTGAATAGCCAGCACTCCACAGCCTTTATTTCTGCCTTTTTCCCTGGTACAATCCAAGAGAAGGGGGCATACTGCAGAAGAGGGAAGGAGGGAGAAATAGAAGGGGGATGGGAAGGATGAAAGAGGTGACCAGAGTCCTTAGAAAGGAAAGAAAGAAGAAAAAAAGGAAAAGAAGGGGAGGAAGGAGGAGGGTCCTTCTGAAGGGAAGGATGGAAGCTTTGATTAGGGTCAGATCATAGCTCTTCTACCCTACCCCTACTACCCCATTTTAGAGATAAGGAAACGGAGGGGCAGAAGGGCTAAGTAGCCAAGGTAAGCCACACACTGCCTCCTGCTGCCATCTGAGGGCTGGGGCTGGCCAATGCTAAGGGAAGTTCAAGACCGATTCTGTACTTCACTTTGCAGAATTCTGCCTCATGCCAATTTCTAGTGGAAGTCTCCTGTGTACAGGGAGGCATCTGCTCCTTGCCCCTCCTCCTCTCTGTTCATCCTGCACCCGTCAGTCTGTGTGACTACAAGAGCCCCTGGAGAGCTTCCCGTTGTACATCCTCACTGTGGGAACTCTCCCCTCTGTACCCAGTGCAGACTCCAGGCCAGGAAGAAGCCCAGACAGGCAGCTCCTGGCCTATATACTCCATAAAGCGCAGGCTGTGTGTGTGTGTGTGTGTGTGTGTGTGTGTGTGTGTGTGTGTATGTAGTACATGTGTATGGTGTGTATGTGTGTGTGCATGCTCTGTGTGTGTATGTGTGTATATAGTGGAAGGCATGTTTAATGTGAATCAGGAAGGGACAGTTCCAAACCAGATCCTGACATTAGTTGGGTGACTGTGGGCAAGTCTGGACAAGCTCTTTGAGTCTCAGTTTCCTCATCTGTAAAATTAAATTCTCCGTATTTACAGAGAATTACCAATTATCTTTAAAACAATAAACAGCCCTCAAGGCAGATGGATGGGCACTGAAGTACTTGCTAAATAAATGTTTGCCAAATGCCTCACTCTAATGATCTGTGCAGTAGGCCCTGAAGGACCCACCTCACAAGGGCTGTGGAAAGGGTCTAATGAAATAATGTATTTTATGTAAAGTGCTCTGTAAACTTATAGTGCCAATTATCATTAATACGATATTATAGTATTAACAACCGCAATTAATACTAAAGGGAAGGATGGAGTCTGCCTGAAATCCCCTTCTCCCAAATTAAAGTATGACTGACTAAATAAAAAACCAAGAGGAAATTCTTTCTTGAGAGCACGGACTGTCTGTCTTTTGGATTGAGGTCTTTCTACCCTATGAGTACCTGGCGTATGTAAGTTTGAGAAATGATTTTCCATTCACTTTCTTATTCATTCATTCACTCATTCATGGCATTTTTCTTTCATTTAAAGACTAGACTTCTAGCAAGGAGTCATGAGATTTCTGCTTACCACTCCCCCATACACCCCCCCACACATATGTGCCAGGACTCTTCACTAAAGCGGGATGAGATAGGAAAATAGTACTGCCCTCATTTTATGGATATGGAAATGGGTGCAGAAAGATTCAGGCTTTCCCAACATCACCCAGCTGGTATATGGAGAGTTGGAGCCAGAAAGAGCTGGGTATGAATTCTACTGAGGCAAGGCTGGAACCTGATGGGTCTCAGTTTCCTCACCTGTCAAATGAAAGGATTAAAGTCAGCGGTTTCCAGGTTTCCCTCTAGCTCTAAATCTAAGATTCTGTCCTGAGTCTGGGGAAACTGAAGGGTCCTTAGTACTGTCAAAGGGAAACTGAGACCCAGACAAGTTGGCCTAGTTGTCCAAGGCCATACAACCAGTGGTGGCAATGAATAAATCAGTCAAAAAATACTTATTAAGACCTACTGTGTCCCAGGAACTGGAGACACCGAGAAAGGCAAAGGACAGTGCAGGGATGGAGAGCCAGTGGCCTCAAGGTCACGTGTGGTCCTCTAGTCCTCATGTGCAGATTCTCCACCCAAGGTCTAGTCCCTGCCCTCAGTGAACTCACAGTCTAACTGGGGAGACAAATATAGAGGAAAAGCTAGAAATAATCAAGGAAGGGAAGGTATTAGCATTAAAGAGAGCAGAGTCAGGTATTTTAATAACTGCCACAAACGTTTATACAGCAGTTTACATACATTATCTTACACGGATCTGGTGTGATAATTACTATGGCCATTATTATTATGATTCTTACAAACAAGGCCAGGGGAATTAAGTGACTTGCCCTGGGCACCCAACTACTCAGTACTTGAAGCAGGATTTGAACCCTGGTTTTCTGGATTCTATGAACCAAGACCTCCAGACTCTCTGGGGGATAATCTTCCCTTTGCCTCCCTGGGATTTTAAGGGCTTCTCTGAGGACTGGCAAGTTTGGGCCCCTCATGTTACTGATCTCCTGTGAGCCCAATCTGGGTCCAAGAAACTACCATTCTCAGTGAAGCTTCAAGGCAATGCGTGCCATGCACCTTCTTTACCTGCTGTGGGCTACCCACAGAGCAGTGGAGAAGCACAAGGTTGGGGTGAGAAGGTTTCGATCTAATTCAAAAAGCCGTTGTTAAAACACCTACTATATGCCATGGACTGTTTGCTCTAGAGCCAAAGAGACCTCAGACGACATTGGGTCCAACCCTCTCATTTTGCAGATGAGGAAATGGAGACCCAGCAGGGTTTGATGACTTGCCCAGGGATATACAGCTAGCAATCATCTGACTTTGAATCTGAATCCAGGTCTTTTTTACTTCAAATTGGGTTCATCATCCCCCAGAGCCTCCTCTCACTAGCTGTGTGATGTTGAGAGTTGCTGAATCTTTCTGAGCCTGTTTCCAAGTCCACAAAAGGGACAACACTGGTCTTCCCTTCATTCGCCTGACATGGTCGCATTAGAGTTGGGAATGGAACCCTCCAGGAGGTCCTAACACAAGAAACTTTAGCAGTCAGTCAGTCAGTCAGTCAATACACATTTCCATAAGTACTGGTTATATTATGTCAAGTACTGTACTAAGAGCTGAGGACAGAGAAAGGCCAAAAAAAGCGGTCCCTCAGGGGGCACATGGTCTAATGGGGGAGGAACATGCAAACAACTACGTACAAACACGTTATGTTTTGTGTTCAGTCGTTTCAGTCGTGTCCAACTCTTCACAGCCCCATTTGGGGGTTTCTTGGCAGAGATACCGGAGGGGTTTGCCATTTATTTCTCCAGCTCATTTTAAAGAGGAAGACCTGGAGGCAAGCAGGACTAAATGACCTGACCAGGCCAAACAAGCAATAGACAGGATAAATTGGAAATAACTGATAGAAGGCAGGCACCAGAATCTCCCTACGTCTGCACTGACAGTTCCCAAGTAATGGAGCATTTTCCCTCCTCACTTCTGCCTCTTGGCTCAAACTCTGCCTTGTGAAGAAGACCTTTCAAACTCCACAGCTCCTCGCCACTTCTTTCTGAGGTCACCTTCTAGAACCCCTGTCTTTATCTGAAATGGGGAGTTATTTGCATGATCACCCTCTTTAGAGAGGAAGCTTCTTGAGGGCAGGGACCAGGCCTTTGTCTTTCTTTGTATCCCCAGAGCTTTAGCACAGTGCCTGGCATATAGTAGTAACTTAATAAGTGTCTGCTGCCTAACCAACTGTTCCAGGATACAAAGAAAAATCAGAACTGCTCCTAGTTTCAAGCAGCTTATATTCTATCTCCACATACAATGCAAATATAAACGACATACAATGTAACTTAAAGAAGGAAACAATGTTACCAACACGGGGAGGATCAAAAAAGCCTTTAACAAGTCATCACACAAAAAATAAGGGTAGAAGAGGCCAGGAGAGAAAGTAGGGATTAGAAAAGGAGGTGGACTGGTCATGGGCAGGAGTGGGAGGGAAGAGAGGGAGAGTCCTATTCCTCCACTGGTATCTTTGCACTGTGGAAGAACTAGATGAAGCCGTTGGGTCTCCTGGGAGGGAGGGACAAAGCACTGATGCTCCCATGGAAACAGCCCTACCTCTGCTGGAGTCTGAGGACCTGGGGTCAAGTCCTACCTGTCACTTACTGCCTGAGGAGTCTTGGACAAATCACATAATAAGGGGCTCACAGTTTTCTTGTCTGTAACATTAAGGGATGGGGCTAGAAAACATCTCAGGCCAATTCAGCTCTCAAATTCTGTCTCTGAGGGGAACAGGCACTGAGAGGGGCATCCACATCATAGAGAACAGAGATCCATGTTTCTCATGGATCCAGTCTGTTTCTCTGCTGTTCCCAATTCTCAGTTGTCAGCACTTTTTCTTTAGTTCCTCTCTGTCTCTGTATCTCTGAGGCAGAGACTTACTGAGGCAGATAGAAGATGAAGTGGATAGTGCTGGACTTGGAGTCAGGAAGATCTCAGTTTGAATCCTGTCTTAGAAGTTTAATAGCTGTTTGACTTCACCCCTGACTATGCAGAGCTCAGCCACTCCCAAAGGCACCTGGATGGAGAAGAAGGACTGCAGGAAGGACTTCCCTGACTAAAAGATACTGTGTTACAGAGGAGCACACACACACACATGCACTCACATGCACACACACATGGTGCAATGAGGTTCAGTAATGCTACCAATAACACACACCAGGGCTGCACAGTGGAGAGAGGGCCAGTCTCAGTGCTGGGGAGACCTGGGGTCGAGTCTCCTTCAACAGACACTAGACTTGTGAGCCTGGACAAGTTACCCAACTTCTCAGCACCCCCAGGCAACTCCCAAGACTATAAATTGGCCCCGAGTTGGCCCAGAGCACTGGGCTTGGAGTCAGGAAGACCTGAATTCAAATCTCACCTCAGACATTAGTTGGGTGACCCACCTACCTCAATTTCCTCATGTATAAAACGGATTCAGTGGCTTAGCATACTTCAAAGCATTACATAAAGGCTATTTCTTATTATTCTCCATCTAGGGTCCCGTGATAAGCACCAGTAGAAAGATCCCCCTCCACAAGAGTTCTTTACACCATCAGAATCACAGCAGCAACTTGGACATAAAGAGAGCTTTACCGTGAAGACGGAGATCCTCACACCACCTAGACAGAGGTGCTGCTGTTATCCCCAGTTTAAAGCTAAGGGAACAAAGACTTGGAAATGCTTAAAGGACTTAGCTAGACTCTGCACACAGTCATCAAGCATGAGGGTGGGGGCAGGATCGGAACCTGGATCTTTCCAACTCGAACACCAGCACCTCCCTCTCTGGATCCTTCCATTCCCACGATGGTCGCTATCTCTTCTGCCCTTTGTAGCTAAACTCCTACTAGGCTGCCTCCAAGGTTCCACACCTCTCACTTTCTTATTAACTCCTTATAAACTGGCTTCTGACCTTATCATTCACCCAAAACTGCCCTCTCCAAAGTGACCCACGATCTCTTAGTTCCCAGAACCAGTGGTTTTCCCTCAATCTTCATTCTCCTTGACTTTTCTTGAGCCTCTGATGCTATGGCTTGCTCTCTTCTCCTGGACACTCTTTTCTCTCTAGGATAATAGTCACCATCTCTCCTGGTTCTCCTCCTACCTCTGTGACCCCTTCTTCTCTGTCCCTTTTGCTGGATGCTCCTCCAGGTTAGGTCTCTAACCATAGGTGTCCCTTAGGGTTCTGTCCTCTCTTCTTCTCCCTCCACACTACTCCCTTGGTGACCTCATCAGCTGCCATGGATTGAAGGATCATCTTTATGCTGATCATTCCCAGACTGACCTCTCCTGCCCCAATCTTTCTGCAGACCTCCAATCTCCCATCTCCAATGCCTTTCAGACATCTCAAACTGCATGTCCAGTAAACATCTTACACTACGCATGTTCAAAGCAGAATGCATTATTTTTCCACCACCCTCCCCACCTACCCTCCTACCTTCCCTATTACTGCCGAAGGCACCAGCATCCTCCTGTCCCTCATGCTTACAAGCTAGGGGTCATTCCAGATTTCCTGCTCTCTCTCACTCCCCATATCCCTATCTAATATGGTGCCATGGTCTGCTGATTTCACCTCTGTAGCATCTGTGAATACATCCCCTCCTTTCCTCTGACTGACTGCACCCTGCCGCAGGCCCTCGTTGTCTCAAGGCTGGACTGACACAGCAGCTGCTGGGGGTAGGGGTAGGGGGGTCTGCTGCCTCAGTCTCTCCCCATTCCAGTCCGTCCTTCATTCAGTCACCAAAGGGATTTTCCTAAAGCCCAGGTCCAATCATGTCACCCCTCCCCATTCAACTCCAGTAACTCCTTCTCACCTGTTTTGCATTCAAAACCCTGCATAATGAATCCCCCTCCCACCTTCCGGTCTCCTTACACCTCACTCCCTGACATATACTCTTCAGTCCAGTGACCCCAGCTCCTGGGGGCTCCATCTCTTGGCTTGAGGCATTCTCTCTGGCTGTCCCCCTGCCCCCACCAGGAAGGGCCCCCCTCTCTGCTCCAGGTCTGAACCTCTTTGGCTTCCTTTAAATCCAACTCATATCCCACTTTCTACAGGAAGTCTTCCTCAATCCTCTGAATTCTGGCACCTTCCCTCATTAGTTATTTCCTGTTTATCCTGCATAGAGCTTGTTCATACATATTTGGCTGCATGTTGCTGCCCTCAGTGGACCATGAGCTCCTAGAGGACAGGGGCTGTCTTTGGCCTCTTTTTGTATTTCCAGGACTTAGCCCTGTCGTACACAGTAGGTGCTTAGTAAATGCTTACTGATTGACTCTACTTATTAGATTACAAATTTACTATAAGTCCGGTCAGGTTGTGTCAAAAGGCTTCTGTGGGTTCTATGAGATGCATCTCTGAGCCAGAAAGATCACCAGACCTAGAGAATCTGAATCTTGTCGTCTACCTATGACCTGTGTGACCTTGTGCAAATTCCATCATGCTGTGCCTGGCTCTATTCTGACCCTTCCATCAATAATGGAACAAGAATGACCTCACGCAGAGTCCTCAGCCTGGCAGGGTGGAGGCTCAAAGTGCCTGGATCACCACGGGCTGACTGAATGACTGAGTCACTGTTCAGAGGGTGTTCCACCAGTCACTCAGTGGTATGGGGTAAGCGTATGGACTGAAGTATTAGGGGGCACATTGGTCATTTGCTTTTGCTTAGGCTCTTAGAAGCAGCCAGTGGTACCACATTTAGGGTTAGTGCACAGAGCCCTGGGCCTGGAGCTTAAATATGGTCTCAGACACTTCTCAGCTCTGGGAGCCTGGGCCAGTCCCATTACCTCTGTCTCTCTCAGTTTTACCTTTGGATTAATAAGAGCACCTACCTCCCACAGCTTTTGTGGAGATCCAGTGAGGTAACAGTGCCTGGGCTTCCCTTCCTTTCCCCTCCCCTTACTATAATTTTGGAATAAATATCTAATGATAAAAGTTAATTGACGTTAGTTAGAGGGAACTCTGCAGTCAGTCATCAGCACTTGAAAAGGGAAAGGGGAAGAACCCAGCTGGTGGGGACTTGAGTCAATGTCAGGTGTGTCCCTAGCACCCTGAGGGGAAGATGTAGACAGCTGGGCTCCAGGCACTCTCCCTAAGGTCCAGTCACAATTCAGAGTGAGCAGAGAACATTTCTCTCACCTCCGAGGCTTTGCACTGGGTTGGCCTCTCAGCTCTCCTAGATTCCTTCAAGGTGTGGTTGGCCGAGGGGACATTTCCTGGTCCCTGAAGCTGCTAATGCCATCCCTCACAGATGTCTTTCTAGCTGTTCCATGAGAAGCATCTCCCTGCTCACTCCCCATCAGAATGCAGGCTCACTGTGGGAGAAGCAGGGATTTTTTTCTTTTTCATTTTTTTTACATATTTTCCATCCTTGTTTTTGCTTTGCTTTGCATCCCTGGTATAGTGCCTGGAACACTGTAAGCAATTAACAAATGTGTGCTGGCTGGCAAGCCCGACAATTCACAGATGAGGAACCGGGCTCCAAGATGCCAGGGCTGCACAGCCAGTACTGATCTGATGCAGGATTTAAATCAAGTCTGTCCTGACTCTGGGTCTAAACACTAACGAAGCAACCGAGGTGTAACTGCCCAGAGAGACAAACGCTGACCTGGATTGGGAGTCGAGACCCGGGTTCAAAACCTGTACTTGTCATTTACTACCTGTGTGACCTTGGATAAATCACTGCCTCTCTGCATCTAGGTTTCCTCACTGTAAAACCAGAGGCTTAGACTAGATGGCCTCCAAAGTTCACTCCAGCTGGAAATGGAGAATCTTAAGCATTCCTCATCTTTAGGTGAGATCCTACTCAATTGCAGCATGTTGGATATGGCCCGTGCTCTTGGCTGCTGAGGTCCCTTTGGACCCTGGGTCTATCCTCTCCACTATTAGCTGTGCCTGCCAGCTTCATGGATAAACAAAAGGGCCCAGGGTGGAGGTCTGTAGTGAAGCCGGAATGGCCTCCGTGTGGAGAGCCGTCCTGTGGCATGAAATACTGTTGTCAGAGACAGGGTAGCTGAGAGGGCAGTCATGAGCCTGGAGTCCATCCAGAGCTCATGGGATGTGGAGAGAGTGAAGCCAGCTTTGACAGCTGGGAAACCCGAGTGCAAATCCTGCTTGGTGTGAACCTGGGCCAGTCACTTAACCTTTCTCTGCCTCAGCTGCTCATCTATAAAATGAGGACAATAATAGTGCCGCCCTTACAAGGTTCCTGTGAAGACCAAGCAGGAGTCCGTGGCAGACCTTACAGGGCTAAGAAAATACTGACTGTTAGGAAATACTGACAGAGGAAGGGCCCCAAGGAGCCCTGGTTCATGCCCCTCATTTACAAAAGAGGCCAAGGGTTCCTCCTCTATAAAAGGAGGATAAGAAGGGCACTGAAACTGGATGTTGTGAGAGTTTAGTGAGATTTTAGAGATACAGATGTGTATAGAGACATATAGTAAATAAATAGAAATAAATAAAAATAGATAAAATCCTTTGCAAACCTCATCGCACTAGATAAATGTGAGCTGTTGTTATGATTCATATGGATTATCGACATTTTTATTACCGTTAACACACTGATGATGACGATGACAGCGACGTTAGGAGACAGGCTGGAGGCCTGTGGGACCATGGGAGACTCCTGCAGTGACCTTCTGGAGGCCGCGGATGAGAACCCTGCCTGGGCTGGGGGCGGGGGCATGAATAGACTGTGGGCTTCCATTTCGCAGGATTCATCCAGACGGATGAGATCACAACCCCATTTAATATACAGAGAGAATACTCCTATTTCTCAATGCCTGGGCCCAAGGGCAGACATCTGGAGGGTCTAAGAATTATTACAAGGGATCCTTATCTAGTTATGTGTTTTCTCAATTGATAGAGGTTAATAATACAGCATTATGTGTCTGTGTGAGGGCTAAGAAAATGGACGTTGCAAAGAGGCCTTCATACTAATGAAAAAGCTGGAAAATAATGATACTGGGAAGGGAGCGTTCAGGGACTGCCATGAGGCTGGGACTGAGCTCTAAGAGCTCTCCGATCACAGGGAGGCCTTGTGAACACACAGAAGTCCCTTTCCTCAATCAAACGAGCATTTCTTCAGTGCTCACAAACCCCAGGCATTGTGCTACATGCCAGGAATACAGGTACTAAGAATGAAATAATCCTTCCTCCCAAGGAATTTCCATTCTAATGAGGAAGATAAATACGTCTGTGTGTGTGTGCACATACACGCACAAGCACCAATATAAAGTGAATGAAATAAAAATACAGTACGCCCACTGATGCACAGAATAGTTCAGG
The DNA here is from genome assembly GCF_028372415.1 of Notamacropus eugenii. Lineage (NCBI taxonomy): Eukaryota > Metazoa > Chordata > Mammalia > Diprotodontia > Macropodidae > Notamacropus > Notamacropus eugenii. The sequence continues at coordinate 528,281,912 of NC_092873.1, forward strand.
GGCAGGGCTGGGAGATCACCAAAGGCTTCCTGGCGTCTCAGCAGCATCTTCAAAGGAAGAGGGGGCCTCCAAGACAGAGCTAAGGAGGAAGAAGCTTCCAGAGATGGAGAGGGGCCTGTGGGAAGGCACCGACACCAGAGTCAAGGGATTGAGAGAGGGTCAGCACAGTGGGAGGAGACAGCCAGGGAGAGGGAGCGCCATAGAGTCCTTACAGAAAGCAGGCCCCAGCCCTCCCAATCCCTGCCTCCCAGGGTGCCCTTCAGGCTCAGGTGAGACAAAGCACCCAGAACACTTTGCTGCTGCGTGCCAAGGTAAGTTATTGTGAACGATGACCCTAAGAAGCCGATGTCACTAAGCAATTAATGCCATCAATAATAACAATTACTTCTTCTTAACGGTGCAGGGGTGGGGTGGGGGTTTTTATTGGCATTTAGACATTTCTGCTTCATGATGCAGTTTCCAGGAATGTCTTAGCCAGAAGTGGGGCCTGCCTCTGCCTGAGCAGCCCGGCTGTTACTCACCCTGGAGGCCTGGCCAGTCCCAGCCCTGTCTGGGCCTCCTCCTGGGGCTCTGACTTCATCTGATTGTGTGGTGTGCCCACATCTGTAGGATGGGGGGTGCTGGAAGTCCGTGAATGAATGAGTGAATGAAGTATTTATTTAGTGCTGACTATGGGGCAGGCTCTGGGCTGGGTGCTGGGCTACAGAAAGAAGCTAGTCCCTGCCCTCAACGTGTTTCCATTCTAATGGGGGAATATAACAAAGGTGATCAGTAGAGTCATAGGGGAGCAGACAGACACGTTCCAGGGACAGGACTAGTTGGCTTGTTGGTCCAAAACTTAAATTGGGGAACGAAGGAGGAAGGGCCCAGGGCAGGAATTCCAGAGCTGAGAGGGAGCTCTCCAGGGATCAACAGTGGCACAGTGCCAGGAACATAAATGTGTTTAATAGGCACTTTATCTATCTACCCATTTATCTTTCTAGCCATACATCCATCTATAGATCTAACTATCCATCACTCATCTAGCCATCTGTCCCTATCTATCCATTTCTCTAAGATCATCCACCTATCTATTACCTGTCTATCCACCTGTCTCTGTCCATTTATCTCTCTATCCCTCTATATAAGATCATCTATTTGTCACCTGTCTATCCATCTGTCTGTCTCTGTCCATCTATCTATCCATCTAGCTAACAATCTTATGTAAGGGAGAAGTCTCCTCTCCCCTAGTTTATTCTCTAGCCTTCCTTGAAGGAAATAGCACATGTTCTAGCACATGTTCTCTCTCTCTCTCTCTCTCTCTCTCTCTCTCTCTCACACACACACACACACACACCACACAACTCATACACACACATACACATACACATAACACTTAAGCACACACATACATGCCAGTATTTTGGAATTACAGCATGCACCTCTGTAGAAACCAAGAGGAATACTGGATTTGCAGTTGAGGACAGCTGGGTCCTGGGCCTTGAGTTCCTCATCTTGAGGATGAAGGGGTGGGACCATCTCTCTAAGGTGACCCCATCATCTCAGCACTGCACTTACTTTAGGACTCCAAACCCCAACAAACTCTGACTGGGGAGGCTCAGAGGCTGTTGAGTGTGACCCGCACTCCAACAAGCATCTCCTCTACAATGAATCCAGCCTCTTCCTGAAGACCTCCAGGAAGGGGAGGTCCACTCTGCACAGGGGTCTGCTCCCATCTCCACCCTTATCACCACTCCCAAAATCTCCTGCCCATCAAGGCAACATGGGCTCCAAGATGAGTGGATGAGCAGACCTGAATTTTACAAGTTTCATCTCTTATGATTTGTGTGATGGGGACTCAGGGAAGATGGTAGGTCAGCTTCATAACCCAGATACCTCTGGTACCATCTCACAAACTCTAACCAACAAACAGATCACCTCCAGGAATGCATACAGTCCTATGTGGCGAACCTAAGTTGCTCCCCTCTCCTCACATTTCCAAACTTGTCACATCTTTCTCTCCTCTCCCCCCACATACTCAGGTGTGATATCTCCTCTGTCTCTCAACTGGAAGACTTCTTCCCTAGGCCCCAGCAGCCCATTCAGACTTTACCACTTTAATACGAATACAGGAATAGAAGCCTGCCCCCATACATAGTTTAGCCTCTTTTAAAAGGAAGCTTTTATGAGCTCAGAACCTTGGGGAAAAGAAAAGTTAGCAACACCATACATGCAAAACCTAATATGTAAAGGGTCAGAATCACAGTCAATAACCTCTTATGAAGTACGCGGTGCAGCATGGGGAAGGAAATCTATGTTTCACCCACCAAGATCCCGGGAGAGCAGCAGAGACTCCCACGTGTCTCAGATACATCAATAACTGCCCTCCTCCCCTGCAGTTCTCTGCAAGGCGTCTCTGCCAGCTGACCGTGGGCTCTGAGAGGAAAAGCCTTGTTGTTGTCTTTTGTTGTACCCCTAGCATTTAGCACAGGGCCTGCACACAGTAGGTGCTTACTCTGTGCTTGATGACTGACTGAATCTTTCAGACATATGATCTATTGCTTCCTAACAGGTTATACATTCCAAATCCTGGAGCTGACAGGAGACGGCATCCTGGGCTCTGAAGAGTCAGAAGATTTGGGTCTAAGTCCCAAGAGTTCTAGCACTAATCAGTGAGGCCTTTTTTTTCTTGCAGAAGATCCATGAGAAAACTGGAAAACAGTGTGGCAGAAACTGGGCTTAGAGAGACATCTGACACCATAATACCAAAATAAAGCCCAAATGGGCACACGATCTAGGTATAAAGGCTGATTATTATGAACAAATTAGGGGAGTAAGGGACAGTGTATTTGTCAGATCTATGGAGAATGGAGAAATTTATGACCAAACAAGAGACAGAGAACATTATGAAATACAAAATGGATCATTTTGATGACTTTTAAATTGAAGCTTTTACACAAACAAAGCCAATGCAACCAAGATTAGGAGGGAAGCAGAAAACTGGGAAAGAATTTTTTCAACTAGTGTCTCTGATAAAGGTCTCATTTCTAAAATATATAGATAACTGAGTTAAACTTATAAGAACACAAGTCATTCCCCAATTGATAAGTGGTCAAAGGATATGAACAGGCAGTTTTCAGAGGAAGAAATAAAAGCTATCCACAGTCAAATGAAAAAATGCTCTAAATCACTACTGATTAGAGAGATGCAAATCAAAACAACACATCACACCTATCAGATTGGCAAACATGACAAAACAGAAAAATGATAAGTGTTGGAGAAGATGTGGGACAGTTTGAACACTAATTCATTGTTGGTGGAGTTGTGAATTGATCCAACCATTCTGGAGAGCAGTTTGGAACTATAAAAAGGTATAAAAATGTGCATACCCTTTGACCCAGTGATATTACTTCTAGGGTTATATCTCAAAGAGATCATAAAAATGGGGAAAGGACACACATGCACAAAAATATTTATAGAAGCTCTTTTTGTGGTGGCCAAAAACTGGAAATTGAGGGGATGCCCATCAATTGGGGAATGGCTGAACAAGCTGTGGTGTATGAATGCAATGGAATACTGTTGTGCTATAAGAAATAACAAGAAGACAATCTTCATAAAAACCTGGAAAGACTTATACGAACTGATGCTGAGTGAAACGAGAAGGACCAGGAGACTACTGTTCACTGTTAACAGTCACAGTGTATGAGGACTGATATGATAGACTTAGCCCTTCACAGCAATGCAAGGACCTGAAACAATTCCAAAAGACTCATGATGAAAAATGCCATCCATATCTAGAGAAAGAACCATGCAGTCAGAATGCAGAGTGAAACAGTCTATTTCCTTCTTTTTTTTCTTTCTCATGGTTTCTTCCATTCAGTATAATTCTTCTAGTACAACGTGACTAATGTGAAAATGTGTTTAATAGGAATGTATGTGTAGAGCCTATATCAGATGGCATGCTGTCTTGGGGAGGGGGAGACACTTTAAAATTTCTGGAAGTGAATGTTGAAAACTAAAAATAAATAAATCTAAACTAACAGCAAATAAATTAACTAACAAAAACAATAAAAAAGAAAATCCCGACTAGGTTCTGCTACTTCCACTGATTTCTCCTTGTCCTCTCCTTGGGATCACAGCAAAATCAATAGGGTGCCTCCCCAAAAGTCTTCTCCTTTCAGGGCTATACAACCCTGACTTAATCTCATGTGATGAATTTGCTGGCTGTGTCTCATCTAAAGGCTCTCTTAGGAATGGGTCCCAGCTCATTTATGTCTGTTGTCAATCACATCTATGGGACACAATGTCAGGCACCCCCTTTGGTTAAAGTTTAAACTAATTTTTCCAATGAGGAAATCTGTTTTTTTTCCCCCAACTTCTCCCACTGGAAAAAAAATCCTTGTAACAGATAGGTACAGTCAAGCAAAAGGGATTCTTACAAAGGCCATGTCCAAAAACTATATGGCTCATTCTGCATCCTTGGTCTATGATATCTCTACCAAGAAAGAAGTCTCAAGTATCCTGTGGAATCATGGTTGGTCACTGCATTGATAAGATTTCTTAAGTCACCTTTGTATAAACTGTTCTTCTGCTTGAATTCATACAAGCCTTCTCAGTTTTCTCTGAAATCATCATTTCTCACAGGACAATAGTATTCTCTTCTATGCCATTTATATACCATGATGTTTCCCAAACGATGGGCAGTCATCCCTTTAGTTTCCAGTATGTTGATACCACAAAAAGGTTTGACTCTTAAGAATCACCAAGCCAGTTGCCCCCTCAGAACGGGTCCTTCACCCTCTTCAGTCCCTTTTCCCAGCTGGCCTATTCTCCTCCCCACTTTTCGTGATGGCACACGTACAAGAGGGATGCCGTATTCAATGAACTGGACTCCCAAGAAGACTCAAGAAGGGTCTCTGCTTTCTGACTGACTGGGAGAGCTAAGCACCCAGAGTTTTCCACAGTGTAAGAGTAGAAATGGGAGGACAGGAAAATCTGATTATCCATTTCTGCTACACTTTAGAACGACCAGCAGGTGCAGGGCTCTACCTCCTGGTGGCCATTAGTGCAGATCCTCTGGTCCTCATCCACCCACACTAAAGGGAATGGGGTAAAAGCCAGGCAGTAATCAACCAAACCTTTGTACTGTCATCACCTATGTTAACCCAGGTTGGCCCCTTCTATCCATGTTTAACTCCTATGACTTCCCAGCTTGAGTTCATAGGTCCAGAGATGATTAAAGCTCACAGAAGGGATTCTCAGTCTTGTTTGTGTCATGGAGGATCCCTTTGGCAGTCTGGTGAAGCCCATAGATTCTTTCTCAGAGTAGTTTTTAAGTATACGATTACCAAGGAAACCAATTATATTGAAATACAGTTATCAAAATACTAGTGGAACAACTTGTGACAGGGTAATATATCTGATCACAGATATAATCATTTTAAAGTAATTTTAAAGGTGTGATGAAAGCGACAAAAGCATGAAACATGCAAAGATCTGTGATTTCTCTTGGTCACAGAGGCACAGGTTATCACTAACCCTTGTCTGGTCTGTTGTCTAGATTTATAATAGAAGGAGGCACTAAATTACAATTAGAGGCTATGGAAAATAAAGATGCAATTATTTCTCCATCCAAGGGCACTGGATCCCCTGAAATCTCTCCATGGGCCCCTTTAAGCACCTTGGGCTTAGAGGGGCCATTAGAGATTGTCTAGACCAACTCATTCATTGATCAATGAAGGAGCTGAGACCTCAGAGGAGACTTGAACCCTATTTCCCTCTCTGACTCATGTTAACTGGTTTACTCATGTCTGTCTATGTTCTTATTGCTGCTGGCTGGCATTTTGTGCCCAGGCTTTGTGCTTCTTAGGTTTCTGGTCTGGTCATGCTTGGACACTGACCTGAAATACCTTCTTGGAAACCTTGGCTGATTGCCTGTGCCAATATCCCAGACTGTTACAGACTTACTTAAAACCACACTGGGTCACTTGTGGTTGCTTACTTGTATTGACTGAAGCCCACTCATGGGCACCACATGGCTTTAAAGTTACCTAAGCACTGATCCATGACACTAACCCCTTCTGGCCATTACCACAACCCATGGTACTTGTAAAATCTCTCTAGAGCAATATGCCCCAACAAGTTCCAATGGACACATGACCTAAATATGAAAGATCCAATCATTAAAAATTAGAGGAGAATGAAAGAAGGCACAACTCTGGCTGGGATGAAACGTCTTAATTAAATAAGGGACAAAGGGGATCATAAAAGAGGAAATAGACAATTCCAGTGATATAAAACCGTAAAATCCTTCATGCAAACAAAATCAGTGCAGCCATAGTAAGAAGAAAATTGTGGGAAAAATTATCATAGGAAATACCTCCAATATGCAAAGGGAATATAAGTGGCCTATATCCCCGTTCCTATCTTTCTGGTCTTCTGATACTTTCCTCCTTTCTGGAATACAAGACTACCTGCTGTTCCTCAGATTCAACATGTCATCTCCCCCAGTTCTATAGCTTCTCACTGGCATCTGTCTCCCATGCACAGAACATGCTCCCTTTCCACCTTTACCTCTAGGCTTCCTTGACCTCTTTCCAGATTCATCTCAAATCCCACCTTCTGTAAGAGGCCTTTTTTGCCCCCTCCATCCCATCATCCCCGCTAGTGACTTTCCAGCTACATGGTACCTATGTTGCCTCAAAATGAAGGATTCAGAGAAACTTGAGAAGTTCCATATGAACTGATTCAGAGAGAAGTGGACAGCACTAGGATAATAACTTACAAGATGACCACAATAATTTCAAGGTAAACAACAGACAAGAGACTTCAGAATTCCCATCAGTGAAGTGACCTGTCCTGACTTCTAAAGACTGAGCAGGAAAGCACGCCTCCTGATTCTCAGCAGACAGATGATGAACCACAGATATGAAATGAGGCATGTTTTCAGACATATCCAATATGTTGATTTGCTGTATCTTTCTTTGTTACAAGGGAAGGTCCTATGGGTGGTAGGAGGAGTTATTAAGAAGTCATAAAAAAAATCAATAAATGATTCAAAGCAAAAGAACACAGTCTATCCTGGCCTATTTTCACCTGGTATCACCCAAGACCTAGTATCCCAGAGAGGGATGTTGCTCTAAGAGAGAAGAAATCCCTTCTCACCACAATCACAGTACAAAAGGAAAGCGCCTGTAACTTTCTATAAAAGTCCCCACTGAAACACATCCTTTTCCTACCCAAAAAACAGGATCATGCCTAAAGAATTCAGTTAGTGCCTTGCTCATCATGCCACAAGCAAATAGATCATGAGAAGAAGAAACTTCAGGAAGATAGGGGCCTGAGTAAGAAGTGGGCTGATCACTCTTCAGCTACAGGCCAGATCCCTGGAGAGCCAACTCCAGGGAGTTGTTCAAATTCCTTTGCTATCTTAAAATGTTGATGTATTAAGGAGGGCTTGAAGTAAGAAGCCACAAGCTGGAACTTGGGGATGTCTGGGTTCCAGGAGAGTTTTTCAGGTAATAGAATCATAGAGTCTGAGAATTCAAAGGAACTTATGGGGTCACTGAGCCCAAGGCTGGGCAGAAGCAACACCTCCCTCTATGAGTGGTTATCCATTTTTGACTTGGGGATGGGTAAGCTCCCAAGGAATTTCACCAGACCTCTGAATACTCTCATTGTTAGCAAGGTTTTTTTTATCTCTTTACATTCAACAGATAATCTATAGTTCTCTAGTTTCCACCACATGGCTCCTACCTCTGTCCACTGGGGAGAAACGGAAACAGCCTTCTGCCTTTTACGTAGTATAGCCCTTAAGATATATGAAAACAGTGACTCATCCCTTCTCCACTGCCCCCAATCATCTCTTCTCCAGGCTAAAAAGTCCTAGCTCTTTCTACGTAAGGCATGATTTTCAGCCTTTTTATTGTTCTGGCCCATCATTTTATCGATAATCCATCCAAATTTCAATCTTTCCCCTAAAATGACTTAACCCTGAACACAAATCTCCAGATGGAGTCTAACCAAGGCAACATATACCTGCTTCCTTGACACTACCTATGCCTCTCAATTCAGTTTAAAGTCTTGGAAGTTTAATCTGGTTTTTATTTTACAACAGGGGGCTCATAATGACCTTGCAGTCACCCAGACCCTCAAATCCTTTTCCAATGACAATAACTATTTTACAGCTGCTCTTTCCCCAGTGGCTTCTGACCTGTATTCCAAGGCCTTTTGGCCACCAAGAAGAATTTACATCTTTTTTTTTGCAAGCCTGGAAAACATCACAAATTATTTTAGGAAAAAACCCAAAGGTGGGTGAATAGCCATTTAATTACAGTACAAGTCAAGCAACATTCCACTTGAATTCCTGAGTCAGAGGCAATTGTAGTTATTTTCTTTTAAAAATTAAACACAAAGGACTTACCGATAAGAGGCTGTCTGACACCGTGTTTTCAGGTTCAAATGGTCAAGGAAATCTACAAGAACATTAAAACAAACATTCCATCGTAAGCAAGCCAACTTCTCAAAAGTTGTACTTACAATCGTTTCTTGAAACAGTGTTAAGTGTTTCTACTTCTGGTTAAAGATTAGCAGCAATTGCATAGCCTGTTTGAGCAAAAGGATATTTTTCCCTGGATACTTCAATTTCCTGATGCTTGTTGGTTTCTAGGTCACCTCTATAAGTCGGCCTTTCAGGCAGTCAATCAATAACCATTTTTGAAAGAGCTTGCTATGTGGCAGCCACTGTGTCAGATGCTGGAGAAACAAAGGGAAAAGTGAGGCTGAACCTGCCCTCAGGAAACTTACTAGATTGGCAACCAATACATTTACAGATAAGTCAACACCAGTCATTAGAGAAGCATTATTGGGGGCTGATGGTGGGAGACTGTTCTCAATTTCTCTGAAATGCATTAGTCAGTCAAAAAGCATTTATTAAGTGCTTAGTGTATGGCAGATATTGCTAAGATTTAGGTGGAGAAAGACCCTCAAAAAGTTGACATTCTACTGGCGAAGACAATACGTAAATAACTATGAACACACAGGTTACATGCAGAATAGAAAGAAGGTGGTCTAAGAGAGGAGGGAAAGGATGGGGAAGGGCTTCCAGCAGAATGTGGGCTTTAAAGTGAGTCACGAAGGAAGGTAAAAATTAAGAAGCAGCAGAAAGAAGGCACAGAAATGGAAAATAGAGGGTTGTGTTCAAGGAACATAATGAGTATGTGGAGGGGAAGAAAAAGGGGGATGACTAGAAAGGTAGGAAGGGGCCAAGTTGTGAATATCTTTAGCTGAAAAATAGATGACTTTATGGTTGATCCTGGAGGAAACTGGGAGCCTCTAGAGTTCCCTGAGTGGGGAGGTGGTGATACGGTCAGAATGACCCTTTAAAAGTCATCTTGGCAGAGGACAGGAGTGGGCAGACTTCAGGCAGGGAGGGCAATGAGAATATTACCACAATAATACAAGTGAGAGATGATGAAATGCCTAAACCAAGGTGGGGTAGCAGCATGAAACTAGAAAGAGCCCTGTTGTAGCCATGCCGGGAAGATAGGAGCAAGTGAGAGGGAGGAGTACAAGGATGATGCTGAGGCTGGCATCATTAAGGTACCCAGGAAGGAAATAGGAAGTCTACAGGCAATGATGACAGGCGCTGTTTTGGATATATTGAGACAGAGATGCCTTCGGAGAGTGGTTGGTGATGGGAGAAGGTCTGAGAGGGGTTAGTATTAGATAAGGAGATGTGGGAATCATCTGCACTGAGGTGATGACTGAGCCTGTGGGAATTGATGAGATCGACGGGTGAGAAATTAATTCAGTAAGACAATGGTCCTAGGGATGTGGGAATGGGGTACAGGCACCTGGGAGGGTAGTGGAGAGATAGTAGGTTGGATTAGGACCAGGCAGAGCTGAGTTTGAATTCTGCCTCTGATGTTCATTAGCTGTAGGACCCTGGGCAAATCCCTTTAGATCCCTCAGTCTTAACTTCACCATCTCTAAAATGGAAATCACAATAATACCTACCTCACAGGGTTGTGAATATCAAGTGAAATACATTTCAAATTCCTACACAAGCGATAGCTATTATCATTATTTTCATAATATAATTATTGCAGCAAAAACAGCATTGGTTTTTAAGTTAGGAGGCCTGAGTTTGAAGTCCACCTCTGATGTTCATCAGAGCATCAGCTCTGACCTGAAGCTGGGTGACCTGAAGCTGGCCAATTTCTCTGGAACTCAGTTTCCCCACCTGTAAAAATGGGGGTGATCGTTCACTTCTACTACCTTCTACTTTGGCTGCTGTGAGGATTCAGCAAGCATTTATTAAGCATCTACTACGTGCCAGGTCCACTGTGCTAAGTACAGAGAAGGCCAAGTTCTTTTCGTCAAAAAGTATCTTGTATATTGAAAAGTGAGATAGGAAGGTAAGTAAAAAATAATGTTCTCAAAATCTAGCAATTGTTAGGAGGGATCCCCCATCTGTGCTGCCTTTTCTGTGACAGGACATCAGTAACAGTATCGATTAGAAAGGCCTGACTTGAATTCAACAATTTACTCAGCGTTAATCCAATTTGCACATGGGACTAAAGCAATCATATATTAAGGACATTTTCCGAAAGGTCTGACCACTTCCAGGCAAGTAGGCCTCTTGCTGCTGGGGTTTTTTTTCTTTCCTGGAAACTGTAATCAATCTGCAGAAGGCAAAGGAAAGAAAACAGCCCAAATCCAAGCTCCCAGGGTTTTGAATGACTTTCAAGATGAGCATGTTTGAAAGCCTCATCTACTTCTGATGTCTTGGGACATTGGCCACACATGGTTAGTCTCCGCTTGAAGCGATCTCTTCCCCCAGAACCCCCTCCTCACTCCCTGCCCCTAAAAGACACATGACATCTCTCTATTTTCATATTCCCATCCAGGACTACATAGAATCCCTTAAGGCAGCAGCTGGTGGCATTAACCTTGAAAGACGTCACTTTTTTTCCCTGCAACAGGGGAAAAGACAAAAACTCCCAGATCTGGGGCAGATGCTGACCTCTGGAGAGAGGCAAGGAACTCTTCTCGGCTCACGTCACAGGCTGGACCATGTCCCAGGCCAGGCCTAATCACTAACAGATTAATGTAATTTGCTCTAACATCTACCCTCACTATTACAGACAGAATATAAAACACATCCCAAACCTCCCATGGAAAAGGCTGGCTGCCTAAACCCCCCAATTCTCTACTAGATTCCACTGGCATCTTTTTGAGGTCCTCCCATCCCTAAGCTGTTCAAAAGGGATGATTTTTTCTATTATTAATTCATTTTCAAATATTTTATTTATTTTTCAAGCAATAAAAATCTGCCTTCTTTCCCGCCCAGCCTCACCCACTCTGAAAAAGAAAAACAAACCCCTTGTAACAAATATGCAAAGTTGAACAAACAAAATTCCAAACTGGCCACGTCCAAAAAATGTAAGTCTCATTCTGTGCCCTGAGTCCATCACCTCTGTCAAGGCATGGGTAGTACTTTTCATCATGAGTCACAGGGAGTTGTGGTTGGTCACTGAGCTGATCACAGGCCTTAAGCCTCTCTAACTCCACATTAGTTTATGAGATGTGGAATTAAGGGGGTGAGGAGAGGGACAAGAGGAGGCCTTGAATGTAGAAGACAAACCAGGTTGTGACTCTATTATCCACAATGTGTACTATGATTTTTAATTTTTAAAAAAATGTTTTTTTCTGAGGCAGGGTCAAGAGGTCTTTGCTTCACTCTGTTTACCATCTCTCAGTCATTCTTTTATGCTGGCATATCTAGCCTCACTCTCCTCTCTCATAAAAACAAATGATAAGGGAGGATAAGATAATAATAAGAAATAAGAGAGGAGAGACCAGGGAATGGTCTTTATACCCTCAGCCAGTCATAGAATCCAATATTCCCACTGGTCCTCTGGGAACCACTGTGTCTTCAGCAGTCAAATGGGGACCCCCCTCCCTACCTTGTATACTCTCCCAGGCTGCAGAGGGATTCCCAGGGGCATTCTTGGAGGGCAGACACTTAAGAAGAAGACAGCCCACCTGCAGAAGGTGGGACTTGAAGCTGGGGAGCTGGAAGGAGAGGAGGAGGGAACTGGGGATTGTGAAAACGCTTGCATTTGGGAGAGGAAGGGTCAAGTTTGAGGACTGCTGCCTAAAATACCGAGCCATACAATTTCCATAGATGCAGCCATACTGAATACTCTCAAGCTCCAAGCTTCATGGAATGAAAAGCTTTCAAACCATAGAGAAATAATAAAAGAACTAAAAGTCATGTGGGAACAAGCCCAGTGCCTATGACTTAGCCCATCCTCCTGTCTGCTTCTTGAGTCATCTTGGGTGGATTTTCTGTAAGCCCACAGAAGACGAGCCTAGATCCCAGTATTTTTATCCAACTTCCCAAAAATGGCCGTTTTATCAGCCAGAACAATAATCTGTAAAAGATTAAACATAAAAGAATAATGTCAGGCTAGCAGCTTGTTCCCAGAGTTTGTATCTGAACGCCATCAGAAAAGAGGGGGAGAGGAGGCTGCTGGACAATAATAACTGCTAAAGAACGCACAAACAGCCATCAGTCGGAGCCTGCGGTCCACAGGGCAGGGCTCCGGAGCATCGCCCTGGGTGACTTTCACCAGCCAGTGCAGCACAATCATCTCGCCCCCTCAGCCCCCAAAGTGGAAAAGTAGCTCTGTCTGGTGCAGCTGAAGAGGCTTCTCTCCTGGTTGTTTTATTGCCAGCCTTTAGCATAGTGCTTGGTAAAACACTTCAGAGATGCCCGGCTATCCTTCCTTCCCTTCCCTTCTCCTTCTTTTCCCCCTTCACTTTTTCCTTTTTTCTTCCTCCTACCTTCATTCCCTTCCTCCTCCCTCCTTTCCTTTCTCCTCTCCCTCCTTCACTCTTTCCTTTTTCTTTCTCATTCCTTCATTCCCTTCTCCCTCCCTTCCCTTCTCCCTCTTTTTTTCCTTTCCCTCCTTCCTTCTTACCTTCTTTCCTCCCTGTCTGCGTCTGTCTGTCTCTCTCTGTGTTTTTCTCTTTTACAGATACAATGTCCAAGAAAGGAATCCACCATGTGGACACTACAATGGAGGTCTCAGTAAATGAGTGTATCTATTTAGGGAAACTTAGAGAGCCAACCCACTAGGATGGGCCCAGGGGAAAATCAAATTCTTTCTTGAATGTTGGAATTTCACTGAGAACTTAAAGAAAATGAAAATGACTATGTGAATACACAAATACATGAATGATTTCTGTGATTTCTTCCAAATGGAGAACCCTGCCACCCACCCCTAAGCCTAGGTAGGGCTGAGCTCAACTCAGGCGCTGCCTTCTACAGGAACCTATCCTGAGCATCCCACTAGGATACCTCTGACCTAGAAGTCACTTTGTATCTACACTTTATATATATATGTATGTATATATTTTAATCTAATATTCTTTGCAATATTGTCATTTTGTAATTGTAATATTATAATATTATTTCTTTCCCCACCCCATGCCCTCAAAGTAGACTATAACATCCAGAAGAACAGAGACTGTATTTCTCTCTTTGAATCCTCAGAGTTTTATATAGTGCCTAGTACATGCTAGGCATTTAATAAATACTGGAAATTTCTTGATAGGTATAGTGGACAACGAAGTGCCCAAGGTCACACAGCTAGGAAGTGCAAGAGGTGGGCTGGAAATCAAGTCTCCCTTGAATCTAAGGTCACCAAACATTAACCTCGTCCTTATTTCTTGCTTCTGTTACGTATTTGTAAAAGAAGGCTTGGCCAATGAGGGCTCAGTCCTTAGAGTAAGAGTCAAAAACACAGCGCCTGCTGAACCAGATTAAAATGTCACTGGGAAATATTTAACAAAATAAAAACACAACAAAACATGGAAAACATGACATTTAAAACCAAATAAATATGCCCCTGCAGGGATCCTTCTGTATGGATTGGTGGCTGCTGTTTCTGTCTGAATTCGGCAACACTGCCTCAGAGCATGCTGGGATTAGCCCTTCCTGGTGGGTACCAGGGAGGGGTATAAGCTTTGCTTCTCTCCCAGCTTCTGTCTAACAGGGGAAGGCTTGGGGAGCCCTATACTGGCCACGAGTGACTGGACTGGGGTAGAGAGGGCACTACTCTGAAGGAATGAAGAGCTTTCTGGTTGGCTAAAGAATGGGAAGGCAAGTAAGGTACCCCACGTAAGTCTGAATACAAAGGATCAACACTGTCTTCCATCGTCTCTTGGGTTGTCTTCCTTCCTCAAGACAGCGAAGACCTGAACTGTTACGAGCTGCCAGGTGAAGGGGAGAGGCAGTGGCTGCTCCTGCCCAGCCACCAGATGGTCATGAATGCGTGGCACTTGTTTCTTTCATCTCTTTTGCATGCATTCTTTTTTAATCACAGGGGAACGAATACCTGAAGGCAGAATTAACCAGGTTACGACCTCGTGGGCTTATAAAGGCTGAAAACACCGTCAGAAGTCCCTCAGCAAGTTCAGTGAAGAGTTCCTTCAGAGCCAAGGGAACAGGTGGGAGCAGCCCAGCAGGGGATTGTCCTATCCACCAGGACCCTCACCCAGCAAGGAGTTCACAATCAGATGTGATCTGGGGAGAAAATAACTTCTGGGGCCAGGAGAAACAAAGCACCCCTCTACTTCTAAAGTCTCATGACTTTACATCTGAGCTCCTTCACCCCAAGTTCCTTGTATGGAATGGGCCTTCTGCTTTCTAAGCTGCTGTTCTCAGTAAATACCCTTTTATAAAAGCTAATTTATGTCACTTAAGTTGACTGATATTGGCAAACACACTGTATAGGGACTCCTGAATCACAATATTAGAAGCTGTGATCCCAAAGAGTTACCCCAGAATCCTAAAGGAGGAATACAGTCAGCCAGGCTCTGGTGGTGGAAGGGGACACTGGGAAAGTGAGTCCAGGGTGGGGGCTGGTGTTACACATGTATTGTGTATATATTTATATGTGTGTGCATGCTAATTCCTCCCAACATAAGCTCTTTGAAGACAGGGACAGTATTTTCCCCCTTTGCATTTTCAGCACCTGGCATATGTCCAACATATTATAGATGGATTAACTGAATGACTGACCCTGTGTTTTCATTGTTACAGGATGCCCCTAGTGCATAATACCGTTCACTAATTCAGATTAACGGCTACTCTCGTCTTAGAGAGTTTGATTGGTGCTCTGAGAGGCTCAGTGACCTCCCATTGCAATCGCTATGTGCCAACGGTGAGGCTCAACCAAGATCTTCCCAACTTGAAGGCCAGGGAGCTGCCCAGCCAGCCATTCCAAAAATTATGATCATCACATAAAGTTATAACTATTAAACATCACTGTAAGTTTACTTCAACAACTCTCAGAATTGTCAAACCTTTAAAAAACAAACCTCAAAATATCAGGATGCAAATCCCAGATTTAATCAAAGAATTAATTTCTGAATGGATTAGGCAGATAACAAGGTTAGCATTTAAAAAAAAAAAAGGACGATGGATGAATGAACATAAAAGGATCTGCTTGGGGCTTTTGGCTTTTTTTCAGTTGTACCCTACTGTCCATGGGGCTTTCTTGGCAAGGCTACTGGAGTGGACTGCCATTTCCTTCTCTGATGGATTAAGGATTAGTCTGGGCTTCTGCTCACCACCTTGGTGACCACATGCCATGGTGGCCAGTGGGCCTAGAGTCAGGAGGCATGACATTTGAATCCTACATGCTGGGTAACTAGACAAGTCAAATTCTGCCAAGCTTCTGTCTTGTTATCTGTGAAATGGAGAGAGCAAGAACAACCATGGCACCTCTCTCAAAGGGCTCAAAGAAGGCAGTGCAAGCTAAGAGCTGGTCACGGAAATGTCAGCTTTTAGCATCTGGGATTGGGGGTTATTTCCTCCCTAAGAAGGACAACTTGCTAAGAAAAAGCACTGGAACAGTTTTACATGTGTCTGATTCTAAAGCACCTTATGTTTCTACTGTCCTCAGGGGCTTGCAAAGACAGCCCTTTCCTCAACAATCCAGAAGGGGTGGTCACTTGCTCTCATTTTACATACCAAGGCCTTGAGGTTAATGCTTCTTGACTACAGTCACTTAACAAATGCAGCTCTTGAATTCAAACCTAGATCTCCTGACTTCCAGTACAGAACTCTCTACCATTTCTTCAAGAAGGCTTTGCCAGGCCTCCATAATCTCCTCCTCCACCGTGTCTATACTTTCTTTGTACAAAGGGCAAGATCAGAATTTGTATTCCAATCCCATGCTCACATCCTATATGACCTTGGGTAGATCATGCTGGGTCCCAGGGCCTCAGTTTCCTCATCTGTAAAATGAGGAGATTGGACTAGATGACCTTTAAGGTCCTTTCCAGGTTTGTTTGCTTGTGCTGCTTTTGTGATCCTATGTTTTCTTTTAAATCCATTATTAGTTTCAAAAATGTGGTTTTACTTTATTTTTGCCATTGAAGTAAAGTTAAGAAACACCATAAAGGTAAATCAGGAGTTCAGTTAAGACCAGAACATTCTATTATAAAGCCCTATGTACACCCCTGACTTAGCGCTTTTAACTCCAGCAAATGTCAGCCATGAGAGAACTCCTGCATGCTTAGTCCTGAAGCTTACTTTGGGTTAAGCACCTCTGGATTCCACTGAACAGTGTGTGAAAACTCCAGGACACAGCAGTAAAATCCTTTAGTCATGTCTGCAAGGTTCCTGCCGCCCACTCCCTCCTCCTTTGGAAAGTGCAGTATAAATGAACTCTCCCCTTCCTCCATGAATGTTATGTCTATCCATGCATGTGCACCTACCCCATGAACCTGCCTACAAGAGCAATGGGGGCACAGATACAGCCTAGGGAACATCTGTTTCCTACTATCACAAAGGCCCACAGGAAACCGCTCAGGTAACTACAAAGCAAAGATCTGCACAGAATTATTGTGCCAAAATATCCTTGTCATACAACCTACAAGGGCATGTTCTGGAAAAATATAGCAGCCCACAAGGGAAAATTTCCAACTCTTCCTGAAATATGCCACATTCCAGATGATTTTCACTAAGCTGGGCTTCAAATAAACAAAGCTATTAAGTCCCCTGATTCTAATTTCTCACCCTATTTTGACAGACATTGGAAACATCCCTGGATTCAGAGTCAGAGAAACTGATCTGAAGCCATGCTTTGCCACTTATTACCTGAATCACCTTGGGCTAAATGCTTAACTTTGTTGGATATCAGTTTACTCATCTATCAAATGAAGGAGGAGATTAGATGCCCTCTTACATGTCTAAATCAAGGGTATCTACTGGAGTCAACCTTGCTTAAAGAAAACGTTTCTGCCATGGATGAGTCTGCTTTCCTACCTTAGGAAGGTACAATGTGAATAAACATCACCTGCTGTTTCTCCAAGGACAGGAGGTCCTGTGGGGCCTTTAGCTCACTAGAGGGGCCCACGTTTTATGGTACAGCACCCATTGATCAGTCATTCAGCCAGCCTTTAAGTGCCTATATGGGTTGGGCACTGGAAAAGCTTCTATGAACACAAAGCAAATTGAAACTATCCCTGACCTCAGGGCACTTACATTCTATGAGGGAAAGGAGCATGTACATTCCCACAATTAAATACAGACATAAACAACATATAGCAAGGTTGGACTAGCTCCTGGGGCCATCTCTTGGAGCAAGCTCAGAGCTGCCACCCTGGGTTGCAGCTGACCATGTAGGAGTTTGGAGCCTACCTTCTACCATGTATGACTCAGGACTCAAAGGTTTGTACTTGTTGAAGACTCCCATTATTTTTCTTTCTGGCTCCAATTAGTATCAGGGCTGTTTGAAGCTGCTTCCTGATAGGAGACTGGGGGAGGGGGAAGGGTGCAGCTGGCACTATTCCATATATCACCTCCAACCCCTAGCCTCCAGGAAGGCCTGAGCACAAGTTTTGTGTAAGCAGGGTTGAGCCTGGGGTCTTGGCTGCTACTTTTGATCGTGAAAGTGTCAGTACCTCTACCAAGTTGGACAGCTACAGGTACCAAAGCAAACTTGTGGGTTTGAGATGTCCCATTCAATTAGACTTGAATGGTGGCAGAGAAGGAATCCATGGCCGCTAGTGCGGTGTTCTTGGAGAGGAAGGTACTGACAAAAGGATTAGCCCAAGCAAACTGTTTATCAGCAGATTTGTCCTGGATGCTGTTTAGACAGTGCAGAGTGGAGGTGAAATGTACAGGGCTTTAGTGATCCGGCAACTACTTTAGGTTCTGATGAAGCTTACATATCAGCCTCCCACCAGATTGTAACAGTAGTTATAAGTTGTTACTAAATCCTGTTTTAAAATCATTCTGTTTATGCAAGCTATGTGTCTTTTATGTTTAGCATTTCTTTTCTGTGTAGGAATAAATTATCTGCCCCATATCTGATTTGCATTAAGTATTTTTAACTCTTCTTTTTGGTGAAACACCAGATGTGAGCCACAACCTAAATTATAAGTAGAGCTGTTTCCATATGCTGGGGTTAGGGTTAATGAGCCAGAGAGTCTAATCCTTCTCATTAGAAGACAAGCTCCCCAGGACTGAGCTCAGTCCAAACTGAATGTCACACAGCAGGAGACAGGTATAGTATCCCAGCAATGGTTTCTTAATGTTAGAAAAAATAAAACAAGGAACTTTGTGAGAAAGACTGAATTTGTAATGAGGCAGGGACTATCTTTTTATTAATCATATCCCAGCACTTACACCAGTCCCTAGCACATAGTAGGTGCTTAAAAAAAAGGAGCTGACTTTAAAAAAGGAACAAATGAATCCCTGATATCAACCATTCCCCCCCCTTCCCATTTGCCTTTGGTGCATTAAGTATAATATCCCCTCTGACACTGAAAGGACCTGTGGTTTTAGTGGCATAGATGTTTTCTCCACTCATGCAAATCAAAATCCCTCTAGAGACAAGTCTTCAATGGCTATGCCCACATACTCTCCCCCTTTCAAATGGAAGCCTTTTTGAGGGCAGGGACCCATTTGGCTTTCTCTTTGCACCCCCAGGTTTAGCAGAGTACGAGATGCTACCAAAGACTTAAGAAATGCTTGTTGATTGATTAATTCAAAAACTGCTAAGGCTGAAAAATTCATAACTCCACAGGCAATGGTCCAAATCTGGCCAGGCTGATTTACAGGTGGCAGACACACTGCTCAGATCTGCTGCCCCTCCCAAGTTGTCAGAGCTTTCTCTTGACCTAACATTACCTCTAAGGTAAAGCAAAGCATCATAGGACCATAAATTTAGAAGGGACCTGAGTGACCATTCGGCTGAACAGATGAGGAAACTGAATGCCAAAGAGATGAGGATTTGCCCCGGGGTCACCCAACTAGTAATGGGTCCTCCTGGGCAGATGGTGCAGTGTAGTGGGCAGAAAGCTTGTCCTGGGGTTCAGAACAGTTTTCATTGTCTTTCCAGGAAGATTTTAATTCTCCAAATCCTAGTTAATTGATGGTTCTGAGGGACTGAGGAATTGGATGGTTACAATAATGAATCTGGCTGACATTCGGTTCTCTAAGATGTATCATACATTTTTCCTCTCTTTTTGGGGGGAGGAGTTGTCGGGGGGAAGGGAGGATTTCTCTCACTCCGCCACGAGACTCTAGAGTCATTATACAAATATTTGGGTTATGTCCGCTACAAAAGGGAGCCAGGTTTGACAGTTAGGGGCAGAATACAGGAAGTGCCTTGCTGGGAGCCTGGACCAGGAACAACACTGAAAAGAGTTTTTCAGCTTTGGCTTCTGCTAGACTTCTGGGTACAGGCACGTGGGAGAGACCGCTTCTCCGTGCCTTGGATTCCTGAGGGGAGGAAAAAGAATTAGAACAAATACTCGATGGATGAGAATGAATGCCAGCAGGGAGGATGTTCCTACCAGGTCCCACAAATCTGAAAGCTAAAGAGAATGAAGCGAGGGTGGATACAAACAGACTACAATTCTCAGAGCACCTGGACTTGAGCATGCTCTATCAACATCAACCCTCCTAGGATTCCTTGGGCCCCTGTTCAGGGCCAGGCCTGACTCAGGCCAGTCTGGTGATTTGGAAGTGGAATGAAATGAGACTCTTGTAGACCATCACACGTTTACAGTAGCATGGGAAGGATATTCAGCAAAGACACGGCATAGCTTCAGCCCAGCCTGCCTGCCTCTCCATTTGTCATGGTGGCTCTCTCCCAGCATCATAGCTCAAGACACTGAACTCTTCACATGCTGGGTTTTTGTAAAAAGGTGTCCAGGAAGCTATATAAACAGTGTGAAACTCGGTCCCCTGGATCAGTTGAGTCCTGAGGACAATTTCATTGTCTTTTAGCTGTTTGGCACAGTGCCTGGCACATGGTATAAGTTTAATAAATGGTTGGGGAAACATCAGTATAGAGTCCCTTAAAAAGGGGCTCAGGTCAGCATTCTAAGGCCAAAAATGCAATTTACCAACTTAAACCAGGCAGCTAGTGGGGAAATAGGATTTTTCCAATAATTTTATCCATCTACTTTGTTGCTAGGACACTGTGAAGCTAAGACAAAAAGTAAGCTGGCCCTACCTTCAAGAGGTTGACCTCATATTTACTTTGCATATACTGTGTGTGTGTGTGTGTGTGTGTGTGTGTGTGTGTGTATTCATTGAGGCATGTCCATGCTGTCCCTCCTAGAGAATGTAAATCCCAGCAGACAGGAAGTGTTTCACTGACATCTGTTTCCCCTGCACAGTACCTTGGTGGGGGTTGGGTGGTGGGTGGTTTGCAGGTTTATTGATATGGGAACTTCCAGATGGGGCATCTCCCTCCACCAATGCAGGTAGCACCTTCTCTGCTACTTCATCTTAAGGAAGCTAGTTGCCTGACACAAAGGACTTGTTCAGAGTCACTGGGCCAGACTTCTAAAGGCAGAATTTGAACCCAGGTCTTCTTAACTTGGAGCTAGCCACTACACCAGGGGTTGGCAAACTGCAAGTTAAGAATCGTTTTTAGATTTTAAAATAAAGTCTTATTTTATTTAAAAAATGTAAAAACCTCAACTAAAGACTGCTGTCTAAGTCACAAAACAGGCTGTGGGCTAACTGTGGACCTCTGGCCAGCTTGCCAGTCATACCACACTGCTAGCACATAGTAGGTGGTCATGAAATGCTGGATTGGGAGATTCATTCTCCCAGTGGTAAATAACATGATCAGAAAAGTAAATGCACAGTATCAACAAAAGAATTTGGGGAAGTGCTCAGGAGCCAGGAGCTGGGAAACCACTTTCTGGAACACGAACCAGAGGACTTGGTTGTTACAATGGCTGTTTTTTTGTTATAAGGGAAGGTAAGTGGCAGATACAATGTTTCTCCATATGGAGAGATACCTTGTGTCCTTTGGGTCTGAGCCATGGATTGATCTGGAGAGGGGGGTCTGAATGAGTTCTGATCACCGGGATGCCCGAGAATCTGGGGGCTGGGCTGAAGGGACAAGCACCTCCTCTTTCTGCACCTGCTCCCATCCTCCAGGGGAAACTGCCAGTGGTTTCCTAAGATACTTGTGAATTCTTCTGGATTATGTGGCATCTACCTAGTGCTCTTCCATTTTGCATCAATAGAGGGCTATGGAAAATTTGCCGGTTGCCCTCCTGGGAGAAAGACTGAAATACATGACACGCCATAAAGAAAAATAAAGCCAGACAAAAGAAAATAGCAAGACACCCAAATCTCATTGCCAAAACATCCACAGTGGGCAGGTGGGGTGGGGGGAGAAATGCAAGGAAAGAAACTGTGCTTTAGCTGAGCCTTCTGTGGCCAAGGATAACTGCTCTAAGTGAAGGGTCTCCTGAAAATTCACCTTAGCTTGGGAGACTTTGATGAGGGGAATTAAAAGAGACAATTACAAACCACAGAATCCCAGACGTGGAAGGAATCTACCCATTCAAAGTGAGTGGCTCCTCCGGCTGTTATGTGAGGATGTTACACTTTGGAGCTAGCAATGCCATCCCAAGTGCATCTGAGAAAGCATTCCCATTACAGTCCCTCAACAACCATGGTTGACGTGACACTACTTCCTACCAGAGCATATTTCATACCTGAACAGCTCCAAAGACAAGAAGGTTTCTCCTTTATCCATCCTAAAGTATTTTTTTATGATTTCTACTCATTTGGTCCTGGTTCTGTCTTCTACAGAAAAAGGGAAATGAATTCCTCTTCACAGGATAACTTTCTAAACACTAAGAGACACCTCCTCCAGCCATCCCTACACCCAACAAAAGCCTTCTCTTCTCAAGGCTAAAAAAAAAATCCCCAGTTTCTTCAACGGCCTTTATTCATTTTTTGTTGTTGTTTTAAGCAAAATTAACCAGAAACCCCTATTTATTCCCATTTTCTGTGCTGCAATTTTCCCTATAATTAGTTCATCCACTGTTCTGAATATCATTTTAATCTTTTCTTAAAGATTATTCTGATCCTAATTCTGATCATGAGGGATAATTAAATGGTGCTGTGCACAAGCACTGTAGGGGGCCAGAAGGATGAGGTCATATAGTACAGGAGGAACAACACTGGATTTGCAGGCACTGGTCAATAAACATTTATTAAGTGTCTCCTACGTGTCAGGCACTACAGAAAGGCAAGGAGCTTACGGTCTAACGTGGAGATAGCATGCAAACAACTACTTACAAACAGGACAGATTAGTGTTAGTCAACAGAGGGAGGGCTCTAGCACTAAGTCAGAGGACATGAGTTCAAATCCTCATGATGCACACTATTATTATTTGCATTTTACAGATGAAGAGACTGAAGACTGGAGATGAAACACAGCTCCCTAGGGATCCTCAGGCATCTTCACTCTTCTCAGTCCCCATTTTCTTCTGCTATCAAATGAAGAGGATGGACCAACATCTCAGGCCCCTTCCAACCCTAAATCTTATCATCCTGCATATTAAACTTCACGTCTGAAACTTGTGAAGATCCAATGAGATAATGCATGTAAAGTGCTTTGAAATAATAATTAAGATAGCACACATTTATCTAGGTGTGCAAAAAAAAGTGCTTTACAACTAAAATCTCATTTGATCCTCACAACAACCCCTGGGATTTGGTGCTGTTATTATTCCCATTTTACAGTTGAGGAAACTGAGGCAGTTGAGGGTTAGTATGTATGTATGTGAGTATAGTAAGTATGTGAGGCTGAATTTGAGCTCAGGTCTTCCTGATTGTTCTTCTTCCTTCCTTAGACACCTATTAGTTGTGTGACCCTGGGCAAGTCACTTAACCCTGTTTGCCTCAGTTTCCTCATCTGTAAAATGAGATGGAAAAGAAAATGTCAAACCACTCCTGTATTCCTGCCAAGAAAAAGCCCAAGAGGAGTCACAAAGAGTTGGACATGATCGAAAAAACAACTTCCTGACTCCAGGACCAGGGATTTCTCCACTGGGCCACCCTGAGGCCTCAGATACGTCAGGATGTTCAGTTTCTGCTGTCCAGGGTTTTGCACTGGGGCTTAGCAGCCAGAGAACATGGCAGGGCAGCTTGCCCTCCCAGTTTCCTGGCATCAGGCACACTTCACAAAAAGAGTAGTGTTTGCTGTTGTGAATGGGGCCCCTTTGTCATGTGGCTCTCAATGCCCACTGTTCACAGAGTTCGCCCTTGCTCCCTGCCCCCAGGATTTTCTCTACCCAATAGTGACTCTCAAGCTAATGCCATGGGACTTAGAGTCTCACAGAATTTCCCAAGGGCACTCAAAAAGTTATATGACTTTCCCATGGTCAAAAAGCACACTCCAAGTGTGCTTGGAGATCTTGAATGCAAGACTTACCCTCTATATATTCCTCCACTCTGCACACTTCTGTTACCGGGGAGGTTGAGGATGGTGGACCCCTTGAGCTGGGAGTTCTGAGTTTCAGTAGGCTAAGCCAACTGGTGTCTGCACTAAGCCTGGCAACAATATGGTGAGATGGACGTGGGATGGGGGGAGGGGTGAACAGGTTGAGGTTGGAAATGGAGAAGGTCAATGTCTCTCTGCTGATCAGCAGTGGAATCAAGTTTGTGAGTGGTCACTGAGCTTCCAGTCTGGCCATGATTGGGAGAACAGTCTAGGTGACAATAATACTGGGGGTGGGGGTGGGGGAAGGACAATGACACAAGACAGTTCTTAATGAGGATAAAGGGGAGACAGAGATAAGGTCATCTTGGAATACTTGAAGAATGAACGAGTAAGTATTAAGTCCTGTGCTAAGTTCTGAAACTACAGTCTTGACCTCAATACACCTATACTCTAATACATCTAAGGGAGAGCTGGCCAGGAAGGGACACAGGGGTCCATTAAGTAATTGGGACAGAAACAGAGGCACTGATGACAGAATCATCATTCCAGAATTGGAAGGAGATGGAATCCAAGCAACATCAAGACATGGGGTCAAGAAGATGGCTACTGAGTGGACACTGAAGTGAAGTATGTTGGGGTCCAGCCTGGAAGAGTGGGCCAGGTGAGGCACTTGCTGATTAGGAGAGTCAGGCCATAGGGCAGAAATGCCAGAGAGAAGGAAAAAAAACAAGTTTCATCTGCAGATGGATGGAGAGGGAGAATCAGAGAAACTTTCCCAGATGAATCTCCCAAATCTCAGAACTGGAAGAGATGTCAGACTCATTTGATTCCTACCAGGAATCTCTACCGCCATATACTCAACAATGACTGAAGGATGTTTAGCCTGCTGGGCACATGACCTCTATCTTCAAGGACAGAAAGACCATCCAGTAGCTAGGCTGCCCAACAGACAGTGTCTTAGACCTGGAATCAGGAAAATCTGAGTTCAAATCCTGCTTAAGTATGACCCTGGGCATGACAACTTTTCTCAGCCTCAATTTCCCCACCTACAAATTGGGGATAATAACATTACCTATCTCATAAGGTTGCTCTGAGGATTAAATAAATTAAAACACGCAAAGTGCTTTGCAAACCTTAAAACACTATCTGATAGCAATTATGAAAAGAAGAGTCAGTTTTGTTCTGCCTGGCTCCCAAGACAGAAGGAGAAGCAGTGGGCTGAATGACAAACAAGGATGACTTGTGCTTGGCAGGAGGAGGGAGCTACACAAAGGAGGGGCCTTGCAGAGAGCCTGGCACACAGTAGGAACTTAATAGATGTTTATTGATGGACTGATTGATTTTTCTTTTCTTTTCCTATTGACTATAGGGCCAGGCCAAAGCAAGAGCCATGCTGATCACAACTTAGAACACCCAAGAGCTTTTGGAATTTCTCTGCCAAGCCTTTTTGCCCTTAATGCAGTTTTGCCCTTTTCCCTTCACTCTACTTGGCTGAGGGAAGTATTGTGACACAGTCCTTGGCTTGGGTCGCTGCCAGCTTCAGTGTGAGACTTGAGCATTCATGAACACTGCAACATTTCAGCTGCAGAACTGCAGGAAAGTGGTTCATCTAGAAAGTCTTTTTTCATAGGAGGTCCTCTTCCCAGAGGCTTATTTCCCTCCTCTTCCATCATGTGAAATGAATAAATGGCATTTACGTAGCTCTCTAAAGTCTGTAAGACACTTTACAAAAAACTCTGTGAGGCTGGAAGTTCTGATCTATTACCCCCATTTCATAGATGAGCAAACTGAGGGTCAGAGGAGTTAAGCAACTTCCTCAGGATCATTCAACTAATTAGTGACAGAAACAGCATTTAAAATATAAAATTATGGAAGACTTAAATCCAGGAGGGAAGGGTCTTAAGGCCTAAACTAGGGCTTGAAGAATCAGTGTCCCCTCTTCTACACACCCTTAATCCTTAGATACGGACTTTATCTTCTGAAAGTTTTCCATTTGCATTCATGTAAGATGATAAGGGAGGAGATGGTTCTGAGGCGGACTCCTCCAGTTTGGAACAGCAAATCATTTGGCCAGAGCTGTTGCAATCAGCAAAGTAGCATCAGCTTGCTTAATAGTAGAGTGGGAAAGGTGGGACGGAGATACAAAATGGTGGCCAAAGCATGGGCCTGACATTAAAATGGAGGGTTAGAGAAAGGTAGCTATTGGATGCTGGTGATGGGAGGTTGAGCCCAGCGGGAGGCTCAGCTTCAAGAACTTAAACGTTACCATCCAGAAGTGGAATTAAGACCTGCTTTGTATGACTACAGAAGGCAGATTTGGGTTAGACATAAAGAAATCCTTTCTTGCTAACATCAGAGTTCCACTAAAGTGGAATGAGATGCCACAGGAGGGAACAAGCTCCCATGTTCTTTAGGGGAAGGCTAGGATGTTGTCATAAAGATGCTTGTTTAACTGAACTAGGTGTCCTATACGGTACTACCAACTGTGAGATTTCTGAATCTGTGAAGACCTGCAGTGTAGAAAAGAACAGAAAGGAGGACGAAAACAACATGTCAGGATGGGCCAGAAAAAAACTGATCAAGATGAGAGCTCTGAGCTCTCTAAAGGACAGTTTGCTGCACTCAACCCATGTTCCAGAATGGTGTGTTAGTACATGCCAACCACGCTCCTTTTCTGCTTCTTACAGAGGATTCATTGGCCCAGTGAAGGTACTGGTCTAAAGTTTATCTTTGCTCCAAGTATAAAAAAAGGATGCACTAAGGCAGAAGAATGATGCGAAGAAAACTGAAGGCCTATTTACATTACTTTTAGAAAATGCCCATGGAAAAGCAGGGTGAGAGATGAAGGACAAGCTGACAAACCAAGGTCAGGAGGGGGCTGCTATATCAGAGATGCCTTATCTTGGGGCCTGGTCAAGGAAATGGAAGCTGCCTGAAGGCAGTGGCTCATTTTGTTCCGACTTTGTATCTTCAGGGCCAAGCATCATCAGTCACGGGGCACTTATTGAGTCTTTATTTACTGTGTGCTGCCTCCCCCTTGAGACTCACTGAGGGAAGGGATGATGTTTTTGGTTTTTTTTTAATTAAGTGTATCCTCAGAGTTTAGCACAGCCATGTGTAAGTGGTTAAAAAATGTTTAATGTGCTGAATTATTGGATTAAGTGGCTACCCTATGCCAGGCCTTATACTAGCTTCTGAGTATTTGCAAATCTTAAAGCAATATAGTAAACCAGTAGTAGTTGTTACAATAGTGGCAACTACTACAACTGTTACTATTAGTTTACCGTATTGCTTTTGTACTGCTACTATAACTTCTACTACTACTACTGCTACTTCTACTACACAGAGATGGGACTTGAATTGAGTGCTTCTTGAGTCCACATGGAGCACCCAACACCATACTGTTTCTACCTCAAAACGGAAACCGAGAGTAGACCTGTGATTTCCATGTAGAGGGGATTCCTAGAGGAGGAAAGTCTCTCCTCCAGTCTGGATCAGCAGCTTCTCTGCAATGTTGTCTGGAGCAGCGAGAGGTTCAAGACCTAGTCCAGAATCACAGGGGCACTATGTGTCTGAGGCAGGAGGTGACCTCAGGTCTTTCCTTCTCCAAGGCTAGCACTCCAGCCACTAGGCCACGTTCACTCTTCTCGCACACCTAAGTATTTACGCTAAAACTGATGAACTCTATAGGAGCAGTTAAGATGTTCTGCTGCTGCTCACC
Organism: Notamacropus eugenii; assembly: GCF_028372415.1. NCBI lineage: Eukaryota > Metazoa > Chordata > Mammalia > Diprotodontia > Macropodidae > Notamacropus > Notamacropus eugenii. Next base: position 528,309,404 of record NC_092873.1, read on the forward strand.
TGAATGTTTGCAACTCTGTCTACAGGATAGCCAAATGGAAGTCAAGGAACCATGGAGTCGGAGATCCTAAGTTCAAATCCTATCCCAGATACCTGTGTGACCTTGGGCACCCTCCTTGGGCCTCAGTTTCCTCTTCTGTAAAATGAAGCTGGAGAAGTCCATTCCAGCTCTTAATTCTAAGAGGAGGTTTTAGAAACTCCCCCCCACTCTGAGTGGCACTAGCTCATGAGTAAGAGGTTGTAGCATCATTTCCCATCTCTGATGCCTACTCCCAGGATGACTTTACCTCTCAGGACCTCAGTTTTCCCACCTGCAAAATGAGGGAGAGACTATGATCCTCTCATCTCAGATATACCAGATGCCAACAAGCAGAAATTATATCAACAGATCCAGTGGCTGCTTTGTAAATACCACTGCCATGGTTTTTCCCAATAATTTTCCTTGACCTGCAAGGTCAAGGTCAAAATATTAAACCAAGTGCCTCTTGACACTTTCTCATTGGATGAAATCTGGGAAGTAATCAAGTTGGGGACAGCTGTATCGCCAATTCTTTTCCTGTGGTTCAAAAATGAAGAACACCTTCCCAAAAGCCATCATGCTCTTTGTAAAGGCAGACATAGAAGGGGTGTTGTCCTGATGCGCGAGGAGGCAGAGCTGGCTGTGAGCCACAGAGATGGTTCTGTGTGCGTAGCTGAAAAGGCCAATGTATGATCAGCCTCCTTCCCTTCCCTGCCTGGACACAAGGACTGACCTCTGGTTTGGTCTTCAAGCGCTCCATGCCGAGCCTGGCACTGATTGTAACGCCTCTGTCTGCAGAGAGCCCTGGCTGCCTGGTGTCAGGTTACCCAGCAGGGCCCACCCCTGCCACACCCTGGGAAACTGCCCCTATGTGGGATTCCTGTCTTTGATTGAGCCTGGACAACCTGAGCTCTGGTATTCATCTTCTTCCTTGGGACTTGGGCAGAGACCACGTCCAACACAGACACAAAGAGATTTCTTGCTCTCAGAACTGTGGGACAATGGAAATGAAAACAGTTTAAAAAAAGAAAAAAAAGGGCAGACTGATGATGCAGAGGTTCGGACTTCCTGACCAAAGGTCCAAGGTGTTTTATGGTCACCAGGAGAAGGGTAGTGGGAAGAACACAGGACACAAATCACAGAATGATGACACAACGCAAGCACTGGAAGGAGTCCAGTAACAATCACCACGAGGCATCTTGGCAGAGTGGAGGGCTTCTTGAAGGGTTTTCTCAAAGCCTTCTTCAGCAATCTGGTGAAACCAACTCCCGAGTTCCAATTCAGTCTCTGACCCTAATTAGCTGGGTGACCTGGGAAAGCCACTGAAAGGTGGGCATAATAATAAGGCAGTGGGGAGGGAACAAACATTAACTAAGTGCATACTATGTGCCAAGCACTGCGCTAAGTGCTTCACAAATACTAGCTCATTTGATCTGTATAAAAACAAGGGCTATTATTGTTCTCCTACTGGCAGCCAGGTGGCGATAGAGTGCCCTGCCTAAAGTCAGGAAGATTCTTCCTGTGTTCCAATCCAGTCCCAGGCATTTACTAGCTGTGTGACCCTGGGCAAGTCACTTAACCCTGTTTGACTCATCTGTAAAATGGGCTGGAGAAGGAAATGGTGAACCACTCTGGCATCTCTGCCATGAAAACCCTCCAAAAAGGAGTCACAAATGATTAGACAACGACTTGGCAGAGGAAGTTCCCTATGGAGGGTCACTAAAAATTAGCCCTCACAACCCATGGCTGCCATTTCTCTAATGCTCTAAGGTTTAAATCTCAAGGACAGGTGATTTCATTCATTTGGGACACCCATCCCCGATAGAGACATCTGGCAACTGTTCCCAAGTCTGAAGAGAGAAGGCGGTCATACATAGCAGGTATGACCAGGGTAGGGAAGGCATCTGAAGCCAGGTCTTCCTGACTCCTGCTGGCACAGTCACTCTTCTGTCCTCCGCTCTCTCTCATTCAGGTAGATGATGTAAACAGAAACATAAAGATGCAGAAACTGAGTCTTTGTGGGGAGGGTCATTCTATGGATAAGCAGTGACAAAAGCAAGCCTAGAATGCAGGCTTCTTGACTCCACTGAGTCCTAGTCCCCTCCAGCTCTGCCACTGGTTAACCTGCGGTGTGATTCTGAACAAGCCCTGAGCCTCAGTTTCCTAGTCTGTAAAAAAGCGATACCAATCCCCATCAGATGCACAGGAGTATAGTGAGGCTGAAATGACTGAAGGTGAGTAAAGTTTCTTTGTTAGCTTGCCATCCCACCACCAGAGATCAGATTTAGAGCTGGAAAGGACCTTAGAGATTATATGGTCTAACAGGCCCATGATGAGAACCCAGAGAGATCTAAGGGACTAGCCCAAGGTAACACAGGCAGTAATGAGCAGAGCTGGGATTTCAACCTAGGTTCTCCAACTCCAAATCCTGCGCTCTCTCTACTGTGCTAGGCTGTCCTTCCTGTTAGAACATAAGCTGCCTGGGGGCACTTTTACTTTGGTATCCTCAATGCCTAGAATAGCCTGGTTTACAGTAGGTGCTTAATAAATGCTTGAGGGTGAGTTCCACTCTGCTTGAAACTCTGACTTATTTAAAAATGTGTATCTTAAATCTGACATCTATAACATCTCTTTACTTTGTACAACAATGACCACACACAGGTCTAATAACCTTAGATCTAGGGTTCTACATGAGGGGAAAAAGAACATTATATTTCAAATCAGGTGCCCTGGGTTCGAATTCTAGCTCTACCATTCCTCTCCCCGCCTGGGCCCTAGTTTCTGCACTGGTAAAAATCAATTGGTTTCACTAGACAACCTGTAAGGTTCCTTGATGCTCTAAATCTGTGATTAGTAGAAGGTAAATATTCCTCAAAGGAGGGTAGGGGTCATTGTTTTCTTTGCATCCATAGTGCCTGAAACAGAGTGCATGGCACACAGTAGGTGCTTAATAAGGATTCTGTATATATTGTGTGTGTCCTAACAGAGACATATTGTCTGTCTCATCAGAATGGGACCTCCCAAGGGGCTGGGGGTTTCACTTTTGTCTTTGTGTCCCCAATGCTTAGCTCCATGTCCTGGCACATAGTAAGTACTTAATAAATGCTTGTTGACTGACTGACAGCATGGTGCCTAGCACACAGTGGGCAGTTGATTGATTGTTCCTAGGATGCTAGATGTAGTCTCACCCCTACGAAGGCAAGAAAAATGGCTCTGGTACGAGCTCTGTGACTAACACGTGGTGACGTCCTTCAGGGGAGTCCCTTATCTCCTACTCTGTAAAAAAAGGTCTACGACAACTGTATGACTTCTTATATGTAGAAAAACCCTTCCAGCCCTAAATGTCTATATTCTCTTTTCTATGCTCACAAATCCTTTTGGTCATGAGACTCATTGCTAATTAATGCAGAGCCTGTCCATGTTCACATTCTCTTCCATCCCAGTGCCTTCCTCTCCAGTTCCTATGAGCCATCTTGACCCTGACAAGGACATCACTCCATTATGTGAAAAACTCCAGTCCTGGGCCTTAGTGAGAATGGAAACTCACGAATCTAGTGGAGAGAAGCAGCAAGAAGTTACAAATTCAATCAGCTGTGAAGAAAGAGGGAAAATGTCTTTGGAAAAAACATCAAAATAAAACTGAATGCTTCCAGGCTGAAATCCAAGCTGAACCACTGCAGGAGCTATTGCTTCGAACAAATATTTCTGGGGCTTCCTGTGGTGCATTTGACTTTGGAATAACAGCCTATACTGATAGGACATTCAAGGGATGACTTTTTGAACTTACTGTACTTTGTCCAAAAGGGTTTCTGATCTAGGAAGCGGAAGGAAGGGAAGGAGGAGAGAGTCAGGGAACTCATCATACAGGCCAATTCATCTGGTTCTAAGGAGAAATAAATATTGTGGATACCTGGTTTTAAATGAGAGAATCCCCGAATCCCAGGGCTGGAGGGGAATTCAGAGGTCAGATTCCAGAGGAATTCTGTGCTAAAGCAAAGCTAGTCAGTAGTCATTCAGCCTCAGCCAGAAGTCTTCTGAGGAGGGCTGATGATTCCACTTTGATACAGCTCAAGTTGGCAGAAAGCTCTTTCAGAGATGAAGTGGTCTTCCTTGCCACTTGTCCCTATGGATCCTAGCTCTGCCACCCGTTGGAAACAAGTGCTTGTGGGCAGGGTGGGAGGGAGGCAGAACTTAGCACAGAGCCCAGCCTGGCCCTTAAGATTTTGGTTGGTCAATCATATTGTTTAATGTAGCCAATGTTTCCTGATTAATGAATACTTGTCGGCTGGTGGGGGGACAAAGAAAGTCACAAGCCTGGACCTGGGCCTCCAACACCTTCTCTGTCACCAGAGGGAGCAAGGTATGCCCCAGAAGCAACTATCTGGCCACCATATTTATGTTTCACCTGCTCTGCTGTTTTGTTCTCCTCTGAGATGCTGGAAGAAGATAAGCTGCTGAGGTCGATGTGATTCTCATTTCTCTAGTGTCTGGTCCCTGCACTGTCTGAACAGCTTCAGAATGTAAAAAACCTCCTCTGCTGCACCAGCCAACCAGACAACAAGCATATCTGAGCGCACAGCGCTGTGCCAAGGGCGGTGATGGGAGCAGGGCTACAGACGCATAAAGGAAACAGAGAGGAAGGGAAGAAGGATGGAGAGAGCGTGGGAGGGAGGAAGGAAGAAGCAAAGGAGGGATGGAGGAAGGGAGGAATGAAGTGAAGGGAGAAAGGAAAGAAGAAAAAGGAGGGAGAAAGGAAGGAAGGGAGGAGGGAAGGAGGGAGGGAAGGAAGGAGGGAAGGAAGAAAAGAGGAAAGGAAGGAGGAAAGGAAGGAAAGAAGGAGGGAAGGAAGGATGGAAGGAAGGACATGATTTTAAAGAGAAAGTCAGGGACAAGGCCTGAAGGGGAATGAAGGCAGGCTGGGGAGACCCTTCCCGAGAAGAGGGCTACAGGAGATACTCCTCCCAGGAGAAGGGGGCAGGCTTTGTGGAGGGGAGTACAATCCCAGGCCAGAGAGGATGTTCTGGGGCAAGAAGGTCTCCCAAGATAGCCGGCAGCGAGGTATAAATGGGGGGCCAGGAGGGGCCTGTTGGCAGGGGTGGCCTCAGGGTCTCCCCCTCAGCTCTCAGCTGCTGGGCCTCAGGAAGGATCCTATCTGCATCAGGTGGGTAAGAAACACCAGGTCATCTACTCAGAGGTGATATGGTACAAGTTTGGCCCAGCACAGTGAGCGCTCAACCTGACAAGGGAAGACCCGAGTTCAAATGCAGGCTCTGCCCTGCTCCCTGCTGTATGACCACAGATAAGCCTCAGTTTGAAACTCTGGAAAATGGAAGCAAACACCACCTGCATGACCCTAGTTCACAGGGTCACCATGAGAAGTTGTTTAGCCATGTCCAATTTTCCCTGGCCCCATTTTGGGGCTTTCCTGGCAAACATACTGGAGAGTTTGCCATTTCCTTCTCTAGCTCAATTTACAGAGGAGTAAACCGATGCAAACAGGGTAAAGTGACTTGCCTAGGGTCACACAACTAGTCAGTGTCTGAGACCAGATGTGAACTCAGGTCCTCCTGACTCTGGCCCAGTCCTCTGTCCACTTCAGCACCACCTAGCCTCCTGAATGAGGACAGCAGGTTATAAAAATGGCATAAGTGCGGCAGTGTGCAAACAAAACACATCTAGGCTAAATCACCGAGGCATCTGGATTACAGACAACTTGACTTGAAGGAGGCCAGGAGGGAGAGATCACCAGGCATGGGGCACAGCCAGGGAGCACACCCAGAGGCAGGAGATGGGGGCTCAGTGAGGAGCCCAGACATTGGGTGGAAGAAATAAGGATGGGAATGAGGTGGAAGGCCCTGAGGGCTTCCTGCTGCTTCTACTAGCTGGAGAGAAAATGGTCCTCCATTTAAAATGAATTCAACCACTCCCCAGGCAGTGTGCTAGGCACTAGGAGATGTGGAGACATGGGGGTACAGTCCCTGACCTCAAGTGCACTGATCTGGCTCTCTTTCACTTCTCCCCGCTGCATTTGAGCCCCCACTGATGGGGTGTGTATCCACTCACACACACACATACATACATATATAAGTGTATATGTATATACAACATTTTTCTAAAAAGGTAATTAGAGGGGAGATACAAAGAGGCAGGAAAATCTGGAGGGGCCTCATGGAGGTGTCAACCTCAACTGAGTTTTTAAGAAACTTGCTATTTTAAGAGGTAAAGAAGTGAGGACAGAATATTTTCCAGGCATAGGGGACTAAACCTGAAGCTGAAAAAGGTGCTAAAAATTAGCCTTGCCTTCCTTACTCATGTAAGCCTCTAGGAATGAACCATAGGATCAAAGTTCTATAGGGAACAGCCCTTAGAGGCCAGAGGGCAGCTCCATTTTATAAATGAGGAAAGAGGTTAGGTGAGTTGACCGAGGACACACAGCTAGTAAGTGTCTGAGGCAGAATTTGAACTCGGGTCTTTCTAACAGCCCATGAGTCTGTCCACTATGCCACCAAGAAGTCTCCCAACCCCCCCCCCCCCCCCCCCCCCCCGCTACCTTTTCTGTTCCTTTCTCAATATTCGCTCTCCACTTCCTTGTAGAGTATTCTGCCAATTACACTGAGAAGGTGACCACTGGGGGCCATCAAGGACAGGCACCATGTCACAAGGAAAAGTTCTGCTTGGCTGCAAGTCCATGTTTGACAAGGGCGGGTTCTCTAATAAAGAGCCCATTGAGGCCCCAGCGAGGGACCCTTCCAGTGGCTGTGACTGCGGTTCCTGTTTAAAGGCCTGTTGGCAAGGGTGGCCTCAAGGTCTCCCCCTCACCTCCCGGCTGCTGGGCCTCAGGAACGATCCTGGCATTGCTCTGCTGGCCCCGGTAGGGGTTCCCTGGAAAAGCCAGGACTGGGGAAGGAAGGATTTGGAGGTCGGGTGCTGGCAGGTTCCAGAGGGGGGCCACGTGGTGAGATGACAGGAAAGCAGCTTGGATCATTAGAGCCCCGCTGTCTCCCTCCTATTTGCCTGTTTTCTGCATGTTTCCTGTGGGTATTTTTATCCATTTTGAGGCCATAAAAATTCCCCAGTCACTTTCACTCTCTCACTCTCATGGGTGGCTGGTTGTTCACTCAGCACTGCAGGAGAAGGGGATGAGCATGAGTGAGGGTGCCTATGGAAGCAGGTCTAGGACAGGATCAGTGCTCATGCTGGCTCTAGGACTGGGATCTGTGTTCAAATCCCATCTGAGTAACCTCGGATAAGTCACCTAATAACCTCTCTAAACCTCAATGTCTTCCTCTGGAAATGAGGGGGTTGACTGGATCAACCAATCAATAAACATTGATTAAGTGTCTCCTATATTTCAGCCTCTGTGCTAAGAGCTGAGGATGCAAAGAGACAAAAGATAGTCCTTGCGCTGGAGGAGCTGACAGTCTAACGCGGGGGAGACAAGGTTCCTTCCAGCCCCAGGTCTCTGATCCCACAAACTTGGGCAAATCCTTGGATTGCAGCTTCCAGGTAAAAAAGGAAGCCGGGAGAAGCGGCTTCCGAGGATCCTTGTCACTCTGCCTCTACGATGTTATCATGCGTGTCTGTGTCAGAATGGAAGCTTCCAGGCACAGGGGCTCTTCCTTTCCTTGTACGTGACACCTCTGGCTCAGGGCCCAACATAGCTGACCAACAAACAGACGCGTATTTCTGTCCGTGACCTCTTCCTAACAGAATGTAATATACTGGAGAGCAGGGCTATTTTATTTTTGTCTCCACAGCCTCAGGACCTGCCACAGTGAAATTGTCAGTTTTTAATCAGCGTGTGTGTGTGTGTGTGTGTGTGTGTGTGTGTGTGTGTGTTTGTGTGTGTCTCCTTCCATCTGTCCATTCAGCTGTGTGTGGAAGGAGACATTTAAATCCATCCCTAAACTGCCCTTTTCCCTTAAATGATCCAAAGACTCATGAAGTCTTTTCCATGAATGTCCAGTGGTCCAAGTCACCCTCTACCTCCTCCTTTGGGAGGGAGCCCCTCCCCTCCTCTGATAAACAGGAAGCTGCCAATCACGCTGTTTCCAAAGGATTAAAATCATTCCCAGCCTTGTCTCAGGCTCCTTAGATTCACTCAGATAAAATGAAAACCCCCACCTGCTGCTGGGCCATTACTGGCCTGGGGAAGCCTCTCTCCCACACCACAGGCCCCCAGCCTGCCCTCCCCAGGAGAAGCAGGAGGGGCCCACATTTGATGTCACACCAGGGCTCTCTGCAAGTGGGTCTGCACTCAGCCTGTGGCTTACTGGATGAAGACACCCTGGGCTTGCCCTTCAAAGGCAACACTCTTTCTCCAAAGGAAACACCAACAATTTGTTTGAAGGGGGGGGGGGTGTGCATTTCTATTTTTTAAATGACAGATTAGAACACTTGGATTGGGTGTTCTCATTTCAAGACTCTTTGGGTCACATCTGCCAGGGCTGCTCTCTAACCTCAGAACCATCACTCCTACCAATTATCCCCACTACAGAGATGAGTTAACTGAGGCACATCAAAGATAAACCAGGTCACACACCAGGCTAGGATTAAACCTAGGAACCAGCTCAAAGGTATTAAGCAGATCACTGCTGTTTGTGTAACTCACAGAATGTTAAGTGGAAGGGACCCGGAAACACTGAACATCAGAACAGTCTGTAAAATGGTCAAGGCCAAGGGGGCTTGGAACATGGAATGTCAGAGGTTGAGGAGGACTTGGAATGTGAAATGTCAGAGGCCAAGAGGTCCTTAGAACATGCAGTGTCACAACAAAGGGTCTTTGAATTTTATTAATATATAAATTACTGGAGTTGTAAAGAGCCTTAGCGATCACCCAGTTATTTGTAATATGGAATCTATGACTTGGTTTCTTAAAAAATTATTTGGATAACTATTTCAGCATAACTGGTTTCTTATCTAATCCTATATATTTTATGCATTTCATTTTTTTAATTGAATTATTTTGTTTTTAGTGTTCAACAATCACTTCCATGTAGCTTAGATTCTTTTCTATTCCCTCCCTCTTATTCCCCCCATCCCTCCACTCCCTCCCTGAGAATGGCATACAATCTTATATAGGTTCTACATATACATTCCTATTAAATGTATGTTGCATAGAAGAATTAAAATGAATGGAGGAAACCATAAAACAAAACAAAATATAATACAAAAGAAAATTGTCTGTTTCTGTCTGTGATCCAATTCCACAGTTCTTTCTCTGGATGTGGAAGGTGTTTTGCCTCAAGAGTCCATTGCAAATTTTTTAAGTCCATGCATTTCAATGAAGTACTAAGTCTACCAGAAAAATTCCTCGCACACTCTGGTTGTTGCTGTGTACAAAATTCTCCTGGTTCTGCTCCTTTCACTCAGCATCAGTTCATATATGTCCTTCCAGGCCTCTCTTTAGTCTTCCTGTTCATCATTTCTTATAGCACAACAGTATTCCATTACATTCATGTACCATAATTTATTCAACCATTCCCTGATTGATGGGCAACCCCTTGATTTCCAGTTTTTGGCCACCACAAAGAGAGATGCTATAAATATTTTTGTACATGTGGGACCCTTTCCCATTTTTATGATCTCTTGGGGACACAGTCCTAGAAGTGATATTGTTGGGTCAAAGGGTATGCACATTTGTGTAGCCCTTTGGGCATAGTTCTAAATTGCTCTCCAGAGCGGTTGGATCAGCTCACAGCTCCACCAACAATGAGTTACTGTTCCAACTCTGCCACATCATCTCCAACCTTTATCATCTTCCTGTTCTGTCATGTTAGCCAATCTGATAGGTGTGATGTGATATCTCAGAGTTCTTTTGATTTGCATCTCTCTAATCAATAGTGATTTAGAGCATTTTTCATATGATTATAGATAGCTTTAAATTCTTCCTCTGAAAATTCCCTGTTCATATCCTTTGACGATTTATCAACTGGGGAATGACTTGTATTCTTGTACATTTGACTCAGTTTCAATTCTCTATATATTTTAGAAATGAGGCCTTTATCACTTACACTATTTACAAAAATTCTTTCCCAGTTTTCTGCTTCCCTCCTAATCTTGGTTGCATTGGGTTTGTCTGTGCAAAAGCTTTTCAATTTAATGCAATCAAAATTATCCATTTTGCACTTCATAATGTTCTCCCCTAATCTGTTTACAGCATCAATCTTTATACCTAGATCATATATCCATTTGAACTTTATTCTTGTGTACAGTGTCAAGCATTGGTCTATGCCCCATTTTTGTCACATTGCTATCCAGTTTTTCTAGCAATTTTTGTCCAACAGTCAGTTCTTATCCCAGAAGCTGGGGTCCTTGGGTTTATCAAACAGTAGATTGTTATATTCATTAACTATTGCATTTTGAGTACCTAACCTATTGCACTGGTCTATCCCTCTGTTTCTTAGCCTGTACCAAGTGGTTTTGATGATTGCTGCTTTATAATACAGTTTGAGATCTGGTAGGGCTAGGACACCTTCCCTAGCATTTCTTTTCATTAGTTCCCTTGATATTCTGGACCTTTTGTTCTTCCAGATGAATTTTGATATTATTTTTTCTAGCCCTACAAAATAATTATCTGGTAGTTTGATTGGTATGGTACTGAATAAGTAAATTAATTTAGACAGAATTGTCATTTTTATTGTATTAGCTCAGCCGACCCATGAGCAACTGATGCTTTTCCACTTTCTTAGATCTGACTTTATTTGTGCGAAAACTGTTTTGTAATTGTGCTCATGTAATCCCTGGGTTTGTTTTGGTAGGCAGACCCCCAGATATTTTATAGTGTCTACCCTTGCTTTAAATGGGATTTCTTTTTCTATCTCTTGCTGTTGGGTTTTGTTAGTAATACGTAGAAATGCAGATGATTTATGTGGGTTTATTTTGTAACCTGCAACTTTGCCAAAGTTGTTTATTATTTCAAGTAGTTTTTTACTTGATTCTCTGGGATTCTCTAAGTATATCATCATATCATCTGTGAAGAGTGATAACTTAGTTTCTTCTTTGCCTATTCTAATTCCTTCAATTTCATTTTCTTCTCTTATTGCTACAGTTAACATTTCTAGTACCATACTGAATAACAGTGGTGATAATGGACATTCTTGTTTAATCCCTGATCTTACTGGAAATGCATCTAGCTTTTCCCCATTTATTTTATGCATTTAAAAATATTATTCTGAGAAGGGGTTCATAAGCTCCCCTAGAAAGCCCAAGGGACTTATGCCACAAAGTTAAGAAAGTTAAGAAAGCCCTAATCTAGTCCAACCTACTTACCTTACACTAGGCCTGGAAGGCTTCATATCACACTGGTAGAGGTAGCAAGGTTGGATTCAAACCTAGGACCCCTCACTTGTCAGCAACTGCACTTACCAGTGCATCAAGAAGTTTCTTGCCTTCTACTCTCCTGCTGTCAAACCACAAGACACTTTGGAAAACTCCCCTCAAATATTTTTCACCCAAAACAAAGCCTAAGTAGAATGGCATGTTGAGCTGTGAATTTCTTGTTATTTGAGTTGGAAGGTGGAGACAGGTCATGGTCCTCTGATCAACCCCAGTTCATACCCCAACCCCACCCATGTAATAAAGATTACAGCCCTATCTGGGAGATTAAAAACATAACATGCTTTCCATATGGTAAGTTAAGCATGCCTGACTTCAGAAAAAGCAAAGATACACACACCTTTCTCCAGGAATAGGCCAGTCCACACAGACGTCTTAGAGGCATCTCAAGTCAACATGTCCGAGCTTGAACCCGATACATTTCTTCCCAAATCCATCCCCTTTTCCAGCCTTTCCTGTTTCTACTGATGGTACCACCACAGCCCATTCATGGGAGTGATGTGTGACTCCTCCAACTCCCATTCACTCAAGCACCAGTTCTTCTAACTGTGTGTCTATAACAACTCTGCCATCTGGCCCCTTCTCTTCATCCCCATAGACTCTACTCCAGCTCACAACCTCATCTCTCCTCACCTGGACTATGAAACAGCTGCTGAATTGAAAGCTCTGACTTTCTCCAACTCACCATATACTATTCCTAAAACACAGATCCAACCACCTAATACCTCTACTTGAAAATCTTCCATTGGTTTCTATTGCCCATGGAGTGAATTATAAATCCGCAGCCTTACTTATTCCAGAACCAAATCTAAAATCCTCTGCTTGGGATTTAAGGTCATTTGGTACCTGATGCCTCCCACCTTTCCAGTCTTCTTACACCTTACTCCTTTCCATATACTCTATGACTTAGGGATACCAGCCTCCATGGCTCTAGGAACTTTCTCTGGCTGTCCTCCATGCCTGGAACTCTCCTTGACTTCATTTGTACCTCTGCATCTGCTGGGCTTTCTTCAAGTCCTCACTAAGATCCCACCTTCTGGAGGAAGCCTTTCCTGGTCCCTCCCTCTCAATTCTATTAGGAGCCTTCCCTCTGTCGATCATTTCTTACTTTTCCATGTAGAGCCTGAGCATAGTTGTTGGCCTGGTGTCTCTCCCAGTAGACGGGGAGCTCCTTCAGCCTCTCTTTTCATCCCCAGGGCTTACCACAGGGCCTGACACGCACCTTGTCAACACTGTGTGTTAGCTGTTATTATCAGCTTAATAAATGACTTGAATCTAACAGAATAAAACTGGAACCAAGATGATTTATGATATTGTCTTCCTAAAACCCTCACAGAATTCCAGAATCATTCTGGAATGGGAAGGAAGCTTGGAGACCATGGGCTTCTCAAGCTGGGCTGTCTTCTCTCCAGCCCTCAGTCTATCATTCCCCATCGCCTGCATTCACCCAGAACTAAATGGACCTTACAAGACCACCCATTCCAGTCTGGGGGGCGGGTCAGTTGGCCCGGGTCACACAGCTAGTGGGCAGAAGCAGGGCGAGCACCTGGTGACCTCTCCCCAAAGTGTGGCACTGACCCCACTTACCAAAAGCCCTTCGTGTCTGCCCATAACCCCCTCCCTATGTATTTCTTGCCTCTGCCTTCAGACCCCACCCCCCCGCCCCTCCCATTCCCCACTTTCTGCTTTCTGGAGTTACTCATCACCTCTGGTGATACAGAGTGATAATAAACATGCTGTGAGGGTGTCTGTGGGCGGGGAGGCTGGGTGTGCCTTTAGGACTCTCACAGTGCACACTTCGAAGTACCTGCTTGTCCTGTTGGCCTAGCTTCTGGGAAAACTGGAAGACCCAGGCATGGTCAGAGATGGCTTTTATAACCAGGGTCACTGCCACAAGGAATAGAACTGGACCATATTTCTCCCTACTCTGGCTCTCTGAGGAAGCACACCTGTGTGGCTTCTTTTCTCTGGTATAACGTCCTAGGCCTGAAATGAACTCAGATCAGAAAATCTCAGAGTCCAGAGTCAAACCACCCAAGAACCATCATCCCCTCAAAGGCTTATCTGATGATCTGCTCAAAGGCTCCTGGGAAACCCATTTCAGCCCTGTCTCAGCCCTGACAGGGAGATTTTCCTCAATCTGGACCTGATATCTGCCTCTTAGAACCAGCTGCTTCAAGCTGTGCCCTCCGGAGTCAAGCAGGTAGAGTCTAAACCCTCTTCTTCACAACAGATGTCATAAACTTGAGGTTCCTTGTCTCCCCACCCCAAAACACATTCTCCTCTTTAGGCTAAAGCTCTCCAGCTCCTTCCAGCAATCCTCTGGAGTTGCTAGACTAGAGGCCCATCCTTATCCTGATTATCTTTCTCTAGACAGTCTCTGGTTTACCAATATTCTCCCTGACCTGTGAAGCTGGGACTTGAACATGATACTCCACATGTGGTCTTAAAAGGACAGACAACAGGACAATCAACTCACTACTTTTGGAAGCGATGCCTCTCTTAATGTGACCTAAAACTGCATTAGTGGTTTTTGCCTGCTATAACAAACTATGAGCTTTCAAACCACTATGACCCCCAGATCTTTTTTCAGGCAGACATACTGAAGGTTAGGAATATACCCTTTGTATAAGCTTCAAACTCATAAAACCTTGTACGTTTGTGTACTATTTGATGCACTTTAAAAAAAAGTCGTAACTCACATTTATATAATGTTTTTGCACTTTACAAAGAGACTTACAAATATGATCTTGTTTGGCTCATACAACAACTCTGTGAGATAGGCAATTTAGGTTTCAATTAACAAATAATTTAAGTATTTACTACAAAATCATGGGATGACAGACTTAGAGATGGAAAGGGTTGGGAGTCGGGGGTGGGGTGGAAAGAGCTACAAAAACAAAGAAAGAATAAAGCTCTCTTCTGGAAGAACTTCCCTTCTATCAGCTGTGATAACAAATAGATAGCTATAGGATGGATACAATAAAAGTACCAGGCAGTTCAATCCCAGTTAGCTAAGCAAGGAAGGTCCTAATAGTCAGGGCATCAGAAGAGGTATTATGGAGAAGGGACATGAACCACTGGACAAAGCATCCCAAGAACACCAAAGGAGGTGGAGCTGGAGGGGCCAGGGAAGGTAGCCCCCAAGCTTAACCCTGAAGGGAGATGGGAATGGTAGAAGGCAGAGATAAGATGGAGCAGGCACACTGCAGGGAAAGAAGGCAGATCACACGGATGTAGAGGCAAGTGAAGATTCTTGGGTAGGGGAGTGAAATGGCTAGAACTGGCCTTAGAGAGATTACTTTGGGTGGAGGAGGGCACATTGAAAAGGACAGAGCCTGAGAGCAAGGACACCAGTGAGAAAACCATTCCCCACAAACTGATTGCGAATCTTAGGGACCAGGACTGAGGCAGTGACCATGTGACAGAGAGACAGGGGCAGAGAACAGGCAGGCAGAATGGATAAGACTCAGCAGCAGGTGGGATTTAGGGAATGAAAGAGAAAAAAATCTAAGATGGGCTTGCAGGTTATAAACCTGAATCGCTAGAAGAACAGCCGCTAGGGGGTGCTACAGTGGATAGAGTGCTGGCCAGGAGAAGAGCTGAGTTCAAGTCCGACCTCAGACACTTCCTAGCTATGGGGCCCTGGGCAAGTCACTTAACCTCTATTTGCTTCATTTTCCTCACCTGCAAAATGAGGATAATAGCAGCTACTTTATAGGGTGGTTGTGAGGATCAAAATTGATAAGAATTGTAAAGCACTTAGCACAGAGCCTGGCACCTAGTAAGCACTATATAACTGTTAGTCATCATCATCATCATCATTAATGGAAATGTCCCCAACAGAGACAGGAAAGAGCAGAAGAGCTGCAGTGCTTGGGAGAGAGAGGGAAGGGCTTCAGTATCGAGTGTGGAGCTTGCAGGGTCAACGGGACATTGAGGCAATGTCTAGCAGTGAGATTATCAGGAGGGGCTGGAGATCAGCAAAGAGATTCGAATCACAGAATCAGGAAGTTGGAAGGGAGGGGGACCTCAGCAGCCCCCTGAGTCTAATCTGTGACCCAAAGGAAGCCAGCTAATAATACAGCTGACAAGTGTGATCTAGCATCTGATTCAAGACCTCCAACGATGGGGCAGCCCCTTCCCCTTTAGGACAGCTCCAATTCTTAGGACATTTTTTCTGACCCAAGCCTGAAGGGGTCTCTTTGTCCTTGGCACACCTAGCTTCCACCCTAGGGTACCAAGCAGACCCAGTCCTCCTCCACCAAACAGCCGTTCCACACTGAAGACAGCCATCATGTAAAAAAGCCTTACATCTTCTCTCCTCAAACATGGCAACATAGGATCAGGGTTGGATATACAGGTTTGGGATTAGAGAGGTGATAATTGGATCTATCAGAGCACATGAGATCCAAGGAAGGGGAGAGGGAGAAGGAAAGGGAGAAGGAAGGAGGGAGGAAAATGAGGGAAAAAAGAGAGAGGGAGGCACAGAAAGAGGGGGACAAAAAAGAAAGAGGAGGGAGATGAGGGAGGGGAGAGAGGAAGAAAGAGAGGGAAGGGAGAGAGGCAGGAGAAGGAAAGGAGGTAGGAAGATGAGAGAGAGAGAACCATGACTGAGCCTTGGGGTACACTCGTGCTTTGGGGGTGGGCTAGAGATAATAATCCAGTAAAAGAGGTTGAAATGGAGTGCTCACACAGGTAGGAGAGAACAGTGTCATGGAAACCAAGGGAGGAAAGAATATCAATGAGGAGGGAGTGGTCAGTGTCGCCAAAAGCTGCAGCTCAGAGAGAATGAGGGCAGACAAAAGACCCGAGCATTTAGCAGAGAGAGAAGAGATGACTTGGTAACCCCTGAGAGGGAGCAGCCTTGGTCAAAGGGCAGGGGCAGGAGCCAGACTGGCAGGCACTGGGAAGTGGAGAGGGGGCAGGCAGCGGAGGCAGTGGCAGAGAGGATGCTAAGTGTTCTGCAGTGCCAGGTAGGAGAGACAGGAGGGAACTGCTCAAAGCGTGATGCCAATCAACTGGAGGGGTTTTTTTTAAAGATGTTTAGAGGCATTAAAAAGAAAAAGATTGCTATTGGAATTCAACATGAATTAGCGTCAAAATGGATTCAATTTCTATTTTAAAAATACATGCTTCAGTTGGATTTCCACTTAAAAATGGCCATGATGACAACAGCTGACTATTCATCAAGGGTCATGTCAATATACTGTCTCTGGACAAAGACCCTGCCAGTATTATCCTCTTAGCTCAGCTTTCTAGGGTGGGCACTGCTAGTCTTGGGGGTTGGGGGGGTGGAGCACAGTTGCCTTCTAAGCAGTTAACTCTAGTGGGGTTCCCAGCCTGGCTGGAAGGCACAATAGAAAGAATTCTGGATTTGGAGGCAGAGGGCCTGGGTTCAAATTCTGCCTCTGTTCCTGTGCCTTCATGGAAGGTCTTGGTCTCCTCCTCATTACCACGAAGGGGCTGAACTGGGCCACCCTGTCAAGGTCCCTTCTGGCTCTAGGCCTAGCATGCTGTGACCGTTGGTACTTCCAAACTAGTTTCTTTCATCCTTAGCTTTTTCAAGTGAATGATGGCTAACACCACTATCTCATGGCAGCATGTAGGCTTGACGCTGAGATCGGTTTTGAGTAATGATGACTTTTGCTTTCATTTCTGAGTACCTTCCTTATCTAGGTAGCCATCCCTTGTAATAAAGATTAAAAAAAAGTTCACTAACACATCAGCTGTGTCTGACAGCATATACTACAAGCTGGTGCAGTGGACAGAGCCTTGGACTTGGAATCAGGAAGACCTGAGTTCAAATCCTGCCCCCAAATACGGATCAGCTGTGTGGCCATAGAAAAGTCATTTAACCTCTGTCTGCCTCAGTTTCTTCATCTGTAAAACAGGGATAATAAGAGCACCTACCTCCCAGGGTTCTTGTGGGTACCAAATGAGTTACATGTAGAGTGTTTTGCCAACCTTCAACCACCATATAAATATTAGCTATGATTGTTATTTCACACTCATTGTCCCCAATCTCTTCAACAAAAGGAAGAAGGCATGTTTCTCATCTTTTCTCCATGGTCAAGCTTGGTGATTATCATCATACCAGCCTTGAATCCATGAAGGCTCTAATGGCTGACTGTTGGTCCTACTAGGCCCTTGAACAGCTTTGGGCATGGCCCAGCAGTAAGCCCTGCCTCCATTGTCTGAGGACTACCTGGCTCCAAATGGGTTTCCAGAGGATGGTAAATTGGTTTTACTCTAACTCCTCATGAAGGTCGGGTTTGGTGTAGGAATAGTGACCCAGATGGAAGGACAGATCTGTCAAAGCTTTGAAGAAGAACACTCTAGCTTCCAACCACACAGACACAGCACTGAATCCACTGCTGCTGGTCCATTAAAGTTCTGCTCAGTTTTTGTTAGGATAATTCACTAAGTGAATTTCTGAAAAAGTTTCATGAGGCTGCCATAAAGCATCCACCTGCCTGGCCATGACTCATTTCTCCTTTGATGAAGCTCATTAAAAAAAGGTAATTTTACATTAAAACACCACCCAAGGAGTGGATGGGAACAACATGGTACAGGAAGACACACAACTCATTTCGGCAAAGTCAGCAAAAGTCCCTGAATGGCAACTCTGTGCTCTGAAGATTAACTTTAAATGGTATTTTCCTTTTTACCATCACTCCGACCTTGGCAACGGCCTGGTAAGAAGTCAGGCATCATGCCTGCCTGAAATCTCTGCTGCTGGTGGCACTGGTTGGTGGACTCAAACTCAGGAATTTGGAGCTCCAGTAGAGGTAGCTAGGGGGCACCATGGTGCACAGAGCGCCAGGCCTGGAGCTGGGAAGACCTGAGTTCAAATCTGCCCTCAGACACTTTCTAGCTGCATAACACTGGGCAAGTCACTTAACCTTGTTTGACTCAATTTCCTTATCTGTAAATTGAGCTGGGGAAGGAAAAAATGGCAAACTACTCCACTCTCTTTACCAGGAAAACCCCTAAATGGGGTCATGGACAGCAGGCATGGAATAACAGTAAGAACTAAGTCCACACTGAGCTCAGCCGCTGGGGAGCAGGAGGTCACTGGGCTGCCTAAAGAGTGCTGACCTGGACCACGTTAGAAATGAAGCAGGTCATTTAAATTTTTACAAATCTTGAAAGCAGTATTTTCTTGAAATCAAATTTAGTGGGAGAAAGGGCAGAAGAGCTGTGGTATTAGCCTTAACCCTCCCCTCTCCCTCAACCCTCTTAATTAATCAGTTGCCAAATTTTGTTGGTTTTCATTCTAATAGCATCTCTCACACCTGTCCTCTTCTCTCCTTTCTTAGCTACCCCCCTCATTCAGGTACTTGTCATCTCATTTTACCTATTACCATAGCCTCTTAACTGGCCTTCCTGCCTCCACTCTCTCCCTGTCTCCAGTCCGTGCTCCACACAGCTACCAAGATACAGATCTGACCATGTCACTCCCCTACTTGAAAATCTGCGGTAGCTCCCTACTGCCTCTAGAATAAGGGGAAAAAATCTTCAGGTTGGAAAGTGAATGAATCCCCCACATGGTGGCCCACCAACTTTTCTACTTTTATTTCATTTTAGTCACTTACATATATTTTATTGTCCAATGCAAATGGTCTGCTGGCTCTTCCCCAGACATAACACTTCATCTCCCACCTTTCTTTCTGTCTTTGAATTTGCAGGCTCCCATGCCTGGAATACACTCATTCCTCATCTGTCAGCATCTCTAGCTTCCTCCAAAGGACAAGTCAGATGCCACCTGAAATTACTTTGTACACATGCTTTGTATACATCTACATATCTGTATACACATTGTAGTCCTGCTCCTCTCCCCCTCCGCAACCTCCGCCTAGAAGTATACAAGCTTCTTGAAGGCAAGGACTTTATTTTTTGTCTTTGTACTCTAGAAACTAACAATGCCTGAAACACACTAGTACTTAATAAATGTTTGATTGACTGAATTGTTTAACATGTTATACGTACTATCCACAGAGAAGATATGTGCATTGGGAGAAGCTAGATGTAAGGGATGTGTCCCTGCTGATTTCTTCAAATGCATAATGCAAAATTCATCAAAGTTTATTTATAAGATATTTTCTCATTCTCTTCTTGAGAAAAAAATTCTGATCTTGAAGGTGATCATGGTAATAGCTTTGGAACATGGCCAGTTTAATACTATTGTATGAAACCTACTTATAAATCATATATTAACAGCTGGCATCAGACTCAGCTTTCTCCTCCTCTGGATTCAGCAGTGACACATCCTTTGGCAGTCCTGCTATTTTTTTTCAGTTTTATCTTACAATATTGATTACATTCTCATCTGAGTTTGTATTAGAACATTCTTGAGGAGCTAGCTGTGTTCAAAAATGACTTAATCCAGAAGAAAAGTCCAATGAAATCCACTATGTTTGCATTGAGGCTGGGACACACAGATGCAAGGATAGCAAATGCCAGCTGCCTCATACAATAATGTTAACAAAAAGCTATTCATATTTATACAGTGCTTTAAAATTTACACAACACTTTCCTTAGAACAACCATATGAAGTGGGCAGTGCTGGTGTTATTATCTCATTTTATAGATGAAAAAACTGAGGCCTGCCTGAAGAGATTAAGTAACTTGTCCAAGATCACAATTAATTGCCTTTGTCTCTCCCCATCTTCTCTGTACCTATGGTGGACATCACCACCCTTCTAGTTCCTCAGGTGCACAACCTAGGAATCAGTCTTGATTGATCACTCCACCCCCCCCCCCAATATACATGCTGTTGACAAGCTCCTCAATTTCACTTTAGCAAGATTTCATCTTTGCATCTTGTAGATTTCACCTCTGTAACATCTCTTGTGGATTTTACCTTTGCAACACTTCTTATCAATTTCATCTCTGTACCATGTCTTGTGGATTTCACCTCTGCAACATCTGTTGTAGCTTTCACCTCTGCACCAACTCTCATCAATTTCACCTCTGCAACATCTCTTGTGTATTTCACCTCTGCAACATCTCTCATCAATTTCACCTCTGCACCATCTCTCATCCATTTCACCTCTGAACCATTTCTTGTAGACTTCACCTCTGCAGAATCTTGTGGATTTCACCTCTGCAACACCTCTCTAATACGCCCCCTTCTCTTCTCTGACAGCCCTCCCATGCTGGTGAAGGCTTTTATCACCTCATGCCTGGATTACTGTAATAGCAGCTAGGGAATCTGTCTTCCTGCTTCAGTCTCTCCCTATTCCAGTCCATCCTCCATTTAGCCATGAAAGTGATTTTCCTAAAACACAATTCTGATCATGTCACCTCCCTACACTATAAACTCCAGTGGCTTCCTGTCTCCTCCAGGATCAATGACAAAATACTCTGGTACTCCAAGCCCTTTACAGCCTGGCCCCCTCCTACATTTCCAGTCTTCTTAAAACCTTACTTCTCCACACTTACTCCAATCCAGTAACCCTGACCTCCAGGCTGTTCCTCAAACATTAAATGACCTCTATGCATTTTGACCAGCTGTTTCCTATCCTGGAATGCTTTCTTCCCTTACCTCCATCTTCAACCTTCCCTGGCTTCCTTCAAGACTCAGTTCAAAACCCCTCTTCTACAAGAGGCCTTTCCAGGTCTTTATTGTTGCTAATATCTTCCCTTTAAGACTACCTCCCATTTAAACTGTCTAAATTTTATAGTACATAATAGCTTGCATGTTGTCTCCTACATTAGACATTTGAACTCCTTGGGAGCAGGGAGCTGTGCTTTCCCTTTCTAGGGGAAAACAAAACCAATAACTAAGTAGTACAATAGTTAGAAGGCTGGGCCTGGAGTCAGGGAGACCTGAGTTCAAACCTGGCCTCAGACACTTAGGAGGGGAAGGGAATAAGTA
This sequence comes from Notamacropus eugenii, assembly GCF_028372415.1. Taxonomy (NCBI): domain Eukaryota; kingdom Metazoa; phylum Chordata; class Mammalia; order Diprotodontia; family Macropodidae; genus Notamacropus; species Notamacropus eugenii. Next base: position 528,330,642 of record NC_092873.1, read on the forward strand.
TTTATAAAACACCTACTATATGCCTGGGGCACAGGTTAAAAAGTGCTTTATAAATATGATCTCATTTGATCCTCACAACAACCCTGGGAAGGAGGTGCTATTATTACCCCCAATTTATAGTTGAGGAAACCAAGACAAACAGAGGTAAAGTGATTTGCCCAGGGTCACAAAGGTAGTAAGTGTCTGAAGCTAGATTTGAATTTAAGTCTTCTTGACTCCTGAGCCCTGGACTATTCACTGCACCACCGAGATGGCTACTACTTACTAGCTATGTGATCTGTATGAGTTTGCATCTAAGCAACTCCTGAAGACTGTGATGCAAAGAAGAGGCTTCACTGCATTGTAGATAGTTTTCTCACCAGGGAGGAAGTTTCCTACACCAATCTAATCACAGATCCAGCTTCCATCCTTCTCCTTAGTGATTCTGACATGTTATTGAACTGGATAGAAATTTCATTTTAAATGCTATAGGGAAACTTGTTATTTAAAAGGAGTTCCATGGTTAATCCTTAAGCAAATGTATCCATATGTCTGTAAAGTTTATCTATTGAAATATTTGCCTTTCCTTGTATCCCCAGAGCTGGGACATGTCTGTCAAACATTAAGTGCTTAGTGCCTACCTGAGTCTGTAAGTATTTATTAAAGCACCTACTACACCTCACTTGCACTGTAAGTGCTAGGGATATAAAGACAAAAGGCAGTCCCTGCCCTCAAGGAGTCATGATCTTCACAATCTAATGGGGGAGACAATAAGTAAAAAAAATAAGTAAAAACAAGCAATCTAAGGAAATAATTAAGAGAAAGTTATTTGATAAATGTAAGCTACTTATTATTACTATTATTTTTCTCTGAGATACTCAAAAAGACACATAGGAAGAGTGGGTGAATTTTAAGAGGAAAGGCTTCATGTAGAAGGTAGTATGTTATTTGGGGCTTAAAGCAAAGCAGGAAGTAGAGATGAAGAAAGAGAACATTAGGAAGACAGGCAGAGATCATGCCCAGAGTCAGGAGATAGTGTCTGGTTTGTGTTGTGAGGGTCAAATGGGCCAATATCTGTAAAGCACTTGCGACCCTTAAAATACTATGAAAATGTTAGCTATCACCATTACCATCATTAACGAATTAGTCAGTCAAGAAGCATTTATTCCCTGCCCTCGAGGTGCCCACATTCTACTTTACTGTTGATTGACTGACATACTGGATTTGCCAGGGACCATATAAGGTAGTCTCCATTCAAGCAATTGAGAAGCATTTATTAAACACTGACCTCTGGTCCATCCAAAGCTCCCTAACCCTTTCTTTGCTTGGCTCCCATTGACCTGCATTATTCCTGTTTGAATTCAGAAGTGGCAAAGGTATGGTAATTCCTGACCTTTCCCCGTGGCTCACTTTCTTCTTGGGGAAGAGGGTATCGAAGAGTCAGATATCAGGAACATACATGCTGTGCAATCCCAAATCCAAGATTGATGCTTGACCTTAAGTGAACATCAGCCACCAAAGGATTCAAACACAAGGCCTCTTTCTTCCTAAGCAACCTCTATCCCTCCTGCCTCAAAGGAAGTGATAAAAAAGAGAAGATGACAGATTTAGAGCGGGATGAACTCTTGGAGATCCTCAGATCCATCCTCCTCGCTTGATAGAGGAGAGGAAGTGATCTGTCCAAGTCACAGACACCCCAGGTAATCAAGTAGGATTATCAGGAATCAAATCTAAGTCCTCTTACTAACCAAATACAGGCTGTGCTGTGCTGGAACTCTGCCAAAGGCAATGTCCATCCATTCATAAAAGAGGAATGATTCTCATGTTGATAAAATCAATCTACTTCTTTTCTTCTTGGCCAGGAGGGGGAACGGAGGGATAGAGGTTAAGAACTGATACTAGTTTCTCTAAACCTAGCACATTATTTAAACACCACACAATTTCCCACAACTCACCCTTACGACATCAAACTGGCAGCAAGTAAGCTTCCATTTGTAGGACCACAGCCCAAAAGAGACTTTAGGTCAAAGACAGATCACAGGACCAAAGATATAGAGCTAAAAAGGCTCTTAGAGATCACTGAATCCAATCCTTTAGTACAGAAGAGGAGACTGAGGCAGAGCAAGGCAGAACGTGAACTCCCTTCCTGAAGGCAGGACATTCAGGAATACGCCAGAGATGCTTGTCTAATTATATTCTAGAGACGGCCTTTAATCAATCAACAATTCATCACGCAATCAGTATTTATTAAGTGCTCACAATGAATGTGCCAGGGGATAAAAGTACAAAGAATGAAATGATCCCTACTCACAGTGAACCCACAAAACAAGTACATATAGCCCATATACGGCATAAACATAAAGTGAATGAATACAAACATATCTAAATCAATTAACCACAGGTAGTTTGGGAGAGATCCGAAAAGTCTTTGAGCAGAAGGCAAGTATGAGTGTCCATCTTAAAGGGAGGAAAAAAAGACTGGCTAACAAGAGGCAGCAGAGCATAGCGTAGGATTCTTCACCTTTGGGGCATCAGGGACCCCTTTGGTTGCCTGGATGAGCCTATAGAACCGTCCTTAGAAAAATACTTCTAAATATTTGAAAAAACTCTTAATTTAAGTTAGAGGTCGATTAAAATAAATATGTAATTCCCCCCCCCCCCCCCGCCTCCAATATCCAAGTTCACGGACCCCCAGGACTCCAAGTTAAGAAGCCCTAGTATAATGGGCCAGAGTACGGGGCCAGGAGTGAGATCTTCTATTTTCTCAGGGGACTTGCACAGGGTCACACTGTTGGTTTGTGTTTGAGGAAATAAACTCTGGTGACCATCTACAGTGCTACCCTACGTCTCAATCAGCAATCAGGCTAATTACAAACAATTCTTGGCTTTTCATGAAGTGGAACCCCTAAGTTCACTTGCTGTACATTGCTAAAAGTCTCAAAGGTACCTCTCTTTAATAGTCTACGGAAAGCTTTTTAATGAGCTGGCAGCCTTTAAGCCCCCTGGGCCCTGCCCCACCCCACCATGGTTCTCTCAAATTAATTTGGCCAAGAACACTCTGCTGCAGCCTGCTCATAAGGCACAGGGCAAAAACCTTGCTTGTGAATGGGTGGCAACCAGACCCTGATGGTTTAAGAGCTTTTAAGCTATCCCATAAAGCTCGAGACATCTCAGGGATATCGGACATGCCTCCGAAGAGATGGGAAAGCAAAGCAGAAGAGAACACAGCTGGATGCAGCCTCTCTGGGGTGTTTAATCCTTTAACACATGTCCAGGCCTCTCTCGACCTCATCTGTCCATCAGGCTCCCTTTTTCTCAAGGAATGAGTGGGGAGGACACTTCTCATTCTCGATGTTTGGTGTGAGAACCCTTAGCTCAGCTGAGAATTTTAAGGGCCTGTCTCCAAGTTCCAGAAATAGTGTCAAGAGAGCAGGTAATGCCTTTGTCCATATCCTGAGTAAGTGGGGATGTGAAAGCTGAAGGAGCTTTGAAAAATCCCCAGGTGAGGGAAATGAAGGGATATAAGGAGCTTGTAGTTCATTACAGAATCTCTCTCTCTCTCTCTCTCTCTCTCTCTCTCTCTCTCTCTCTCTCTCTCTCCAAATGAGACGTTAATTTGCATACCTTATGACCAAGAAAGCCCACTGTTAGGCAAAAAAAAAAACCAAAAAAAACCCCCCAAAACTCAAAGGAAGCCAGAGACAGAAAGAGAGAATGCACATTCACTAATATATTCACAATAGGACTATTTTTGTGATAGCAAAGAACTGGAGAAAAAGAAGATGCCCATAGATCAGGGAATGTCTCAACATGAATGTCATAAGTGAATATTAATACACCATAAGATATAATGAATACAGGGAAGCCTGGGACAATTTATATGAACAGATGCAAATGGAAGTAAAACCAGGAAAACAATAGAAAACATGGCTACAACAATACACATGGTAAGTAAGAGAGATAGGGGGATGGGAGATGTGTAACCCAGCGCTGCAGAATTATGAGCAAGAAGTTTGGCCTTAGAGAAGAGGTAGAAAATGGAGCTTGTTCCCATCTCTGAAGAGGTGAAGGGCTATGAGTGTGCAATGCTGTTTCTACTGCATGTCCTTCTCTTTCTTTTTAAAATCTTTGTTACATAGGGTAGATTAGGAGATGGGAAAGGGTGGGGCATATTTGGAAATGAAAGTGATACAGAAAACAAAAGATATTGCCAAACCACATCAATAAAAATAGGATTAAAAATAGGGCAGTGAGGTGGTGCAATGGGGAGAGGGATGGGCTTGGAGTTAGAAGACTGGAGCTCAAATTTAACCTCAGACACTTACTTGCTGGGTGACCCTGGGCAAGTCACTTAACCTCTGCCTCAGTTTTCTCCTCTGTAAAATGGGGATAAGGATAGCCCCTACCTCCCAGGGTTGTTGTAAGGATCGATAATTATAAAATGCTTAGCACAATACCTGGCACATAGTAAGTGCCATATTTGTTATTATTATTAAAACCAAAACACAAGCCTTAGCCATGGGATTCTTCTGCCTCCATGGCTTCCAGATCTCAAGCAGTAAAGTAAATTCTCTCCAAAAACTGTCATATGTAACTGATAAATACAAAATTCTATCTGGTTTCTATTTTTCCCCTCATTTCTTTTCTTTTTTTTTAGTAGTATTTTATTTTTTTCTCCAGTTATACGACAAGAAAAATTTCTGCATTCATTTTTACAAGACTCTGAGTTCCAAATTTGTCTCCCTCCCTTCCTCCCTTCCCTCCCTTCTTCTGAAAATGGCAGGCAGCAGTCTGATACACTTCCCCTCATTTCTAACAAGAAATGAAAACAGGCTTGAGTGCGGTAGGCACCAGTTAAGTTCTCAGTCCATTAAAACAAGCTGTTAGACAAATGGGAGATAAAAATCCCCCAACCCAAAGTAGCTCATTTAAAAAAACATCTCTGGGATGACCATTCAGGCATCCCATATATCGCGGGAAACCAAAAGCAGTGACAACAAATGGCCACTCTCCTCATGATGCAGTGGAAGGAACTTAGGGGCAATGGCAGGCAGAAGTACTGGGTTGGAATTCTGCCTCTCCCTCTAACTGTCTGGGCCCCAATTTGCTCCTCTGCAGAATGAGAGGTTGGCCTGTCTCTAAGGTCTGGGCCATTGCTAATATTCTAGGAGTCTACAGCTAATTAAATTCCTGTTTGCATCCCTAGGGAGTCCCTCTGAATAATATTGGACACTTAGGAATCATTCATAAAGTACCCAAAGCCACTACTTCCTTTCTCAGACTAGAATTAATTAGGATGACAGAGAAGTCCCCCAGCAGTTTCAAAATGGCTCTTTTAAACAAATGTCTCGATGTTTCTGAAAGTAATGCAAATGAAAAGTGTCAGCGGCTAAAAAAGCCACTGTATTTTGGACAAATTGCTAGAGCATTATGGGCCTCAGTTTCCTCATTTGTAAATATTTCCTAGGATATCCTTCCACAGAGTGGACTTCATTAACTATGTAAGGTAATGGAAGACTGAAGTTAGGATCATATACTTAAGGCTAGAAGGGACCTTAGAGGTCATTGGAGCCAAATCCCTCATTTAGGAGATGAGGAAATAGGTTCAGAGAGGGCATAAGATCACAAGATCAAAATTTAGGGTTGTAAGGGACCTTAGAGGCCAGCAAGTGTCATCTCCTCATTTTGGCAGATAAGGAAACTGAGGCTCAGCAGCTAAAGGAGCATGGATTTAGAGCTGGAAGGAATCTTAGAAGCCAGCATGTCCAACTTCTTTGTTTTGACAGATAAAGAAATTGAGGCATGGGATCACACTGCTAGTGAGGGTATGAAGCAGGCTTTGAACTCTGCTCTTTCTCATTCCAAGTCCACTGCCATAGTTAAACCAGAAAAAAGCACAACAAAAACCAAAGTAGCAGAACTGAGATTTGCCAGTAGTCAGATAGCTAGTAAACGCTGAGGCAGAATTAGAACCCTGTTCTTCCTGACTCTGAGGCTGGCATTCTGTCCTTAGGCCATCCTGCCTTTCCCTCACCACCCTTTTTCCAAATGCCACCATGATTAAAATATTCGTGAGGGAAGAGGTAGTCACGAGGGTGGTACTGGTCACACTTTTACCTAGTCAAAACTTCTGTCTTTGGGACCTGACCTCCTTCCTTTCCAAGCTCCCCAAGGCCTGTGCTAACGAACGCAACTGTTCCAAGAGATACTCTCATTTGGGAATTACCTTTTAAATTGGAAAGATAACACTTTATGAAATGGCCCTCCATTCTCTTAGCTGAAAAGCCATCTCCAGACTCAATGAACAATGAGGCACAAATTCATTACGCAGTACTGCAATGCCACAGAGATGCCAAAAGACCATCATGCAAATGGATCTGGCATTGGGCACCAGATCCAGAAACTGAAAACTGTTGTTTCAGGCAATCCAGGTCAGGTTCAGAGGGGAACCTTGTTCCCCAATCGGGAGAGTGCCACGAGGTGGGCAAGGATGGTCTGAGACATTTGGGGGTGCGATTTTGCCAAGTTCTCACTTCCCACCAGACTTGCCATCAGGGATCATGTCCAGCCCCCAGAGTATTGCCTTCCCTAATCTGTTTATTCCATCAGAGCTTCATGAGATCGGATTAAACAAACATAAGGAAACTGGACAAACCAGGGCCCTTTCAGAGAGGACTATAAACCCCAGGCTGTAAATAATCTCATTCTGAATGGGAAGACTGAGGTTTTACTTTTAATGGCGGAAAGAAAAGAAACCCCATATTCCTAATTATATCCTTCAGGCTTTTACTGGGCAGCATCAAAAACCTCACTGGATTTCTGTATACTGAATAATTTTAATTAACAAGCATTTATTAAGCACCAACTAACTCCATGTCAAGAACTTCGCTAGGCCCTGGGGATACAATCCGAAGCCATTAGGCTTCATCCAGGCTATTATCTCAGGATCAACTATAAAATCTTTAGATTACCTTTTAAAGCTCTCCACTTCCAGGTCCCTTCCTTTGTATTCAGATCCTTTCACACACAGAGGAAGCTCCCACTGGCCTGCTTGCTGACCCTCCCACAGGCCACTCTATCTCCCATCCTCTCCTATGTTCCTGACTTTGCCTTGGCTGTTCCCTATGGAATGCTCTTCTCACCCCAGTCCCCATGCCTAGAATGGTCCATCCTAGTGGTCTTTTAAGACTCAGCTGAAATTCACCTTCTTCAGATCATTTCTTCTCTCCCTTATAAATACATCTTTCCTTCCTCCTCCTATCCTCTGCCTCTGAGCTGATCTTCCATTTCCTCTGTAGTTTTTCTGATTGGGGTCCTTGAGGGCAGGGACAGGGTCCTGGTCTTCATTTTCATCCTCAGGGCTCAGTGTAGTTAGCATCTGGTACACAGTCAGAGCTTAATAAGTGCCCCCTTTTTGTTGTCTCCCAACACTCAGCAGTTACAGCAGGTAGCCAGAATGGCAGAATGGCACTGAGGCCATGGAGATGATGTCCAGAAAAGCAACTGGCAGCCATCCTTCCTGTTCCATCCAGCCACACACACAGGCCGCCTAACCTTCCACCTGCCCCCACTGATGGACCCCCCAACTTTCAGCCTCCCCAGAGCCAACTCCCCTTCCCTGGTCACCTCCCTCCTTCATGTGTGCTGAGTATAAGCTCCTTGAGGGCAGGTAATGCCTCCTTTTCTGTCTTTTTCTCTTCAGCCCTTAGCACTGTACCTGGTCCATTGTCAGCACCTAATAAAAATGTCCCCATTCATTTTATTCAGATATGAATTACACAGAATAAAAAGCCATCTCACACAAAACTAAAGTCTTAGGTTCAGTCACAATGGGTTAATAACAACGATAACAAAACTAGACACTGAGGTAGCGCCCTTACAGATGAGGAAACTGAAGCCAAGAGCAGCTCCTCCAAAGTCACCTGAATTCTGTAAACACAAGCACAAGTGTTACCACAGCCGCTAGAAGGGCAGATTTACAGCTGGAAGAAACTCACCATTATGGACAAAGTCACAAAGTTTGGGGTCAGGAAGGCCTGGGTTCAAATCTAGCCCCAGAAATGAAAGGTGTGAGTCATTTCATCTTTAAAATGAAGGAATTTGACCCGATGATCCCTTCCAGCCCTGAATACATTAACCCCCATCCCTGGAGAGATTCTCCTCCGACACCTTCCTTTTGTAGGTCAGGAAACTCCATCTCTCAGCTCCCGGCATCAATTTCTCTGGCTGTCCCTCCCCACCTGTGAAATTCTCAGCCGACTCATCTCTGCCTTTTGGTCTCCCTGGTTTCTTTCAAGACATTAATCAATATACATTTATTAAGCACCTATTATGTGCCAGGCACTATGCTAATCAGTGAGGACACAAAAAGGGGCAAAAGACAATGCCAGCCCTCAATGTGATGGGGCCATCATGTTACGTGCCAACAAGCTTCAGAGAAATAGGAAAGTGAGGAGATAATTAACAGAGAAAACACTGGAATTAAGAGGGGTTGGGAAGGGTTCTCAAAGACACAGGTGGGATTTCAGTTGAGATTTAAAGGAAGCCAGGGGGCAATGAGGCAGGAGAACCTTTTAGGCATGAGAGACAGCCAGAGAAAATAGCAGGCAATGAGAGAGGGAGAGTCTGTTCATGAGATAGCCAGGAAGCCAGTGGAACTGATCAGAGAGAATGATGTATAAGGACTGGAAAGGGACGAGGGGGCAGGTCATGAAGGCTTTGAACGCCAGAGGATTGCAGATTCGATTTTGGAGATGAGCAGGAACCACTGGAGTTAACTGAGTGTGGGGGTGACGTGATAGGACCTCTGTTTTGGGAAATCATTTGGTGGCTGACTGGAGAATGGATTGGGTTAGGGAGGGACTTCAGGCAGACAGACCCACCAGGCAGCTATTCCAATAGTCCAGGAATGATGTAATGAGGCCTACATCAGAGTGGTGGCAGTATCAGAGGAGGAAAAGGAGCATCATGGAGAAATGGTGCAAAGGTGAGAGCAACAGGCCTTGGCAACAGATTGGATGTGGTGGGGAGAGACAGTCGAGGATGCCACCGAGGCTGGGAGCCTGAGACTGGGAGAGTAGGAGGAGGGAAGGCTTTAGGGGGAAAGAGAATAAGCCCCCACTAAAATCTCACCTCCTGCAAAAATCCTTTCCGAATCCCCTGTAATCCTAACGTCTCTGTTGATGAGCTCCAATTTATCCTAGACATGGCTTATTTGTACATAGCTGTTGACATGCTGTCTCCTCATGAGACTAGACTGTTTTTGCCTTCTCTGTATCCTCAGACCTTAGCACATAGTAGGTGCTTAATTAATGCTTATTGACTGATGTGACTAGCCCAAGGTCATATAAGCAGCAGCAGCTGGCAGTCATTATCTACTGTGCTTATTCCAATGTACCAGATTTTATTAGTCTGAAAAAATGATTGGGTAATGACACCCACCATCCCATGATTTTCATTTTCTTTCCTTTTTTTCCTCCACTCCAAGGAGGCTGATGGGGGGAATGTCAATTCTATTGTTTTGATTGACCTGTCTTAAAGCTTTTTTGCCTGGTTTTAATGATTGACTGATTGGTTTCCAGATAGCAGATGAATCCTCCAACATGTGTGTGGGCACATGCACACGCGCGCGCACACACATACACACTCCCTCCCTCTCTCTCTCTCTCTTTCTCTCTCTCTCCCTCTCTCCCTCCCTCCCTCTCCCCCTCCCTCCCTCCCTTTCCCTGTGTCTCATCAGGCCTTCCTCCCTGGCTTGGATGAATGAGCTCCTTCCCTGGGATCATGATTAACACTGAGAGCAGGCAGGTATTTTGATGAGGGGGCTGTGGAGCTTAATGCACCTTTTAAACCCAAGGCTAAGAAAGTACTGTTTTAAAGTGGGAGTGGAGGGGGGGTGAAAGGCAAAGACACCCATTGAGATCTGGCCTTCTAGCAGCCTCCAAAAAGATTCACTATAGACAGCATGTTCAGTCTGGATTATAACTGTGCCAGGAAATGTAAACACCCTGTCCCCAAAGGCAGGAGGTGGGGAGAAAGGAGTAAATGATGGGAAGGAAGCTGATCCTGAAAAGTTTATCCAACTCCACACGTTTGACTCTCCAACAAAGTCCAAGTTTCTTTCCCACGGCCAGGCCCGCCATTTAACAAAAACAGGGAATGTTGGGGGGCAGGGAGAGCAGAAAAAGCAGCCTCCCAAAGCTGGCTTCTTTCTGGCGTTTTCTTATTTTATTTCCCCCCAGGGCAGGAGTGAAATCACGCTTGCCCCTCTGAACGAGCTGGGCTGTAGGCACCGACAGAAGGGCCCCTCTGGGAAAGGCCGCGCCAGGCCGGGCCTGGCCTTGCCTTGCCAATGCCACCTCTCCGCTGGGGAAAGGGCTGAAGTTTCACTCGGGAAAATCTCAACTAAAACCAACACTTCCCTTTCCTCCGAGGGAGAATTTTATGAATGATCTGAGCAGAGCTTCCCAGGCAGGGGCACACTGCGAGGCTGAGCGCGAGGCAGGGCCAGGAGGGCACCGGGGCTAGCTTGGGAAACTGTCCTTGCTGAAACGGAAAGCTTCCGTGGGCCACCCCTGCCCACTCGCCCCAGCACCTCTGGCCGGACTTCGGGTGGAAAAGGAAAGCGGTCTAGCACCGGCTTTCTCCACTCCACCGCCTCCACAGGGTCGGAGAGAACACGCGTGGCCTACCCCCACCCCCGCCCCTGTCTCCGATCGGATCCCGCGGTGCGTGGGAAGTCCTGGGTTCCGGTGTCCGTGGCTGGCCTCTGTCGCCACCCCCACTGCCCAGGCCTCGCTTTTCCCACGCCAACCCGAGCTCTGGCTCCCCGGATGCTCCACCTGGGTGCCCGCTACGCCTGGGTACACTCCTTCCCAGCCGGGGGGAGGGGGGCTGCGGGAGAGGGGCGTGGCACTCCCCAGGGGCGCTCTACGCCAATCTCTCTCTACCGCAAAGTGGTCTCCCTCGACCCCGGAGGAAGGGCAGCGCCCTCCTGGCGCCGAATCCCAGCCTGGGGTTAGGGGGCAACCTGGTGGAAGGCGCGCCCAGGGCAGGCGAAAGGGGCAGGGGTAGGGCAGCGTTTCTGCTTCCCCTCCCCATCCCCCAAACCAGGCACACCCGGCTGCGGACAGGGGCCCCTCCAGGCCTGGGCCCCCCCCCAGGCTTTAAGCCCAGGGTCAAGCGCCCCTTCCCCAGCTCCCGCGCCCAGGGCGCACGCACGCCCTCTCCTGGCCCCGGTCTTGGGGCGCTTAGTGCGCGAAGCCAGTCTCCGCCCTCCGGGACACTCATGCCCGCCTGCCTTCCTTCCTTCTTTCCCTCCTTCCATCTCTCCTCCGCCCCAGGCCCCCCAGAGCCGTGCCCTGCGCCGCACCCTGCGCTCTGCTGCCCCCGAGGGTGCCCACCACGTCCCCCTGCCCGGTGTGGCCTCGCTCACCTCTCGCCGCAGCAGCTGCCGAGGGGCTCGGTCTCTCCAGGCGACCAGAGACTGCTCCGACCTCTCCTCCTGCTCCTCCGGGTGCCCGGCTCCGCCTAGCTCTGGGGAGGCGGGGCGCACGGACAGACGGGCGGAGCGGCGGCGGCGGCGGCGCCGGGCTCAGCAGCAGCTTTGGCCCAGGCTCGCTTGCCCCCAAGGCTCCCTCCCTCCCTCCTCCTTTCCCTCCCCCGCTCGGCTGCAGAGCCCGTGCCCAGGGCGCTCCTTGGCACCCAAACCAGGCCCAGAGAAAGGTCTGCAGCACTTTGGGTTGGGCACAAGTGGTCGAGTGGGGTGCACACCCTGGAGAAGGAGAGCCCTGCTTCTCCCAATGAGAGGCTCTCCACGGTTATTGAAGGGTTGCGGCCCCTGCCCCACCCCCAGTCTCGATTGGCCTTTTTCGGGGGCTGTCTCCAGAAGTTTTGCCCACCCTGGGGCGCGGAAAATCCTCTTGGGGCCTTGTCTCAGGGGCTGGGCGCTGAGCCCAGCCTCATCAGGAGCAAACAGTGGATTCTGTCCGAGTCCAGGACCATGGCGGTGGGCTCTCTGTAAAGGGAGGATAGGGTTGCTGGCCTTTGCTTTATTACCCAGGAAAGGTAGCCATCCCCTACCCGCCTGGGGTGCGCGTGTCTGTCACACATAGTAGGCTCTTTGCTAAGTGACTGCCTTTGGTTCAAGGAAGGGAGAGCTGAGCTGGGGAGTTTGACATATTATATTTTCTTTGGCCAGTCTTTGGACAGAATTAGGAAGGCTACGGTAGCGTGCACACGTGCTTACATACACGTGTGTGTCTACATTACACAAATACATATTCATCCTTCAGTGGCATAGTGAAGGAAGCCTGGGTTGGGGCACAAAGGGCCTCTCTGAATGCCCAAGTCCTTTTCTGTGTATGACCTTGGGTACCTCTGTTAACCTCCTGTGTCTCCTTTAAAGTGAGGTGACTGGAGGGATACTCCCAAGATCCCATCTAGTTCTGAATGGATGGTCCACGGCTTGGACAGTGACTGGTGAATTCCCATCAGATGACCCAGCTGCTTACTCCCTGTGACATCTTGGGTACATCACTTCATTTCTATGGGACTCAGTTTCCTCCTCTGAAAAGTGGGGGGTGTTGGCCTAGAGGCCAACCAAGGTCCCTTGCAGTTCTTCAAAAGGTTGCCCCTCTAGGTGGTACATTCCTGAAAAACTGGACCTCAAAGAGCCAGCACCCTAGTTCAGGCCCTCACCCCCTTTCTGTGGAACTATTACAATAACCCCTAATGGTCTTCCTGCTTCTGTCTCTCCCTTAACCAATCTGTCCTCTAAACAGCTGCCAAAGTGATTTTCCTAAAGCTTAGGTCTGACCGTGTCATCTCCCCCCACCCCCAACCTACACATTCAGTAAACTCCACTGGTGCCTCCATCTCCCCAAGATGAGGGAGCCTTAGTCTATGGTGTGTTAATGCTCTCTTGAGATCTGACTAAACTGATGGGCCCCTTTCAGAATCGTGTTTCCAATGCAGCAAATAAAGTACAAAGGATTACAAAGAAAACCAATGATATTGGAATACACTTTGTTAAGTTCACAGGTGAAGAACCTCTGTTCTAGGATCAAATACAAATTCCTCTGTTTGGATTTCAGCCACTTCCCACCCTTACCACAACCACTACCTTTCAGTGTTCTTGCTTTTCTCATGTGGAAGCCTTCATCTCCCATGGGAGATCTTTGCACAGTCTGTCCCCCGGGCCTGGAGTGCCTGCCTTCCATCCCATCTCCCCCTCTAAGAATTCTTGCTACTTTCAAAGCTGAACTCAAGCACTTTTGCATGAGGCCTAGCTGACTTCCCCTAGCTGCTAATTCCTTCCTTCCCTCCAATTAGTCCATGTATGTTGTGGAAATGTTTTTTTTAAAATGTAAATGTAGCTGCTACTATTTGAGGGCAGAAATCACCTGTATTGAGGGCAGAGTCCCTTCAGAGGCTTGTTGACTGGTAAGAATTTGACCAGCTGTATTTTCTTTGGCCGATTTTCCAATGACCAGTTGGAGAGAGAAGGGGTTCCAGTGCAAACAGGAAGGGTCCTTAAGTGTTTGTATGAGATAGCATCCCTGAGCACGCTCGGATCTTCGGAAAACTGCTGTTCCTCTGAATGAGAATAGATGTTCCACGAGAAAGCTTCAACACTAGTGATCTTTGCTCTGAAAAAAATTCAAATATAAATTCATGCCTGTGCCCAAACTACACACAGCAATTTTGGAGTATCAGAATAGACAACTTCCTGTTTTACTCTACACTTGCCTCACCCCTTTACCCTGTGGGTATCCCATGTTCCCCCAGCAGCATTTTTGAGGTTTCATCATTATATTAAGAACAGTTATTAAAAAATGACTGTGAAAAAACACAGGTGGAGGATATTTGTGTTCACACATTGACATGAAGTAGGACTGGCAGGTAAGGGAGCTGGCCAGTTGGGGCTCCATTCATAACCCTCACAATTCCCAAGAAGCTCAGCTCCTAAGAGGGCTCACCTTATCTCCTGTTCTCTTTGCTTTTGCCACATTCATAGTGAAACTATGAGAGGAAAAATTCAGGAGAACTTACCTTGAGGAGGGAGTGAAGGAGGAGGAAGGGGTGGGTGGGACGCCCACTGTGGTGAACAAGGAAGCATCTTTGACATCTTAAAGATGGGGAACATTGCGGGGGGGGAGGGGGGACAAGAGTCAACCTAGCAAAGTGACCGCTCCCTGCCACTCACAGGAAAGCTCAGACCAATTTAGAGAGACTGCCCTTCATTGCTCCATACCCTAAAACCAAACGCTGCTTTTGGAGAGAGTCACTAAGTCAGTTAACACTTACTATATGCCAGACACTGTGCTAAGCAAGAAGAAAAAGAAAAAGAAAAAAGAGACAGTCCCTACCCTGAAGGAGAAAGACAAACCACAAAGCAGAGGGATGCTTCCCTCGGGTGGGGCCTTGTTGAGAAATCTAGAAAGTCAGAAACAGCCAAGAGAGGAATGGAAGTTGGCAGGCTTGGACCCCTCTCCAAAATGGAGACCCTGGGAGGAATGAATAGAGGGAAGAAGGAAGATGGCTGACAGGGAATGTTCAAGAGTGAGAAAGCCATGGGGGATGGATGTTCCAAGGTAAGACTACCGCGGGGACCTGAGGAGGCCTGGAAGAGAATGGAGGCCCCAGGAGAAACTCAGCAGTGAAGGAAAGCCTGCCCTTGAGCCTGGCTGGGCCATTCTACAAGTGAGAAGCAAGCAGCAAGTCTGTCCTAGAGATTCATCAACTAGTGGATGGACTGGTTGAGTGTCCCTCGTCCTCATGGAGTTACATTTACCAATGTATATTATGCACATAATGTATAATATGTATATAGTGGCCTTTTCTCAATGGTGTTCTTTCTTAACTTTTAACACAGTTGATCCCTCTCTTCTCCCTGATAATTTCTCTCTAGGTTTCCATGATACTATTCTCTCCTAGTCTTCCTCTTACCTCTCTAATCTCTCCTTCTCAAGCTCTTTTGTTGGATCTTTAGCCAAGTCATGTCCACTCACTATGGATCTTTCCCAAGCTCCATCCTAAGCTTCTTCTTTCTCTTGACTATTTCACTTGGTGAGCTCATGGATGCAATTATCCTCTCTATCCAGATGATCCTCAGATCTATTTACTCAGCCCTCACCTCTCTCATGACTTTGTCCCATGTCTCCAGCTGCCTACTGGATGTCTTCAAATGGTTATCTTATAGACACCTTAAATTCAATGTGTCCAAAACTGATCTCGTTATTTTACCTCTTATCATTTTCCTCATTACCAAAGAGGATAACCACCATCCTCCTTGAGGCTCACAACCTAGGCGTCATCTTTGACTCCTGACTATCTCACCTTCCATATCCAAACTGTTGCCAAGGACTGTCAATACACATCATCCCTCCCATGTGTTCCCTTCTCTCTTCTGACACTGCTATCATCCTGGGGAAGGTCCTCATCACCTCATGCTTGGACCATTGCAATAATTCCCATTCCAGTCCATCCTCTGTTCAATCACAAAGGTTATTTTCCTAAAGTGTAAGTCTAACCATGTCACCCTCAACTTCAGTATGCTCCAGTGGCTTCCTATTATCTTCAGGATCAAGTACAAAATCCTCTGTTTACATTCAAAACCCTTCATGACTTAGCCCCTTCTACCCTTTTTAGTGTTCTTGTACCTCTCCTTCCCCACATACTCTGTGATTCACTGACACTGGCCTCTTTGATGTTCCTCAAACAATACTCTCCATCTCTAGATTCCAGGCATTCTTTGGCTGTGCCCTACATTCAGAATGCTCTCCTTCTTCATCTCTGCCTCTTGGCCTCCCTAGATTTCTTCAAGTCTCAGAGAAAATTCCAGCTTCTACAGGCAACTTTTCCCAAGCTCCATAATTTTACTGCCTTCCTTTGGTTGATTATTTTCTATCTATCCTGCCTGTAACTTGTTTGCATGCTGAATTTCCCAATAGATTTTGAGCTCCTTTCTTTGTATTCCCATGTTGAGCTACATGTTCACTGATGTGCTGACATGACTTTGTTTTTAATTCCTTTTGTTTCTGTGGACCTCAAAAAACTATATACAGTTAGTTACACCACACTTGGGTGGTCAATTCCAAGCCTTTTGCGATCCATAGTCATTGAGTGAACAAGGAAGGGAAAGGGATTTTTTTGTTACTGGATGATTGTTCAACTCTTAAACATCTAATTGGATAAATCCATACCCAACTTATACCTAAACAAATAAGAGGAGCAATGTCAACTATGCAAAAGAAAGAGCTATGAGACAGAGGGAGCCAAAGTTCCAAGAAGCGTAAAGAGGTTGGCATTTACCTGAGGTGTCCCATGGTGCTAAGTAGAGCACCTGAGCTCTGGCTGAGATGAGTGTGGGATGGCCTGCACAAGGACCTCATCCATGAGTATGGCCAAGTGCTCTGTCAGAGTGCCCTCTGGTGGTTAAATTTCTAGATGATGATGATGATGATGATGATGATGATGATGATGATGATGATGATGATGATGATAAGAGTACTAGTAGCTATATGGACATTGATTATAACAATTTCCTAAAGAAGTTTAATTGATACAAATTGATGACCATAACAAGGAGACCCAAAGAAGCCTCAAAAACTATCTCAGTCACCAAACACTTGCTCTCCTTGCTGAAAGGACAGATCTAGCAACCAAGGGAAGTGGCAGTTTAGGATCCAAGCTTGTTTGTAAAATCTTATGATGAAAGGTGGTAGGAGAGTATGATAAATATTACTATTTAAGCAATGAAAAACAGTAGAGGGGAAAATCAGTTCAAAGAAAACCTGGTGACAGAAACAATTAAGCAAAATCATTTTAAGGTCATTTAAGGACAAACTAGTAAAAAATGGAAAAGATCTGTAAAGAATTTTTTGACAAACTCTTTTCACCTTTAAGGAAAGTAAATCTACAAGGTTTGGATTGTCGTGTTACAGTCAGGAATGTGGTTCTTGAGAAAACTGAAATAGCAAAGAAAATTAAGATGGAAACAGAGCTAAACTAGACCAAGATATCTATACCAGAGACCCATGCTGGATATTATGAAAATTTAAGGACACTGAGGGATCAATGCTGAGGATGTCTGAAAGGGGGAGAGGATGTCAAAGGGATGGACAATATCTCAAACCTTGTTATTACCAAAAAAAGGTGAGTGAGAGAATACTAAGAATTATCAACCTATATGCCTAGTTCCATATATGCAAATGCATATATACATACATGTATATATTTACATACATTTACATACAATTTTATTGTCATAATCTATATATATATTTACATTTGTCCTTAATAAAGGCATAAGAAGGGAATAGGCAGAGTTTCACAAATGAAATTCTATAATAGGTCATATCTTTACAGCCACAATATGATGGAAAGATGTTGAGAATACAGGATTCTGCTATGCTCATTGTTGGACATTTAAAACAAATCTTTTAGTGGAGAAAAAACGCACTTGAAAGGCACATGCCCAACAATAGGTCTACCATGAATATGTTAAAATTATGCAGAATCCCACACAACATGTAATAACAGAAAGCATTTGTTCAAAATACCTGCCACTTAGCTGCTGATGTGATCTTGGGCAGGTTGTAACTTCTCTGGACCTTAGTTTCCTCAGCTTTAAAATGAGGGGTTTAGACCGGAATGATCTCTAATGCCTCTTCGAGCTCTAAGATTCTAACCGCATGTCAAGTTGTGAATAAAAAATCATTCTACTAATAGATTAGGTACACAAGACACAGTCATAAATTATTATAGTAATCCATTGTTTGATAAATCCAAAGACTCCAGCTTCTGGGATAAGAACTCACTATTTGACAAAAACTGCTGACAAAACTGGAAAATAGTATGGCAGAAACTAGGCACAGACCAACATCTCATACTGTATATCAACATAAGGTCAAAAGGGATACATGATTTAGACATGAAAGGTGATACTATAAGCAAATTAGGAGAGCAAGGAATAGCTTACCTGTGAAATCTATGGGGAAGGGAAGAATTTATGACCAAACCAAAAAGGGTATATAATTTTGATTATATCAAATTGGAAAGGTTTTGCACAAACGGAACCAATGCAACCAAAATTAGAAAGAAAGCAGAAAGATGGGAAACAATTTTTATAACAAGTGTTTCTGACAAATATATAAGAACTGAGTCAAACTTAGAAGAACTCAAGTCATTCCCCAATGAATAAATAGTGAAAGAATAGGAACAGGCAGTTTTCAGAGGAAGAAATCAAAGCTATCTATAGTCATGTGAAAATATGCACTAAATCACTATTGATTAGAGAAATGCAAATTAAAACAACCCTGAGGGACCACCTCATCCCTATCAGATTTGTTAATATGAAAGAAAAAGAAAATGAGAAATGTTGGAGAAAATGTGGGAAAATTGAGACACTAATGCATTGTTGATAGAGTTGTGAATTGATCCAACCATTCTGGAGAGGAATTTGGAACTATGCCCAAAGGGCGCACCCTTTGATCCAACAATATCACTACTAGGTGTGTATACTAAAGAGATCATAAAAAAAGGAAAAGGATCTATCTATACAAAAATATTTATAGAAGCTCTTTTTGTGATGGCAAAGAATTGGAAGTTGAGGGAATGCTCATCCATTGAGGAATGACTGAACAAGTTGTGATGAATGGACTATAAGAAATGATGAGTAGGCAGACTTCAGGAAAAGCCTGGAAAGATTTACATGAGCTGATGCTGAGTGAAGTGAGCAGAACCAGGAGAACACTGTATATGGTAACAGAAACATTGTGCTACGATCAACTATGATGGACTTAGCTCTTCTCAGCAATGCCAACATCCAAGATAATTCCAAAAGACTATGACAGAAGATGTTAACCACATCCAGGGAAAGAACTCTGGAGTCTAAATGCAAATTGAAGCATACTCATCACTTTGGGGGCTTTTTGGTGGCTTTTCTCTTTTGTTCTGTTTCTTCTTTTACAACATGACTTACATGGAAATATGTTTACAGGACTGCACATGTATAACCTGTATTAGATTGCTTGCTATCTTGGGGAGGGCAGATGGAAAGGATGGAGAAAAAATTTGACACTCAAAGTCTTATAAAAATGCATGTTGAAAACTCTCTTTACAGGTGATCAAAAAAAAATAAAATACCATTTACAAAAAAAATCACACCATTTATTGTCTATGTGATCTTAGTCCTCAATTTTCTCATCTGTAAAATGACAGAATTGAACTAATTAGCCTCTAAGGCAAGAGTCCTTAACCTTTTCTGTGTCATGGACCTCTTCTGCAGTCTGGTAACACCTATGGACCCCTTCTTAGGATGTTTTTAAATGTATAAAACACATAAGATTATAAAGGAAACCAATTTTATTGAAATAAAATTATACATTTTTTTTCAAAGTTTATAGACCCCAGGATAGGAATCCCTTTAAGATCCTTGCATTAAATTAAAGATCCTTTCTAGCTCAAAAGCTTTGGTCCTGTGACCCTACAAATTGTGGAACCTGAAACAGGGTTCTGTGTGTTCACTGAACATGCTTGCTGCTATCACTCAAGAGATGCCATAAAAAATTCAAATCAAAGAGCTAGGAGTCCTTAGAGATGGGAAAATCCTCCAGATACTCCTTATGGATGAAATCATGCACAATGCATTGAATTCCAAAGCACTGCAGTCTAAATGAGATCCATAACCATTCACTAAGTTGAGTCTAATAGAATGTGTACTGTCACAGCCCTTCTTAAACTGTGGGTCACAACCCCATATGGGTCATGAGTGGAAAAAGTTTAAGAAGCGCTGGTCTAGAGGATGGTATATAGCTGGAAGGATAACTCACAAAGTTTGTCCATCAAGACATAAGAAGGTATGCACAGAATGCAGGCCAGCTGCACTAGGGTGCTCAACCTAAATCTGTGGATGCCTCTGAGTGTGTATACCCGGATGGATACCATAAATGGCTAATGAAGAGAAGAGGACAAAGAAAATACATTGGACATCTTTGGGTCATGGTGCAGGTCTTATAATAAACTTAGATTTTCCCTACCACAAAGAAAGGCCCATCTACTTAACACCAATATTCTCCTGGTGCTATGTATCTGTAAGTCATGAAATACTCCAGTTCTCACAGAATTGAAATTGAGAATCACCCAAAGAAAAGTAGAAAGGAGGGTGTGAGCAGGCTACAAGACAAATCAAAAAACATGCAGGAGAGGCGGCATCAAGGGTATCCTTGGGGAAACTTAGGGCTACTAGGCTCATAGGGCTGGGGAATTTCATATATAATGTGTACAGTATATATATATATAAAATTCATACATATACACAGATGTACATGTGTGCATATATGTATATATTTATAGATATAGAAATGGTTTTGGATATGGATAGATACAGAGATAGATGATCTAGATATAGAAATAAATATAGATACAGGTACAGCTATATTGACAGAGGTACAGGTATAGGTTTAGATACAGACAGTTCTCACTTTATGTAAGTGGATCATTTTGCAGACCTTTATGTAAGACAATTTGATGCAATATGAATGTGCCCACAGATGTGGGAAATGAAGGAAGGCAGAGAGGCAGGAAGGGGGCCTCATGCCCATGGAGGGAAGGGACCAGCACATGGTTCAAGGACACATCAGGGCTGAGGACAGAGAAGTAAGAGCAGAGGAGGAACATGTGGAGCAGGGGCCAGCCACGTGGGGGCCTAGCTGGAACCTGGTCTCTCTGTGCATCTGTTATACTTTCATGTGGAGGGAGTTTTTTAGGTTTATTTTTGGTGGTGGTGAGAAGCTACAGAATGCTGAGCCAAGGGGCAGGAGTGGAGAGGAGGAGAGGTAGAGGGAGAGAAAAGAAGAGAGGAAGAGAGACAGGGATGGATACAGAGACAGAGGGAGCAAAGTACTATATAGTAAAGTTTACATAGGTAAAGCCAAATTTGCATAAAGCCACAACTGTTTGTATAGATATAGGTGTAGGTGTAGAGTTGGGTACAGATATAGCTAAGCAGTGCAGACTCTGGACTTACTCTCTCAACTCATGCTCAGACTAGCAAGTCAGCTCCCCAAATACCTACTACTACTTCTCCCCTCAGGGTTCTAGGGGCTATCCTGAGGGCTTGGGGTTTTTAATGAGATGACTCTTGAGCTCCCATCTGACACGTTGTCCTCCTAATATAAATTAACCAACGAACATCAATTAACTTTTACAAAGAGATTTTTACTAAGAAGGTATCCTAAGGACCAAAGACAGCCACATTTCTCCAAACGAAGGGCGTATACTCACCTACTTGGTCTTTAGGGACTATAAACTTGAACTTTAAGTGATTGCTACGAAATATTCCCCTCTCCTTCAACTCAGTCACAGTAGACTTCCTAGACCTATGAGTCCTAAAATCAATTGCAGATTCCCCATCAAATTCACTGGGTATGGCAGCATCAATGCATGAGATGTTTCCTTGCTCAGCTGGGCTTGGCCCTTTTCTAGATTGGGTTAACCAAGTTTCTCCTCAGAACTGCTTTGCAGTCCCCTCACTGGAAGTGGCCCCCGTGATCACTGGCTCTGGGATAGTGATTGTCAGTAGGAACACAGATAACTCTACTGGATCTCCTGGTCTCACTGGTCACTTGGACTCCTCCTTTAATACATCCTTAGGTCTTGATCTTTGAGAAATTCTAATCTCAGGCTTATTCATTTTTCCAAAATCAGGAAAGACAGATCATAACAGGTACAGAGAAGTTGTGTGTTTTTGGATGCATGGTTGCCAGGTAAGAGCATTGTTTATAGTTCGGTCTGCCTCTTCACTTGAAAGCTGCCAGGGAAACATTCCTTGGAGTCAGAGGTTCTTGGTCCAAATCCCACCTCTGACCTTTCCAACTTGTGTCACCCTGGGTGAGTCACTCGACCTCCAAATTTCCTCTTTCTATGAAATAAGGATTCCCGTCCCTGAGGAAACTTCTGGTCCAAGATTTTTAAAACCCTTCATTTTACATGTGGAAACCAAGGCTCAGAGATATAAAGAGGATTGCCCAAAAGCCCACAGCTGATTGCAGAACTGAGCCTAGGTCTCAGGGCTTTTCATTGGCAATCTACCGTAGCCTCTCCTCAACTCTGTTGCCTCTAAACTGGGGGATGTTGGTGAAGTCCTGTTACCTTTTGGGGGTGCTCTCTTGCCCCATCAGCAAAATCAAGAGGTTGAATTGGATGCATTGTAAGGTCTCTCCCAGATCTTGAATCCTATGGTTACTTAACACGTGCATTTGGCAGAGAGGTGGCACAATGGATAGAGTATGGGATTTGGAATCAGGAAGACCTGAGTTCAATTCCTGCTTTAGACACTGAGGAGCTGTGTGATTCTGGGCAAGTCACTAAACCCTTCTGTGTCTCCGTTTCCTTCTATGTAAAATGGGAGTATTAATAATATCTGCCTCACTAGGCTGTAAAGGCCAAACAAGTTAATCTATGGAAAAGTTCAGGCTGGGAACCAAGGAGGTAAGCATGCGTACTGGCTTGCTGTGGTACAGAGACTACAAATCCCAGCATGCAAGCGAAGCCAAGCTTTGTACCTTCTGTCTGGATCTCCCTCAGCCCCAGCACCAGGCATTGAATCAATAGCTGCTTATTTCCTTGTCTCCGGGCTCGCTGTTACCTCTAGGATAATATGCCTCCCCTCCCCCCAGCCTGGCTCCCATCCCCCTTCCCAGCCTTATTTCCCTGTTCCCCTGTCTTCTCTGTTCTGGCCCCAGTGTTCCTACTGTATTCACCCAGTCAGCCATCTTTTTCCTCTGTGCACATGTACAGGCTGTCCTCCAGCCCTGAAATTTATTTCCTTTTCGTGTCTGCCTCACAGACTCCTTATTTTCCTTCCAGGCTTAGATCATGAAGTCTTCTCCACGAAGCCTTCCTCTGACTCCAGTTTTCCTAGAGCGCCCACCACCCTTTATTATTCTGTTATACTAATCTATCATACTAACTCACATCCACCTCTTCGATCTGACAGTGGATTAGAAGTTCCTGGAAGGCCACAGTTATGTTTTTGCTTAACTTTTTCTATCTTTAGCCAGGAATTTCATAAATTCCCCTCCCCTAAATCTGGACTTGTGATTTCTTGGTGTAACCAGCTCCTAAGATGCAAACATTCAAGTTTTCCACAGCTTATAGTCCTTCTGTGCTGTCTGGGGCATGGAGAGATTGAATAACGTCCCCGTGGTCACACAGCCAGAATGTGTCAGACAGGACTTGGACTCAGGTGTTCCTGATTCTGAGGCTGGAGCTCTACCCACCGCACCATCCTATCATCGTCATCATCTTACCGCTCACAATTCCATACTACTTTGTTTCCAAAGCGTGTTCATTATTATCCTCATTTTATAGAGGAGAAAACCAAGGTTTGAGAAAGAGAAGCAGCTTGTCTAGGCTCATACAGCTATGTGGTGGCCATGCTTCAATTCCTGCTCAGGCCTTCTGACTCCAGATCCCGTGCTTTTACCCTAAGTTAGGCTGCCTTTCCTAGCTCCTCCTCCACTTTCTTGTTCCCTTTTCCCCCCTCTTCCTTTCCTTTTATTTTTTTTCCCTGCCCGAATCTTCACTGTTGCCAGTGACGCTGAGGACAGTAAAGGGTCCTTGACTCCAGGCCTATGGATAAAGCGGGTCCCCTCCAGCTAAATAGCAGAGCAGCCAGTGAAATAAACTTTCTAGGGGGTGACGTAAGGCAAAGGAACCAGGGTTTCTTTCTGGTAATTCTCATGAGATCTATAAGATTAATGAGTTTGGGGCCCTTGTGAGCTGATTTTTAAAAAATTCTAGCTGAACCTTCCTGCTTCACTTGCGCAGTGGGGGACTTTGCGGATCCCTGCACAGAATGTCAGGCCTGGTTGATTTGTCCGTTAGTTTTGCTGAATTGTTTTCTTTTGTTCTTTTAATTTTTTTATCATGAGGGATGGCTCTCTAGGAGGGGGAAGGGAAGGAATGTGTTTAGAGATGAATGTGATATGAAAACAAGTGCTATCAATGCACTTTGAAAATAAAAATAAATTCAGATTTAGAATTCTGCTATTTATAGTAAACCAGTGTATCCCAGGAGCATCTTGGGTAGAAAATAACTTACTTAATGCTTGAAAGTTTGCCAAAGTCCCTTCCACACATCATCTTTCAGCTTCTTAGCAACCTTCCCTGGGAAGGAAATACTTTTGGTACTATAAGCCCCATTTTACAGATGAGGAAACTGGGACTAAGAGAGGCTAAGTCATTTGCCTAATTTCATACAGTTAGTATGTGTATAAAGTGGGATTCTAATCCTGACCTTTCCATACCATAAATATCCGCTATTATTATTAATCACCAATTATAAGATCATAGATTTAAAACCAGCAGGCCTCTCAGAGGGCAAGGCCAACTGCTTCATCTTTCAGATGAAGAAATTGAGATTGGAAAATGTGAATGGCAGCTCAGTGGTGCAGTGGATGCAGTGCTGGACTTGGAGGCAGGAAGACCTGAGTTCAAATCCTACCTAGTCACTTACTAGCTATGTGACCTGGACATGTCATTCCCTCAGCTAGAGAGGGCTCATTTGTAAAATGCTTGCAAAATGGGGATAATAACATTGCCCACCTTATAGGGTTGCCTTTAGGAAGAACTGAGAACCTTAAAGTACAATAGAAGTGTTAATCACCATCCTCACCACCGCTATTATTATCTTATATGACTTGTCCAGGGTCATACAGCAGCTAGTACGTATTTGAACCAAAGCCTTCCTGCCTCCAGGTCCAATACCAGATCTACTACTAAATAACCAACTGGTGAAGGGGGTGGAAGGTGGGAGGGAGAAGGATTAGCAGAAATTAGAACAAAGTCTGTAAGTGAACATGCCTAGTTCTTTTAAAAGGAACAAGGGGTTTGTACCTAAATTTCAAGGGGTCTTTGAATTTGTCTTCAAATATATCTATATATCTAGAGAAAGAGATACACAGATATAACGTGTGTGTGTATGCGTGTGAATGTTTCTGTATCTATATGTATATGTGTGTATATATCTATATATCTATATCTATATATGTGTATATGTATACATATCTATATATTCTGTAGCTCTTGTTAGAATTGGTTTTCCTTGTAATCCTCTTTATTTTACCATATACATTCAGAAATAGGCATCTGAGAAGGGCTCTATTAGCAGACTGCCCAAAGGCCCCAGGACTCGGAAAAGGTTCAGAAGGTCTACTGTAAAGGATGTGGGATGGGATCCAGAGGAGTCTATTTGGCCAGTCCTGCCTGTCCACACTCGAGGTCTATCTGTCTAAACCTGCTCCTGGGATTGGGGAGAAGCACCTTATGAGTCTCTTGCCTGACTTCAAGCTCCCAAACTGGTTCTGCTCAGCAAAATCTGCCTGAGTGTTGCCGGTGGCGAAGGCCGGGAAGTGCTCACAGTTCTGGGATTCCCTAGATGATCTGGGCTCCTCCAGAGGCAGCTGTGGCCTTTTAGCCGGGCTATGCCCTCTGAAGGGGGAAAGGCAAGTGAAGTCTGGCTAAGTGGGGCCCAGCCCTGGGAAGGGGAGCTTCTTCTAAGCTCCGCCTCCCTGACTGCAGCAGCCTTCCTCCACTTTCTCTCAGTGCTCAGTAGCTGGAAAAAAAATACAACCCTGCTTCTGAGTAGGATGAATCTGAATCTGAATCTCTGCTCAACCACTTACAAGCTGTATTCTTGAATGAATGAACTAATGAATGAATGAATGAGCCAGCAGTCGTGCAGTGGATGCTGGAAATCTACCCCCAAGAGGTCAAAGATAGAAAGAAAACACACACACACACATATACACACACATACACACACACACATTTTTGTAGCTGCAGAAAACCCCAAACCTACTGAAACAAAGTCGGTGCCCATCAACTAGGGGATGACTAAAGAGTTGTGGCATACGACTGTTATGTTATTTTGTTGCATTGTAAGAATGAGGAATCCAGAGAAACGTAGGAAAACAGATGACTTGGCATCAGGCCCAGGAAAGAGCCCTGACTGGGGCAAGTCAGAGGATGTGGGTCCAGATCCCACTTCTGACACTGTCTGTGTGTCTTTGGGCAAGTCTCTCTCTGGGCTTCTGTTTTGTCAACCATAATATGAGGGGGGAGGATGAGATGATTCTGAGTCCCTGATCTGATCAGGTCCATGATCTGAGAAAAGTAAAGTCAGGAGGATAAAGAGGTAATGATTGGTAAGGTAAAAGGATAATCATGGTGATGACTGATCTTGTCCGGTAGAGAAAAAATAAGAAGTGTAACTCCTTCCTTTCCTTGAAAAGGTGGGGACTATGGGTGTGGCATGTTGAATACACTGTTAGTGTGGAGGTTAGTTTTTCCTGAGCTGTTTTT
This sequence comes from Notamacropus eugenii, assembly GCF_028372415.1. Classification (NCBI taxonomy): domain Eukaryota; kingdom Metazoa; phylum Chordata; class Mammalia; order Diprotodontia; family Macropodidae; genus Notamacropus; species Notamacropus eugenii. Next base: position 528,356,991 of record NC_092873.1, read on the forward strand.
CTTACATAGAGAAGGTTCACTAGGGGTGTGTATGCGGCAGGGAGAAAGGGTTGTACATTCAGAAATGACTGTGGGAGAATGCAAAAAGCATCAGCTAAAAACTAAACTAAAACCAAATCTTGCAGTCACCACAGAGATGGGTGGGGATTCAGGCGTGGGTTCCCAGGGCTGCTAGGATGGAAAGCCCAAAGACTGAGTCCCAGAATTTCCAGTAAACCTCATTCTCTCTCTAGCTGAGCTCACCCCCCATCACCACAGGTATATGAATCAACTCTGAACCTGGGACTAGAGGCAGACACAGGGCCACAGCCCCACTCAGGGGTATGGAGGTTTTTGTTCAGGAAGTGTCTGAGTGGGGTGGTTGACAAGAAGAACATTTCTGTTGTACCATTTAATTACTTAGCACCTGAGCCCATTGCCAACATCCTGGCCAGCTGCCAGCCCTTCGGATGAGGCTTCCGAGATGGGCAAGGGCCCATCCTTTTGCAGATTGGCAGGAATTACTTGGTCTCAAGTGGCCTTTCTGAGTCATTGCTTTGAGGCTGCAGGCCACCAAAGGCAAGCCACCCCCCCCCCCCCATACACACACACAGAAAAGATTTGTCCAGAGGTTAAGAGAGGAAAAGAGGAATCTTTTGCAAAGTCAGGATTGCTAGTGAAACGAGTGCTTGTTCCTAAAGTCAAAAGAATCCAAGTTGTTTTGTTTCTAAAGGTGCGTAGGTAATACTAAACATATTTGGAAAAATAAAAGGGATAATGAGGATTTCCATGTGGTTTCCCTTTCCCCTTCCCCCACATCCAATCAGTGGCCAGGTCTTAAGCCTTCCTCCTCAACCTTGGTCTTCTTTTCTCCATTCACTCAGTCACTACTCTAATAGAGGCCCCTCATCACCTCTTTCCTTGATGTAGCTTTTAAATTGCTGTATGACCTTGGACAAGTGATTGACCCTAGACTTCAGTTTTCCCCTTTACAACCTCAGAGGTCTCTTCGACCCATTCTCCACATAGCAGCTGTACTGCTGCTCTCAGGCTTCACCTCCCTAATGCCCTTTAAGCCCCAGGTGAGGAGCCATCACCTCCAGGAAGGCCTTTCCTGATCCCCTCCTCCCCTCTCCTCAGCCCTCTCGGCCTTTCCCTCCCCCCAGCTCCCACGCACACCAGGGAATTGATTTTGTACATATTTTTATTTATTTCTAAGCACACACGTTGTTTCTCCCGATAGGATATAAACTCCTGGAAGGCAGAGGCTGCATCTGGAACAGGGACTGGGAAAATTGAACTGGATTCTTTTGCTGTCGCTCATCTTTGGGCAATGAAGAGGAAAGAATGACTTGGACTTTGGGGAACTGGAGATTTTTGCTTGTCTCCTGAGGCAAGGGAGCACCATGGTTTGGGGCTGGGATCCCACTCAAAGAGGCCATGAGCAAAGAAGGGGAGAGAGGTAGTGATAGATTTCCTCTGACCATGTGGAGCAGTAATGAGCATGGCCTTAGAAGGGGTGACCCCTTCATATGCCCCTTCAAAGCTTTACCTCTGGATAGACTGGAGAGACAAAAGCTGAAGGAGAAAGTAGCATGGCAGAAAGGGCATATTGTGGACTGATGGTGCTTGCACAGGGGACTGGAGCCCTGTAATAAGGAATCAGTCAAGAGACTGATTCCTTAAGTGCCTAGTATGTGCCAGGCACTGTGCTGAGTGCTGGGGAATTCCTGTTCTCCAGGCACTGACAATCTAATGGAGGAGCTGGAGGTTCTCATCTCCTCTCCTCACCATTACTCCAATGGGGTACCAAGGGCATCCACTGCTAACCACATCCAGCTGACTGGATATTTGGGGCTTAGGAAAGCAAGGGATACAGGAAGTTGCCAAAAAGGCTAGGTGGCCAGTGGTGCCCTCAACAGGAGCCAGGATGTTTACAAGAGGAGCAGCTTTTTGGGGAAAGGTAATGAATTCTCTTTTGCTGTCCTGAGTTTGAGATTTACATAGGACATCCATCCAACTGGCAGTTGGTGGGACTGGAGTTAAGAGAAAGAAGACCTGGGAGTCATTTGCACTGAGATAATCAGTAAATCCAAAGGAACTCATGATGGATGACATCACCAGGTGAGAGACTATAGATGGGAGGGAAAGGGCTGGGGGTATACCCTCTATTAGGGGATATGATCTCTGTGATGATCAAGCAAGAGACTGAGAAGGAATAGTTGGCAGAAGGAGAGAGAGAAGGATCAAAACTGAGAAATGAGCAATGCTTATCTCCGAGGAGACACTGGTCTCCAGTGACACAGACCCTGAAGGATGAGGAAGGAGGAAAAACAGTTATTCAGTGGGACAATGAAGCCATCACTGTGAACTCAAAAGGGAGAACGTGAGTCCTGAAGGAGGAAGTTGAAGGAGAGTGGTTCCCTGGAGGGAGGAAGGATGAGATCAAGATGGAAGGATGAGCTGCTATGACCCAGAGTTGTTTGGGAGCCACTGCAGATGACCGAGGAGGGAAATGACACGTCAGACCTGAGCTTGAAAAAATCACTTGGGCAGCGGCGGGAGGCTAGATTGGAGAGAAGGGACACTTGAGTCAGGGGCAGCAATTAGAAAGGCACTGCCATGGGCAGGGTGAAGGAGGGGGGATGAGGGAAAGAGGGGTGAGCCTAGGGGATGTCATTGAAATCCATCTGGGCCAGCTCGTCTGTGTTTTTCACTCTTACCTTGTGAATATTGAAGAGGAGGGGGCAGGAGGAGCTTACTCACTGCCTGGCTCCTTCTCTAGAGCTCAGAGCCGGCTGCCATGGTGATGGAAGGATACCGGGTGGGGGAAGGGCAGGGAGTTTTATCCGCACAGCTACTGCAATGTGTGGGGCTGCTTTGGGCACAGCCTTCCTGAGGGTGCCCAGTCTGGAACAGCCAGCCCTGGGAGGGGCTGGGCTATCTAATGAGCTGACCCTGAGGGGAGGATGGGAGGTAACCCATTGCCCCATGTTGGTGCTGGCTTATCACACACCTTTGGAAATCACTGTCTGGCTCTTACTTGGGAGACCACTGACCTCCACCATAGTGAGGAGGCCTGTTTTAATTGGTACAGGGAACTCCCAGATCAGAGCTTTCTCTGCAATTTGTACTTTTAGAGAGTATCCTGGGGCATTTACCCAGGGTCACACAGCCAGTACATGTCAGGGGCCAGACTTGTACTAGATTCTTTCTGGATGCAAGGCCAGACTTCTCTCCAGAACTCCATTCTAGCAGGCTAGCACCCTAGGGTGGGGCTACTTTAACTCGTTGATGTCCTGGACTCTTTGAGCAGTACCTGGTGAAGCCTCTAGACCCCTTCTCAGAATTCTGATTTTAACTGCATATGATAAAACACAGAAGATTACAAAGGAAACTGATTATATTGAAATAGACCCATCAAAAGATTAAAACAAATTCAGGGCCCCCAGGTTTAGAACCTGTGATTTGGGGTTTTCCATAATGATCACATTTCATCCTTTCTACAATTCCACAATAGGGAGCTGTAAGCATCTAATTGCCATCGTATAGCTGGAGATGCTGAGTCCTCTCAGCTTAAGCAGTCTGCCCTAGGTCCCAGATCTAGTGGCTAGGACTCGAGTCCTCCCCCATCTTCTGACCTTGTATCTCCTATTTTTTCTCTTGTACCACTCAATGCTTCAGCCTCTAGCACTAGGAGCCACTGACTGATTGATTCTGTGGTAATAGGCTAAGTGAACCCTAATCCTTTCAGGTGGGAGGGTTCAAGGATGGTATTAGGAAACTGGAGTTCCTGGTGCTAGTTCCTCTTCCTTGTCCGTAACTTCCTTAGGGCAGGCTGCTCACTCCCCCGAGTTTGAGGATAAAGGAGGTTGGAGGTCACCGCATGATTATATTTGCTGAGTTCCTGGAGCCAATCAGGTAGAAAGTCAAGGTCAGGGAAAGATGAATTCTTGTTACCAGTTTCCCAAATTCCTGGGGACAGTGGACATCTTGTGCTACCTCTGTTGGGGCTCCAGGAATGATTCTGATCCATGAAAGCATCTCTCCAAGTTGGGGACCCTAAACTCAGGGTTTTCAGAGTTTGAAGAGAACCAGGAACCTCAAAGAAAACCCTCTTTACCCTGCCCCCCTAAATCCCCACCCTGCCTTTGTTTAAGGTTCTCCAGTGACAGAAAATCCTCTGGCTTCTGGATAGATCGAATTTTCAAGCACTATGGACTGGTGGGTAAAGACCTGGCTTTAAAGCCAGAAAGATCCTAGTCTGAGGGCTGTGTTTGACACATTTCAGTTTTGTGACTCTTGGCCAGTCACCTAATGTCAAAGAGGCCCGGGCTATGAAGACTCTAACGTGTAAACAAGTTGCTAATCTACACCAGTGAAAGGGCCTTCCATATCGGGAGTTCATATTGCACCAAAATAAATTACAGTCCTGATTGCACCACTGGAATCCAGGTTTCCTGTTGCCAAGTCTAGAACTCTAACCACAATACTAAACAGCCTCCATAAAACACTCCTTCCTATAACGTGCTCCAGCTGTTAAATAATCTTTCTTTCCTTAGACTCCCACCACCTCTATCTGCCCCTTTCTTTGGGCCCTCCTGCCTTGCATCCTAGTAACTTGTATACATCCTATCTCCTCTCTCTAGTTGTAACCTCCGTGAAAGCAGGGGCATTGTCTCAGCTTTCAGGGGCCCTTTAGTATCTACTGCAGTACAAGGACCGTCCCCTCCACCTGCAATACATTTCCTTCAAATCTCTGCCTTCAAAATCCCAACTCCTCACCTTTCTAATGTGTATAAAGGTTTGCATTATTCTCAGAACAACCTTGTGATGGAAGCATCTTACCTATCTCCCCCATTTTCCTGTCAGTGGTGGAGTCCTTTGCCAGTGGTTACTCAGTCAGTACATTTTTCAGACAGGACTGAAGTAAAGACACATAACTAGTGGCCTGCCCATTGCTCTAGGTTCTAACAAAGTTTGAGTGCCAGCCTCCCAGCAGATTGCACTTGTAAGTTGATAAATTATAAGTTATAAATTAAGTTGCTGAAGTCTGTTTTAATTTATTCTGTTAGTGCCTACTGTGAGTCATTTATGTTTAGCATTTCTTTTGGGTGTAGAAATAAATTATCTATCACATGCCTGATTCATATTCTTCATTAAGAATTCTCCTTTCTATTTTCTTGTTTTTGGGGAAACCTTGGATGTGAACTATAACCTAAGCCAAAGGGTTTAAGCTCAAATAGAAAGAGATCTCTGCTGGCTCTATGCTGAGTTAGAAAACCACAAATTAACACATCTATGTTGCACTGTATTTTTACAGGCCACACTGGGTATTTGTTACTTCTGACTTGTTTAGGATTTAGGTAATTTTCCCCCAAGTTGCATGTGAGGTAGTTTGAGAAGACGGAGTCTAACCCTTCTCAGAGGCCAGCCCTGCCTCCTGCCCCTCTCTCCCCACCTCCCAGGATGAAACCCAATCCAAGTCATACCCAGATTCACAGCAAGGAAACAGATCAGTGCCCTGCTCCTATGGGCCTACTAGTGGTTCCTCAGAGTTAATCTTAAAAGAACTGGTGATGTTTATGGCAGAAGAAAGAAGATGTAATAGAGACAGAAAATTTAAAAACAGGTGGAACAGACCCAAGCACTCATGTGCCCTCTCTACCCAAACTGGAGGAAACATCTATGTCACCCCCAACAAATGGCTGTTTGGCCTGCATCTGAAAATGTACAATGACTGGGAGCCCAAGACTGTCCATCCTCTTCCTGGCTAGCTGGAAGTTTTCCCTTCTCTTCAGCCCACATCAGCTTGTGTGGGATTTCCACTCAGACATTAGTCCTTAGTTCCACTGGCTGGGGTTAAGCAAAACAAGCATATTTCATGGTCTGTTGCATAGCTGAGGCTGTTTGGCCTCCTTTTGTATCCCTACAGCTCAGCACAGTGCCCGGCTCACAGTAGGTCCTTAATAAATGTTTACTGCTTGATTTTATTGACTGATGTTCCATATTTAAAGAAATTATTCTTAATCCTTTTCTTACTTTCTCCAGTTTATTAACATTTATTAACAAATGTTTCTAATACATAAATGTTAGGACAAATAATTTAATAAGATATTTATTAATAATATTTATTGATTGATATTCCATATTTAAAGAGATTACTCTTAATCTTTATCTTACTTTCTCCTGTTTATTAATAAACATTTATCAACAAATGTTTATAATATATAAATGTTATAAGAATTTAATAAGATGTCCATTAACAAATATTTATTATTTGATGTTCCATATTTAAAGAGATCACTCTTCATCCTTGTATTACTTTTTCCAATCAGTTGATGGATAAACATTTATTAAGAACCTACTAAGTGCCAGACACTGTGCTAAGCACAGGCTAATTGCTAAACAGTCTCAGTTCCTCCAAACATTCCTTCTGTATCCTGGTCTGAGACCCCATACCCTTCTATTTTTCAGTCACATCTGACTCTTCGTGATCCCATTTAGGGTTTCCTTGGCAAAGATGCAGGAGTGATTTGCCATTCCCTTCTCCAGCTCATTTTACAGATGAAGAAACTGAGGCAAACAAGATTAAATGACTTTCCCAGGGTCACACAGCTGGTGAGTGTCTGAAGCTGGATTTCTCTATGCACTATGGCGCCACCTGGCTGCCCACTGCTCTGTTTACCTGTGATTTGTCAGCACCCTTCCTATGACTGAACATAAAACACTGCATGTCTGTTTAACAGTGAACAAGAAATCCTGATTATACTTTATACATATTACTGAGACTTGGGATTCATGAGTGAAATGCATCAAATTTTCATGAGGACAACCACATCTTCACGTGCATGGGCAATGCTCTCCATTGGCTGTAGCATGTATCTAGTCTTGACTTAATAGTTAAGTCTTGGGGAGTTACTAGAGGCCTGTGGCAGTTCAGGGGTCACAGAGCTCGAAAGTGTCAGAGTCTTCTGCCTTCAAGCTGAACTGTGCTACATGCCAGACCAGTATGCCTTATTCACAAAAGACTAGAGAAAAAGTTAGGGAGAAGTATAGTATTAAAAATTAAGAAGATACTTGAAGAAATTTAGGAGCTGGACGAAGTAACCAAAGGATATTTGGGGTAGGATAAGTAGAGGAAAAAAGAGAAATAAAATGACTGGGGTGTGAGGGGGGCTACAGACCACCAACAGAGAAAGAAGAATTCAATGAAGAATTGGAGAAACCTTTGGAACAGAGAAGCGTGTTTTGATTGTGATGAGTGACTTAAACTGTCTAGATGTCTCCTCTAACTACGCACTGAAGACAGGGAAGCAGACACATTTGTAGTATGGAGTATGTGTCTCATGTCCCATAACTTTCCATAGATCCCCGATGGGGGCTCAGGAATCATCACCTTCTCTGGGTTTCTGAGTATCCTTGGCTGGAAACAGTTCTGTCTTAAGACTTAATGACTTAAGCTCATTGAGGGCTGCTGGGCACTCTCGTAGCATCTCCTCATTCGCCAGGAGGCCTAGTTTCCTGTTAATTGTGTTTGTTCTAAAAAAAAAAGGGAATCATTTTATTGTCTTGTATTTCACAAGGATGATGGGAGGACTTTAAGGGAGACTACTGTGTGGCCCCAGACTTGTTTAGGCAGTGTCTGATGAATACTTCCAAAGAAGTTAATGAAATCATTGATAATTAGAGCTGGAAATGACTGAAGAGATTATTTAGTCAAATCCTCATTTCATAGAACAAGAAACCAAGGCTGACAAGGGTCAGAGGAGGCGCAGTGACTTTTCTAAGGTCTTCATGGTGAAAGAGAGGTTAAAACAACAAATCAATGAGTGACTGAAGCACTTATCAAGCATTTACTATGTGCTTACTCTGGTGATAGAAACAGACAAGTAAGACTACATAGGATCACAGGGGCAGGGACCCCAGAGGCCATTCTGTTCTCTCTTGCTTCTATCCCAATGTCTTCTCTAGAGTTACACTGGGTTCTCTGTGTCTGTCTCTCCTCATTTGTATTACACATATAGTGGTCAGTCTGCAGTATCCCAATAGCCCGAGTCCCTTGATGGCAAGGACTGTGTTTTTATCTCTCTCTGTATTTCTAGTGCTTCCTTAGCACAATGCCTGGTGCATAATATACACTTAATAAATGTTTGTTAACTAACTAACAGGGAACCCTACATAATATTCATCCCATCATGCTGGCCAGGAACTGCAGACTACCTCAAAGGTCCTTTCCCGCTGGAGAGCTTTGCCCTTTCCTTCAACGAGCCTCTCCATTCCCCATTACTGATCAGTTCTTCTCAGACTTCTGCTAGAACCTTCTCAGACCTCACCTAGAACCTTCTCAGACCTCACCTAGAACTTTCTCAGACTTCACCTAGAACTTTGTTTCATATCACTGGCCAAATGGAAGGAACCAGTCTTAGAACCAGTGTTCAACCTGAAAGCCATGTTCAAATCCCAGCTCAGCCTCTTACCACCCATTTGGCCTTGGACAGACTCTTGGTCTACTCTTGTTTCCTCATCTGTAACATGAGGAGGGAGGTTGTACTCCAGAAGCTCTGAGGACGCTTTCACATCTAAATTACGATCTTACAAACTAGAAACTCCACAAGGGCAGCACTGTGTGGTCTCTAAACTTTGTATCTCCCCCAGTGACTGACATAAGACCCTACATGCAGCAGGCACTTAATAAGTGTTTGTTGCTATTATTACAGTAAAAGAAAATAATCAAATAAGCAACAGTGAACCGCTGGACTAGGGACCAGAGGACCTGGCTTCACATCCTAATTCTGCCACTTACTGGCTGCATGACCTTGGTCAAACCAGGACACTTCTCAGGAACTGTTGCCTCAGTTTTCAAAACGGAGAGGTTGGACTAAATTGTTTTGATTTTGGTGAGATTTCCTTCTTCATCAAGAATGCTAGGATTTACTGATCCATCATCATTTAACAAAGTTTTATAATTTATTTATTTTTATTCTGGACCTAACAAACTCCAAATAAAATAAGTATTACCACATATGCAGCAGGAAAAAAACAGCAGATCTTTATGTCCAGAATGGCCATTGTTTTATAAACCCATAGTCACTCATCTACACACTTCTAAGAGTCCTGATTACATAAGTTCAGAGCTAAGATAACCAAAGGAACCCAGAATTCCAGATTCCTTGGTCTCAGCTGGTCCCTATCACTCATACTCATTCTCAGTCTCTGCCTCTGTCTGTCTCTCTGTTTCTTTGTCTCTCTCTGTCTCTGTCTCTCTCTCATTTTAAACTTAAATACAAAGTGAGAAAATAAAAGATCATTTCCACGTACCCAGAAGAATATAAGAGAAGATTCAATACAAAACAATGAATTTCCATTTTAAGAAGCAGCTAGGTGGCACCAACTACCTAGAGCACCAAGCCCTGAAGTCAGGAGGACCTGAGTTCAAATTTGAACTCAGACATTTGACACTTACCAGCTGTGTGACCTTGGGCAAGACACTTAACCCCAATTGTCTCACCTCCTCCCTCCAAAAAAAGAAAAATTTCCATTTTAAGAAAATCTATATAAATATTATACATGATTTTCAAAGCTACCCACCTTTTCTTTGCTTCCTTCTAGGTTTTCTTTTGCTCTCTGCTGTGCACTTTGGACTTTATTTTTTTTCTCCCTCCCTTCCCTCACGCTCCTCTCTTCCAACCCAGAGAAGGCTACAACTAAATGTGGATGTATAGATATATGTATGTATGAATGTGTATACAAATACATATATACATAAACCCATACACATAGATTCCATAAACACACATATATACACGTATACATAAATATACCATGCTTATTTCCTTCTATCATCTGTTTCTCTGAAGGTGGATGGCACCTTCCTTCTAAGTCTTTCTACATCAAGTCTTTCCATGTTTTCTAAATCAATCAGCTCATCATTTCTTCTATCACAGCAAATATTCCAACCTAATTATATCTTATCTGAGAGACTGTCTATGAAAGTTTTCTCCCAATTTTCTGCCTTCCTTCTATTCTTGGCTATGATGGTTTTTATTTGTACAAAAAATGTTAATTTAAAATAATCAAAATTCTCCATTTTACATTTCAACACTGCTCATGCCTTAGAAGATAGTTTAAGGTTTGGAGCTGTTGAATCTGCTTTCTTTACATTTTTTTCCCCTTAGTTTCTTGGATGCTCATCCTCTTTCGCTGTCCTTGTGCACATCTACTCAAAATTTCCTCTTACCTATATCCAGAGTTAAATGACACCATAGAACCAAGCTGCTTTATAGAATGTTACATTTATCAGAATTTTGTAAAAATAATTTTTTTTGTAGTCCTGAGACTATATTTCTGAGATCTGAAATCAGCTCCCTCAAATATGGGAACTAAACCAACGCTCTCATTTTTGGATAAGGACTCGAAGGCTCAGAAGTTGTGATGGGAACATTATACTGAAGTCCTACCCAGTACAGGCTGGGTTAATTTCTCTTTAACAGGTGTTGAAATAATTCTTGAGACTTAATTGATTCAGAGAGTTAAAGGTTTGGCTGTTGATGTAGCTTCCTGGTGGTGTATGTATAAGAAAAGCCAGGGCATGAAAATCAGCAGCAACTCCCTGAGGCTTCTGACCAGCAGACCATCATGGACAACCCAGAGAAAGGGAAGCAACGCCCAGTTGAATCCCTGCTGTGTCCTTGCTAAATATTCTTCTCTCCTATGGCTAGGTGGACCATCTTTGGTGAACTGTCAGATGTTCCAGGAGAATGTCATTTCATGCTAATCTCAAACCTGAGATACTGGACCATTTCCAGTTAAAACTTGTCTAAAGGAATGTATGACAAGCTAGAGATTTATCCAGGTTATAACTGTTTAAGTCTTTATTCAGGAATAAAGAAGACATTGGTGGAAAGAGCCTGGAGTGGGAGTCAAGGGGACCTCTAATGCAGCCTCAGCGTTGTCTCTGATTAGCTGTGTGACTTTGGGCCAGGGCCAATCTTCTTGTGTCTCAGTTTCTCTGTCTATAAAATTGGAATAATCATACTTTTAAAGGCTTTTATGGATGGGGATATCAAGACATAAAGGAGTAAAATGGCTTAGGAAAGACATTAATGAGTTGGAGAGCACACAGGGCAGGGTCAGGTGGTGAAAGCCTTTGAGCTCATGTCTTATGAGGATCAACGTAAAGAAACAAGGGCATTGAGATGGGAAAAAGAGTGGGCAGCTGATTTCATATATCTGAAAGGCTGTCAAATGGGAACAGGGATTAAAATGATTCTGTTTGGTCTCAGAGGGTGATGGGGAGAAACTGAAAAGGGCAAATATAGGAAAAACTCCCTAACAGTCAGGGTTATCTCAAAGTGGAAAGGGCCACCTGGAGGGGTCATGGGAGAAGCCAAATGACCACTTGGACAATCTCCAGGGTGGATGAGATGATGGGTGAGATGCTTTCTATCCCCTCTGAGTTCTGTGACTTGACCAAGGTCTCAGGAGTAAACTGTAGAGCTGGGATGTGAACCCAAGTCTTCCGCCTGTGAGCCTAAGGTTGGATTGATAGCTTCCAAGAAATTGTAAAAGAGTTGAGAATGAAGGTTGAGTTCATTCAATGAAGGAATGAACGAAATGAAAAAGTATCCATATTCAATATTCACCAATATTTTACATCCAGAACTCAGACACTTCTTAGCCCAGAGACTCTGTAGAAAGCCTCTTAGCTTTCCTCATCCTCCATTTTCTCATTGGTACAATGGAAGTGAGGTCTCTTCCAGCTCTAGGATGATGAGCCAAGGAGAATATGCTATAATCTTGTTCTCATCATTCCTCCTTCACTGACTTGTAGGGAGCCTCAAATAAGATGACGAATGTAAAATTCTCTGTAAAACTCAAAGCATTATGTGCTACTGTCATCACCAACATGCATTTATTAAGTGTTTACTGTATGCCAGGCACTTTCTTATTATTATGAACAGTGATAATACTGCAGTTTGATTTATATCTCTGAATATAATCACCTTGTTTAGTTACATAATATTTATTATTTAATACAGATAAGAGTTGCAAAACTCAAACATATAATGGGATGGAAAAGTTGATGATGTTAAAAGGGACCAGAATTCTGTATGGAGGCATCGCAGTATCATGGAAATGGATTTCTAGTCAGAAGGTCTGGCCATATTCTGCTGTGTGGCTGAAGGTTGTGTGACCCTGAGCAAGTCATTTCCTTTGAGTAGGCTTCAGTTTCCTCATCTGTGAAATGACAGATTAGACTGAATGACCTCCAGGGTCCATCATCCACCATCATAGGTCATTTCCCATTTCTGGGCTTCAGTTTCCCCATCCTCAAAAAGGGGTTGTACTGGATGAGCTCTAAGCTCCATTTCAGCACTAAATCCATCTAAATGGTAAAATCCCGAATCTTTCCCCCCTTCTTGACTTCAGTTTCCTCATCTGTTCAGTGAAGAAATTGGACTCCACGATATCTAAGGTCCCTTGCAGTTCAGTCCTAGCTTGCTGACCCAACACCATAGACATGGGCCTTGCTCATCTCCATGAGGGCTTGGCTCTTCAGGATTTAGAAAGGTTTGTTGAACTAAGGCCTGCGGTCATTGTCCACCAGATGGCGTTGTTTCCTTAGAGGACCTCAGGCTTGGGACCATTTATTAGACAACAGTGTCAAAAAACGAGGAAGTGGACTGGCTGCCCCTGAAGGTGGGGCCAGGAAGATACTGGTCCTTTCGCAGCTCCAGGAGGGATGGCTGCCAAGTGAACTTCCTAGGCAATGCAGTACCTGACCATCAGGGATCCTGGAACGGGACAGATCAATGGAGGTGGGTGGGCATGAACAGGCCACAAGGTGAGTAAGTTAAGGTGACTGTTAGCCAGCCCCCTTCCCATGTGGGTACCCTAGGGCAAAGCCCAAGCATGCTCACTGACTGGCTTCTTATAAAGGACTCTTCTCCCTCTTTCTTTCCCACTCCAAACCCCTAACGTTAGCTGACATAGGTCATTTTCTATGTATTATCTCAGTTGTCACACACATGCGTCATTCTAGGAGATTAGAGCCTGTCTTTAGCTCCGAGAAAACTGATACCAATAATTCACATGTGTACAGCACTTGGAGGTTTGCAGAAAATTCTCAGGTTGTTGATTTAGAGCTGGAAGAGACTTCAGAGATCCTGTCATTTGAAAAATGAGATAACTGAGGCCCAGGGAAGGTAGAGACACACATAGGTGGTGTGTGTGTGTGTGTGTGTGTGTGTGTGTGTGTGTGTGTGTGTATAAAACAGAGCTAGGATTTTACCCTAGTGCTTCCTACTCTAGTATGGCTGCCCAGACACAGATTCCTTCTTCAAGGAGAATATCCAGTGTGCCACATGTGGTTAGTGTTGAGACAGGAAGCCCTGAGTTCAAATGTGACTTCGGATGATTACTGGCTGGGTGACCCTGGGCAATCATTCAGCAAATGCTGCGTCAGGCACTGGGTTGAGGCTATCACAGGAGGCTAAAGAAAGTCACGGAGGTCACAGTCTAATGGAAGTCACTTAACCTCTGTCTGCTTCAGTTTCCTCATCTTTAAATGAGGATAAAACCACCAGCAGCTTCTCAGACTTGTAGTGCAGATTAAGTGAGATGGTTTACATAAAGGGAGAAGGGCTGGACATGTGATTTTATTGACACAGGGAACTCCAGGTTAAGAATAGGTCCTTTACCAGTGCAGGTTGGCTCCTTCTCTGTAACTCGGAGTCTCCGAGAGTTGCCTTAAGCACTGAGAGATGAAAAGTTCAGTAATTTGCCCCAGGTCACAGCCTTTCTGGGTCAGAGGCAGGATCTGAACCCAGTTCTTCCTCCTGTCTGACTTTCTATACCTTAGCTGCCTTTTAGGACTGCTGAAAGGATGCAATGAGTTAACATTCCTAAAGCACTTTGCAAACCTTAAAATGCTACATAAATGTGAGTTGTCATGTCATTAGCAACACTATTATTATCAAATCACATCACCTCTCTTTATGTAAGGTACTTTGCAAACCTCCAAGTCCTGTATACATGTGAGTTCTCATCATCTGCATTATTGCTTATACACTTTGAGACTTGGAGCTGGAAGCTAGCTTTAGAAATCAAGTCCAATACTCTTTTTACAGTGGAGGAAACTGAGGTCCAGAGGAGTCGTGACCTGTCCTCAGGTTTTCCAGCTTTCCATTCACTCTCATTGTCAGTGGAACAAAGGTCCCTGGACGTGGGTGTCCCCCATATCTAAGCTATTAAAGCTTAACACTGTGCCAGGACTTTGGGGACATCGTGTGTGTGTGTGTGTATATATATATATATGTATATATGAATGTGTGTGTGTGTCTGTGTATGTATGTATGTATATAGTGACTGCCAAAGTCTGACGGGGTTCGAGCCAAGCAAGAAGAGAAAAATTCAGTGGCACCTGACAGATCCTCCTGAATTCACTTCTGTCTGGCTCAGTTGTCTCTGTCTTTCCACCCAGAAAGCAATTTAGAAGTGTGCCTCCAGTGTCTTTATTCAGACTCACACCCTGATTCCATCCAGCCTCATAGGCAGGATTTCTCAGCAGGCCCCTTGTGTTGGACAGCGACAAGCTGGCCTCCAGGCGGGTGGAGCCAAGCTGCTCAGAGCAGCCATGCGTTCATCCCTCAGGGAATGTGGCCGTAGCCAGGGCTGGCTCCCCCTCCTCGCTGTGGCTGCTGTGTTTATTTTCCCAGACTGAGCCCCCACTGCCTCAGCCTTCATTTCTCTTTATCAACCACTTGGCCTTTTCAGGACTTATAAAAACAAAAATAATGCTTTTTCGTGGGGGTGGCTATTTCCATTCCTTTCAAACTCTCTCATATTCCTGGAAGGGGGTTTGTTTCCTGTGTTCTGTGAGAGGTTTTAGTTTTTTCTTAAAGAGGCAAGATGAAACCAGGAAGTATATCTGTGACCAGGGAAAGGAAAGGTTTTTACTTATCTATTTTGAGATTCGGTTGGATCAATAACCATATCACCAGCTCCTATTTCTGTAGGTTTGCAAAGACTTTTCTCACAGCCACCCTGTGAGGTACAGTATGGGCATTAATAACTCTGTTTTGCAGATAAGGAAACTGAGGCCCAAGGGGGATAAATTTCTTCTCAAGAGCATGGAGCCTCCGGCAAGTGCTTGAGGCAAAATTTGAACCTGGCAGACACTGTGGTGTGGAAGAAATTCACATCCTGGCACTTTTGTGCCCTTGGATGTCACTGAGAGTCAACTTCAGCTTCCTCAACTGTGCCCAATGTAGAGGTGGCCCCTGGGTAGGGGAGAGTACTTGAGGGAAAGACTCCCTCCACAAGTGACTGCTGCCACTGCCTGTGGTGACTTTCTAAGTCAGCTCAAAGCTTGGCAAGTGGGAGCAGGAAAAGGAAAGAGAAAGATTTATCATGGGAAGCACTCATTCCCCAGCCCCTCTTCATTCCAGAGCCTTCTCTCTATTAATCACTCCTAATCATCCTGTATCTAGCTTGCCTCGTATATCTGTTTACGTGTTGTCTCCTCCAATAGACTGTGCGTTCCTCAAAGGAAGGGAATGACTTTTCCTTTTTATATCCCCAGGGCTTAGTCCAGTGCCTGGCACATAGTAGGTGCTTAACCAATGTTCAGTGATGGATTAACGAGCCAAAAACTGAGGAGGAAGAGGCAGAGGAGAGAACCTTGCAAGACAGGCTTTCTTGTGCTCCTCTATGTTTTTCCCCTCATTCATTACTGTGGGTTAAAGATCATTCATACAACTTGTCAAATGAAGGGGTCAGGTCAGATAGCCTCAGACTCTCCAATGCCAAGACTGTGGTTTTAAGACCCGAGTTCAAATCCTGATTCTCCTATGTGTACCTAGGTGACTTTGGGGGAGCATGTATGGAACCTGTTAAGATATCAAAGGTCTCACCTCTGATTCCAGTCCATAAGCATCCCCTTCCACCAGGCCACTCTGCCTCTAGGCTGGGAGATGGTGCCCTGTGGGACTGGGGAGGACACTCTCACCTCCATGTATTTTTCTGACAAGGCTTCTTCTTCTCCTGCTAGCTGTCTAAGTGCTCATTCTCAATTTCCTTTACTGGATCAATATTGATATCTTGCTGCTTATGCTGTCTTGGTCTTGGCGCTCTCTCTCTCTCTCTCTCTCTCTCTTTCTTTTTCTCACACACACACACACACACACACACACACATCTTATCAGTTTTCTTGCCTTCAGCTATCACTTCTATAAAGATAACTCTCCAATCTACATAACCAAGGCCTCATCTCTCTCCTGAGCTCGAGTCTATATCACCAAACCCCACCTGAATGTCCCATAGACATCTCACATTGATCATGCCCAAAACAAATTCATTATCTTTCCCTCCACAGCTCCCAGCTTCCCTGCAGCCTCACCATTACCTTGGTTTGCAATCTTGGAATCACACCCAACTCTTCTCCCTCCTTCATTTCTTGTTCCAATCTATTGCCAAGTCCTGTCAAAGCCACCTTAACACACTCTCTCACATGTCTTCTCTTTCCTTTACCCATATAGCCACTCTCTGAGCTCACGGTCCTCATCACCTCTAGCCTGGGCTACCACAGCAGCCTCCCTGTCTACCTGTCCCCAATCTCCCCAGCCCACCTTCCTCAAAACTAACAAGTTAACATCCCTAAAACACAAGTCTGATCCTGTCACTGTCACTCAGGAAGGTTCAGTAGCTCCCTATTGTCTGTAAGATAAAATACACTCTCCTCAGCCTGGAATTTTGAGACTTCTATAGACTGGCTGCGATCTTCTTTTCTACATATCATAAGGCCTTTTGGCCTTGAGGCCATCATGACAGTTTTCTCTTAAGGGATGCTATAAGCTAGGTGGCATAGTCAACAGAGTCCTTGGCCTGGAGTCAGGAAGATTCCTTTTCCTGAGTTCAAATCCAGCCTCAGACACTTCCTAGCTGTATGACCCTGCACAAGTCACTGCACCCTGTTTGTCTCAGTTTCCTCATCTGCAAAATGAGTTACAAAAGGAAAGAGCAAACCACTCCAATATCTGCCAAGAAAACCCCAAATGGAGTCACAAAGAGCCACACAAATGAACAATAACAAAAACTTACAGAACATGCTCACAGAAAAGATACCGACAATAATATTTTTTGAAGGTTAGTATAGCTGGGTCCCTCAAATAATATTTTGTTTCTTGCCAGCTTGTTTTTCTCCTTGGTAACAAACAATATTTTGTCTACCATCAGCTATTTTTTTCTTCCTGATAACCTCCCACAATATTTTGCCCTGACCCATGATTTGTAATCCAGGTAGCTTCAGGGGGTTACCCAAAATCCACGTCTGAGAAGTACCCCCTCCAGAGGACACTCTGGAGCACCCCCTTCCTGCTGCATGGACCTGTGTCTCTGTGCTCCCCAATACAGTGAGTTAGGCTCTATTCCAGGCATGAGACTCAGCTGCATGTCGGGTCACTTCTCTCCACTCACCCCTTTTCTCCTCAGCACCCGGACTCCTTCATGGATTGTTTCCCCAGATGTCTCTCCTTAGACATAAACTGGACAAAGAGAGTCCTTGCCCTCAAGGGGCTCACAATGTAATGGGGGAAATAAATATGAACAACTGTGTATAAACAAGCTATATGCAGGATAAACAACAAATAATCAACAGACTGAAAACATCAGAATGAAGGGGGCTTAGGAAAGGCTTGCGACAGAAGGCTACTTTCTCTGGAGATTAGATTGTGGGAGACCAATGTATAATTAGCCTAAAAAGGTAGGCTAAGGCTAAGTTGCAAAGGACTTTAACCATCAAATTGAGGAGGGACTTTTCTTTGTGCTTTAATCCCCAAAGCCATGACGAGCCCCGGAGCTTGTAGAGTGGAGAAGTGACTTGCCAGATCTGTATTTAGGGAATATGTGGACCTGGGTCAGGAATCCCAGCTTTGGCCCTAGCATGGTGTCCTCTGAACTATCTCCAGGCCAATTTGAAATTCACCTGTTTGGGTTTGTATCAAACTCATTGGTCTGTTCCATAATCCCAGGCTCACATTCAGCCAATCAGGAAAGCTTCTGCCTGCCAGGGAGCTGCTGGTGAGCTAGCCACTTCTGCATGACAAATCCTGATTAGCTTGACTTTCTCTGCTCCAAGCAAAGATAGGCTACAAAACCATCGAGTGGAAAAAAACTTTTCCTTCTTTATGAAAACTTTGATGTAAGAAAGGAAGAGAAGGGAAGGGTGCCCAAATGATTCCAAGGTTGTGTTGGTAAGACCTGGCAGTGGATTAGGTCCAGGAGTCAGGGAGGATTCCAAGGTTGCGTGACCTCATCACTGTCTTTGCTAGATTGTAACCCCTCCAATTTCTTTTCAACCTGGGGAACTTCTATCCACTCAACTTCTAGAAATCCTCTTCTTCCTCACTTTATCTCTCAAATGCCACTTCCTACATGAGTCCTTTCCAAATGCCCTGCCAAAGAGACTCAAAACCATAGAATAATAACTAGGTATGTGAAGCACTTTCCAGATATCTTCTCATTTGATCTTCAACAACCCTGGGAGATAAGATACTATTATTATCCTGATTTTACAGATGAGGAAACTGAGGCACACAGAGATTTTTTTTTTTTTAGGTGAAGTAGCCTGCCTAGGGTCCTGCATTTGAGACAGTATTTGAACTCAAGTCTTCTTGATTCTAGATTCAACAGTCTATCCACTAGCACCACTTAGCTGCCTCATAGCTCTAGAGTTGGAAGGGACCTTGCGGGGACATCTAGACTGACCCCCTCATTGTCTAGGTAGACTAACTAATGCCCATGGAAAGGAACTGTTTTGCCCATGGTCATACAGGTAGCATGGGCCAGAGGTGAGTTGGGAAGTCAGCCTGCTGTACTCTGAAGTCAATGATCTGACTTTCCCCTATTCCAGGCTGTCTCCCTCTGTATCAGGAGAAGGAATATCAGTGCTTACAAAGACAGGGGAAGCAAATGGAATTAATACTCTGTTTAAAGAGATTGGGACATGTGTAATTCATTTGAGAAAGGTGTTTGTCAAAGGTAGCACCTGACATTTTAAATGGCAAGCTTCATTTATCTGGAAAATTCACTTATGTGAATGGCACCAACCATTCTGCAAGAAATCGATGAGGCATTTGGGAGACACATCACAAACCCAGTACAGAGGGATGATGGAGTAGTGATGGAGGGCTTCAATTATCCAGACAGCTGCCAGAGCTTCTCTTTGCCAAAGTAGGCTAGCTTACTAAATTCATGGCTTTCCTTAATGATAACTTCATCCTTCAAAACAGAAAGGCAGCAAAGATGGGAAATGCTCATTTGGATTGGATTCTAATTCAGAGGGCCAGAAATTTAGAGCTGAAAGGCATCTCAGATGTCCCCAATCCAAGCTCCTCTTTTGTACAGATGAGCACACTTTTGACTTGCCCAAGGTCACTGAAGTCCAAATAATGGACTCCTGGGTGAGGAGTGGTTACTCCATTTAGAATTTCTGTCAAAAGACAGAACAGCTGAGCATAGTCTGATGTGCACCCTAGATTTTAGGGAAAACTGAATGGGTTCAGAGAGAACACATTTAAACTTATGGCTTAAAGACCCTCAGAGGAAGTCCACGAAAGAATGATGATGCAGGTGATCACAAGGAGGAGATTTCAGAGGCAAAGGAAAATAGTTCTGATGAGGCAGAAAAGAAGCAGTTGTTTGAAGAGACTGATGTGGATGTCTGGGGAACTCACTCACAGAAAAACTTCCTCTTTTCCAACATGCGCCAAAGATGGAAGCAAGGGCAGGTAATAGAGGGTGAAAGCTAACACCTGGCACAGTCTGGGGAGAACAGTGTCAGGAGTCCTAAAGTTTAGAGGCAACTGATGCAGGCAACAAATGAGGAGGAAAAGGAACAAGGTTTGGGGCTTTAAAAAGTAGCCACCTTAGGACAAAGAGAGGGATCCATCTGGTATAAACCCACTGATCAAGAGGGAGGGGAGAAGGATCATGGATGGTAGGGAGGAGAGAAGGCAATGCAGTGGAAAGAAGACTGGATTGGGAGCCAGAGGACCTGGGTTCAAATTTCAGCCCTGCTACTTTCTGCTTGGATGATATCAGGTGGGTTGTTTTATTTTTCTGGGTCTCAATTTCTTTATTTGAAAAAATGAGAGAATGAATTGAATGACCTTTGTGGTCCCTTTCAGCTTTAAATCTGTAAGCAATGGAGTAGTACTAATTTGGAAGTAAGGGTCCTAGGTTCAAATTCTGACTCTCTTATTTACTGCCTGTATGACCTTGAATAAATCATTTCCTGACTCTGGGGCTTCATTCCTTAGCTATAAAATCAGAGGCTTGTACTGGATGGTCCCTGAATTTATGATCTAATGACTCTTATTTTGTGGATAAGGAGTATGCCCTTGGAATTTTAAAGGAAAAAAATGACTAATAACACTAGCTTGTACTTCCACAGTGCTTTAAAGATTACAAAGCACATTACAAATGTTATCTCATTTTATCCACACAACAACCCTGGGAGGTAGGTACTGTTTATTATCTTCATTTTACAGATGAAGGAACTGAGGGTAAGAAAGGCTAAAAGACCTTCCCAGAATCACAGTTAGTGAGTATCTGAGGCTGGATCTGAACTCTGGCCTTCTTGACTCCATGTCAAGTGCTCTATCCACTGATCTACCTAGCTGCCCAGGGAGCTGAAGCCAGCTCCTGCTGAGGCATCAGAGCTTCATATGAAAAAATAGGCTGCCTCTGGGCTGGTGAAAAACCATATGGTATTGGGACCAAAATGGCGGCCACAATGGGACCATGATTGCACAACGAAGCTGGGATTATGACCTGGATCTTCTGATTCAGGTGTCTTCATTGATGGTCCCCTGCCATCTCCTAAGACTCTTCTTGTACTCATTCCCCAAAGACCAACAAACCTCATTCCATCTCCATCTCCATTGTGCATGATACTGAGTTCCTGCTTACCCAAGAGCAAACCCCACAACTTTGGTTCTTTCTGTTCCCCATCTCAATTCTACAGCTCTAATGTTCTCACTCCAATCTACTCACACCTCCCATTGCTCCCTTTGGAACTCCCATTCCATAATCAACACACTTGCCTTCATTTTAAACTTTTTTCTTTTTCAGATTGGGCTACCATCTTCTCTCACCTTGTCTTCAATCTCTCCACATGTAGACATTCCTTCTCTGATGTCCAAGTGTCCCTTATTGGAAAGAAAAACCACTCAGTAGAGCCTCTTGTCCTACCAGCTATAATTCTACAGATCTCTTTCTTTCCTCAGCCAAATTCCTTGAAAATAATGACTGCTGAGCTGCCTCCACTTTCTCTTTCTGTCTTCTAAATCCTCTGCAATCTGGCTTCTGACCTCATCACTCAACTGAGCTTGCCCTCTCCAAAGTCACTTTCTTCGTCTCTCCTCTCTTTCTTCTCCTCTCTCTCTGTCTTCTCTTTCCCTGACCTCCCCTCCCCTCCTCTCCTATTTTCTCACTTGATGACCTTGCCAGTCCTCTCAATGACAATGAGTCCCAAATCTTGTGCTCCATGCCAATATCACCAATCACTGCCAATATCACCAATCACGTATCAGAGATTTTAAACAGAATATCCCAAAGGTGCCTCAACACATCCAAAACAGGACTTGTTCTCTTCTGTCCAATATGCTCCTCCGATGGTCTTCCCTAGTACTGTCAAGGTCACCACCACCCTACCAGTCACCCGGGTTCAGAATTTTTGTGTCATCTTTAATTCCTCATGGTCATTCACCTTACACATTCAATCAGGTACTCCATCTTGTTACTTCTCCCTGTGAAAGGATCCTGGATCCAGAGATCTACCTAGTCCAACTCCTTCATTTTACAGATGAAGAAACTGAGTCTAGAGAAGTCTCCTGCACTACCTGCCACAATGCAGACCAAAGATGGCACTGAACACATGAGGACTCAGTAGTTTCTCCATGCCATGAAGTACTAAGAGAGTTTCCCGAAAGGCTCAAATTCCCTGAGTCACCCAGTTAGAGAAAGGCCTGTAGTCATAGCTGCCAGTTTCCCAGACATCTGTGTTCTGAATCAGCATAGCTCCCTGAACCTTGATCTTCCCTTCAGGTTCAGGACCCTGCTCCTTCTTCCCAATGCCAGGTAGCACTTGACTCATAGAAGGACCCTAAAAACACCTCCCAGGCTTTGCCAATTTCGGAAGTCCGATCCCACCAGGGACTCCAGCAGAACTCACCCATTTATGTCTCCCTCACTGCTCCTCCTTATTGTGTTTTCCCCCAGTAAAGCTTGTTGGCATTACTTTCTGCCGATGCCTGTCTTTGTGCTGGTCCTGTCTGTGCCTGGTAATGCTCCTTGGCATCCCAAACCTCACTCAAACTGCATGACAGCAAGGAGGAAGACAAGGACTTGGTTCTTAGGTCCTTTTTTCCTCTCAAGGAGAATGATCCCTGGATGGAAAAGGATGGAACCAATCAAACAATTAATAAGCATTTATTAATTGTCTACTCTGTGCCAGGCACCTTGAGGCAGAGCACTTAGCTGAAACCAAAGAGAAGTAATGAGAGAAGAAAGGAGCTTTAGATGGTCACCATGATTGCTGAGCCACTGAGCTAAGACTGTGGTCTTAGAAACATCAGGGAGAAAGGTAAGATCATAGATCATAGCTCTGGAAGCATCTTGCAAGGCATCTGGCCCAACCACCCTATTTTACAGTGGAGAAACTGAGGTCCAGGGAAGTTAGGTGACTTGCCCAAGATCACAGAGAGAACAAATACCAGAAGCAGGATTTGAACTTGGCTTTTCTAAGTCTGGAGTCAGAATTTTTTCTATTGTAGCCCATGATGCCTTAATGGGATTTCATCTAAAGATGGGGAAATTTGGAATCAAGGGACCTGAATTTAAATCAGCTCTACCACTTGTTACCATTGCAATCTTGGGCCCCAGTATCCTCATCTGTAAAATGGCGGGGGAGAGTTTCTTTCCGACATGAGGTTTAAGCTTCTTGTAGAGATCAGAATTAGCAGAAAGAAATCTGAATGTAAACAACAAAATGGAGTCTGAAAACTCTAGGTGTATGAGTTTGACCTCAAATCTGGGTCAAATTTTAGAAAAGTATAATTAAAAAGGATGATTTCCGAGGATCTCATTTTCTAGAGAAAGGGGGATCACAAAGAACCAGCACGGCTTAATCCAGAACAGGTCTTGCCAGATTAACCTCCTCTTCTGCTTGGACAGTTTGCTGTCCTCACTCAGAGGAATGCTGAGGTATGATATGCTTAGATTTCAGTACAACATTTGACATGTTGCCCAATGAAAAGAGACCTGGAAACAGTCAGGCTTGGGTTTGAATGCTGACTTACCACCAACTAGGTGGCGCTACAGAGCACAGAGCACTAGGTCTGGAGTCAGGAAGACTCATCTTCTTGAGTTCAAATCCAGCCTCAGATACTTCCTAGCTGGGTGATCCTGGACAAGTCACTTAACCCCATTTGCCTCAGTTTCCTCATCTGTAAAATGAGCTGGAGAAGGAAATGGCAAACTGCTCCAGTATCTCTGCCAAGAAAACCCCACAATGGGTGATAAAGAGTCAGGGAACAACCACAAAAATAAACCTACCACTTACAACCCATACAAACTCTGGCAGGTTATTTCACATTCCCAGACCTCAGCTGCCTCATTTGTGTATGGAAGCAGTTGAACTGGACTGATCTCTAAGGTCCCTTCCAGGCCCACATCAAAGACCCTGGATCCTACTTGTACGATATGGCCCATAGACTTGTGCTGAGGAAAGTAGTAGCTGATGACAATGCATGATGCAAATATGAGCTATTATGATTCCAGAAGTGTGCTGCTCTGAACCTTGGGTTTTCATTTTGCAAAGTTTCAAGTAGAACAGAAAGTTCATTCTACTGAGTACAGTCAGTTCTAATAGCACAGACAGAGTGAGAGAGAGAGAGAGAGAGACTCCCTCCCTTCCCTGCCCTGTGAGATTCAATCCAAATGCAGACTATTACACCAAAGACAGACCATGGATTAATAGCTTTCTACAATTCCTTTAGTTGTCAAGGAGACACCTCTTGAAACCTCTTATATACTTAAATACCATCAGGCTACTTTTATATCTATATTAGATGATTACAAAGTTCACAGTGTGATTTTCTTACTTGTTAACAGCCCCATCATCAAATATTCCATCCACTGCTGAAGATCTGTTCATTCTACCTGTGGTTATTTTTATGGGGTCATATCTCTAGACCTAGAAGGGATTCTGGAAGGCATTGAGTCCGACCCTCTCATTCTACAGATGAGGAAACTGAGGCTCAGGGAGAGGAAATAACTTGCTAAGGTCACAAGGATAGTAAATCCAGTCATAAATAAACATTTATTAAAAGCTTGGGATTGGCCAGGTCTTGGGTTTAGCTCGGAGAATACAAAGAAAAGCAAAAGCCCCTCCCTGCCCTCAGGGGGC
Organism: Notamacropus eugenii; assembly: GCF_028372415.1. Taxonomy (NCBI): domain Eukaryota; kingdom Metazoa; phylum Chordata; class Mammalia; order Diprotodontia; family Macropodidae; genus Notamacropus; species Notamacropus eugenii. The sequence goes on from NC_092873.1 coordinate 528,381,442, forward strand.
TCCTCTGGGCATCTAAGACAGCTGTGAGCTATAGACTGGATGGACTGAAGATAACAATGCAAAAGGTTTCTTGCTGAAGGTGGGGTTTTGGCTGGGACTTGAAGGAATCCCAGAGGTGGAGATGAGGAGGGAGAGAGTTCTGGACCTGGGGGACAGCCAGTGAATATGTCTGGAGTCTGGAGATGGAGCGCCTTGTGTAAGAAGCAGCCAGAAGGCCAGAGTTACTGGTGGGATTCAAATGGAGGGTCTTTGGTTCTCTGGTCCACGCTTTTTTCCCGCTGTACCAATCTGGGGGTAGTTGGTGCTGGTGGGGCCCCAGATTCCACAGCCTTGCCAGCTACGGGTCCCAGGGCCCAGACACACATTGACAGAGCATGAATTCCACTGGGATTGAGATGCCAGACAAAACCTTCAAAAAATTTCTAGGAGATGACACACAGAGAAAGGTGGCGAGGCAAGACTGCATCTCCCTCATTAGGGCAGCTGCAGGGAAGCCAGATAGACTTAATACTCTCCAGCAGAAAGTGGTGAAAGGTAATTAGGGGGCTTGTTGGGGGAGGGAAGCAGCTGGGCCCTCAGCGCTGTTTGGCAATGCTTCGGCAGTTGTGGACTAAAGTGCATTCCCTCCAGTGACTGTTCAAGACTCATGGTCTCTGTTTAAGCTCCCACCCACTCTTGAGCTTCCCTTACAGGAGATCTGGGATCCCAGGAGGCACAGAAGGGTAGGGCTGGGGGTGGGAGGTGAGACCCACATCTTGCTTGGATAGGAGTTCCTGAGAAGAACCAGCACAGTGTGTATAATCATGATGTAACTCTTCACGCAAGCTTCCAGAGAGATATTTCCTTGGTTCCTGAAAGCATCTGGGAGAACCTACATCAGTATAATTGCAGATGACCCAGAGGACAATGGAAAAATGTAAAGTGGGCGTGAGGAGGTAGCGAACATATTACAACAATGAATTCAAGCAGACTCAAGGAAAAGATGTGCACAATGACCGTAATAATGTAACCTAAGAGAACATTTTAATGGAGCTGAATTCTGGGTAACTGTAATATCAGATCCAGGCCCTGGAGAAGAGGTGGGGCCAAATAGGGGGGATCGAGGGCATAGAATGCCACATCTTCTCCAATGGGATAACCCTATTGGCTGGCTTTGCTGAACTGTTTTTCTTTTCTGAGAGAAGGCTTGCTGTGGATGTAGGTGGATGGAACAACTGTGATTTAGAAAACAAAAGACATCCATAAAGCATCCATATGGAGAGCTGTGATAGCTCTCTTCCAGAGCCAGGCTGATTACAGCTATCCTCTGAGAGCTGGGGTGTCTTTCTCAGTCCCCATTCTGAGCTCCTCCCCCATACTGTTAGCCACCGGGGCCATTTAACCAATTAACATCAATTAGCTTTTACAAAGGGCTATTTACTTCAAAGACATAGTAGTACGAAAGTACCAGTATTTACCTCCAACACCTGGGGGGCTCCTGCTGCAGTCTCTTCGGGATGGGGGCTCAGACTTAATCCAGTTTCTACAAAGCATCGTTCCCACCAAGTGGCCAGTCACCCTTTGTACTCTCATCATAAAAAAGGTAACAAGGACTTTTACTGGAGAAATGGAATAAAAGACACAATGAAAAGCAGGTAGGGCAGTAAACGGAGGTGGATCAATAAGGAATGATAGATAGATAACAGGCGGATGGCCTGAGGGTTCCACTGGTCCCCTGAACTGTTAAAAGGATCATAAGAAGGCCTTGACCGCGTTGGGCAGCTCCTCTGTGGAGGATTTATGGCACAACATGGACAAGACTCACACAGGCTGAGAATATATGGCTGGCTCACCACTGATGCTATAAAGCGACTTCCCACACGGATAAAAATCACGGATATTCTGAAGCTTTTGGACGAGACTTGTGATTTCACGTCCACAGAACTCCAGAGAAGGAAACGCTCTTCACCAACGAAGATGGGCCACTGCTCCATGGCTTAGAGCGTCCCGAGAGGGTGTAGGTGAGTTGCCCAAGGTCACACAGCTATTATTTGTCTGAGGTTGAATTTGAAGCCAGTCCTTTCCCCCTCCAAGTTCAGTACTCCATCCACTTCATCCTCTAGCCGTGGGTAATAATAATACGGTACTTTAAGGTTTGCAAAGCACTTTACAATTGGTATCTCATTTGATCCTAACAACAACCTGGTGCAGTAGGTGATACTATGACCCTCATTTTACCTGATGAGGAAACTGAGACTTATTTAAGAGGATAAGTAACTTGTCTGGGGTCATACAACTAGTAAGTGTTTGAGATGGGATTCAAATTCACTTCTGTACATAAGTCTGGCATTCTATACACTGTCACCTTGTTTCCCTCTCCTTGCTGAAAGAGAAAGGTACCCTGAGGGAGAGTTGGGAGGTGACATTGCCAGGCAAGTCAAATTAGGATCACAACACTGACCATCACCTTCCCTCAGATCTCCATGGAGACAGCCTCGGATTCTGAATCCAAACTCAGGACAGAGCATCCCCCAGAGAAGTAAGCAAGAGCTCCCTAGTGGCTGAACTCCTGACCAAATGGCACGAAAGTCAGGAAAGTAACATTACAGGTAGGGAAAAAAAAAAGGTGTTGGCTCTAAAGACCTTGGCGCTGCCAAACAGTTCAAAATAAAAAATGGGCTTAGTTTTATCAATGAAACAACATTAAATGTGATATGTTACTGTCTGCTTTGATATTGTACCCTAAGGATCTTATTACCTTTCCATCTGATTTTCATTTGACATTTCCTATATGTATTGTTCCCCCACTAACAAGAGCTCCTGGAAAAGATGGATTGTCTTATTTTTCTATTTATATCCCCAGCACTTAGTATAGCATTATGTACATGGTGAGCACTTACATTTTTTGGAGGTTCATTCATTCATCCATCCACTCATCCCTTCAATGACATGAACACCTAGGCCAAGAGTAGTTAATTATGTCCCTTTTCTCCCTTTTTTTAGAGGATTCTTCCCACAGCAGACACAGTATAATATGAGTGATCTGGTCCTGCTTCCTTGGGAGAAGAAAGGCATGGAAAAACAAAGAGAGAGAGTAAGAGTGATCTCCCCAAACCCTCAGATTCAGAGAAAGGTGAGGATGTGAGCAGGAGCCTTACAGACTATACCCTGGCAGAGAAAAGAGGTAGGCTGTGGTAACTAACATTGAATCTCTAAGGGGACAAGAGGGAGATGCCCATAGTTTCACCCTTACCACCCAACAAGTCCTCTCTGTGAGGCATGGGACTGGTGGGGAAAGTCTATAAGACTAACAAAAGTGTGGGAGTTTGTTTATTTGCTTTTTGAGCTGAGAAAATCACCTTCAGATTGGTTCGATAAAGGCCTCATTAATGAGCTGATTCTCTAAAAAATGGGACTGAGCAGTTACTGCTAGAGAAGATCTGAACTTCAGAGAGCTGGGATGCAGGGCTGAGAAGCCAGAAGCAAAGACTACAGAAAATCAAAATGAAGAAGAAATCTTCCCCTTGCTTGAGAGGGTGGAGGTTTCCAATGGAGAATATCATGGGATAGAATGTGTTGGGACAATGTAAGATGAGGTACAGGAGGCAGGCCGAGTGGGCAGAGAGAGGAACCCTGGAGGTAAGGTCTGAGAGCAGGGAATGAGTCCTGTTCCTATGAAGTTGTAAGTAAAATGGTTCTTTTTTCACATCTTGTGAGTCCATATGCTTCCTTAGGGAGTGCAAGGCCGAGACATATGACCAGATTGGGGGGTGGGGTGGTACTCAACAAGAAAGAAGAGTGAGATGACCCCTCCCCTACCAAAGTAGATCTGATTCTTTGTGTCATTGAGGAGCCTCTGATGTAAAGGTCATCAGAAGGCATCATCATTGGCATCCAGTATTTGAAAGACTGCCATGTGGTAGAAGAGGTAAGAGACTTAATTCTGCATTGTTTAAGAAGTGGGGAGACAGATTTTGTTTTGCTATAAGACAGAACATTTATAATAACTGCTTTATCATGACTTCACAGTGAAGGCTGGTTGTCCTAAGGCAACGGTTCTTGATGAACATGCACATCTATTCTGAGAATGGATCAGGGAGACAAATACGGATCATGGGTGAGTCCCTCTGGAAGTAAACTGAGGCAACAATTTGTTGATCTGATCATCCCAACAGAGATCTACTCTCTTCCTTTGCAATCCAGAGCAGATCTCTCAGCCTCTCTTTCCTTCAGTTTCCCCATCCATAAAATGAGAAGAATCGAAGCATTTCCTTCCCAGAGTTTGGGATCAAATGAGTTAATATTTCTTCAGTGCTCTGTGAACCTTAAAGCGCTGATTGTAATTATTATTCTTGGGGCACCTATGTGAGACAAGATGGAGAACTTCCCAAGGGTCACCAGCTCATCTTCACTACCTGCTTTGGGGCCTTCATGCGGGTACACATGATAGAGCCAGAAGGGACACAGCAACCTTGTGAAAGATCACAAAGTTTTGGGCAAAAAAATGAACCTGTGGGGCAGGACCATAGATGGTGTTCTCATCACTTTTACCCATTTAAGTTAAAGAAAAAGAAAAAGGAGAGAACACAAGATTTATGAAGCAGCTGCTCTGTGCCAGGCATTCTATAAATATTATCTCAGTCAGTCCTCACAGGACAGATGCTATTATCCCCATTTTACATTTTGAGGAAACCGAGGCAGGCAGAGGTTCAGTGACTTGCCCAAGGTCACACAGCTTGCAATTGTTTGAGGCTGAATTTGAACTCAAGAACTCCTGACTCTAGACCCAGTATTCTACCTTCTGTATCATCAACTGCCTGCAGAGGTATTTGGGAAGTGAACAGAGAAAGAAGGGAGAGAAGGCGGGAGAATATGTGAGACGGAAAAAAGGGAATGGAAAAGAGAGAGAGAGGGAAAGAGAGGGAGAGGGGGGCAGGGAGAACAGGAAGAGAGGGAAGGAAGCAGGACGGAGGAGAGGAAGCAGAGGAAGCAGGGAGGGGAGAAGGGCAGGGAGAGATTGCATTTTAGAAGAGTTAGTCCATGGGGCAAACTCATAGTGTTGAGCTAAGGGAAAGAGGGCCTCTGTGATTTTCACTCCTTTGAATTGTCTTGTTTTAATTCACTCTGGGTCATTTTTGGTGATTAAAACTGTTGCCCCAAAGTTGGTTATTTGAAACATGGCTAGAGGTGGAAAACTCCTTTCTCTCTAATTCCCTGCTGACCTGACACACAGCCAATTCTGGCAGACAAATAAAGTGACCTTTGCAGGTGATTGCGCTCCCCTCTCTGGCTGACATTATCTCCATCCCCTTGGGCTCTGGCTGTTCCTCCTCACCCTTTAAGGAGCAGAGGCAAAATGGGTAGAAACCCATACCAGCTGGGGGTTAATTCTACACAGGCTTTTTGATTAAATTGGTGCAAAGGTCAGAAGAGCTTAACAGTCGGACTCCATCAAGACCCAATCTGGCCGGTGCATTTAATTATCCTCGTCAGTAGAGGTGTAATGAAAGGCAAATTCATTTAAATTTTGTGTGTGTGTGCACAAGGGTGCATGTGTATAGCTGGGGTGGGGAACAGGAAGGCAGGCAGCAGGGGCCAGAGGGATACAAAAGATGGTCCAACTATAGGGGCCAGTCACAAGGGAGCTTGGGATAGGTGGGCCCTCAACTCATAGGGGCTATGGGGACAATGCTGGCCCTGGAGAGACGTGCCCTCATAGTAGGGCTCTGGGACTGGTGGACTTGGGGTAATTGTGCTGTGTGGCTGCATTAATGGAGGTCCAAGAGGAGAGGAGTAGGGAAAACAGGCACCATGGGGACGAGGCGGATCACCCCAAGCAAGACAGCATGTCATCATCGTGGAGCAAAATCCTACGGACCACCTACTATTTACAGCTTTTTCGTCCCCCACCCCCATACTTTATCAATCAATCAATGGAGAATTTGTCAGCCCTTACTCTGTACTAGGCTCTCTGCTAGTCTCTGGAAATACAAACCAAAAATGAAAATCCAAAGTGAGCCAGTCCGTGCCGTCAAGGAGCAGACATTCTAACCAGGGCAATGACCCGGGATCAGAGATTTATGGCTCGAAAGCCAGCAGAGTCTGCCATGCCTGGGGCTTCTTCAAGTGGGGTCTCTGAACTTGTTTTCTAAAAAAAATATTTTCATAACTATTTAAATATAATTTTCTATAATCCTGAATGTTTTAAGTATGTAAAAATATGGTTCTGAGGAGTCCACAGGTTTCACCTGCCTGTCAGAGGGGTACCTGATTTAAAAAAAAAAGGTTAAGAACCTCTGATCTAATGCAAACTTTTTATTTTGCAGATGAGGAAACTGATACCCCAGGTTAAGTGATCTTGCCAAGGTCACATGCATATAAATAGATACTAGATATATCCAGATTAGATGCCAAATAGAGGTGTTTACATCTGATTCAAGGGTAATAGGGAGTCATTTACACACACACACACACACACACACACACACACACACACACACACACACACACACACACACACACCGTTCACTGCCCTGCCTTGGCTGAGTGACCCAGGCACTTAACTTGTCCATACTTCCTACACAGTTGTCTTCAATCTTTCTCTCCCATGAGACTGTGAGCTGCTTGAGAACGGAGATCACCACTTGCCTTTCTTTATATCTTTATATACAGAACAGTGCCCAGCACATAGTAGGTGCTTATTGACTGCATGAAAAATGAGGGTGTTGAACTCATCGTCCACCAAAGCCCTCTCCAATTCTAAATCTATGATACAAAAAAATAACTCTTTGACATAGGTTTTATTATTATTTCCATTTTACAGATGAATAAACTGAGGTTGATAGTGGTTCAGTAACTAGCCTGGGGTTACACAGCTAGTTTGAGGAAGTATTTAAAGACATGTCTTCTTGACTCCAAGACCAGTTGGATGTTCACTGTGTCACACTGCTTCCTTGAGACTCTAAGATGATAAGTTTGAGCTGATTTGCTTATTATCCACATCAGTAGAATGAGTTTCTCCACACTGATGAAGTCAAATGTTGAGACCATCCCCCCCCAAAGTTTCCCACATTGTCCTGTAGAAACAAAGAAAGGAAGGGATGAAGAAAAGGAAGCAAGGAAGAAAAGAGGGGAGAGATGGGAAAAGGGAAAAAAGGAAGGAAAGAACGAAGAGCGGAAGGGAGAGACAGACGAGAATAGAAAAGAGAAGAAGAAACAAAGAGAAGGAATGGTGAAGCCAAAGTGGGTGATCTGGGCCAGTGCCTGTGACAGTCCACTCTTGTCAAGTGCCTTTCTTGGAGGACAGGAAGGAAGGGTGTTTGAAGTGCAAGTCATCAAGGAGGCAGACTGGGACGTGATTCTATGGGAGCTCCACTGGTCTTTGGTGCAGCCTCCCTTTACATTGTTGCAGTGACGGCACATAGATCATTCTCTAGTTCTGTTCCCTTTCCTCTGCGTCAGTTCTTTCAAGTGTACCCATGGCTTTCTGAATTCCTCTTGTTCATCATTCCTTATGGTGCAATAATATTCCATTACCTTCACATGCCATCATTTGTTCAGCCAATCCCCAATCGTCAGATCAGTGCACCAGAGCTGGAAGAGATTTCTGATGCCATCCGGTCTAAGCACTTCATTTTACCAGTGGGGAAACCAAGGCTGAAGGGGATTAAGGAGCTTGCCCCAGGTCACATAGACAGTAAGCAGGTGAGTTAGGCAATGAAAATATTTTTAAGCTTCTTTCTAGATGAGGACATGGAGATTCAAGGAAGTGAATCAGGACAACTCAGCTACTAAGTGATGAAGGCTGGAATTGGAATCCAGCTCTCCATACCACTTCCTAGCTGCTTTTGCACCATGTTATATTCTCTCTAACCATCATCCACCTCTCCCTCTCACTGGGCTGTCAGACTGCCCCTGGGTCACCCAACTTAGCTTTGCTTTGTATTGCAGGGGCCCAGGTTTCTGCTTCCCTTCTTGGACAGCTCCCCACTATATCCACATATGGTATCCATGTATGTGTTGTCTTCCCCCATTAGAATGGAAGCTTCTTGAGGTCAGGCACTATCTTGCTCACTAGTTATCTGTATCTCCAGTGCTTAACACACAATCTGCACATAGTAAGCATTTAATAGATGTCTTTTCTCTCTCCTTGCCTTCCTTCCCTCCTTTTTCTCTCTCCCTTTTCTTTTCCATTATGATTAATTGAACAAGCATTTATTAAGTGTCTTCTATTAAAATGCCCACTATGCCAGGTGCTATGGTCAATATTGGGGATATGAAAATAAAAATGAAATAACTTTGCACTCAAGGAGCTTATGTTCAACTGCATAATACAATATGCTCATCAGATAAATAAACACTAAGGAAGCTGGAGGTAAAGAGCCTGTACACCTGGGGAAAAGGTTTCAGGGAGCATGTGGCAGGGAGAGAAAACACTTAGTATGACTGAGATTGTGGCTGTAGAATGGTGGGCTGTGTAGATGGTAGTCTCCTAAACAGAAGCAGGGAAATCTGGAGAAGAGGTAGGTTGGGGATGGGAGGGGATGATGAATTCAGTTCATGTTATGTTTGAGATGCTAATGGGTCATCCAGGTAGAGCTGTCCAGAATGCTGCTGGCAATATGGAAATAGACTTCAGGCAGGAGACCAGGACTTGATATACAGATCTGAGACTCATGAAGAGTCTATAAAGATGATAACTGAATCCATGGGAGAAGGTAAGACTAATGAGAGAGTGAGTACAGAAAGAGGAGAGAAGGTCGCTGTGCTAGAGCTCTGGGATACCTTCACACTTTCATGGCAGGAGATACATGAGGAACCATCAAAAGAAACTGAAAGAGAATGGATGGATAGATAAGGGGGGAAAACTGGCAGAGAGGAGTGTAATGGAAGCCCAGGGAAGAAAGAAAGAGCATCAGAAAGGAGGTAGTAGTCAATCATTGCAATAACTACAAGAAAAGTCAGAGAAAATAAAGATTGAGAAAAGGCCATTAGAGGCAGAACATAACTGATCTTTAGTAACGAGATTCATTTTGCTTGGCTATGTTTATTTGTTTTTTTAAGGGTTTTGTTTTTCTCTTTTTCAGCAGGTAGGAGGATTAGGAGGGTGGTGGTTGTTAGTGATAGGATTACCAAGAAAAAAGAAAGAAAAGAAAGACTAGAGGATTATTGAGTCACTTAAAAAATGTACACAAGACAACAAAAGAGAATTTATAAAGAAACACAGACAAGCAGGACAGCTTTGAAAGTAACATGTTGAAATTATGGTCTTTAAGAAATCACATTGTACATAATAGAGACTCATAGTTCCATATACAGTCATCTTTTTCTGTTCTACTTTGCAGGTAGAAATGTGTTGGGTTTTTTTTTTTTTTTGTGGTAGTTGTTAAGAATAGAAATGACAGCAATTTCAGTACAATGGCTGGTCATGGAGGGCCATAGGCCTTCCCTCGGTCCACTTGTAGGTGGTTGGGAAGTGCATTCGCTGGTAAGAAAATGGAACAGGAAGACAAACTTTCTTGGAGCTTAGTAGTAGGAAGTAGGAAAGATACAGGATGATAGTTTGGGGAGAAAGGGATGGCAAAGTCAAGTACCAATTCTTTTTGAGGATGAGAGAGACCTGACCATGTTTGTAGGCAGTGAGGGGGAGAATAAAAATCAGAGTGTGAGAGAGAAAAGTTCAGGAAATAAGATCCTAGAGGAGATAGGAGAGGAGTGAGCTGAGGGCACAAATAGAAAGTTTTATCCTAATTACAGCAAAATATCATGGCGGTACATTTTGTGGTAGCAAAGAATTAGAAACCAAGTAGATGACCATTGATTGGAGAATGGCTAAACCAGTTGTGGTGCATGAATGCAATGGTGGATTATCGCCTTGTAAGAAATGATTAATACTATGACAACAGAAAAACATGAGGATATTTATGAACTGATGCAAAGGAAGGTAAACAGAACTGGGAAAACATTACACAACATGGTGATAATAATAAAAATGGCAAAGACAGCCACCACATGGTAGAGACTGAATGCTTTGAAGTTATAATGAGCATTGTTGTTCAATAAAAAGAAAGAGAAGAAGCTACCTGTCTTGGATTCTCCATCAAGGTGGACACCATAGTTATGGAACATTGTTCATAATATCATATCTTTCTATATGTTGCTTAGTTTTGCAAAACTTTTTTTTTTCCTTCCTCTGCTTTATTATAAAGGATGGCTTTCTGGGAGAGATTATATTTTCTGGAAAATATGAGTAATGTGAAAGTAAAAAATGTCAATAAAATTTATTTTAAAAACAGAAGGGTTGGTTCTTGGAAAGGAGAAGGGCCACCTCTCCCTTAAAGGCAAGTCAACAAGGAGAGGATTGGTGAAATTATAAAGGGTTCTGAATTGTGGAGGAGGGAAGATGAAGGAGCTTTTGATGGATGAATATATTACCATGTAATGAACAAACCAGCATTAATACACACACAACAGCTTGAGTTCCTCTTTATATTTAAGCAGGTTCCATTTTATTCAAGGTTATATTTAGGGATAGGAATCACAAAATGCCAGGGGTGGAGGGACCTCCAATTAACCTTTAGCCCAACCAACATCTGACCATGTATAGCATCTACTCCATAGCTGGCCAGTGGTTATCCAGGCTTTCCTTGAAGACCTCCAGTAACTGAGGACTCATTATCTCTAAAGACAAACTACTCCACCTATGAACAGGTCCAGGTGTTAGGAGCTTTTCCAAGTGGATCAACAGTTTGGTAGACCTTGCATCTTGACCCGGCTCAACCTTAACTTACTGTATGATCTTAAATAACTTTACCGCTATGGGTATCAATCCTTCCTGAGATACTATTTGGTTCTGAGGGATCTTTCCAGCACAGACTTTCTATGTCTATGATTCATGATCTTTGAGACCCCACTGCCCACCTGAAACTTGGCTCTTCCTGGGTGACTTTGTTCAGGTTCAGATTCTGCTTAGATAGTGAGCAAATCCAGCTTGACATGGACTTCATGTTTACTCGCCACAAAGTCCTTCATTTTTGGTATAACTTAACTTTAAGAATTTCTAAGATGTCACCCTGAAACTGATGTGGCATGTAAATAATAGATCGATCATTCAATTAATAAGCATTTATCAAGTGCTTATCAGGATGCCTGGTACTAGGGAAATTGCTGGGATAACAAAAGTGAATTGATACATGCATATGAGGAGTTTACACTTTTTAATAGGGAGAATCAGAGAGCAGTACAGGTAAGCTGATGATCCTATGACCTTCTTTTTAAAACATTATTGGATCTTCTAGGACTCTCCTAAGTTGATGTCATCAGACTGGGAGTCTCTGCCTGGTCACAGCCAGTGTAATGAACTTGAACTCAGATTTCAATTCATTGTGCACTAATTTAAGTACCTACTAATGTGCCAAGCACCAAGCTGGTATAACTCCTAGGTATCCAGAGGGAGAGTAAAGGGAGCTGGTTGACAATGTGCTTCTTACTTTCCTCCCCACCCCCAAAGAAGCAAGAACAGAATCCATGCCTATTTTTGCCCACTAGAGCCTGCTTAGAAGCAAGACTTCCTATCAATTCAACTCCTCTCTTTCTTTAAGTCTACAATGTTCCAACACTCCTGATTGCTAGGAATCCAAATGATAAGCTCTTGGTTCTTAATCAGAGGAGCTATTCCAACATCCATGAAGATTCTTTTCTCTGTTGGTTTGGGGAACTTACAAAAACATAGATTCTTAAAACTGGTTATTACCAAAATATGTACCTTGATCCTCTTATTTAGAAAAGAGGTTTTCTGTGACCACTGACCAGAGACTGGACTCTCTACCCTAATATTCTGTGCAGATTTCTTCTAACCATTATGCTTTCCATGAACCACTCTGTACTTCACTAACTTTCAAACAAGCCATTCCTAATAGTTCAAATTTGAACATATGGTTTTATGGGAAGGGGAATCACATCAAAAAATTAAAGCATGGCAAAGAAATACATCAGAAACAGATACCAGCTGCCCTTAGCTGAAGTAAGGAGCAATGAGAAGGAAAGCAAGGGAAAACACCTTTAGCAGATTTTATTTACAATTTTTAGGAGTCCTTACCAAGGTTGATATGAATTGTTTTTAATTCCTATAACACCATCTATCCCTATGCCTAGTCTTTCACACTTATTCTCTCATTTTTGACCCTACATTTCAAGTTATCGATTAATCCCCATGACTCTGACACTCAGCCCTCATGACTGCTTCCTTCATAGTAATTCAGTCAAGAAACCTTTATGAAGCACCTACTAGGTGTCAGGTACCTGCCAGGTACCATGCTAAGGACTGGGGAAATAAAGAAAGGCACAAGACTGTCCCAACCTTCAAGGAGCTTACAGCCTATTAGAGGAGACAACATACAAACAACTAGATACAAATAAGACATAGAAAGGATAAACTGGAGATATTTAACAGAGGTAAGACACTAGAATTAGGAGTGCATGAACAGAAGGGCTTCCTGTAGAGGATGAGAATTTAGATGGGACTTAAAGGAAGTCAAAAGGCAAAGATGAAGAGAGAGAGTATTCCAAGCATAGGGGACAGTCAGTGTAAATGCCCGGTGTTAGGAGATGGAGTAGGGATAGACTTGAGGCAGGTAGATCCACCAGCAGGCTATTAAAAAAGGTCAGGTGTGAGGTGATAAGGGCCTGCAACCAGAATGGTGGAAGCCTCAGAGGAGAGAGGGGCTATTCCAGAGATGCAGCAAAGGTGAAACTGGCAAAATATGTTGCAAAGGTGAAATCAACAAGAAATGCTGCAGAGGTGAAATCTACAAGAGGTAATGGCAGAGACGAAATCTAGGAGACAAGATGAAGATGTAAAATTGACAGGCTTTGGTGGCCCTTCTCCTTTCCAAGAACCAACGCTTCTTTTTTTTAATATAAATTTTATTGACAAGATATGGCGGTGGGGTGGGTTTGAGAGACAGTGAAGAATCCACAATGACTCCTAGGTTGTGAGTCTGGGAAACTGGGAGGATGTTGGTGCCCTTGACAGTAATAGAGAAGGTAGGAGTTGGGGAGAGTTTAGGGGGAAAGATGATAAGTTCAATTTTGGACATACTGAGTTTTCAAGATGTCTATTGGACATCCAGTCTGATATGTCTGAGAGGCAGCTGGAGATGCAAGACTGGAGGTCAGCAGAGAGACTGGGGTGGGACTGAAAGATAGAGAATCATCGACCTAGAGACAAATCCATAGCTCTTCTTGCTCCAGCTCCTCTCCCTCTGTCCTCCCAGATGCTTTTAAATCTCCCTCCATGCAGCCTCACCAGTCAGTTTCACAAGGAGTCTGTTTCAATGTGTGGACTACAACACCCAGAATGCTTAGCTAGCCTCTGGATGCTCCTGCCTTTGCCTGCAATGAGTCAGCTTTTTTTATGGGCCTCTTACATCAGGTTCTAGGCCAAATAAAAATGAAAGTTTCTGCATTCTAGGAACTGTGTTCTATGGTGGAGAAACATGTCTCTAGATAAATAAATATAAAAAATTGACCAAAATGCAAAGGAATTTCAAGAATTTTGAGTGGAGAGCTCCAGAAACTAGTGGAATCAGAGAAGGCCTCTTGAAGTAGGTGGCCCTTGAGCTGAGAGCTAGGGATTCTAAGAGGCAGAGGTGAGAATAGGGAGCATCCTATGCATGAGGGACAGCCTGTGCAAAGGGACAGAGAAAAGTGATATAATGACATTTAATGATATAACATAAGGCGCCGGGAATAGCAAGTCTATTGGCTGGAACATGAAGTAAATAAAAGAGAATGATGCCTAATCAGCCTGGAGACATAAGATGGAGCGCAATCATGCGAGGATTTCAATGCCAAACACAGGAATCTGGGTCTAATCTTAGAGGTCACAGGGAGCCACTGAGGAAGGAGACTTCCTGAGTTGTCTGAATGGGCTCAGGGAACATCAGTGTGACAGATGGGCTGGAGAGGGAAGGAGTCAGATGTAGGACAAAAATGATGAAGATGATGATGATAGCTAGTATTCAGAGTGCTACAAACAGTGCAGTCAAGTTTGCGTTTTACAAATAATATGTTGTTTAATCCTCCCAACAGGCCTGGGAGGTGGGTGCTATTATCAGCTCCATTTTGCAGATGAGGAAATTGAGGTACAGAAGTGATTTGTGCACAGTCACACAGCTAGTAAGTGTTGGAGGAGAGATTTGAACGTTCAGTGCTCTATCCTAGGTTCCTCCTTGCTGACCCTTTGGGGAAGATTTCTAAGGGGAAGCTAGGTGGTACCATAGTTCATGGAGTGTTGGGTCTGGAATCAGGAGGACCTGACTTCAAATCACTTACTAGTTGTGTGAGCCTGGGCAAGTCACTTCATCCAGTTTGCCTCAGTGTCCTCATCTATAAAATGAGCTGGAGTGTCAAACAGCCAACCACCCTAGGATCTCTGCCAAGAAAACTCCAAATGGGATCGCAAAGAGTTGGACATGACTGAAACAACTGAACAATACACATTTCTGAGGTATCATTAGACATATGTAGAGCAGAAATAATAACTCAACCAAGCAGTGAGAATTTCTTGAGTGTTTACTATGATGGGTTGTTGTCCTTTGCCTCTTAAAGTATCCTGATATTTTATTTTAACTACCCATCTGTCCATAATGTATGATATCTTCCCCTGTTCCATGAAGTAGTCATACATTGGGGTGTCAAAGCTGCGATTTCATGAGTGCCACTGACTGGAGTTGCTGAAGCTGGTGTCCAGTCTTCTTGGTGATCTCTCTGCCCGTGCCCTCCCCCCCAGTTGGAAATGGGCTCAGCTGCAGAGAATGCTGGGCTCAGATTTGGAGATTTTCTTGGTTGGAAGGCCCTGCCAGGGCCTGTGCTTCACCAGTATAGACTTTGAGAGTCCAAAGCCACTTTCACTCCTGGGTGAAGCTTTGGAGGATTCTAGCATCATCCCTTCATCAGACTGACTAAACCTCAACTGAGTCTGTACATGGTGCTTCTTGAATATTAAGGAAAATGATGAAAAGGAGGGAAAAAGAAGGAATAGCATTTTCAGACCTCACACTGCATGGGATTGGCTAAAGGACAGAAAGATAGATCAATGGAACAGATTAGACAAGGGGGAACAATGGATCTCAACGACTTGGTGTCTGATAAAACGGAAAACATAAAACATCTAGGGAAAGATTCCCTATTTGATAAAACCTGCTGGGAAAACTGGAAAGCAGTCTGGTGAAATTAGGCTTAGATCACATTCTACAATACATTCTAAATGGATACACAGCCCTAATATTAAAGATAATATGATAAAAAAAGAAGAGAAACAGAATATACACTTCCCAAAGACACAGGAAGGAGATGTACACTTAACCAAACCAGATATAGAGGCAATTACAAAAGATAAAATAGATAACTTTGATTACTTGAAACCGAAAAGCTTATGTTCAGATAAAACTAAGGATTCTAGGGTAAGAAGGGAAGTAGTTTAGTGGGGAAAAATCTTTGTATCAAATTTCTTTGATAAGAGTTTGGTAGCCAAGATGTAGGCATATACATGTGTCATGCACACACTATAATACATTACTATAATAATTTATTAATTTAATATGATATAATAATTCAATTTTATATGTATAACACACTAGCCAACTCTAATACAGAGTAAAAGAATATGATCAAACAGTTCTCAAAGGAAGAATTACAACCACATGAAAAAAAATATTCCAAATCACTAATAGAAGAAATGCAAATCAAAACAACCCTAAGGTTTCACCTTGCACCCTGAAAAATGGCAAAAATGGCCAAAAAGGGCAACAATCAATGTTGGAGGGGTTGTAAAAGAGTAGCACACTAATACATTGTTGGTGGATCTATGAAATGGAAAAAGCATTTTGGAAAGCAATTTGAATTATGCAAATAAAGTGACAAAAACATCCATACCCACTCAACCAGAGTTTTTATTACTGGTTTTTTACCCTAAGGAAGTGATAGATAAGGAACAAAGTCCCTTATACTCCAAAATATTTATTATACAGTTATCCCTTCCACATTGTGACTTTCCCCATTACGGTTTTGATATATCACAGGTTGGCATAAGAAATTAAATGGAAATTTTTGGAGAGTTTTGCAAAGGCCAGAAGATGACATAGAAAAAGTTTAGGAATTGAGAAATGCGTAAAATATATGTATAGCATTATATAATAACAACAGATTTTATCTCTTAATACCGTAATAATTCAGACTTTGGTATGAAGTGAGGGTCAAAAATTTTTACATGGATTTTCCAGATTATAGGTACGTCACATCCCTAACTCCCACAACGTGGAAGGGATAACTTTAGTGTTTTTTGTGAAAGCTAGGAATTGTAAACAAAGTAGATGCCAATTAGTTGGGGGATGCTGTAGTACATGAATGTAATGGAATGTTACTCTGTTGTAAGGAATGTGTGTGATAAATAAGAATGGCCTGGAAAGATCTCTATGAGCTGATGCAGAGTGAAGTCTGTAGAGGCAGGATAATCATCTATGCAGGAATGACAACAAGGTCAGTGAAAAGTATAACTATACACTGAAAAATCCAAAGGAAACGATACATTACAAAATAACAAATTTATAGAGATCCAAATGATAAAGCTCGAATGGGGCTGAAATGAAGAGAAGGGTGCAGATGCCTCCAACCTGCCCCTCACAGAGGGAGGAGGTCCATTGGATTCACACTGCATGTTTTCAGAATTTTTTTTAATGTATGTGTTGTATTGACTTTTTTCCTCCCTACAAAAATACTATTTGTCTTATGGGATGGCTTTGTGGGATACTGTGCCAATGTAAGAAACAGAAAGTATCAATAAAATTTTATTTAAAATATTTTTTAGAAGAAAATAACATGGTGGGTTGTTCTGGGGGTTAAGTGGGGTGGGTCAGAGCTCAAGGTCCTCTTGCTAACATGCTGGCTTCACCGCTTTGGCCGTTTGTCGGCCTCGCTCACAGACTTTGCTTTTGTATCTTTCATTTCTTTGTGTCTCTGAAGCTCCACTTCCCAATCTGACAAATGGGCATAAAAATCCCCATAGTACCTATGTGACTTGGATGTTGTAAGGAAAGGAAAATGACCTGTTGACCCCCAAACAATAATTCTAATGCTGAGAGGCCCTGTTGTTATTAACTTATCAGTCATTACTAGAAGCCTTGCCCTGTGGCTTTAAATTTGGTAAGATTGATGCAGATTCTAGACCTTTGATTTCCTTGGCATATAGGACTCTTGGGTGAGAAAAGCCTCCCTTCCCTTACCCCCAATACAGGCAGGCACCTTCTCTGGACCTCTCTGAGGAGAACTGAGGGGTTCTGATTTGTCCAGGTTGTGACTACGACCAGCCTTAGAGCAGGGACTTTGTGATGCGAAGAGACTTTTCAGAGACATTGGCCATTTTCTTCCTTTTCCTTTGCTTGGTTCTGGATAGATAAGGCATCTTTGGATAGCTGAAGCATTCTAGCAGCTCAGTTCTGGGTCTGGGCTGTGGTATAAAGGAAGCAATTCTGGATTCAGACAAGCGACACCTAAATTCAGTTTGTGGCCCTGATACATCTTAACTTCATGACCTTGGACAAGTCATGTGTCTCAGTTCATCAGCCCAGGCTGTGCCATCTTTCAAGTGGGGACAGAGATCCCCATAGTACCCACCTCATCAAACTGTCACAGCAAGAGAACAGAACTTAAAGTCCCAGCTCCATGGATGGGAGATGCCATCACTCCTCTCTGGATACTGTGAGAGAAGGGGCATTTGGGTGCCTTGATCCTTTTCTTCCTTGAGATACATCCACGTGGTTCCCTGATTCAGGGCCAGCAGCAACTGAGGCAAATGGTCTGCCTGTTTTACATGCAGCATCAAATGGTTCTATTTTATCTTCCTGCATAATAAATGTCCCCATAAAAATGTTATGGTAATGGGAAACTTTGGATGTGTTTTTCATCTCCTGTGTCACCCTCTCTCTAAAAGAATGAAGTTGATAAATTGTTTTATGTACATCTCATTTTAGAACCCAGTTAATCTTTTTCCTATTTTAGCCTGGCTCTGCCGAATGTTCACAGTGTTGGAGTTTTGGCCTTGGATGGTTTGCAAAGCTTAATATAAAACTCTTCTAGAAAAACAGAATCCTCGGAAGACTTTTTCTTAATAAAATTGAGTAATGCTATTTACGTGATAACAATGGTGTGATTGTCCCGAAATAAGCACGATACATCATGTGCAAGGCCTCATTAAGCAACTTACCCATGTCTCTGCTTCCACTTAACAGGAGGGATTTAAAGGTCTCTAGAAGAAATGTGTCAGCATTTTGCAACTCAAAGTTCTAAAACCATCACCAAAGCCACTGGTGAGAATTTTTTTTTACTTATTTAGTCAAATTTCTAGTTTGCCCGGGCCCAAACAGGGATCCCTGGAATCATCATTTGCTACGTTCCATGGCCCAGCATGGCTGAGCTAAACCTTCAAGCTTTATGGCGATGGAATTTACTCTTGCAGAACTACAGAATTTCTGAGCTGGAAGAGGCCTTCAGGGTGGAAAGCACACTTGTCATGGCGTGCAAGGAATGGTGGATCCAAATTCTGCGATTTTTCCTAACTGCCTGATCAGTCTACTTTGTAGGCTCATGACCTCTGAGTCCCCACGGTGTTTATATGTAGCTGTGCCTCAGGGCTCTGTCTTTTCTCTAATAACAACAATAATAATAGTTAACATTTATGTAACATTTACTATGTGCCAGGCACTGGGCTACACACTTTAAAATTATTGTCTCATTTGATAACAATAACCCTGGAAGGTAAGTGTTGATATTATTCCCATTTTACAGTTGAGGAAACCAGAGGATAAGTGACTTGCCCAGGGACAAGCATCTAAGGCTAAATTTGAACTCAGGTCTTCCTAACTCCAGGCCCAGCTCTTGATGGTCCCATAATTTCCCATGGATTCAGTGATCATTACCAAGTAAAAACACACCCAAATCTCCATATCCAGTCTTCTCTCTTTTAAACACAATCCTACATCTCCAGTTGCCTGCTGGGATATTTCCCCCTTGATTTCTAACATATGTCCAAAAAAGAACTCAGGGTATCTTCCCCCTTAATCCTCCCTGGTCAGACTGACAGTCTGGAATCCTTGACTTCCTTCTCCCCTCTCCTTCACCCCCTAATCTCCTCTCAGCTGCCAAGTCTTGTGGGCTCCTCCTCCTCAGCATCTTTTCCACTCTCTCCCCTTCCACCACAATCTCTCTGATGCAGGCCCTCAAACCTCTTGCCTGGACCACTTCAGCAGCCTTCCCATCAGTTTTCCTGATCCTAGCCTCTCTTTTCCTCATGGGTTCCAAAGCAATATAGCAAACACCAGTCTGACCATGTCACCCCCCTGCCCCAGGAGCTCCAGTGTCTGTCTCCCTGTTGACTTTTGGATCATATAGAAAGTCCTCAGTTTGTCACTGAAAGTCCTTCCCAATCTGGCTCCAGTCTTTCCAGGAGGATTTTGTTATTCCCTTTGGCCTACATGATTGCGCCAAACCCACAGTAGGTCAATGCTTGTTTGTTGATGCAAACCTTCTTAATATGTGTAAATCCCTTCTCCTGCTCTGGGAACAGAAATGGATCTGTCTCAGATAGATGCATTTGTCTTGGATGTTTCAGGACTTTAGAGCCCCGTGGGGCTGTCCTGCTGACTGATGGCCTGCTGGATGGGAGAGTGGAGGCTGAGGGGCGCAGGGGAAGGTCCCTGGGCTTGGGCCAGTTCCTTCTCCTGCTTGTGGGAGGTCCAAGCTGCAAGGGATCTTAGGCATTATAGTCTACCCATTGCAAGCACCTTGACTGAAAACAAGCAAAACCAACAAACAAAATTGCCAAGGACCTATTCTGTGCTTGGGACTGGGGTCATTAAAAAGATGGAAATGAAACCCTCCCTATCTTCAATGAACTTACATTCTTATGGGAGGAATCACCCTGTACACAGGTAATGGACATGAAATAATGGTGGGGTCACACACAACTGGGGGCGCTCTCCGGTGGGCAATGCTATGACATCTGAGGGGGGGGTGGTGAAGAAAGGGAACATTCCAGGGGAAAGATAGAGCCTGTGCAAAGGGCTGCTGGAAAACAAAATGAGGAGTGCTTCCTGGTTTGGCAGTTCCTTTTACTGAGGAGGAGCCAGGCCTGGAGAGAGGAAGTGACACCCCTCCCCCCCCCCCCCAAAGCTACAGGAGCAGCCAGTGGAACCCCCAGTGAAGCAGCCCAGCTCTGTGTTCAAGGACATCACAGTCCAGGTACTTTCAGACCCTTAGGCCTTTCCTGAAGTCTCTCCAGAGACCCAAGCATTGAAAGGATTTCAGGAGCCATCTATGCCCCCTCCCCATATTACAGGGCACAAAGCTCCTTCCTTCCCTTTGGCTCCACCCCTGGAGAGGGCTGAAGGAGGCTCGAGAGAGTTCCAAATTTCTATTAAACTCAACTTCAATCATCCTTGATTAGCCCCAGTGCCCAGAAGCACTTTTTCCCAATCACGTCCAGACAAGACACAAGGCTCTCGCAAGGAGCATGCAAAATCAACCGTCTGCCTTCGGCTTCATTGACCTTTGGGTTTTTTTTTTTCTCTGCTCATTTCCAAAGAAGCTCAATTACCAAATCACAGGATGTCAAAGCTGGCAGCAACCTCAGAGAACCTCAAGCCCAGCTCGCTCATTTTACAGGGGGGTAAATGGAGGCTCAGGAGAAGAAGAGGGACTTGCCCAAAGTCACGTGGCTAGAACCCAAAGCAGTCTTTGGCCAGTTACTCTGGGGTGCTTTTCAAGGATGTCAGTTTGCATTGTGGCTTTTACAGAGATAAAGTCTTTTCTTAAGCACAGATGAAAATGCAAGCTATGGTGGTGTGTGGGTGAGAGAGGGTGGGGCTGGGAAGCTGTCACTAATGCTACCCTCAGCTGGGGCAAAACAAGCAGGGCTTTGCCTTGAGGCACCAACATCTGGTCCACTCCCCAGCCCCATGCCACCTGGGGACAGAATGATCCAGCCTGTTTCTCCACCCGCTAATGGGGAAGCCCAACCCCTGCCATGAGCACCTGCCTCCATTTCCCCCCCCTTCCTGGGGCTGCTCGGCATAAATGCACCCAATGGGAGAAGCCTATCCCTGACTTACCCCTCCTTCCACATACCTCAGATTTTATACGTCCATAACCATCCCCCATCAAATTCACTTACTGATGTTGCATGTCTGATGGAAGGATGGGTCTGCACCTCTGCTGTGCCTGGGCTGGGCTGGGCAGGTTGCTCGGCACCTTGCTCAGCAGTTAGCTTCTTAAAAATCCCATTATGCATTCCAGTTCCTGGACTCTGATGACTTATTCTCTTGACCTTTTAATGCTCACAAGGTTATCCATCTCCATCGCCACCACCAGCACCAGCGCCAGTGACATCACAACTGCCATAGACTCTTTCCCCTAAAAAAGAAAGAAGTAGAGTCAAAGACTGGAGGTCTGAGTCCATGGGTTCCATGTTGGCTTCTTCTTTCAACCTATTCTTTCTCTCTCACGTGATCAGCATCGTCCGGGAAAGAGATAGAGCAAAGCAAAGTCTAGGACCTGGCTGGCTGGGCCTTTCGAAGGCTCCCCACTTTTCTGCCTAACAACCAATCAATAGTCTGTATCTTCATCACGTGGCTACATTATAGGAGACCACTAAAGAATGTTGTTTATTGTTCCAGTTCCAAAATGGGCACTTCCATTATGGATCATCATGATTCTCTGGAAGCAGGTTCTTTTTTTTTTCCTTAAAAGTATTTTATTTTTTCCAATTACATGTAAAGCTAAGTTCCAAACTTTTTTCTCCCCCCTTCCCAAGATGGTGTGTAGTCTGATATAGGCCACACAATCATTCTGAACATATTTCCACATTAGTCATTTTTATGAAAAAAGGATCTGAACGAAAGGGAAATTCCACAAAAAAGAATAATAAAGAGAAAAGAGTCTGTTTCAATATGCAATCAGACTCCCTAATTCTTTCTCTGGAGGTGGAAGCAGGTTCTCTAACTTCATCCATGCAGGATGCACAGGATGACATGAGCTGCATTCTAAATTAATGGAGGGTATGCATACCTCTGCGAGATCCCAGGTTATCTGAATGAACTAGGGTCACGGAACTAGAGGAGACCAGTATTCATCCACTCTAGTGCCCTCATCTTACAAGAGAGAACATGTATGCCCAGAGAGATCAAGTGGTTTGTCCAAGTTGTACAGATCACAAGTGGAGTGGGAATCCCAGTGCTTGTACCGCTGACTTCACAAGGTTGTTCAGAGGGGCAGTGGAAAGAAACTCAAGGCAAGCAGAGAGCAGGGGACATCCCTGCTTGTCCACCAAGGTGAGCCCTATAGGAGCTAGAGGGGTAGCCTGGACTTCACTCCAGCCACTTTTGTTCCGGTTCATGGGCTCTTGTGGCTACACACACCTTATGGCAAAGAAAAGCAGGCAACTAGATCTGAAAGGGATCGTGGAAGCCCTCTGGGCCAACAACCACTTCCAAAAATGTGCCAGGAACAATCCCCTCCCAATGAGGGTCCTCACCTTCTTTGGGGCTTACCGTTTTCAAGAATTCCCTGGGAGTGCTGCAGGAGAAGTGACCTGCCCCATGTCACACAGACAGTTTGGGTCACAGGCAGAACCTGAGTTCAGGTCTTCCTGGTCCTGACGCTGGTTTCTATCCATTACCTCATGACATTGCCCACTCCCTACCACATTCACAGATGAGAAAACTTATGTTCAGAGAGGAAAACCCAATAAATGATCCTAAAGGACTGGGAGTGAGTGCACTATAGCGTAAGGAATCCAGAACTTTCAGTCAGAAGAGCTGGGTTTGCAAGCCCTTCCTCCCCCTTCCTGGCTGTGTGGCCTTGGGCAAGTTGAGTTCCCTGGGCCTTAGCCTCTCTAGTTGTCAAGAAGGAAATAAGCATTTATTAAGCACCAGCTCTGTGCTGGGCCCCATGCTAGAGGTTTTACAAATATTATCTCATTCGATCCTTCCAATAATCCCATGAGACGGTGCTATTATTATCCCCATTTTTACAGCGGAAGAAACTGAGGTGGATGGAAACAAAGTGATCTGCCCAGGGTCATATAGTAGACTGTGAGAGCTGAGGCTGAATTTGAATCCAGGTCTTTCTGACTTCAGGCCTGTCACTCAGCCTCCTCCAACAATAGGAATAACATCACCTACTTCTGGGGTTTGTCTGGGGGTCTGAGTGAGAAAAAAAGCATGGGAAAGTACTTGGCACTTGCAAAAGGCCAGGACAGGAGTTATTCCTGCTGGTGCATTCACATCTGTGTGCAGTCGTTTCCCTCCCATGGGAGGCAGCAGCAGGACATCACTTCAGGGGGGGAGTCAAGTATTAGCAAGCAAACTATCATGAAGTTATGTGATTTGGGGTACAGCCTATGGGATAAATGCATCCTTTTCTTATTGCATCTCCAGGCTTTGCGTGTTGACATCATCCTACAATGAAGATTTGTTTCCTTGGCTTTTCATTCCCATCGGCCAGCATGGCCCCTTCTTGAGCTGAAAGCTTGCAGTAAATCACTGCTGTAGACATCAGGCTACACATAGATGATCCCCAGCCTGTCAAAAGAGGGGATTATTTCTTGTACTCCAAATAGATCACCAGGATTTCAGTTTCGAAGACCGTAAAGCCAACTGAGCCAAAGACACAGAAATGCCATGTTCCCAGTCTAAAGACAGATAGCCTTAGAGCCTGTTCCCCAAAGCCCTCCCTGGTTCTCTTCTCACCCCTCTCTCCAAAGTTGGAAACAGATTTAGTTCTGCAGTGCAGCAGATTCTGATTCAAAGCCTTGGGTTCCAGTTGCTGCTTCATCATTTTATGAACCATAAGAATGTGGGAAAAGGTAAAATTTTACATCTGGGTCCAGAAAATCAGCTTTGTAAATCACAGATGGAGGAGGCATGTCCAGATAGCAAGTTATCTAAAGAAGATCTGGGGGTATTAGCAGAGTGTGAGTTCAATATGTTGGCAGGGAACCCAAAACACTTTTGTTGTCTTAGGCTCTAAGAGCAAAGGCAAGATTGCAGGAATAAGGAGGTGATCCTGCTGCTGTGCTCTGTTCTACTCAAGTTGATTAGCATTTATTAAGCACTTACTATGTGCCAAGCCCTGTGCTAAGTGCTGGGGACACAACAAAAGGCAGAAATCCATCCCTGCCCTTGAGGAGCTCACTGTCTAATCAGGGAGACAACATGCAAACAGCCATGTCTCGGTAAGATATATACAATGGACAATTTGGAGGTATCTCAGAGGGAAGGCATGAGTCTCAAGGAGAACTGGGAAAAGCTTCTTGTAGAAGGTGGGATTTTAACTGAGACTTGAAGGAAGCCAGGGGAGGTGAGAGGTAGGAAATTCTAGGCATGAGTGACAGGGAAAATATGCCAAATCAGAGGATGGAGGGTCTTGTTTGAGGAAAAACACAGAGGCCAATGTCCCTGGATTACAGATTACGTGTGTGTGTTGGGGGTGGGGGAGGGGGAGGTTGGAAGAGGCCAGGTTAGGAAAGGCTTTAGAAGCCAAGCAGAGAATTTTATTTTTTATCCTGGAAGTAATAGGGAGCCAGTGGAGTTTATTGAGTAGGGAGTTGATGCAGTGGGATCTGCGCATTAGGAAGATTTTTGATAACTCAGCAGAATATGGACTTGAATGGGAAGAGATTTGAGGCAGAGAGACCCAGCAGCAGGCTATTGTAATCATCCAGGATAAGGGCCTGAACAAGAGTGGGGCAATGGCATAGGAGAGAAAGGGAAGGAAAGCAGGAAATATTGTGAAGGTAGAACAGGGAACTGATAAGACTTAGCAAGAGAGGGAGAGGGAGAGGGAGAGGGAGAGAACTCCAATGAACTATGCTGGTTGGTTGGTTGTTGTCCTTTGGTTGTTGTCCTTCTTCTTCAAAGAGGACCAAAATGACCTCACCATTGTAAAGTGAAGTTTCAGTGTGTCGACTGTGGCTGATCAGACCAATACAAGCTTGAAATGCTCTACCACAGGTTGGGCACAGATAATCTGTGTGAATATTTGGGGAGAATATCCCAAATTTGGGCATCCTGCGTTTACTTTGTGCTGTCTCAATTCTGTTTTGCTCATAGAGCACAGCACCCTTTCTGATGCAGGCACGCCATGCTGAGTAGTCTTGTGCCAGTGTCTCCCATGTTGCCCAGTCAAATTCAAATCCTAGAGAGATGGGCTGAACGCTTCCACAGTGTTTTCAACAGACCATCATCAATTGATGCTGAAGCCATTGACCATTTACCCCAGGTTGAAGTCAATCCTTCCTTAGCTGAACTTCCAACTGAAGAAGATGTTTTGAGGGCCATGAGGCTCCTTTCATGTGGCAAAGCACCTGGTGCTGATTCTATCCCAGCTGAGATTTACAAGGTAGGGGGACCATTGCTCATACAAAAGCTGACTGAAATATTCCAGGTTATATGGCAAGAGGAGGTTATCCCCAAGGAGGTCAAGGATGCCTCCATTGTCCATTTCTATAAAGGCAAAGAGAATAGATTGTCCTGTGACAGTTACAGAGGGGTGCCTATCTTAGTCATTGCTAGTAAGATTCTTGCTAGAGTCCTCCTAATAGGCTGATCCTTCACCTGGAAGCTGGTCATAGGCCTGAGAGCCAGTGTGGCTTCAGAAAGGGCTGAGGAAACAGCCAGGTACAGCCAAGAGATAGACAATACATTGGAGAGGCTCGTGGAGACAAGACACTAAGATTAAGGGACACGGGGCAAGGTATGGAAGATGGGACTTGGAGGAAGCCAGAAGGTAGAGGTGAGGAGGGAGAGTATTCTAAGTATAGGTGACAGGCAGAGAAAGGGCCTGAATGCCTGGATCAAAGAGCACATGTCAGGGAGTAAGGTAGGCAGGGCTACATTGGGAAGGACTTTGAATGCCATAGCATTTTGTATTTGATCCTGGAGGCAGTAGGGAACCATTAGAGTTTACTGAGTACCAGATGGCATGATCAGATCTCAATTTTAGGGAAATGCTTTGGTGGCTGAACGGAGGATGGATTGGATTGTGGAGAGACTGGAGGCCAACAGACTTCCCAGTAGATCACTGCAATGCTCTAGGAGGGAGGTGAGGAGGGTCTGCACCAGGGTGGAGGCAGTGTCAGAGGAGAGATGAGGCATATTTGAAACATGCTACAAAGGTGAAACAACTTACATATGAAAGGGGGAGGGATGGGAAGGCAGAGTGAGGAGTCCAGGATAACTCTTCTGCTGTGAACAGTGGTATAGGGATAAGAGCCAAGACAGAATGGTGGGAAAAATCCAAAGCTGAGGCTTCCCAGAATTAAGTTTGGACCAGTCCTGGAGAGGAGAGGAAAGTCTAGAAGGGAGCTGTTTCACTCTGGGGCCAAGGTGGGGAAAAGAGGAGAGTGTAGCCAGTGCAGGGAGGATGGCCTAGGAGAGAACTGGGGGTCGAGGTAAGGATGGCTTAGGCTTCAGGAGCCTAAGGCAAGACCAGAGAAAGGTAGAATGACACAAGATCAGGACTGAATAAAGGGATTTTAGAGTTCAGGACAAATGGAAGCCTTGAGGCCAATGGTAAGAACCAGATGCAGGGCACATCTGCATAGCTGGTTGTGTTCACTTTGGGCACCTCATGTAAAGAATGATATTGAGAAACTGGGAAGTATTCAGAGGAAGGGGAGCAGGAGAAAGAAGGGCTTTGAGATCGTGTCCTCTGAGGATTTCCTGAAGCAGCTGGGCATGCTTAATCAATCAATTAATCGCTCAATAAATATTTATGAAGAGTCTACTGTGTGCTGGGAATTCAGTTAAACTGCACAGATACACACAGGTAAATGTTTAACAACCTGCTCTGGGCGGGGGGGCGGAGAAATGTACACACCGCATGCTTTTTAAACAAAAAGTGATTATTCTTTTGGTTACATTTGGAGTTGTGCGCTATCTCCCTCTCTCCCTCTGCATCCAACCCTAGAGAAGGATATGATAGACATCTAGCTCTAAATAGACAGACAGAAGTGTGTACATATACATATATGTGTGTATGTGTATACACACATATATGTAAAACCATACTGTGCGTACTTCTATAGATCAGTTCTTTCTCTGGAGGTGGATAGCGCCTTCCTTCATTGGCTCTTTGGAGTTGATTTGAGCATTTATAATACACAGAATAACTTAGTGGTTCCCAGCTATTCTTCAGACAACATCACTGTTACTGTGTGTACAACACTCTCTTGGTTTCACCCATTTCACTTCATTATTTCCTGCACGCCTTTCCATGTTTTTCTAAACTTGCTCATCATTTCTTATAGCACAGAGGTCTTTCATCACAGCCATATACCACAGCTTGTTCAGTCATTCCCCCGTGGATGGGCATCCCTTCAATGTCCAGGTCTCGGCCACCACAAAGAGAGCTGCTATTAAAATTTAAATTTAGTCTGCATTATTATCTTCTCAATCACATTTATAAGCCAATCAATGAAACAATAAATCCAACCTTGATTTGTAAGGTTTGCTGATTTTAAATACTCACACTGAGAATTTAACTATCAGCTCTGATGAACCAGTATAAGCAGAGTCCAGAATACACCAGACTGGTAAAAATTTTAAAAAAAGGAAAATGATAAATGTTAGGAGAACTTCAGAAAAATTGGCACCAAGAGTGGACATATGAATGAATTGGTCCAGCCATGCTGGAAAGCAATTTGGACTGATGTCCAAAAAGTTACCTACTAAACCATGTATACCCTTTGACCCTTCAAAATTACAAGGCCTAAACTCCAAAGAGACCAAAAAAGAGGGAAAGGATCCATATGTACCAAAAATATCTATGCCAGTTCTTTTTGTAGTCCCTCCCAACCTGAAAACAAAGTTGGCCCCACCTACAAGGGGATGACTAAACAAATTATAATCTATGAATATTATTGTGCCATAAGAAATGACGAGATGGACACTTTCATGGGAGAGTGGGAAGGTCTTTACAAACCCCTGAAAGGTGAAATGAGCAGAGCCAGGGGGACAATTTATACAGCGACAAGAGCATTAGAGAGAAAAACAGCTTTCAAAGACTTTAGAGCTCTGATCAATGCAACAATAAGCCGGGAGTTCAGAGGATGAAGATGAAACACCCTACCCACCTGCTGCCAGGGAGGTGATGGGCTTCAAATGCAGCATGAGACAGAGAGATTGGACACGGCCAATGTGGGAATTTGTTTTGTTGGACTGTGCTCACTTCTTAGGAGGTTTTTAAAGTTGTTCAATATGGGAGGCAAAGAGAGAGAAAGAGACAGGGAAACACAGACACACAGAGACACACATACACACACACACAGAGAGAGAGAGAGATAGAGAGAGAGAGAGAGAACAAAAGCTTGTAACAATAGAGGAAAAATAAAATGTAGGAATGCAAAGGTAAAAGTGAAGTAGTTCCCCCCCTCAGGAAGCTTACATTGTAATGGGAGAGATGACACCAACAAACGTATAAGTACACATAAGACACACGCAAACCAAATTCCAAGCCCTCTTGCATAGTGAAGACATTTAGTTGGGAGGAGAATTATGGAGGAACTGTCTTCTCATTTCCAGATGATAGATCCAGGAACAATGGGAGGAAGCTTAAATGGAACAAGTCGAAGCTTGCAAATTGTTGCAAGGAAAAATGTTCAAATAGTTGCCCCAGAGAAGAGCAGGTTGAATTCTTCATGTAAAGGTTGGAAGCCCGTTTACTGGAGATATTGACATGGGAATTCTTGCCTGGTGACAGGCTGGCATCAGTGTCCTCTGGGGTTCCTTCCTACTCTGAGATTTCATGACTCTATAAATTCATATTCCTTTCCTGGGCATCAGTTTCTTATCTGTCAAACAAGGATAACAATTTCATCCCAAAGGTCCTTTTTACCTAGCACTGTTTTGCATTCCAAAGAGCTTGGCTCCTGCGGAAGGAATCTCCTTCTGGAGGGAGAAGGTCCATTTCAATCAAGGCTCTGGGAACTTATGTACTCTCCTTAGAGGAGGAAAAGTTTTGACTCAGTTTTGTCAAATAGTTTTCACTCAGTTCAGTGACTAGGTATATTGGAGCTTTCAATAAGAGCTGTAGAAAGAAAGCTTTTTACTTTAAGCTAAAACATCAATGACAGGACCCATTTCTCTACTTATAGGAGGTAGGCCCTCAGCTAAGAATTTTGGTTAAAGCCAGAAATCAAAGCTCCTCACCTTCTTTTTAGTGAAGATGTACCTAGAAAAAGCTCCCACAAGCCCAGCAGAACATCAGAAAGTAGAAATTGTTGGAGACCAGCAGGGAGCAGTACCTGGCAGAGGCTCCATGTCAGGGTCACACATGCAAAAGAGACTCCTTGCCTGGCAGAGACCGTATGCCTCATGAGACCAGCAGGAAACAGACACTAGTAGAACAGCATGGTGACACTGCCAGGAGATATTGTCAGTCCTGTAGGGAGCAGTTATTCCTCTTTGGGCATTCTCTAGCCTTATGCCTTTTCCTCAGGCTAATGCACTAACTGTGTGCAGTGTGGGACAACATACCCCAGATTTATGATGTGTGGATGGGGAGATTATTTTATTGTTGTTTTTCTTACTGCATCATTTTATTAGATGCCTTGGCTTTGAACTAATTGCTTAATATGACTGACTAATAAATGAGAACACACCAGTGGGGGCTCGCAAGTTAGGGTATTGAATGGATGTGGACTCAAGTCCCTTAAGCATGCATAGCTTTGGCTGGGGACCCCACTCTGTATATTGGGTGTGTCCTCAAGGACTACATCAGGTGCTATCATTTCTTTCCTTGGACTTGCCACAGATTTTTTTTCTCTTCTTTCGTGCTTCTATCACATTCAACGCTATGGTAGAGCTTCTCTCTCCCTCAGTTTTATCATCTGGAAAATAAGGATTGTGATACTTATTGTATCAGGCTCATAAGGTTGTTGCGAGGTTCAAATGATGCATGTATCTGTGTGTATATGCATGCACATATATATATATACTTATACACACAATACAGAAGTATAATTATCTTAGTTCAACTATTATCATTAGTTTAACAAACTTTTGCTAATAATAACTGATCTTTATGTAGTACTGTATAGTTTATAAGTCACTATACATATACATAGGTGATATAACTATCATTATATATCATACTTAATCATCTATATAATTATATCAATGTAGAATGATCTATAAATTATAGTTATAAAGTAATAATAAAACTAAATAATAATAAACTAATAAAAATGAAGAAATTATTATAAATGTTCATTGAGCTAACGATAATGACAATTCACTTACAAAGAGTCCTACAGTTTACAAAGCACTTTCCTGGAAATGACTGTGTAAGGTGAGTAAGGTATGTTTCATTAACCCATTTTAGTTAAATGACCTCTTCAGAATCAAGAAACAGAACCCAAACCTGGTGTTCTTTCCACAAATCCACAGCCTTCGGTCCTGAAAGACATCAGTGGTACAAGTTGCAGAAACCAAGGTTTCAGGCTGCCCAGTATTGTTTGAGAAGGAATGTTGGGCTGACGAGTCAACGGTAGAGCTGACTAGGGACAAGGGGCCTTGCCTACAGTGGATATTGGAGAGTGTTTGGGGGGGGGGAGGAGGGAAGAGGAAAAAGTTGGGAGGAGAAAACCCAACAAAAACCTAATGGATCAATCTTTTACTGAGTAAGAGGAGATGACGGGTGTCTGGGTAAGGTTCCCTGAGGTTGACAGTGACTTTTGGAAAGGTACCATGAAATCAAATTAGAGCCAGGCATCTGCTGAACACAAGCAACATTTCAATTAATGGGCAGATGACTTTCTGTGAGAGATTAGTGTCATTTAAAATACTCAACCCATCTCTGCTTTACAGGAATATGGAGAAGAGGAGTGAAAGAGAGTGAACTCCTTAGAGATAAATGACATATACATTTTGAAAGGAATTATTATTGCTATGAATATCAACCTAAGAAATACCTTGTATTTGTCTTTATCACAGAATGGAAGTCTAATCTGGAGAAATCCATGGTAACAAGCCAGCTTGGAGTGGGATTTCAGGGTGTTACAATGGAAGAAGAAAAGACATGCAGAGTTGAGTCTGAGGATCTGCTTTTGAATCCCAGTTCAATTTGCTTATGATCTATGTTTTCGTAGACTCAGAGATTTAATTGACGAGGTTAGCTCAGTGGCTGGAGCCCACATGGGACCCTCCAGGTTCTCAGGTGCAGCCCTTTGATTGAACCTTTTTATGGGATCTGCCCTGTGAAGTTTGGATGTGGCCTTCCCCACCCCTGATTGGCTAATCCAATGTCCTCATTTTACAGAGGGGGAAACTGAGACCATGAGTTGTTAAGTGATTTGTCAGAGAGAGTGAATTGTAGCTCATGGCTAATAGTTGTGCATCACTCTAAGGTTTGTAAAGCACTGTACACAGTTATTTTTTTTGATCATCATAATATCTGGGGATCCTCACATCATCTACGTAACACTTTAAGGTTTGCAAAGTACATTATACCTGTTAGGCCCTTTGATCCACAGAACAATTTTGTGAGGCCAATATTGTTACTAACCTTATTTTATGAATTAGGAAACTGAGTCTGAGAGAGGTCAAGCAACTTGCCCAGGGTCAGTCACAAAGGTAGCATCTGAGGTAGGATTTGAACTCAGGTTTTTCCAATTAAAGTAAACAATGCTCTATCTCCTGAACCACGCAGTAGTCTCTAGGCAGCCCCTGCAGGTAGCAAGTGGATCTTCTTAGCCTCCCTGAATTTCATTTTCCTTCTTTATCTGAAGAAGAGCCTGGACTATGTGGCTCAGAGATTTCTTCCCAGGGCTAATATTGCCAGTTCGCTTGTCAAAGCCTATCATGGAATCAAGGTTTCCTGAAGCCTAAGAAGCTGGTACAAAGTGACTTTTATGGATTGTCTCCAGGCTAGGGGAACAAAGGTAACTGACGAGGAAGAAGAGAGAAATGTTACGATGTAATAAACACTGGCTTATTACATAGTGGCGGTGAATGTCATCAGTTAATGAAAAGAGAACGCTGGCAAACACCTCAGTCTGGCATCACTGTCCTCACACTTGTAGCTCAGAGAGCAAAGGGGATTGGGGCAAATACAGTGGCTTTCTTTTCTTTTCTTTTTGGCCAATAGAGTAACGGAAAGCGGGAAGGAAGTCAGTGAATCTGAGTCATTCCGGGAACAAGTGGGCTCCATCCCAAAGCTGTGCCCTGTGAGGGTAAGGAATGGATAGGAAACGTCTTGCACAAAGACAAAAGGACAGGAAGAGGGCTGCCTGTCCAGTGGACGTAGAGTCCTGGGCCTAGGAGGCAGGAGAACTGGGCTTTGGCCTTGGCTAGCTGTATCCTAGCTTGTATGCCAGGTGAGTGCTGGGGTGTTATCAACTGGGGTGCTGCATACTGCTGGCATACGGCCAGCCACTAGGCAGAGTCCATAGTTGCAAAAGTAGCGGAGGATGGCGTGGGCCATTGAGAGTGCTCTCCACCTAACTCAATACTATAAGCTAGCCCATTTACCTTGCCAACTGCAAAGTGCTAATTAAAGCTAACCTTTATATGGTGCTTTAAGGTTTGCAAAGTGCTTTTTATGTGTGCTGGCTCATTTGGTGCTCACGATTATCCTGTGAGGTAGGTGCTATTTTTTCTTCTCATTTTACAGTAGAGAAAACTGAGGCTGAGAGACCATTTAAGAGACTTGCACAGGGTCACAAAACTAGTAAATATTTGAGGCCAAAATTTAAATTCAGTTCCTGATGCCAAGCCTTGAGTTCTATCCACTGCACCACCTAGCTGCTGTGACTTAATTTCTCACTGTTAAAGCATGTTAAGTTTGTAATAGACAACACCCCTAGATCCTTTTCAGACTGACTTGTCTGTCTAGACACAAGTCCCACATCTTTTACCTGTTAAATTGATTTCTGAACCCAAGTGTAAGTCTTTAAATTCGTCCCTATTGAATTATATCTTATTAGATTCAGCCCCATCCTCTGGCCTGTCAAGATATTTTTGGATCTGGATTCTGTCATTCTGTGTGTTCATTATCCCTCCCATATTTGTCATCTGAAAATCTTATAAATGTGACATCGACACATTCATCAAAGTCACTGATAAACGTGCTTTTCACAGGACCAACCACAGATCCCTAGGATACACAACTGGAGACCTCTATTCAGGCAGACGTAGGACCATTAACAGTGGCTCCTTCAGCCTACTTCCAAGTACATTTACTGTACTTGGAGGGCTGTCTAACTCTCCTCTCTTCAGCACCGGCCAAAGAGAGACCTTATCGCATGCTTTACTAAAAGTTAGCCATGTCAGTATCACCTCCTGATTTATCACTTCAGCAAGCTCGTTCAAAAAGGAAATGAGGCTCATCTGATGTAACTTGCACTTTCTTTTAAACGATTTTTATCGTGATATTTTGTTTTTATATAATCTCTGCTTTCTGATGTACCCCCTCCTCCCTTGCTTCCCCCTCCCATACAGCTATCCTTTATTCAGAATAAAAAAGAGAAAAAATTCAACAAACTCAGCAATCCATCAAGCCTGACCTTAAGTCTGATGTTGTCTGCAGTGCTCTGCACCCATAGTTCCCCACCTCTGCAAAGAAGGGAGACAGGTACCTTCTTGTGTCTTTTTTCTGGGACCAAACTTGGTCATTCCAATTATATAGAATTCATTTTCACGTGATTCTTGCTGTTATTTCTCTTCACATTGTTGTAACCATTCTGGGTATTGTTTTCCAGGTTCTGTTGACTTCACTCTGCATCAGTTCACTTAGATCTTTCTAGTCTTTTCTGTATTCATTATATTAATTGCTTCTTACAGCACCACAATATTCCGTTTCATTCTCGAACCAATGGATGTTGACTCTGTTTGCAGGTCTTTGCCATTGCAAAAACAATGGCTATAAACATTTGAATGTACTTGGTACCTTGGGGCCTTTTTTATCACTGATCTGTTAAGAAATAGGTAGAGTTTTTGCTTTCAAAGAGTATGAATTTCTTAGCCACTTTATCTGTGTAGGACGTCTGGGTGGCATAGGGGATAGAGTCAGGAGACCTTAGTTCAAATCCTGCCTCAGACATTTACTAGCTGGGTGACTTTGGACTAGTCAATTCACCTCTATTTGCCTCAGTTTCCCCATCTGTAAAGTGAAGATAACAATAGCACCTACTTCCCAGGGTTGTGAAAATAAAATGCTCAAACGGGAGAATACACGTCAAGTGGTTTGCCAACTTGAAAATGCTATATAAATGCTAGCTATTATTAATGTGATTTCAAACTCCTTCTAGAAGAGCTAGATTTCATATATATATATATATATATATATATATATATATATATACACATATATATAAATATACATATATATGCATACTAATGCATTTCCCACACTCATGTACATAAAAATATACACACAGATGTATTGTGCGTGCATGTAGATCCATATGTGTAAATAAATATACATACATGCATATGTGCACACATTCACACACACATATGTATATGATGTACGTCACACACATACATGCATGTGATCTGCTTTCAGTGAAGCCCTGCTGAGTCTAGGTGGTTACCGCTTCCTTTTCTAGATGGTCACGAACCTACTCTTTCCTAACACACTCTTGGATTTTGCAGGAAACATGAGCCAACCCCACCATGCTCTGCTTTGCAGCCTTCATTTTCCTTTGCTCTTTGAAAAACCGAACATTGACTCTTTTTCTTTTGTGTGGCATCCCTTCCAACCTCCACAATCTTTCAGCGTTCCTGACCTTGACTCAGTCATCACATCTACCAGGTTATTTCAATCGTCCTGGTGACTCGACCTCATGACAGGCCGCTAACTGTTCTCTACCTCACTCCTTTCTTATTTCTTTAGCCTCTCCAACTTCCATTGTTGCCATTCTTGTTTGGTCCTTTCCAGGCTAAAGACCATTCTCTTTGGCAGAGAACCCAGCAGAGGTGAGCCAGCCGCGGCTTCTCCTCTCTTGGGTTGTTGCTGTACCATTCTCATGGAGTAGCACGGTTATTTTCTCTCCCGACTTCATTTCTTTCACACAGCAGAAACTCCCTTTTTGTTAGCTTTTGCTTTCCTCATTCGTTCATAATTCTAGCAGTCCTGGCCCCATTATTACAAGACCATGCCACCCTTCTGGATTCTGTGTCTGTGACCTGCCCTTGGGGCCTTCTGTTGTACATGAACTTGAAAACTCGAAGGCACCCAAAGCCACGGAGATCTTTGTGTGGAGCCTGCATCTCCTGCTTTTGTGCCTTTGTACTGGCTGCGCCCTGGGCCTGGAGTGTTCTCCCTCCTCCCCTGTGCCTCCTGACTGTCGCAGCTTCTTCAAGACTCAGCTCAGATTGTATCTTCTGCAAAAGGCTTTTCCCAGTTCCCTCATGGCTAGAGAATTCCCCTTTGAGGTGACCTTTCATGTACTCTGTTTATATGTGCATGTATATATACATACATATACACATACATACATACACATACATACATATACATACACCACCTCAATTATTTAGATGTTATCTTCCTCACTGGAATGGGCGCTTCTCGAGTGAAGGTACTATGCCGACTTTCTTCATACCCTCAGTGCCTCACACGTAGGAAATACTTGTTGACTGACTCACTGATTGTTAGACAACGACCCCCTTTCTTCCTCATCACAACTGCTTCTCTTTGATATAAGAGGGGAAGTCGAATGTCTATACCCTTCTGATAACTGCATTTCCAGCATTCTAGTGCCTTCTTAAAAAAAAAGAAAAGCCAGCTGAAGGGTCAGGGTGGGATATGTCATAGCTCTCAGTCCCTTGAAATGAGAACCAAAGGACTCAGGGTTAGAGAGACAGGACAGAGGAAGAGAGAAGGAAGCAGGATGGTGAACAGAGTTAGCCTCTGTGTCTGACCAGCTCTTAATACTTTACAAAAGATTGACAAGATACATCAGAAAACAGCTGGAGATCTGGGTATAACCCTTCAATGATCCCAAGTCCCTCCCCTATGCTTGGAGAGATCTCAGATCCATGTCCCTGGAAGTCAGTAAGACTTGAATTCAGGTCCTGCCTCAGGCACCTGCTGGATGAGCGTCTCCACATAAGCCACTTGACCTCAATCAGCCTCAGTTTCCTCATAAGTAAAATGAAGGGGTTGGACTTACTGGCTAACAAGGAACCTTCTAAATTCAAATCTCTGATCCTATGATCTTCTCCAGATGCCTATGTTCCCACTTGTGTCACATCACGGGGAAAGACTATCTCTTCAAGAGAAACAAGAGCAAAAGAAGAGATAGATAGTGGAGGCAGATGTCCAACTGCTACGAAGTAGAAGCTGGAGCTCCCAGGGAATGACCTAGAGTCTAGGAGAAGGCAAGGACAAGAAGGTGACACGGGGGAGTCAGATGGATAAAGCATTTGGCAAACCTAAAAGAGG
This sequence comes from Notamacropus eugenii, assembly GCF_028372415.1. Lineage (NCBI taxonomy): Eukaryota > Metazoa > Chordata > Mammalia > Diprotodontia > Macropodidae > Notamacropus > Notamacropus eugenii. Next base: position 528,417,922 of record NC_092873.1, read on the forward strand.
GAAATAAAAGTTAGCTCCTAGGTTTGCTAAGTGCTTAAAAATATTATCTTACTCAATGTTCACAACAGTCCTGGGAGGCAGGTGCTATTATTAATCTTCATTTTACAGATGAGGACACTGAGGCAGGTAGTGGTTAAGGTCACACAGTGAGCACATGCCCAAGGCTAGACTTTGCTCTAGACTCAGCATATAGGAAGCATATAAAAAATTAACAAATTTGAGCATTAATAAATGTTTGATGGCTCAGAGTCATAAGGGGGCTGTGAATGGGCTCCTTCTTAGGGCAGGATTGGGACCTAAGGTTGTCCAAGGTCCCAGGGAACTCTTATCTTCTTTGACTATAAGAGAGGAAGGGGCTGAGGGCTGAAGTCAGTCTTTTTCATTCATCATTTTCCATCAGCTCCCGCACAATTTCTGTAGAAGGCAGCAGAGGCTCCTGTCATCCAAGTATCACAGATTTCCTGGTGGGGTCAGTACGTGAAGCGGTGTTTGATTTGTTTTTGCACATTCCCTGCAATTATCATAGGGAATGATATGAGCACAATGCTTGAAGCAAAGCCCTTTTTTTCATTTATTATCTCATGTGAAAGGCAGCTTAGTTCAATGGATAGAGCACTGGCCTGGGAATCAACAAGTCCTGGGTTTGAATCCTAATTTGGAAACTTCCTGGCTATGTGATGCAGGACAAGACACTTCTCCAATGCAGAGTTCAGGTTCTCACTGTCAAATGGGGGGCTGGATCTAATAACCTCTAAGGATCCTCCCAGCTCTAAATGATCCCATGAGCCTCCCACCAAACCCAGGAGGTTGAAACTCCAGAATTATTATCAGACCCATTTGATGGCAAATGGTGGGTAAGCATCACAGGGAGGAATCCAACCCAGATCTTTGCTGACTCTGCTCTTCTGTTCTCACTGTCTCATTAGTACAGGTGGCAGAGGAAGGGCCAAGGGAGGGGGGAATTGTACCCCCTCTGTCCCAATCCTGCCCTTTGGAGTCTTTGGCCTGTGGCCCTGGTCTTCACAGACATCAACTTCAATATCTCTCTCTCTCTCTCTCTCTCTCTCTGTCTGTCTCTCTCTCTCTCTCTCTCTCCCCTCTCTGCCTGTCTCTATGTCTCTTCTCTTTCTCTCATAATTCCCAAGTTAATTGAGCTGAAAAGGAAGACTTATCTCAGAATTCCAATAAAATCTATTCGGTTCATATAAAGCTTGATAAGAATCCACATATATATGTTTTAGGGTAGCTTCTCACACACGTGTGTGAGACAGGGAAGGTGATCGGAACACTGACTAGTTAGTTGGTGTATTGTGGATTTGTATGTTTGTACCCATGAACATATGTGTGTAAGAGGAGGATTGAAAAACAAATCTATTAGTGGATATGTGTAAATATATGTTTCTATTCACAAGAGAGAAGAAAGTGTGCTAGAGAATAAGCCAGTTGGTGTAGGAGTAGATGTGTACTCACACGTGTGTGTGCAAGATGGATAGAACACAAACTAGTTGGCAAATGTAGGTATGTGTGTTTGTGCTCTCACATATTTACGTCAAGAGAGAAAAGAGGACTGAAAGACAAGTGTGTGTGTGTGTGTGTGTGTGTGTGTGTGTGTGTGTGTGTACCCAGACATTCAAGACAGACCCTAATCACGTTTCTGATCTCCCTCTTCCCTCTGCCTGCGTCAGTAAACCCACGTCAAACAGTACGGATAAGGAGAGGCTGCGTCATCAGCCCCTGGATGCCGCAGCATTGGTATTCTCATATCGTGCATGCTTCTTCCCCATGTCTGGGGCTCTGCCTGGCCCCAGAGCTGCAAGAGAAGCTCACGGGGAGTGAGTAGGGAGCAGCAGAGCCCTGCATCTGGGGAAGGTGGAGGGAGCTGCACAGGGGAGGTGGGGGCAGGGCTTCACCAGCATTCTAGTCTAATCTCCTTCCTTGGGAGACACACAAAACACCAATTTTTCACCAGCCAGAGAGCAGAAAGGACATGATTTAGGCAGACAGCTCCCCACAGCAGCTGCTGAAAGCTGCATCCCTAATAAAGTAGGATGAGGCGAGGGAATTGGGGTTTGGCGCCTTCATCTCCCCCATCTGCAAGATACATTGCTTTGCAGTCCAGCTTAATGTTTAATAATAGTAATAATAATAGCCTGCATTTATGCACAAAGAGCTTTACCTGCAACAGCTCATTTACTCATCACAACAATCCAGTGGCACAGGAAATGCAAAGGCTACCTCCCCATTCTGTCCAAGGTCTAAGGGCTCATGGGATTTGACTGTAGGTTGTTGCTCTGGAAGGGAAAGAGTCAGAACTGGAATTCAGATCTTCTTTCTTCAGGTCCAGTATAACATGATGACTTCCCAGTGGGCAGAAGCTGATTGAAGGAAATTCAAGGAGCTTCATGCCCCCATCCAACATGTAGCAGCCTAACTGATGAGCTCCCAGAAAAGACCAGCCCAGCTTTTCAAGGAGCCCCATGGATCCACGTTCTGTTAAACCACAGTTCATGAGCCCCTACTGTGGTGCTTCCCAGTAACAGTCAGTTAGAGGAAACAAAGCAATTATTCAAAGCAAAAGCATTTATTTTTAAAAATTAAAATGTATTTCAATTAACAAGTATTGATTTACTCTCCCTCCCATCTCTTCTCACCCACTGGGAAAAAGAAAGGCAAAACCCTTGTAACAAATATGCACAGTTAACCAAAACAATCGATCATTTTGACAACATCCTAAATGTATGTCTCATTCTATATCCTGCGTCCATCAGCAGCGAGGTGGCGCCATGGTGGACAGAGCTCTGGGCCTGGAGTCAGGGAGATATTACTTCAAATCCAGCCTCAGACACTTACTAGTTGTGGGACCCTGGGCAAGTCACCTGTTTGCCTCAGTCTCCTCATCTGTAAAATAGGGAAAATAATAGCACATCCCTCCCAGGGTTGTTGTGAGGTTCAAATGAGATCCTAATTGTAAAGTGCTTTGGACAGTGCCTGGCTCATAGGAAGTGCTATATAAATGTTAGCTACCATCACCATCACCACCATCATCATCATCACCATCACCACCACCACCATCCTCACCACCATCACCATCACCACCACCATCATCATCACCACCACCACCATCATCACCACCACCATCCTCACCATCATCACCATCATCACCACCACCATCATCACCACCACCACCATCCTCACCATCATCACCACCACCATCATCACCACCACCACCGTCACCATCATCATCACCATCACCATCATCATCATCACCGTTATTGTCATCACCTCTAACAGAGGTGAGCAGTCTTCTACATCATCAGGATCACTGATCACTGCATCACAAAAAAGACCCAACAAGAAAACTTGCAATACATTTCCCTAAGAAACTCAGGGCACGTGCTCCTACAAACACCCAGACCATCAATATAAACAGTGGAAACACCTAGAGAACACACAGTCAGGCACAGCATGGAGAACCAGGCCTCTGCTCTGCCTACAAGGCCCCAGGCATCTTCTACTGATGTCATTGCCTTGACCCTCTAGATCTGAAATATGCTGCCCCACTGCACAAGTGGCTTCCTCTTTCAGGAGCTGATGCTTCCAGGGTTGGCCTCCTTGGTCATGGGGCTGTGGAGCTCCTGACTGAAGCTAGAGTCCTGGCCATCAGTTAAACCCATGGAGCCTTCTCAGAATCATGTCTTTAAACGCATAAAATAAAATAAAATGCACAGGCAAGAAAGTAAACCAATTCTATTGAGCGTTATCAAAGTATTTTTCTTTCTTAATTCACAGTACCAGCATTAAGAACCTCTCATTTATGGAGTGGCCTGCATGCTTTGTTTTTATTCTTTTAGATAGAAAGTATTAGATTTTCCCCCCCAGATACTAACTTTTCCTCCCTCTCTCCCTTCCTCCCTCCCTCCCTCCCTCCCATCCATCCATCCATCCATCCCCTCTAGTCACCTTCATGGTCTTTCACAGGAACATCTGACCACCTAAAGCCTAAAACACTTTTGAGTTCAGCCTTACGAGTAGAACATAAGTTTCTTAAAGGCAAAAGCCTTTCTTCTGAGTCTCTGTATCATGAACACTAAGTTCAGTCACTTCTACTTACTAGGCACTTAATAAATGCTCTTAACTCTTCACAACCCTCAATTTCAACCCCAGAATGGGACCCCTCCTCCAGTCCTTTCCTGTGTCTGCAGCTGTATAAGGAACAATTAAAAGACACTTCAGGGTCATCCTTGATTATTGGGAAAAGCATGTCCATGACCCAATGGTAGTAAATTATGTTTTTATAGCATAACATCCTATAATAATTACAACAATAGTTAATATGTATGGAATACCTTAAAGTTTGCAAAGTCTTTGACAAATATTTCACTTGATCCTCACTACAATCTTGGGTGGTAGGTAGGTGCTATTATTATCCCCATTTTACAGTTGGGGAAACTGAGGATGAGAGCGATCAGGTGACTTACCCAGGGTCACACAGATAGTAAGTATCTGAGGCAAGACTGTTCTCAGACTTTCCTGACTCTAGGCTGTGCTACTAGCTGCCCCTGACCAAGAAACTGAGCACAGAAGTCAAGTCATTTTGGCTTGAGGACATGGGGAACTTGACAGTGGGAGATGGGCCTGGAAGTGAAATAGTTGAAGAACCCTACTAACCAATCCCTTTCACCCAGGCTTTTCTCTTCCTCTCCAACTATGGTGGACTGTATCTGAGATCAGAGGGCTGAATGAAAGACCGAGTGAGCTGTTTTTTCTGCAGTCTCCCTGTCCTCATCCCTTGGTGCTGCTCCCAAAGATAACCCAGCAACTCCTAATTAGAAGAGACAAGGACAAGGTCACACTCAGGAGAATCTCCATTGACCAAGTCATCCTTAATGTAGCACAAAGCTATCTTTTGAAACACCCAAAGGGGTGTTTCTGATAGATGACTGAAAAAACATTTATCAAGCACTTACTGTATACTGGGCACTGTGTTAAGTATTGAGAACATGAAATCAGAATCAAAACACCTCCTTGACAGCAAGAACTGTCTTGGCTTTCTTTATGGCCCCAGATTTTAGAACAAAACCCAATGGTTCCTGTCCTCAAGAAATTTATATTTGAATGGAAGGGGTAACATACCTAGGGAAGTGGGTGGTTCTGAAAAAGAATTATGGTCTGGAAGAGTAGGGAAGTTATTCCCACACATCCCTTTACATCAGCAATGAGAGGAAGTGCTTGATCTGAGTACTTTGCCCAGAGCAAGAAAGGGGGGTGGGAAAGGAAATTTGTCAGGTGAAAAGGTAGCTAGGGTGAGAATGAGGGAGTACAGAGCTGAGGGGCTTAGATCCTCCTGGGCATGGTATGGCATGACGTCAAATGAGTCAGTATGGAGGACGGAGTGGCAGTGATGGTGGGGGGGCAGATCAGTGGGAAACACAATTTTCGGGGCCTGCCTCTTGAAGGCTGTGGAAATCAAAAACACCAGGTACCTCCAGCTTTTGAGCAACCCACAATCTGAGGATGGCCTATTTCATTCTTATGGCATTAATTATTCACACTGTGCTTCTTAGGCTTTATCCAGACAACTTAAAAACCCCAGAAAACCCTGGGGGTGGCAAAGGGAGAAGAGGTAGAGAGCAAGGGGAGACCAAAAGAGAAAATGCTAGGATAGCAGCAGTTTTCAACCTTTCTGAATACAGGGGACTCTTTTTTCTTTTCTACTAATAAAAACCTGTTTAATGGAAATCCAAAGACTCTTTCTTAGATTAGACTAACATGAAAATAATGGATAAATTGCATATTATTTAGTTATTCTCTCCCCACTTTCAGGAGTTCTGGGAGAGGGTCTTGACCTGTGATTTCATTGACTTGGGAACTTCCAGGTGAGAAAACTCCCTCTACCAATGCAGATTGGTACCTATGCTGTAACCTATAGTCTTAGAGAGTTGCCTAGAACACTGAAGAGCTTAGTGACTCTTCCAGGGTCATCTAGCCAGTATGTGTCAGAGGGAATATTTGAACTCAGGTCTTCCTGACTTGGAAGCCAGTGTGGACTTCCAAGTATGGGGACCCTTTTTTAATCATAAAAAATTTCATGGACGCAAACATGATAGTAGTTGTACAATTAGCATCTGTTGATGGAGAAAATTCATGAACAAAAAACTGTTTGGAATTCAGTAATGCTTTTAAATAAATTTGTATTTTATTCACTGCAGCAGCATCTGCATACATTTGAAAAATAGTGTGTCTGTCTGAGAGGCATTATTTATTCAGCCTCCAGAAGGAATGCCTGCTTATTTATCATACTGAGTCACGTTGCATATTTTCATGAAGCTAAAGAGATCAAAATGCCAATGTTCAGTGTGTTTATGGATTTGAGGACCCCTTGCAATATCTCTGGGGCTCCTTAGCCCACGCGTAGGGCCTACTACAGTGGAATCATGCCCCCTTGTGAACCAGCAGACTATTCTTTTTCCTGCCTTTGACCTCCAGTCCTCTTGTCTTTCTGTCTGTAATTCCTTATTCTCTACTTCTCATCCCAGCCAAACACCAAGGCTTCCATGTCAGTCAACAGTCAACCAATGAGTATTTGTTGAGGTCTTACTATGTGCCAGGCATAGCAGTGAGCACTAGTGATACAGAGAAAGGCAAAAATAATCCTTGCTCTCAAAAGAATTTATGTCCGTCCTCCCTTTTTCCCTTCCTCCCTCCCTCCCTTCCTTCTTTCCTTCCTTCCTTCCTATTATTCCTCTTAGAGGACTAATGAGAGACAGCATTCAAACAAAACATATATAGTATAAATCTCAGAGGGAAGGCATTGGCAATGGTGGGAGAGATGTTGGGGGGGCTGGAGAGAAGACTTGCTGAAGGTGAGATTAGAACTGAGTTTTGAAGGAAGCTGAGAAATTAAGGAAGTGAAGGTAATAAGGGACAGTGTTCCAAGCATGGGGGACAGCCGGTGACAAAGTCAGAAGATGGAGTGTTTTGTGTGAAGAATGGCCCGTGGGCTATTGCCTCTGGATTTCAGAATATATGAGCAGAGACTATGGAAAGGTAGCTGAGGACTAGGCTCTGAAGAGCTTTAAAAGTTGTATTTGTTCCTAGAGGTGATAAGAAACCCCTGGAGTTTATTGGATAGGGATGATATAGTCAAACTTGGGCCTTAGGAAGATCACTCTGACAGCTGATTGGAGGATGGATTGGAATAGGGAGGGACAGGGCAGGCCAACTATAAGTAGGTGATTGTAATAGTTCAGGTCAGGGTGATGAGAGTCTGCACCTGTAAGTGGAGAGAAGTATATGAGTGATGTGAAAGTAGAAACAAGATGTAGCAACAAATTGTGTAGGTAGGATAAGTACAAGTGAGAAGGTGATGGTAACACTGAAGGTTAGAGCCTGAGTGACTGGGAAGAGGGGAATGGTGGTATCTTTAGCAATAACAGGGAAGTTTGGAAGGCAGAGGGCTTGGGATGGGGGAAGTTAATGAGGTCAATTTTAGACATGTGGAGTTTGAGATGTCCACATTCATTCAGTCTGAGAGTCCAATAGGCAGTTGGGGATGTGAGACTGGATGTCTGGAGGGTTAGGGCTGAATAAATGGATTTGGGAATTATCTGCATAGAAATGTTCATGAAATGTATGGGAACTGATAAGATCACCAAACAAAATAGTATAGAGGGAGAAGACAAGTGGACCCAGGTCAGACCTGTGGCTGGAAGGTATGACCTGGATGGAGATCAGCAAAGGAGAATGAAATGGTCCAACAGGGAGGGAGTGAACCAGGAGAAATCAGTGTCACAAAAACCTAGAGACCAGAGAGCATCCAAGAGAAGAGAATGACCAGTAGAATCAAAGGCTTCAGAGAGGGCAAGAAGGATGAGTACGAGAAGAGGCCATTGGATTTGGCAATAAAGGGAAAGACACCAATGGGAAACTCTGAGGACCATGATTCCAGTTGAATGATGAGTTTGAAAGACTAACTACAAAAGGTTTAAAAGAGGTTAAGAGGGGAGAAAGAGTATAGCCATGAAAGTGAAGAAATAATAGGATGGTGGTTTAGATCAAGTATGTTTTGTTTTGGTTTTTTGCTTTTTTAAGGATTAAAGAAACATGGGCTTGTTTGCAAAGCAACAAGAAAACAATTAATAGATGGAGGAGATTGAAAATTAGTGAGTGATTGGACTGACGGGGGAGAGACAATCTACTGGAGAAGATTATATGGAGTAGGATGATGAAGAGTGGTTGGTCTTGGCCAGGAGGATGGCCATCTCTCTGTGGGAGACGGGAAAGAGGAAAAAGGGGGGAAGACAGGGGTAATGGGAGAAGAGGAGGGAGGAAGAGAGAGCCCTTGGCGTATGGCTTCATTTTTAGTCAGTGAAATGTGAGGTGAGGGTCTCAGTTGAAAGGATGGGGAGAGGTGCTATGGGAGGATTGAGGAGGGACCCAAAGGTTTATAAATGGGCACAGAGTCTATACATAGGGCTGGAGTCATTAAAAGGAAGTATTCTTCCTGAGCAGGCTTGACAAATCTTCCAGGAGTCCAGAGGCCTCCATGTTTTAGTTTTGTAGCTTCAGTGTAAGGCTATGTCCCTTCCATTTGATTAGATTTGCAGGTTGTATGGGGCAATTTGCAGAGACAGTACAATGAGATTGCATTTGCTTCTTATAGAGAGTAAGCCTTTCTGCTGTGAGTGGATCATTCTCCAGCTTATAAAGGATATAAAACTTGGTTTATACTCATCTGTACTGCCTAAAGGATTTGAAGCTTTGAATAGTTCATTTACATATGAAAAAGCCAAGAAAGCATCTGAACTGACAGCAGAGATAATGAATTTGCCCGAAGGCCATCTGTACCTTTTCCCCAGCCACTTATCTACACAGAACCACCAGAGACCCTTAGAATTTAAAAAAAAATGGGGAACCCTAAACCTTGGAGCTGTTCAGCAATTTTTAGGCAAATGAATATTGCCTTCTCATTACCTAGCCTGCAGAGATGAAGGTTTGGAAAACATATTGGATAGTCGCCATAAGTTAGAGGGAGATCTCTTACCAGGGTACCCAGCCACACAAAGATTTCTGGAAAGTCTCAGCGCTTAGTTCCTTCCTCTTGCTTCTTGTCTGGTGATGACTAGCCAAGGCCCTAAGGTTACAGAACAGGGAGCCTAACTTTGGTCCTGGTCTAAGATTCTCTGAGCAGGGCAATCCCTTCCCAAAGGATTCCGCTTGAATAGGAAGCTAAAAGGGGCAGACACTATAGCTATTCATTGAGGAGCAAACCCAGGGAATGCAAAGGATTGATCAGTCCAGGAGATTCTCTGCCCAGAGAGGAGCAAGACCAGTCCAACAGCAGGCAGGAAGATTTATTTCTGTAATTTATAAATTAGCACAGATGTGTGAGCTCCTTAGATTATCACCACATTCTGAATTTGAACCCATCCTTCCCAAGGATGCTGTGCCTGTTGGGGATAGAATGTACTGAAATTTGTGGGAGGAATGTTTTTGTACCTACTCTACTACCATCTTAGTAAATACTTGCTCTAAGAGCTAGTCAAGCCTACTTTCCTTTAATGGAAGTTTGTAAACTTTTATTTTAGGACGGGAGCCCCATAGGGGTACTCCTAGAGCCTGAGGTAGCACCTGGGGATTAACTCACAAGTGTGAGTGCAAATTGGGTGAGTAGCTTGGGTTTTTGCTTTTTGTTTTTTCATTTGAATAAGCTGACTCAGCTGTTCCAGGGGGAAGGCCAGGGAATGGGGGGGAGGGGGGGGAATCAGGAATCCCCTGAATCCCTTGGACTCAGTGAGTAATGATGATGTGAGCAGGAAACATAGCATCTATACACTGAGGGAGGGGAGAATGGCAAAGGTGGAAAGAGTATGGAGACATAACAAGCCCATATGGTTTCTGAGACCATGCAGAAAGAAGAGAGGGTCCCCACTGTTCTCCAAAGACGTCTAAGCTGAGCTTGATGGGATCATGTACCAAAGAAGATGATGAGATGGCCCTAATAGGAAACTAGACCATCACTAGTGGTACAGGGCAGTTGGGTGATCTAGACCACTGCCATGCCAAAAGAAAAATAAGATATAAAGGTCAGGGAGACAGGAAACAACTTCAACAGTACCTTGGCACTCATAAAAAGGGCTAGTGCCATCCAGGGCAGGTAAGCCTTGGCATCTATGCATGGGGAGAGCTTTGGAACAGCCACTTGAACCAGGATTCACCAGCTCAAAATGATCACATCGATGCTTACAAGAACCCTGGGATTCAGGCATTATTTCCATTTTACTGATGAAAAAACCCCAGAGAAGCCAAGTGATTTGCCCAGTGTAAGCCAGATAGTGAGGAGGGAGCAAGGACTCAAGCCCCAGTCTGAGGATTTCAAGGTCTGCACTCTATCCACTATCCAGACAATGAGGTTGACTCAACACTGCAGTAATTCTTTGATTGAGAATCTTGGCTGAGCTTCCAGGAGTTGATTTTGTCATTCCCACTGGAAATTCAAGAACACAGAGAGCTTTCCAAGTCCTGAGAATAAGACCAAGAATGGAGGTTCCGACAGTGTTGGAAAAGCTACGGTTCTGATAGTTTTGTACATTAACATGGAAGTTCTCAGGCTGGTAACCAGCAGTATTTTCTCTGGGGCACAAATATATATTCGCTTTTTGGGAGAAGGGGGAGTGATGACAGGCAGCAGAAGGGCTGCTTTTGCTGTGCTCCCACAGGTATAGACCCCCTGAGAGGAGGGAAGGTTAGATCTTTACCACCTCAGGCTGGGGAAAATGTTGGATCCCACAAGAGGAGAGTCACGGCAATGTGACCCTGGGTGGTGGCAGCTGGGTCATAATGGCAGCACATTGTGGCACAGGTGTAGGGATGGTGGTCACCATGAGAAGGAGGCATGCCCCCAGGGGGCAAAGCCCCATTCACCCCATGGCAGCTACAGCTCTGGACATTCCCTACCACCACAACAGAAGAAGGCTGTCTTTTTACTTACATCTTTCAGGCCATGTTAAAGTCAAAGCAACTAACCCTGAATTGCAAGCTTTGGAGTTTTTTATTTCCTTTGGAAGTTTGCTAATTAGTGAGGGCTAAAATTCTGGAACTATCTATTGGCTATTAGTCTCTGGTAGAATTTTCTATTTGTCGACTCTTCTCTCTAGGGTTAAAGTTAAAAACTGCTGAATCTCCCATCTCTCTGAGCCAGAGGAGGGAATGTTTCCTTAGCCTTTCTCCCTCCATCTGAGGGAGGGGAGACAAAGAAAGGACCGGGCTATAAAAAGCTACTAGATCTGAGAACCTCTGAAGCCTGCATTGATTTAAGGCCCACATTTCATACAAGCCTAGCATGATATACTGGTTTTTCTGACATGAACAAGAAATCAAAACATCCCAAAAGAGGAATGGGAAAAAAATCGAAATGTTTGCAAAAATCCACTGCTGATGGTTTATGCTTTCCATCCACCATTCTCATTGTTTGCAACACAAGGGAGCAGCTGTAAAAATTTCCCTGATTGCCATAACTCAGCATCTGCCCCACTTGGGAGGGCAGGAAAGGAAGATTAAGCAGACCTTGTGTGCCTTAAAGGGGGGTCGCATGGCAAGGAAAACAGTTTGCTGACCTTGGAGTGAGGAGCTCAGGGTTCAAATATTGTCTCAGGTACCAGTGAGCAAATTTTGGCCCTGAGAGATGAGGTTACTTACTTAAGGTCACATTAGTAGTTAAATGGCAGTCTGAGGATTCGAACTCATGATCTTTGACTCCAAATTCAATACTCTTTCAGCTCCACAACTCTGCCTATTTCTTTTAAAAAAATCACTTTTTATTGACATAGGGTGGAAGAGGGAGACACAGATGGAGGAAAATAGAGTGACAAAGAGAGTAAGAGGAAGAGAGGAGAGACAGAAAAAGAGACAGGAGGGAGAGGGGGAGAGAGAGGGATGGGGAAACAGAGGGATGGAGGGAGAGAGAGGGAAGGAGGGAAGGGGAAGAGGGGAGAGGGAAAGGAAAACAATTCAGCAAGATCAAATAACTTACCACCTGTACCTAACAGCATATGCAATACTACCTAGCTATAATTCTCTATCTCTGCAACAAGGGAGAGAAGTACATTTTCTCAACCCTTCTGGATTTGTCCATGATTATTCCTTGCCATTCACCTTTATTTTCCACAGCCCCTCTATACTATTATTTCCATCTTTGCTCATTTTGAGAATGTAAGAAGAAACCAATTAATTTAATCTACATTTCCCTTCTGACTCTTTCATGGTCAGTCTTTTATGTGGCTGCTAATAGTTTTCAATTCTTTAAGAATTGCTGTTCATACCTTTAGCTGTCTATTGAGGAATGGATCCTGGTCTTAGATATTTTTAATACACCATATCTTCAAATGAGAAGCTCTGGAGCTGGAAGGGGCCTGAGGGGTCACTGGTCCAACCCCTTCATTTTACAGATCAGATAAGTGGGGCTCAGAGGCTAAGTATTATGCCCAAGGTCACATAGGTAGCAATTGCAGAGATGGAATTTGAGTTTCTTTCCAATGTACTGTTATTCGGACCCTATTAGAGGTATTTGATGCCAACAGTTTTTTTTCCCTTTCCTTCTTTTTTGAGCTGCATTGATTGTGATCATGCACAAGCTTTCCAAGTCATCTTCCCTTTTCCCACTATTTAGTTCTCTTTTATGAGTCATCTTCCACCATTAGGAGGTAAGTACCTTGAAGGTTGGATCTGTCTTGTTCATTTTTATATGTGTTACCAGTGCCTGGTATATAGAAAGCAGTTAATAAAAATATTCTGTCTACCCATCCATCCATCCACCCACCTATCTATCTTTTTTATTAAAAAGACTCAGCCTAAGGATCTCTGCCTACCACTTTCTCCAAGGATCGCTGAGATTCCATGAATCTATGAACCAAATTGGACTGAAGGAAAGAGTTACAAATGCATTTGTCCGTGATCATCCCTTGTCATTAAAGAAATGTTTCATGACTATCTAGAGAAGGAATCATTGATTCTAAACTTGACTTCATACGGAACCCACCAGGTCACACTAATTTAATTTCCTTTATTGATAAGATTACTGGGGAGTACATCAATATAGTTTACCTAGATTTTAGTCAGACATTTGATAAAGTAATTTGTATTTTTCTTTGGAGAAAATAGAGACATGTGTATAAGATGATAATTCAATTAGAATAACTTAGACCTCGTTGAATGGTTGGATTCAAAGAGTAGTTATTAATGGATGTGTCAACTTGGCAAGAGGTCTCCAGTGGTGTGCCCCAGAGATCTATCTTTGGTCCCATTCTAGTTAACATTTTTATAAAGGCATAAATAGTATATAGATGACTTGAATAAGACATACATGACATGTTTGTACAATTTGCAGAAGACACAATGTAGAGGGATCACTAACACACTGGATGACAGAGTCAGGATCTAATAAGATGTTGATAGGCTTCAGCACTGGGTTGCATCTAATAAGATGCAGTCCATTAGGGATAAATGCTGAGACTTTCGCTTGGGTTCAAAGCTAATATCATTTTGAGCTGCATTAGAGAGCTTATAGAAATGAATATTTTTTCTTTGTCATATTTGGAGTATCGTGTTTGGTTATCGGCACCATCATTTAAGTTTATCACATGCCAGGCACTGTCCTAAGCTCTAAGGATGTGAAGAAAGCCCCCACGCCCCCAAACAAAACAATCCAATAGCTACCCCTGGGGAACTGCCTGTCTACTGGAGGAGACAACCTGCAAACAACTCGGTACAAACAAGATCTTGTAGACAGGAGAAATTGGAGAGAACCAAGAGGGAAGGTCTTGGAGGTCTCAAAAACAGGGTGGATATGCCCACTGGCTGGGTATGTCAGAGGGAGGATTCTCTCTGGGCCATGGTAGATGACTTGGCTTCTAACTCTCACATTTTGGAATTCGGTCTGAGATTCCAAGCTCCTTGAAGTAGGAACCATGACTGGCTCCTTTTTTTTTCATCAGTTTAGCATTCAGGCCAGGCAGGCACCTGGCTGGGAAGCATTCCTGCTGTTGTTGCTGCCGATGAAAAAGGGAGGGTGATGAAGCCGCTTGGAAGAACACTGAGAAAGAGGGGGAGAGAATCAACCCACAGAGCTCAGGACCAGAAAGGACATTGCCTAGTGAGTCTAACCTCCTTCAGCAGGCCCTAACATAGTGCCCAGAATAGAGTCTGGCACATTAATGATAATGACAGCATTTCAAGATTTGCAAAACACTTTATAAATATTTTCTCATTTGATCCCCACAATAGTCTGGAAGGCAGGTGCTGTTATCCCCATTGTATTGTGGAGGAAATTGAGGCAAACAGGGTTAAGTGACTTGCCCAGGGTCACACAGTCTGAATCCAAATTTGAACTTAGTTCTTTCTGACTCTAGGCCCAGAGCATTATGTAAATTCATAAATGCCTGCTGATTGATTTCTTGATTACAGATGAGGAAACTGAGGCCCTGAGAGGGCACTGACTTGGTCAAGGTCCTACATGCTCTCTGTCTTCAAATCTAGTGATCTGTCATTTTTCTTCATTGTTCCCATGGAAGGGAAGCTCATTCCCTCCTGGGACAAATACTCTTGCAATTCCTGTTGGGTACCAGACCCTGTGGAGATCACTGTTTCTCTTGAATCAGGTCATGAATCCCCAGGCTCACCAGGTCCATTTGCTTATAAAATATATAGAACTAGACCTGGGAATTTTGTACTCATTGGGGAGAGACATAGAGTTCCCCTGAGGTACAAATGCAGGGGAAGGAAGGACGCTGGGATGGTAGGAATGCTTAATGGATAGAGTGCTGGGAAAAGAGTCAAGGTGTCTTAGGTGCTTACCAGCTGTGGGACCCTGAATTTCTCAGTTTCTTCATCTGTAAAATGAGGGTATTGGACTCTGAGACCCCTAAAGTACCCTCCAGCTTTATCCATGATCCACAGAGCCTCTGGACCCTTGGAATTCCAGTACCCTGGCATAAAGCCCCAGTTGTACTGCTCTACATATGGCTCTGATAAAACATACCCTTAGCATTTTCTCTTCCACTACTGGAATGACTAAGAACAATATTTCCTTACTAGCTAGGAGGAGGTGATGGGTGGAAGTCCCTGGGAAATGGATCCATTGCTTCTGGAGGTGGCTGTTTTCTAATCATAAGCCTCCGACCCAGTGAGAACCCATTTCCTCCCATCTTCCTTTCTCTAGATGACAATCCTCTCCAGGAGCCTCTCTTCAGGCTCATCAAGGCTCATTTACATGGAGGTGCTGTTCCAGGAAAGTTGCTGAGTCTACTGGGTCTCAGCCCAGACACTCTAATCATCAATACTGCAGGCCGGGTGGCACAAGGAAGGGGTGAGAGATTTAGGGTTGCCCATTGTCCTTGCTGAAGGACACTTTCATTTCCAGAGTGCATTCCTTGAATACCTACTGTGTTCCCAGCACAGGGAGGGAGAGGGAGGGGGGAAATGCTGTTCCCATGTCTCCACTTAGAGTTTTCAGGATTAAAAATCACATTCTAAAACTTGTAGCTGTGTCACATTTTGGGGGAATAACTGTGGTGCAGAGGAAGGAGTATTGGCTTTGGATCAGATCCTGGCTACCTCTACCTAGGTGGTCATGGGGAAATATCAAGCCTCGGTTTCCCCATCTGTAAACTGAGGGGATTGGAATAGATCACACCCACTAACACACATTTATTGAGCTCCACTATGAGCAAGGCATTGCTGAGGGACTGGCGCATAAAGACAAAAGTGAGATCATTCCTGCCCCCAAGAAGCCCAGGGACTTTAAAGTCCAACTTGGCTCTAAGTCTGTGAGTCCTGCCTTGGACGCTTCTTAGCTGTGTGAGCATGAGCAAATTCTATAAGATGAGGAGTCTCGATGACCTCTACGATTCCCTTCAGCTCAATAGCTATGACATTATGATCCTAGGAGTGACCCTGGGAGGCAGATGGGGCAACCCTTCCAGAACCTGGACAGTCAAGAAAACAGCTGCCTGGGGTGTATGTGTTTGGGGGGACGTGGGAGGCAAAGGAGGGGAAGCCTCTTCCAATTTATCTAGGTAGCCTCAGGCAACACCCAGAGTGTTCTGCTGAGTCTGTACTCACAGTCATTCCAGCTTGGTAGGATCTGGCAGAGCTTGTGTGCCCTTAACACAGCTTTCAAGACCCCTGGGTCATGTCCACACCATGAGACACTGGGGGGTGTTTGTGGAAGAATGATGACAATGACTCACATTCATACTCTGACACGTCAGCGTTTTCAATCCTCTTCCCATACATTGCCTTATTTGATAGACTGGGTCCTGTTAACTAGGGAGCGATAAGCAGTAAGGGGTTACTCATCCACCAGGAAGCCTCCTGGTCCCTGGGCAGGGGCCTCTCCTCTGTAAGGCTGCATTAGGAAAGGAAGGATGAAAAGGGAATCCCAAGGGGGGGCAATTGGAGCAGCTTCTCAGTGAATCTTTCTTTCTATGTAATTCTTTTCCATAAATTATACTATTTGTGGAGCCATAACTAGGGTAGACAGTTGGAGCTTCACCAGAGAACACTGACATTTAAGAAAAAATTTTTTAAAAAATGAAAACAATAAAAATATTTTAAAATAAAAACAATAATTTGCAATTATTGTCTTCTTGGATCCTCACCACAATTCCGGGAGGTAGGTGCTATGATTATCCCCATTTTATAGATGAGAAAACTGAGGTAGAGAGAGACTGAGGGATTTGCCCTGAGTTACACAGCTAGGAAGTATCTGAGGCTGGATTTGAACTCAGGTCTTCCTGACTACAGGCCTAGTATTCTACACACTGGGCCACCTTTGCTGCCTGGCTTCTCAAAAAAAAAAAAATAGCCAGTGGAGGAGTTTATAGTCGATCCTATGGGTAATAAGGAATCAGTGCTGTTTACTGAGTAGGGGGTGTAGGAGGGGACATGGTCAGACCTTGACTTTAGGCAAATCCATTTGGTAGCTGAGCAGAAAATGGGCTGGAATCAGAAGAGATTTGAAGCAAGAAAACAATTAGGAGTCTCTTACTATAGTCTGGGGGAGAGTTAATGAGTACCTGAATAGGGTGGTGGCTGCATGAGGGAGCCATGATGTCTGAGAGATATTGGACAGAGAAAAATGACAGGAATTGCCAACAAACTGGATGCAGGAGGTGGAGATGAGGGGAGTGGGGATGTGGGTGGGGTGGGGTGATAGGGATGGAGATGGCGTGCCGGTGGGGTGGGGGTGAGAGAGAGAGAGACGAGGCAAGGATGAGATGAGGTGAGGCACCGGGTAGTATCATTGACAGAGATTGGGAAGTTCAGTTTGAATTGTTTAGTAGACAGTTTGGAATGCAGGGCTGGAGCCCAGAAGAGAGATGAAGGCTCAATATATAGATCTGGGAATCATCTGCATAAAGATGATCATTGAACCCATGGGAGCTGATGAAATCACTAAGTGAGAGAGTTGAGAGAGGACAGGAAAGGGCACCTTGGGGGCCAGCCAAAGTCAATGGGCATGACTTGGAGGAAGCCCCACAGAGGAGCTGTAGGAGTGTCCAGAGGCAGCTTAGGAAAACCTAGAGAGGACAGAGGCTTGAGGAGGAGAATTCCACATTGTCGAAGGCAGCACAAAGGCCAAGAAAGATGGGGATGGAGAAAAGGCCGTTGGATTGTATTGCTAACTTTGGAGACAGCAGTTTCAGGTGACCAAAGAGAAGAAACTGAGACATCAAATGTAGACGACATTCCAAGGAGTTTACTTGAGAATTGGAGGGGAGAAATAGGATGAAAGGTGGCAGAATGATAGTAGGATCTAGTGAAGTTTTTTTTAAGAATGAAGGAAGAGGAGACAGCTAGATGGTGCACTGGTCTTGGAATCAGGAGGATCTGAGTTCAAATCCAGCCTCAGACACTTACTAGCTGTATGACCTTGGGTAAGTTACTTAACCCTGATTGTCTAAAAAAAAGACTGAAGGAGACATAAGGGTATTTGTAGGCACTTGGGAAAGAACCAGTACATAGGGAAAGATAAAAGATTAGAGAAAGAGAGAGAAGGGATGATGGTGAGGGCACCACACTGGAGATGATGGGAGGTCATGGGTTCTAGGACAGAGAAAAAGGGCTGGCTTTGACTAGGGCAACCTCTTCATAAGAGACTAGAGCACAGGAGGAAATAATGGAGGATGCAAGATGAAAAGGAGAGAATGAAGGCAGACCTACCACCCTGAGGTTCTGCCCTCCTGATTGGTGACTTTCCCCAACCATCACCATCTTAGGAGGGACTTCAGCTATGTTTCCTATCACTATGCCTGGACTTTCACTATGGATCCCCCTAGTCTACCCCTCAGCCCATTCCCCAGCCTCCCTTTTCCATCTCTCTTATATTTGTCATCTCCCTCCTTGAGGACAGAGACTGTCTTGTTTGTATTTATATCTCCACTTCTCAGCAAAACTCTGGACATATGGTAAGCACCTAATAAATGCTGTCATCTGTTGTCTGTATCTATATCCTAGTCCTTGTCAGTCTGTCTGTCTTGCCCCACCCTGTCTCTCCTCTTCCCCTTCTCCCTTTCTCCCTCTCTCTCCCATACAAATTTCAGTATTGTCCTTGATGTATCTTGTACTTGTTCATATCCCTAGTACTTGTCTCCAAATTGCACACTACATTTGCTCAAAAATGTTGGTTCAAGATACTATATTTCAAGGATATGAGTCCATCAATCAAGGCTATGAACTCTATCAATGTAAGTGCTCCCTTCACCAGCCGAGGGCAGAACCCTGACAACTTCATGGTAGCAGATGATAAAATAATAGTTTTTAGACTGAAAGGGACTTTAGAGAATATCAAGTCCAAATTCTCTCATTTTACAAATGAGGAAACTGAGGCACAGAGAGTGACTTGCTCAGGGTTGCAGAGCTACAAAACCTCTGAATGGAGTTTTGAATTCAGGCCATCCTGACTCCAAGACCAGTGCTCTCACGACTGTGTCATGGTGCCTTTCAAGATGGTTCCATGAATGGCTGTAGTTAAGATGATTATCACACTGTGGCAAAGCCTGCTTGGGTGATAAGACCCTCTTAAGTTGGCTAGTCTGGTCCTTGAATGATGGACATCCAGTCTGTCACTAAGCCTATCTATATCTAAAACCTTTCCAATCTGATGGAGCCTCAGAAGTTGTGCTCCCAAGGTGTGGTCTTCCAGAATGCCACGTCGCCAACACTGCGCTTGGGAATGTGAAGGAATAGCATTGTTCTGAAAGCAATGAGAAATTCAGAGAAATGTGGGAAGATTTGTATGGACAGATGGGTTATGAAGTAAATAGGACCAAGAAGACAACATACATGGTGATTGTAACAGTTCAAATGAACAGACAAATAAAGAAAAGTTAAACTTTGAGTAATGGGTAAAAAAAAAATCAATGACGCTACCAGAGAAAAGATAATGAAATGAGTCTTCCAGACACAGAGGTGGAGGACTACAGGACAGGAATAGTACTGTATAATTATCAAGCATGGGCTTTCTATCAACTGCTTTGGCTTAATTATCTTAGTGATGTTCCTTGTCCAGGCTAGATTTCATTCTAGAGGTGAGTGGATGGGAAATGAAGATGATGTAAAGACCAAAGGTGCCAATATAACTTTATTTTAAAAAAGAGAGAGAAGGCAGGTTACCCCTACCTGACCAGCACTAGAGGGGCACTTAATACATGATCATTTTATATAATAGCTCACATTTCTGTGGTGTTTTAAGGTGTTCAAAGCCCTCTTACCACAACAACTCTGGGAAGTAGGGAAGGCAGGCATTATTTTCACCTGAGAGGGTGCAGGTACTACACAATCATCAACTGGTAGGGACAGACATAACTCCGGGGTCTTCTGATACAACACTTAGTGTCTTTTTCCATCACACCACAGAGTCTCCACATCTAGTTACTATCAAAATCTCAAGGTCAGAGATCATGATGGTAAGAGCCATTGATTTTCTGAAGTTATTCACTTCCCAAAGGAATCACTCAGTGGCCTCTTCTGGAAAATGGGTCGTTGGTAGCTTAGAGGGCATCTGAGGTCCTTTCCAGCTCTTGATCCTATAAGGCCTCATCACATTGCAAATATAGCTCAGCTCCAGGCTCTGAAAAACATGGTTGCTATATTCCTTTACCTTGCCTATTCCCCTCTCTTCCAATACCCCAGGATGTAGGTCCAAATTTTCATATTATCAGTATTTGCATAAATATGGATGCCTATTTACATAACTCTGCATGTTGTGAACAAAAAGCCCTAAACCCAGGCATATCTAATGAATGAATCAGTATGTGTGAGGTCAGGGTCCTGGAGAGGATGGGCTTACAAAGGGGGGAAAACAGTCTTAGGACTGTCCTTCCCGTCTCCAACAGAAGTCAGTTCCAACTGAGGAGGCAGTGGGTCTCACAGGGACACCCTCCTTGGGAAAGCCAGAACATTAAGGAGATGGAAATTGGGGACTTTGCATCAGCTTTTTCATTAAAGTCCTCTGGGTCCCTGGGTGAATCACACCTATATTGTATTTCCTTGCTGGCTCATAAACATCTCATGTTCTCTGGGAGTCAGGCGAAAAAACAAGCTGAGCTAGAGTGCATCTGGGGAAACCAGCCTAATGCCTTCCCTGTGCAGAAGAGTAGTGAGGCATTGAATAAGTGAAAGAAATCCTTCTATGAAGCAGCTAGACATAGGATCCACTGGGAAAAGGCTTGCTCCCTGACTCTTTCTCTCATCTCTACTAACCTGCAAACCAAATAGTCTGGGAAGAACATGAATGGCCCTGGGAATCAGAAATTTGAGTTCTGGTTCCAGCTCAGGCATTGCCTGAGCCATGGGACTCACCTACCCTGGATTGCACTTTTCTCACTTGCAAATAAAATGAAAAAAAAAAAAAGGTCCCTCCCATGTCTAAAATTTGATTCATTTACAGACCCAGATCTGAGACATTAGAGATCACCTAGTTGTCTGCCTATCCATCCATCTCTTCATCTATTCATCCATCTATCTATCCATTTATCAGTTCATCCATCCATCCGTCTCTTCATCTGTCCATCCATTTATAAGTCTAATAATCCACCCATTCATCCATCTCTTCATCTATTCATCCATCTATCCATCCATCTTTTCATCTATCACTCCATCCATCTCTTCATCTATCTATCCATCCAGCCATCCAGCCATTCACTCAATCAATAAACATCTATTAAGTGCCTACACTGTGCTAAGTTCTGGGGATACAAAAATACCCTCAAGGAGCTCACACTCTAATGGGGGAGACGACATGCAAACAAATATGTACAGACAAGCCATTAATGGTACAAATAGGATCTATTTAGCAGAAGAAAGTCATTAGAGGGATTGAAAAAGGGTTTCTGTAGATGATGGGACTTCCATAAGGAAACTGAGACTCAGGAAGATAAAGTGACTTCTGAGTTTATCAGGCTAAAACAAAATGGCTTCTTTAGACACAAGTGACTGCTCTAGGCCAGACTCAGCTAACCAAGAAGCTCTTTGTCCTAACATGTTACATTCTTTTATCTTTCATTTCTTATTTCCCTGACTTTGAACAGGTTGTACTCCATCCCTGGAATATAATCACTCCTCCCTTCTGCTCAATAATTGTTTCCTTAAAAAAAAAAGCATCTCATTCATGTGGACTTTCCTGATCCTCCCAATTTCCAGTATCTTCCCTGCCAAATTACCTTGTATTTATATTGTGTACACACACACACACACACACACACACACACACACACACACACACACACACATGCATAGACACACACTGTGACCAGCCCCAATAGAATATAAACACTTTGAGCACTGGACATGGAGTCAAGATGACTTCAGCTCAAATCTGGCCTCAGATACTCACTAGCTGAGTGACTCTGGGAGAAACATTTAGCCTCTGTTTCCTCAATTTCCTTATCTGTAAAATGATAATAATAATGACACCTAACTCCTAAGGTTGTTTTAAGGCTCAAATGAAATGACACTTAAAAAGAGCTCTGCTAACCTTAAGTCACTATATACAGCAAATGCTAGTTACTATTGTCATCAGACTTGTAGCTGATGAAAATCTGTGCTATCTCTGAAGGAGCTGTCCAGCAGTGGTTTTGATCCCTCCTCTGGCTATGGAACCATAGCAGAAGGTGGAAGCAGTATTGGGTGGACAGGGGGCAGGTTGAATAACATCCTGCTGATGATATAGAGACATAACTTTCCTAGATTTAGGTTTGTCTTCAGGCCTTGGTATTTTTCCAAATATATTTTATCTTAAAGATTGCAGGAGGAAAATGAATGGGATTCAAATGGCCCAGATTCAACTCAGACAAATTCTACAGAACTCAGCAGGATGGCCCCTCACCTTAGGAGACTAGCAGATCAAGACTACCAGAGGGAAAACTTGAGTCATTCTAGTTAGTCATCACAGGACTTTTAGCCTCATGACAGGTGAATTATCTTCCTAGAACATGTACTTAGCTCATTCAGGACTATACTAATGAATGCCAACCATACTACGAAAGTAAACAACCCTGGCATGTGAGGGGGGCTGGGAGAAAGGCAGTTTTGTTGGGACAGAAGCCTCTAGGACAGAGGCCAATTGGAGGTAACCTACCCCTTGGAGACAAATACAGAAGCATGGGAGAGGCCCACTTGAAACTAAATAGGGGTCTCTGTTGGGAAGACTCAATCCTATTAACAAGAAAGTTTAGCTTAGAGAAAAGATGAATCCTAAGGGTACTGAGAGTAGCAGCTCACAAGGGTTTTAGTCTCAAGATTGCTTTGCTCTCTTAAACGGTTGAGGATGCCCAAGGAGCTTTTGTTTATGTGGGCTATCTATTGACAATTGCCATATTACAAACCAAAATGTCTTAGCATTACTATAAAAATGGTTTGGATCTCATGGACTCCCTGAAAGAGACTCTGGGATCATATTTTGAGTATCCCTGGCTTACAGTGTTCTAAAGAGCTTGTTGCTTGTTGAAGCAAAAAAAAATTCCTGTTTGAGATGAAAATCTGTGTAGGGTCATGGATCTAGAGACTGAAGGAACCTCAGAGGCCAATTGTAAGATTCCTTGATTTCATAGATGAGGAAATTGAGGCCTATGGAGTTTATGAGAATTTCCCTAGGTCACAAGGTAGTAGGTATCAAAGGCAGGATTCACACCCAGGTCCTTTGATGCCAAGGTCAGTGATCATTCCATTGTACTATGTTATCTCTCTCTCTAACCAATGATGATGAGACACTATGGTACAATAGATAAAGCCTTGGACTTGGAGTTAGGATGACCTGGGTTTGAATCCCACTTCAGACTCTTACTGTGTCTCTCTAGGTAAGACTCATCATTGCTCTAAGCCTCAGTTTCTCCATCTGTAAAAAGTTGGATTAAATGACTTCTAGGGTCTTTTCCAGTTCTAAATCTAGGTTCTATGACCCTAAGACTGAAAAGAACAAGATGAACCATTCCTTGAGGAAAAAAGTTGGAAAAGTTCTCTCTTCCACCCTCTATTCCAGGAAAGGCTTTTTTGCTAACCCAAGACTATGTAAATCTGGTGCTCTGGAAAAAAATTAGTGGAGATTCCCAGGCTTCTAAACTAAAAAAGACCATGGCAGAGTTCACTCTTCTGATGAGGAAGAGATGGCATTCTAACCAAGGACTACAGTTAGAGCTGGAAGCTGGAAGCAGAGTGAAACTCTCCACCTAGGTGCCCAGCAGAGCTATGCCTGAGGACATTTGGCTTAGAGTTTGTGCAGAGTCTATGCATCAGGAAGCAGCAGCAGAGATCAATGAGAAGACCCATCATGGACAAGACAGTGACATCAACAGAACATCTGTGACCCTGTACCCTCAGTGGCATGAGATGTCTGCGTGTGCACGTGATCTGGCCACACAGTTCCCCTGTGTCTGCTCCTCTTTACTTCATCTATGTGTCCATACTCTTCCCCCTGATAGTATATTTTTGTGAGATATTGTGGGAGAACATAGACGAATAGAGGGGGGCTCCTTTTCTCACTTCCTAGACATCTTTACACCACGCTGTCTCCACTTGGGCCATCATTTCATTTTTTCTCTCACCAGAACCTTGGACTCCCCTGGAGGGTTTGTGGAAACTCACTTAAACTGGGTGAGAGCTGATTGTTAAATTTTCAGTATGAGCATTTATACTTTGGAAATTGGCAAACCCTACAAAGCAGGGCTTGATTTATTGTTTTATTGATTTCTAGATTCAAGAAAGTGATGGATACCTTTTTAATAATGCAGATTAAACTTAAAAGTTTATCATGCATACTTTTTTGAGAACCAGTTGCTAAATGTTTATTAGCACGCCCCTGCCTCCAACCCTAGAAGCCACTGAAATGTGACTGAACATTCACTTTCTTGCCTGGCCCCAGACCTCGACATCACTTAGAGAACATCTGTACTCTGCTGTCGTGCACCTTGTCTCCACTCCTACTTCTCTCATGATAATGAAGTTCCTCAGGGCAGAGATACCTTTGCTTCCTTGTGTTCATATCATAGTAAATGCTTTATAAAATTTTTGCTAATCTATATTATATCACTAAATGCCCTTTGTTGTGAGTTAATTGTGTCTTCTGGAAACTAATGAACCTATTTCCAGGGGCTCCTGTATTATGGTTTTGAGTGGATGCAGACCCACAGAATTCCACAGGCAGCTAGATGGTACAGTGGACAGAGTTTGGAGTTTGGACTCTGGAAGATCTGATTCAAATCTGATCACAGACACTAATCAGCTGTGTGACCCAGGGCAAATCACTTCACCTCTGTCTGCCTCTGTTTCCTCATCTATAAAATGGGGATAACAATTGCACTTTACTCCTAAGGTTGTGGGAATTCAATGAAATAAGATGTGTACAGCCCTTAGCCAGCCTTAAAATGTCATACATGTTAGCTATTACTATAAACTCAGGTAGCTTTGTCTAGGGAGGACTGTAGGTATCCTTCCAGCACTACAAAATGAAAGGGTTAGACTGAATAACCTCTCAGCTCTTGGTCCTTTCAGTTCTAAACTTTTGATCCTACAATAGTCTGAATATCTCTAATATACTGTAAACTCCTTGAGAGCAGGGGTTATGTTTTGTCTAAACCTTGTATTTCCCACAGTACTTAGGATGGACCTCTATGTCATCACCTGGTACCCTTTGTCACTGGGGACTTTCCTTCCAAAGCAGAAAACAAGAAGTCAGAAGTCCATCATTCCGAGGAATAACACTGAAAGAATTGCATCTTCGGGTTTTTCATCACTTGGTACATGGTTGGGGGCAGCGGAGGAATAGCTTGAAGGTCACAGTTCTCATATTAGGTCTTTCTTCCTCATTTAGCTCTCCTGGGCTCCTCCCATAGGGTACTTAAGCCGCTCAGGCTCACAACCCCTCTCAGGCCATGCCCTCTACCCTGTGCCAAATTCTAAACAGATTTTCACAGCTCCCAACTTTCCATTCTCACTAACTCTGGCAATCTCAATCTTTAATTTCCTGCAAACACACACAGGAAAAACTAACTTGTTACAAATGCTAACTCTCCTTCCATCTCTTAACCGATGAAATCATATTCACCAGTCTGGAGGTTATTTCCTGATTCTCCTAAATATTTCCCATAGAACTCCTGCAACTTATGTCCCCTTGTAGTGACCTCCCCCTGGCAACAGGAGATTGGGAGAAAATCTGCTGCCATGACCTTGTCTTTTCCCCTCTCAGTCTCTCAGCCCCTCTCCCATACCCATGGAATGCTGAAGACAGTAGGTATTTAATAAATGCTTGTTGAATGGAAATACTGCTCCAGAATGGGGTGAATGCCTCAGAGACTATCCTTGGAAAGGTAGCTTATAAGAATCTTCCCCTTCCCCAATGGCATAGAGCATCTTGGTGAAATCAGGGATGGGTTCTATGGTATAAAAGAGGTTTTGCAGCAGAAAAGTCTCTCTGATAAAGACTCCTACTGAGCTCTCCAGTCAAAAGTCACAAATCAATAATGGGAGTAGACAGGAGCAGTTGAGTGCTTCAGCAGCTGGATAGTTCCAGGAAAAGACAGCTGGGCAGAGTACACAGGGATATGTCTGGTTATTCAGAGCTGGCTGATGGCAGTGATGATAGATAGGAAAAAGAGATGCTTCTGAATATAGTGGGCTGAACACAGCAACCTTCTTACATATAATGCTGCTTTTCTTCATGGACGTCTCATTATCCATTTCTTCTTTTTTTTCCATCCCAGTGATACATTTCTGGCACATAGGATTTCAGGGTTGGAAGGGACCACAATGGCCATCCGGTCTAACCCAGACATGCACAAGAATCTCCTCTCTTACATACTCAACAAGTTGTCCCCCAGACTGCTCCAAGATCTTCAGTGAATGGGAACCCACCACCTCTTGAGGAAGCCCATCCCATCTCTGGACAGCTCTCTTAAATCATTTTTTCCTGACATCAAGCCAAAATCTGCTTCTTTGCACCTTCTACCCATTGCTCTTAGAATGATCTTAGGGCTGGAAAGGACAAGGAATACATGAATAATAAAGAGTTGATACCCAAGGCAAGTAAGGAGAACAGTGCATTTGATGAATTTAAATCACTAGGAACAGATGAATTGCATTCTTGGGCTCTGAAAATGCTGAGCCACCGTGAGGGATTGTTGAAAGCCTGTGGAGGATGGGAACAGTTGTACCAGACTGCATAAGGGCAAGACAATGGCATCTGTGACCTTCAGGCCAGTGTCTCTGACTTGGGTCCCTGTTCATTTGAGAATGTCTTATTAAAGGCATGGTGAGCATTTAGAAAAGGCAAGTGATGTCTTTGTGGCATTATTATTAACCAAATGTCTTAGTCTTACTGCCTTCCCTCTGAACAAAATCTCCAATTTATCTTGTTTACATCTTACATGTACGCAGTTGTTCACATACTGTCTGTCTCTCCCATTAAACTGAAAGTTCCTTGAGAGTGAGGGCTTTTATTTTTTGGCCTTTATTTGTATCCCCAGCATTTACCACACCTGTGACACACAGCAGAAGCTTTAAATGCTTGCTCACTTGCTGAATTGAATTATTCTTCTGGAAAGGACACAGCAATATGGGGTGACTGACAGTAGAATTGGCTGGATTTGAAACCGGTTGAATGGCCAAACCCAAAGAGAAGACATTGATGGTTTGTGGTCAACATGGAAGAAGGTCTCCAAGTGGAGTGCCCCACAGACATGCTTGTCACTGTGCTATTTAGAATGCGTATCAACAACTTGGATAAAGGCCTAGATGACATATTAATAAAAGTTGTAGATGTCACAAGACTGGAAGGGATAGCTAATACACTGGACCACAAAGTCATGATTCAAAATAAGTGGGGAAAGGTAGAACAGACATTGGGCCAAATCTAATAAGATGAAATTGAACTGTGACAAATGTAAGTCATACTTGGGTTCAAAAATCAACTTTACAAAGATGGGGGAGGAAGATCTCATGGTTTTAGTTCACCATAAGCTAAATTAGGAGCCGACAGTATCACACGGCCGCCAAGAAAGTGAATGTACTCTTAGGCTGAATTAAGAAAGACATAATGTCCAACACCTGAGAAGGGATATTCCTGCTGAACTGTGATTTGGTTAAATCCCACCTGGTGTGTTGTTTTATTCTTCTCTAAGTACCACATATTGTAAAAAGTGCATTTCTACCTGTTTATTGAACAGACATATATCCCATTGACAGCTCAGATGCAAGTCCAAAACTCTATTATCCTCAACAAAACATAATTCCCTAAATTCCATCCAGAAAACATTTCTTAAGTGCTTATGATGTCCAAAGTTCTTTGCTAGGCATTGGAAATACCGACAGAACAAAGAATAGTTTCTGACCTCAAGAACTTGGCATTTTAGATGAATTTTATTTGGGGTCAATCACTTTTTAAATACACAACAACAGGAGGGTTTCTATAACACCTACTGTGTGCTAGGCATTGACACGAAGCTAGTGCTTTCCAAATATTATCTCATTTGATCTTCATGACAACTCTGGGAGGGAGATGCTATTATTATTCCCATTTTACAGTTGAGGAAACTGAGGCAAACAGGGGTTAAGTGACTTGTCCAAGGTCTCACACCTTGTAAGTGTCTAATGCTGGATTTACATTTCCTGATTCCAGGAGCAGCTAGGTAGTGCAGTGGATTTAGTGCTGGGACTGGAATTAGGAAGACCTATCTTTATGCATATAAATCTGGCCTCAGATATTAGCTAACTGTGTGTCTGTGGGCAAGTCACTTAACCCTGTTTGCCTCAGCTCCTCATCTATAAAAAAATGAGCTGGAGGAGGAAATGGTAAACCACTCCAGTATCTTTGCCAAGAAAAGCCCAAATGGGGTCCCAAAGAGTTGGACATGACTGAAAAACAGTAACAACAAACGAACTTCCTGACTCTGGGCATGGCGACACTGTTCTAACTGTTGTGATACCCAGCTGCTTCCAAAGCACACCCCCCAAGCCCTGGAAAAGAAAAAGAAAAAATTTGTTAAATAAGTGTAGCCAAACCCAAACCAAATCCTCACAATGCCTGTGTCTGAAAATGCATGTCTCGTTTTGTGCATTAGTCTCTCACCTCCTGGTTAGGAGGTAAATAGCATCCTTCGTCAGTTCTATAGGTCATGGTAATTTACTTCGTTGATCAAAGTTCTTAAGTCTTTAAAAACTGGTCACTTTTTTGCAACACTGTTTTAGTATAAAGTATCTTCCTGGTTCTGCCCACTTCAGTTCATACAAGTCTTCCCAGGTTTCTCTGAAATGGTTTTCTAGTTCTTCTCACAGCAGGATACAGTACTCTACTACATTCATATGCCAAAATTTGTTCAGCCATTCCCCAAATAATGGGCAGTAGCTTAATTTCTAGCTTTTTGACACATATTGGATGCTATAAATACTTTTGCATACACAGGATAGTTTCCTCTTTAGTTTATCGCTTTGAGGTACAGATACAAGGATATACACAGCTTAGGGACTTTGGAGACAGTTTCAAACTGCTTTTCAGAATGACTAGACCAATTCACAGCTCCACCAATACTGCCTTACCAGACCTGTTTTCCCACAGCCCTGCCCCTCTAGAATTGGCCATTTTCTTTTTCTTGTCAACCCTCCCAATCTGATGGGTGGCAGACAGAAACTCAGAGTTGCTTTAATTTGCATGACTAATGAGCTGGAGCATTTTTATATGACTATAGATAGCTTGGATTTCTTCCCTTGAGGACCGCATGTTCATATCCTTTGACCACTTATCAATTGGTGAATGGCTCTTATTATTATTTTGGATTAGTTCCTCATATAACTTGGAAATGAGACCTTTATCAGAGAAGCTTGCTGCAAAGATTCCCCCCCCCCGCCCCAAGTTAACTGTTTCCCTGCTAATCAGAAGTGGCACCATCCATGTGACTTTGGCACCAATTTTACAAAGGATATTAATAAGCTAGACTGTCCAGGGTACAGCAATCAGGAGGGTGAAGATCCTTGATTGAGATTATGCCATTTGAGGGCTGGTTGGAGGACTTGGGGAGGAGGAGGTGAACAAATGAGCTTTCTTCAAGTATCTGGAAGGACTATCATGTGGAAAAGATGCTGCTCTTGATGTTAGAACTAGAAGTAATGTGTGGGAGGTCAAAGAAACATATTATACACGATTTAAGGAACATGTTTTTTAACAATTGCCACGTTCTGCTGAGGGACATGACTTGATTAGATGGCCACTGTCTGTTCCAGTCCCATTATTCTAAAACTCTTTAGTTCATTACCAGGGTGGAACCTGAAGACAATAGGGTCTTAATGATCATTGCTAAATTTTAGAAGGATTGTAATCTGCCTTAGTGAAGGGAGCACTAGTTCTTAAGTCTTGGATACATTCACAAGCCAAGGCTCTGGGCTTATAAAGACCAGGTTTCAGCTTTCAGGCTTCTCAGCAATCTTCTATTTTTTGACTCATTTTGTACCACCCAGAGTTGCCTCTAAGAAATATCATAATACAGCTTGTGTCCAGGTCTCCACAGACATGGGTAAAAGGGTCCTCAGTTTCAAAACAAGCAAATAATTTTAAGGCCTTGCTCTAAGAATGCCTTGTATCTGAGGATCTTATGATGTATCAAAACAAAAGAGTGTTTAGAATTCTTGGATAGCAAGTAGATAAGGAAAATGAGGCTCATAAATGTCTGTAACTCTCATCCCTAGCTCCATAGGGAGATGAGAAGCAGGCCTGGAAGTAGAATCTTACCCTGCTGATTCCTGCTGTTCCAAGTATTAATAAAGAAATGATAGAAAGGTTACATAAAAATTGATTTAGAGTTTGGAGAAATTTCAAAGACTTTCCAGTCCAAACCTGGAATCAGAGAATCAGAGAATTTGAGTTGGATGTGGCTTCAGGGACTATCTAGCTTAATTCATACGTAAAGGAGTTCTCACCATAGCACTGGTTCTCTTCCAGTCTCTAGAGGAGGAACGCATAACTCCTCAAGGCAGCACATTCAGTTTTTGGACAGCTCTAATTGGGACGATTTTTTTCTTCTGATAACAGAGCCTTAACTTGCCTCTTTTCAACACCTTGTTCCTGGATCTGCTCTCTGTAGCCAAAAACAGTGGACCCAATCCCCTCTCAATAGACCTTCAGGTCTTTGAACATAACTGTCCTCATCCCTCCACCCACTGAATCCTCTTCTCATCAGTCTACACATCTCCAGGGAACTGATTCTCACAGGACATAAGCTCAAGGTCCTTCATTACCCTGGTTTCTCTCCTCTGGACACACTCCATTTCATCAGTGTTCTTCTCAAATGGTGATGCCCAGAACTGATCACATGTACCAAGTCTGACAAGGGCAGAATGTGACAGTACTGCCATCTCCCTGTCTGTGGAAGCTCTGCCCCTCTTGATACAATCCCTTCTCATAGTAGGGTTGTTTTGGCTTTTGGTGGCCACATTGCACTGCTGACTCATATTAGAACTTCAGTCCAGTAAAATCCTTTTCAGGACATTTTCTGTCTCTCCAATTTTCCCCCATCTTACATTTCTAAGGCTGATTTTTGCATTTATATTTACTCATACTGAATTCAGTGCTTCTTAGACTCAGCTACCAAGATGCTTCTAGATCCCTGAGACTGTTATCCAGCTGATCAGCATGCCCTCTGAGCTCTGTTAGCCCTTCAGATTTCTATCTCTATCTATATCCAAGAACAGTGCAATGTCAAGTGCATCTTCCTGAGACATCTCTTTAGAGACCTCCTGCCATACAGGCACTGAACCCTGGGCAACTGCCCTTTGCAACTGGCCTCCAGTCTCTTTTGAATCTATCTAATGGTATGATTATCTGGTCCACATCTCTCCTTCCCCAAAAGAATCATGTGAGATGTTCTATTAAAAGCTTTGTTAAAATCTATAGGTGAGGAAATTGTGATCTAAGGAAGTTGTGTGATGTGCTCAAGGTGACACACATTCCATGAGATCATAAGTTTAAAACTAGAACGGACCACACATGATCAAGTCCATGGTACTCAACCCCAATTTTGCAGATGAGGAAATAAAGTCACGGAGAGTTGTGATGACTTTTCTAAGGTCATACGAGGAGGATGTAGCCGAGCTGGGGTTGGAGTTCGGGCCCTCTGACTCCACACCAGCTCTTGGCTCCCACACCAGCTAACTTTCCATTTATTTTCTTGTTTCCTTATCTCTAGGTTTCCAGGAATTTGTTAACTCAAAAAATGGCCTCAAGAATCTACCTTTCTGGGCATTTTAATGGGATTTTCCCACATATTTACCTAAAAAAAAGAAATATAGAATTAAGGCACAGTAATGAGACTACTTGGCGTTGCTCCTACTGCCTGTTGAGGGGACATCAAGGGGTTTGATAGTCTGCCTGCTGCAAAGGCCCAGTTAGGATAGGCAGGCCATTTTCCACTCACACTCAGTGACATTTTTGGGGAGGTTTTTATTTTCCTAATGATTCATCTGAGCCAGGATGAGGTATCCATTTTGGCTTGGGCTCCTCAGTTCTTGAGGATCTTAATGGGCCCTGGAGGATAGTGGGTCACCACCTGTCCTTTGCACTCCTTATTTTCCTGAGTTGGTGTTCATCCACAAGGCTTTGAAGGATTTTGTGGGGTTGGCCTCTTTGGCTTTGAATGTGCTGGCATCTTCTCTAGAGAGGGGAAGCTTAGAGAGGTGAGGAGGGAGACCCATGCCCCAGGGGCTGTCACTTGCTGAAACACCTGATGAACATGCCTCATGGACCCAAGAGGTAGAGGACAGAGCTTTGGACAATATTCCCATTTAAGGGACGGGAAGAGGAAGAGGATC
Organism: Notamacropus eugenii; assembly: GCF_028372415.1. Classification (NCBI taxonomy): domain Eukaryota; kingdom Metazoa; phylum Chordata; class Mammalia; order Diprotodontia; family Macropodidae; genus Notamacropus; species Notamacropus eugenii. Next base: position 528,450,265 of record NC_092873.1, read on the forward strand.
ACTTTTCAAATGAGGAATGGTCAGAGAGGTCAGAGGAGAGACAAGAAGGAGGAAAGTTCTCCTGTTCTTGTTCTTATTCTTTTTCCTGTCTTCTTTCCTTCTCCTTTTCTTCCTCATCCTGCTCTTTTTTCTTCAATCATGAATTGTGTTCAATCTGGCTTCCTTCCCCCACCTAGCCACAGAAATGGCTTCTTTTCCCCAGGGAAACCAATCCCCTTCTCATTGCCAAATCCATTTGGACCCATCCTTACACTATCATCTTCATGGCTACAAATATTCCTATCTGTATTTGCAAAGTTGCCTCTGTTGCCTTTGCCTTCATTTCCAATGCTTTAATGTTAAGATGCTGGCCCCAACTCTCGCTTTCTTCTGGGAGAGAGCAATCGGATAAACACTAATGTAGTCATGCAGCTGCTTAAATCACAGATAGGTTAAGTGCCAGGAGGTCTTCTTTCTAAAAAACAAATTAGCATCTGCACGATAGCCACACTGCCTGGGTCTGAGTCATGCTTGGTCATTTGGAGCACAAGATCTCTATCCACTAAGTGCCTGTAAAAATTCTCTACCCAAGCTCTTGGCTCCCACACCAGCTAGCTTTCCATTTATTTTCTTGTTTCCTTATCTCCAGGTTTCCAGGACTTCATTAACTCAAAAAATGGCCTCAAGAATCTACCTTTCTGGGCATTTTAATGGGATTTTCCCACATATTTACCTAAAAAAAAGAAATATAGAATTAAGGCACAGTAATGAGACTACAATAAGTTTAAACAGGACTATAGAATTAGAGACTCTTTACTTCTAGGACCTAAAGATCACAAATTTAAAACTAGAAAGGACCTCAGAGGTTATCTAGTCAGAGCCCCTCACTTTATAAATGGAAGAACTGAGGCCTAGAAGGGTGATTTGTTAAAATGCACATTTAGCTTTAAGGTGAAGGAAGATGAGAGGAGGTAGAGCCAATTGGAAAGGTACCTTGCACCAGGGAGTAATGAGGGGGAAGGAAGGCTACACCCCTGCTACAATGGTGAGAACGATGATGGTATAATGGCTGATTTATGCTTAATGATTTATATGACATTTTAGGATTTGTAAAGCACTTTATTATATACATTATATCATTTGTATCATACCCATCCCCCTCCACTTCTAGTGCTGGAAGGGACCTCAGAAATCACCTATTATATGACAGGTATCCCCTCATTTTACAGAAGAGAAAACTAAGAGCCAGAAAACTTAACTGACTTGCTCAAGAACATACCACTAGTAAGTAACAAAGTCAGGATTCAAACTCTTGTTCACTGATTCCAGAGCTGGTGATCTTTCCACTGCTTGCATTTCCAGTTAGCCAGATACTATATAGAGTCTACGTATTTTGTCTATTCCTTTGGGGACTGACTTCTATTACATACTAAGGTTACATGATCATGGCTCAGTAACATCTGACAAGTACAGAGAGGAGGTGGTGCAAGACTGGTAGGAGGGGGCTCATATTGCTTAGTAATTGCCTAGTAAACCATATTGCCTAGAGGGATTACACAGGGTGTCCAGAGAAAGAAAGGGGAGCTAGGAGGATGGAAGATCATTCTCAAGTGTGCCACACAAGGGTGTCCAAAAGTATGAGCTGACATGAGTGAAGATTAACCCCAAATAAAAGAGACCAGGTTGTGACAGTCAGGAACATAGTTGTAGCTATTTTCACATGATTATAACAACTGAGAACCATTGTGTTACCCCTGGGAGAGCATCCATTTACAATGGTTATATTTTGTTAGTACATAGTTGCTTGTACATTGTGTCCTGCATTAGGCTGGGAGTTCTCTGAGGTCAGGGGCTGTTTTCACCTTTCTTTGTATGCCCAGCCTTTAGTACAATAAAAAAAAAAAATACTTATTGGATTAATCTGACTTTTCCAGTTTGGGCCTTGGTTTCCTCTCCTACGAAATGAGAAGGCAAGGGACCTTTGAGGTCCCTTACGTGGCAAAAGGTTAGAGTTCCCTTGCCTGAGAACTCTGCTCATCTGATCATCACTGAGAAGAACACAGCGTCTGGGTTCCCTGGGCACAGTTCGCTAAGGGTAAACGTTCCTTACCCCCGGCCTAAACATATGCAAATACACATGCATAGACACAAATCTGAAAGCTTTCTTATCTATGTGTTATTGTCTAGCTGAGATACTGAGCCTTCAATGAAACACTTGAGTACTGACATCCCCAAACAGTCACGTAGCCATCAAAGAACAGTGGAATTTTCTGACAGTGAGAATATATGCCTTTGTAAGGGAAACAAACACCAACGTGTGCCCTTATCTTTTTCTCTCCTCCCATCATCCATCTTGTGCCCTTGGTGCCTGACTAGTCTTTGCTCTATGTAGTTCTGGTTTGACCCTCATCTAGTGCTTTGCTCACTCTATCACTGATGCCTCTAGGTCTGAATCGGGCTTTTAAAATCCTTGGGAAAGAAGCTAGCACTTCTGAACATAGTGTCATTAGCCTTTGCAGGGTAGCTCTGGAAGTGCAGAACTCTTCAGTGATGTTCCAGGACCCAAAGAGAGTGTGATTTCCATATTTAGATGCTTATCGTAATCCTCAAATGGTTCTCCAATGTCATTGGAGTGAATGCTTCCTTTTCAAGGTCACCTTGTCCCCTCATCCATATTTTAGTGTCAAGGAAGCTGAAACCCAAAGAAATTAAGTGAATTGCTTTAAGTCACATAGGTGGTAGGTGAGAGAGGCAGAATTTGAACCAGTCTCTACCTTAAAGTCAATGATTCATTGTACCACATATCAGGGTGGTAGACAGTAACCAAATACACAGGTTACACGCAGAAACATAGCAGGTGCTCTCATAGCACTGGAAGAGATTCCAGATGAAAAGCAGAAGGGAGGTCCAATCCCCTCAGTTTACATTTTACTGAGGTCCAGAGTAGAAAAAAATGACCTGCTTAAGGTAAAGTGGGAGAGCCAGCATCAGAATTCGGGTACTTTGATTATAATGTGTCTATAAGTGTCTGAGACAGGATTGGAACTCAGATCTTTCTGTCTCTGCTCTCTATTTACTGTGCTACCCATGTTGCTCTTCAGTATTTTAGTCATGCCCAGCTCTTCATGATGTTCTGCGAGGTTTTCTTGGCAGAGATACTGGAGAGACTGGCCATTTCCTTCTCCAGCTCATTTTTCAGATAAGGATACTGAGGCAGACAGGATTAAGCTAGTAAGTATATGAGGACAGATTTGAACTCAGGTCTTCCTGATTCTGGGCCGTGCACCAACTAGTGTCACCTATATTGGTAGTGTTTTCTAGAATCCTGCATCCTCGGGGGCACCCATAGATATTATATTCTTTGCATTTACAGACATCATTCTGAGAAGGGATCCAAGACATCAAAAAAGTAAAGAACCTCTGGGGTACACAATTTTATAGTTTCTTCCAGTTTAGTCAATCAACAAGCATTTATTAAATACCTACTATTTACAGGTGCCAGGTGAGGGACTGGGGCACAAAGACAAAAAAGGAAACTGTGCTGTCCCCATGGAGTTTCCCTTGTGTGTGGGGAGAGAACATCCACATAGGGAGGTATATACAAACAATCACAAGGCGATATGAGGGGGAAGGCATCACATAAAAGGTGGTGAATGAGCAGAGCTCTAAAAGAAAAAAAGGAAGTATAAGAGGAGGTGAGGATTGGGAAGGAGTGTGTTCCAGGCACACAGGGCAGCCTATGCAAAGGTACAGAGTTGGGAGATGGAGTGTATCAGGAGCAATAAAAAGACCAATTGGAAAGAGAAATTGGGCGAGATCTTGGAGGCCTATAGATGCCAAGCAGACGTGTCCATGATCCTAATGCCTTTGAATCAAAGGAAATCAATCTTGCTCTGCCCACTGTGGAATAGCCATTAGAAAAGAGCTTTGCAAATGTTCAAGAAGATTTTTAAAAAGTAATATTTTTAAAAAGATGAAATGGGGCCAGTGGAGTGAAATGCTAAACTACTGCTTTTCTTTTTCTAGTTGTCAGCACAACCCATCAATACCGCTTGGCTGCCATATGTACAGGTGGAAGGAACTCCCCACCGCCCCTATCACTGAGTCTCTGCTTGACCATCCTCATTGCTGGCTGGCCATGGGAAGCTGGTGGCCTGTGGTAGCTGAGAGGGAGCCAAGTCATTTTTTGGTAAATAGGGATAGTAGACATAACTAACCAGCTTTCGGTTTCCTCTCCAAAACAGATTAAAATGTTTCCTTGATATCTTTTTTTTTTTTAATAACCAAAAGCTCAGTGGACTTGGAATCAGAAAACCTGGAATGGAATTATTTTTCTCTTGCTGAATAGATGTGTTCTTCATCTGGCCCCATGGACAAGTGTGCTGGGGTTAGAGATAACGGACAGATGTGCTAAAGTCAACATGACTACAGAAAGGAGTGGGAACCAATCACAAGCACCCATTGTAGGGATTCACAGAACTCAAAGTTGGAAGAGATTTCTCTGGCCATCTGGTCCAGTGGTCCCCACATAGAATCTGTTTGTGCCCTGGGAGGCGAGGCGATGACCAGTGAATGGTCCGTCGATCAGAGGGCGCAAAGACAGGTCACATCCCACCCTCCTTGTATGGACTTGTCTCCATGCCTATTCACTGCCCAACACTCTCATACAACACACATTCCCAATGTCATGAAAGTTACTAATTTCCCCCTTTCAGATCCAAGTTTTAGCACCTTTGGGCAATTATAACCTAACCCTGACCAGGGCACCATAGGAGGCCATTCAGAACATTCATTTTCCCCTAGCCTGCAGTATGTCCACAAGGAAAAAATACCAATGGGGCATAAGATAATGTCAAAATGATAGACTGCTGACCTAGTCCTCCTCTTACTGGATTAAGAATTCCTTCTTGGATGTATCCAAGTGTCTGTGAAGGCTGTGTAACCATCAAGCCTGATTTTACGTCTGCATCCTTCCCCCAGTATTTCCAGTTAATACCAGTATCTATCATTTTGTTTTAAAGTTTGCAAAGTACTTTATACATGTTATCTCATGGGATCCTCCTAAAAAACTATAGGAACTATTATTAATCTCTTTCTTAGGGGTGAGGATACTGGGGAATCCCACAACTAGTCAGTGTCTGAGACCGTAACTATCTGACTCTGGGTCCGACATCCTACTCACCACCCCACCCAGCTGTCTCTGCCCTCTGGAGCCAAATTGAGAGAGCCCGTCCTGTGTTTTATGCGATAACAGAGTTAGGGGAAAAGAGAGAAGGGAAGGAGCCATGTTCCATGAAGAGAAGCATCCCTAGGCAACAGCATTTGGCAGAGCCCCAGCAAGCCAATCCAACAAACCTTTATGAAGCATCCATTACAGAGAAGCAATTTTACTAAGGGCAGGAGATACAAAGACAATTCCTGCCCTCAAGGAGCTTCCATTTTAGTGCAACATGAAATAGTAAATATATCCATAGTTATTTGAGTAGAGAGACAATTAGGGGGATCAGGAAAGGTTTTGTGTAGAATGTGAAAAGAACTTTGAAGGAAGGGATGGGGGCACAGCTATGCAAAGGCATAGATGTGGGAGACATAGAGCTGAGACCAAGCAACAGGAGGCAGGTCAGTCTGGTGGGAACAGAGGCAGGTGAAGGGGAACCATGTGAGACGTTTGGAAAGGTGGACTGGAGCCAGATTCTAAGAGGCATTAGATATGAAATTGGTTTTCTCCTAGACACCATAGGGAGCCATGGAAAGTTTATCAATTGAAGGTGTAATAGGGTCAGACTTGATTTTAGAAAGTTTACCTTGGCAGTAGGGTCAAAGAAGGATTGGAGAGCAGAGAGACTGGAAGCCAGGAGTTCAAACCAGAGGCTATTGTGATGGTCTGAGTGGGAGGTGATAAGGGTATGAAATGAGGGTGAAGGCTACATGAGTACAGAGAGGTATGGTGTGGAGGAGGAATCCACAAGACTTGACAACTGATGGGATACTAAGAAAACAAGTAAGGTAAAGGGACAAGGAAAAGTTGAAGATGTCTCCTCTCTTTTTAGCTTGAGAGACTAGAAGGTGAATGGCGCTCTCAACAAACTCGCTTGGGAAAGGGGTCTAGGGAAGGAGGTACTGAATTTTGTTTTAAACAGTGAACTTGAGATGGGTGGAGACATCTGCCAAGCAGTTGGCGATGTGGGGCTGGGGCCTGGGAGAGAGCAGAGGGCTGAACATATAGATTTGGGAGTCATCTGTATTGGGATGCTAACTGAACCCATAGCAACTGATGAAACCATTAAGAGAGAGTGTAAATGAGAGGGAAGAGGGCCCAGCACACTCTTAGGGGGACAGAGAGGGCTAGGGGATAGGACACAAAATATGATCCACTGAAAGACAGGGATTCATGAGACCAGTTGGAAGAAGTCCAGGAAAGAGCATGTCACGAAAACTTGGAGATGAGAGATTATTTGAGAGGATGTTGAAGACAACAGTTTAAAAAGATCTCAAGCTGAAGGCAATGCTGTTGTGGACTCTCAACTTTTGTGACCCTGGGTAAGTCACTTAACTGCACTTAGCTTCAGCTTTCTCATCAATAAAATGCAAGGGGTGATAATATCGTAATGCCCACCTTATAGAGTTGAAATGATAAAAATGAGAAAATGTATGTATGGAAATATTTTGTTATTGGTAAGTGACATGTAAAGCCAAAGACAACTCACATACTGTTCAGATTGACAGATCCCAGGAAACGGATGTGAGAATGTCTGGTCAGGCAACAGCTCTAGCCAACACTCCCACAAGTCTCTGGGACAGAGACCTATGGCCACTGATCTCAGAGAAGGTGAACAGGATAGCCCAGAGGCTGTGGATGGGTCATGCAGTCTAAGGAAATCTCTTTGAGTGGGGGATGAGTGGGTTAGAGAAACCAAAAGAAGATTATTGGTGCCTTGCCTAATTTCTGCTAGAGCTAGTACCTTGATGTCAGGATGGCGATCTTCCAGAATGCTTTTTCATCAGCCTTAGTGTTGACAAGGCCAGTGCAGTTTCTCTTTGGTAAAAGTGGCATGAGGAAATATCTCATCAGCTGGGTTCCCATCATGAAAAGTCATACAACCAGTTTATAGATCCCTTAGTCCTAGTGCAAAGGTTTCTTTTATACCCCAAGAGATAGAGAAGGTATAGCAGGTTTTCTACTGCCTGCCCTGAGTGACTGAGTTATTCCAGCTCTCTGCTAGGTTAGGAAGACAGAAGGGCTGTTTGGGAGCTGGTTCAGCTGATTGGGTCCTTCCTTGGTAATGTGAAGGGCCAGCAGGGGAATAGAAGGACTGGACTTGCCACAGGGAAGTTGGGAAGTGATTTGCTGTTGAAATCTGGGAGAAAGTAGGACTGTCTGTAGATAGGAGGGAAGACCCTTGTCACTTATATCCGTATGCTATTTAAGTATACATCTTTTACTTTGAATTCACCATCTTCTGACTGATGGGTAAAACGAACTTCAGTAGGGGCTCATGAACTATAAGAGCTTTCAGGGGACCTGTGACTCAAGTTGCCTAGGCTACCCTGAGAGAGATGACTAAAAGTGGATGACATAATTAGGGTTCACTAATAGGTGTGAGTTACAGGGAGGCAGATTTCTGTTCGACTATTCAAGCCATTCCCAAATGGACTGTACCATTTTAAGAGACTGTAAATTCCCATTCCTTAGAGATATTTAAACAGAATCAGAAGACCACTTGTTAGGGCTATACATGGAATTCCTGATTTATATATGGGCCAGATTAGGTTTCCTCAGAGCAATCTTACTTTGTTGAAATTCCATGGTTTATGCCAAAGATGGGTTGTAGGCTCTGGAGAATCAAGGTTTTCTTTGTCCTCACACCTCCAAGCATTTGTTTTTGTCCTTTTATACTGCTGGAGTAGGCCCAGGCCTCTCTCTTCTCTGGCACCCCTCCTGTCCCCTTTCCCTTTTCTACCTGGAAATTCTCTAATTACCACTATTGCCCACTCCCCATCAGTGCAAAGGATTGAAGTGATGAGGGATATTAGCTTCCTGCATCCTCCCCTCCTTTGCCTATCTTGCCTGTTTCCTACCCTAGATACATTATGGATAGCATGGGAAGGGGAAGATGAAAGAAGAAAGGGGGAGGGAGGAGGCCCTGCCTGGTCCTCTGCCCAGGATGGCAGCAGTAATCATTTGCTGTGGGCAGAGGGGGCTGTGTGGGATGGGGGGACCTTAGCCTGTTGTACTGATTACCACTGTTTCTACCATCTTGTTCGATAATGAAATTCGCAAATTCTATTCTGACTAAAGACAGTTCATAGCAGGGCATTTCCTCCTCTGGAATTCAGGTCTTTGCTCCAAAATTTATTCCTCTCCTCTATGGTGTGTAGCAATTACTCACAGCTCTGGAACACTGCATTTCACACAGAACAGGGTTTAGGGTTCAGCCAAAGGACACAGAGTAAATCATCCAGCCTCTGAAAAGCAAATGGTCTCATCTCAGCTAAGTTATGCATTTGCAAGAACATCAGGCAGATTTTAAATGTAAATGGAGCTGAGCTAGAGAAAATCCAGTTGGAGGGGCACCCCCCAGCTCCCCAAGGAGCCCCAAATACCCTCCCCCTCAGGAGGAGACCTGCACTTGGAGGATGTCCATTTCAGACAGTCTATTGCTGAGGGCAGGACCTCTGCCGATTCATGGAACTGTAGGATTTAGAGCTGGAAGAGACCACTGAGTCCAAACTAAGCATTCCTACAACCAGCCCTCATATGGGCTAGTATACATTCTAGCCATCCTTTTCTGAAGCTCCTGCTTTTTTACATTTTGGAGAAATTGTCAGTCAACAAGCATTTATTAAGCATCTCCTATGTGACAGGCACTCGTCTAAGAATACAAAGAAAGGCAGAAAACAAGTAAACCCCGACCTCAAGGAGCTCCTTGTCGAATGGGGGAGACAACAATGTACAAACAAGATACAGATAGGATCCATGGGAAACAATCAGCAGAGAGAAAGCATTAAAGTACAGGAAATCCAGAAAGGATTACTGCAGAAGTTGGAACTTTAGCCTGGGACAAAGGAAGCCAGGACATAGAGATGAGGAGAAGGGCAGCTACAGCCATGTCCATTACTAGGGTGCAGATTATGTAGTAGTTAGTAAGACAGAAAAAGACTGGAAAAGTAGAAGGACCTTTAAGTCCCTTCATATCTAGTCTTGGAGATGAAAGGGAGACACTGGAGCTTTTTTGAATGGGAGGGTGACATGGTCAGACCTTTGCTCTGAGAAGATCACTTTGATGGCTAAGTGGAGTATGGATTGGAGTTGGGAGAAACAAGGCAGGCAGATCGACCAGAAAGCTAGTACACTAGTCCAGGTATATATGCCTATTGCCTTCCTCAGTTCCAAAACATCTTGTCAACCTTACAAGCAAGATTGCCAGACTCACCAAAGTACCATCTCAGAAATCTCACAGCAGAGGTCTGCCTCGTCTGACCAATCCCAGAGTGACAACATTATTACCACCACCACCCTTGTCATCACCATCGTCATCACTGTCACATCACCATCACCACCCCCCCCTCGTCATCACCGTCACATCACTATCATCACCACCACCACCCCCGTCATCACTATCACATCACCATCACCATCATTACCATCACCATCACCACTGTCATCGTTGTCATCAACCTCACCACTTTCATGATCGTCATAGCAGTTAACTTCTAACTTTTATGTAACACTTTAAGGTTGGCAAAATTCTTCATATATTTCGTTTCATTTGATCCTCACAACAACCCTGTGAGGTAGGTGCCATTATTGTTACTTTATAGGTGAGGACATAGAAGGTACTTAATAAATTCTTATGGGTTGATGGATTCTTAGGGAGGTTAAAAAGCTTGCCCAAAACCACAGAAATAGGGAGGGTCTAATGTGGGATTTGAACTCAGATTTTCCAGGATCCAAATCCAGTTCTGTGTCATTAAGCCATTGTACTTATCAGAAAATCCCTGATGGGAAAAGACCTCAGAAGCCATAAAGTCCAGCTCATACTTGAGCAAAAATCTCTTTTAGAACATACCCCATTAGTTACTCATCCTGAGTTTACTTCAAAACTTCCAGTGAGGAGGAAGCCACTATCTGGTCAATTTCCCTTTTGGGTAGCCCTAATTATTATCAGGTTTTCAATTACATAAAACTTAAACTTGACTTTCAGACACTTCCTACCATTGCCATTAATTGAGCCCTCTGGGGCCCAGCAGAATAAGCCTGATCTCTCTTCCACATGGCAGCTCTTCAAATATTTGAACACAACTGACATGTCCCTCCTGGGTCTCCTTTTGTTTATAAGAAACATTTCCTCTTCTTCCACCAATCCTCACAGGGCATGTTCTTCACTGTCCTTACTATTCTGGTCACCCCTTTCCATACATGCTTTGGCATATCTAGGAGTTTGATAAATGTGGTGCCCAGAAGTAAATACAGTCTTCCTCCTGTGGCCTCATCGGAACAAGGTGTATTGTAGAATCATTCAACCTGGAAGAGAATTAGCCTTTTGTATTGTCATGTTATGATGTTGACATATGGAGCTTGTGGTCCACTGAAACCTCCAAGTTTTTTTTTTCAGATGAACTTCTTTTCTAGCCATGCCTTCCTTCTACTGAATTTATGGAACTGATTTTTTGTTTTTGAAAGCTGTGTATCCAACTCTACATTTATTCCTGTTAAAATTTCTCTGATGCCATTTGGCTCAGTATTAGAGTCTGTCAAGATATTTTTGGATCTTATTATCCTATGATCAAATGTGTTAACTAACCTTCCAAGCTTTGTAGCATCTGCACATATGAAAGAATGCAACATCTACCCTTATCTGTGACACTAATAAAAACAATGAAAAGCTCTGAGCCCAGGACAGATACCTGGGATACTCCTTAAGGTACATCAGAGTTGATACTGCCCCAGGAAGATGAATGTTTCTTGGGGATATCTTCAAGTCAAGTCAAATAAAATCAAATCAGCAAGCATTTATTGAGCATGTACTATGTAGTGGGCGTTTGGCTAAGGGCCATGGCCATGGAACCCTGGGTGGACTGTGCACCATGATGGTGACGTGGGCTGATGTAGGAACACTAGGTGAAGTGCAGGGATGGTGGTCACCATGGAAAGAAACATCCCCCTCTGCCTTTTAGCCTCCTGGGACAAAGTCCCGTTCACCTGAGGCTAGTTACAGCTCAGGACATTCCATGCTACCAATAAAGAGGAAGCATTTCCTTTTATTGAAATCTTTTAGGCCACGATAAAGGCACAATTCAAGACAAATGAAATCAGGAAACACTTAATGATCATCCACCACATGGCAGCCTCCTTGGATGGAGTTCGTCTCCCCATGACAACTTCCCAAAGCTTCCTGTCCTTCTCCTTGCTTCTGCTCAGATTTTAATAATCTCTGCTAATCATTTTAATGGTTTTCTTTTTTAGTCAAAGAGCACTGATATATGGAACTGTTTGACAAAGTAGTTTCTTCTACCAATGCAATCGCAACTTCCTTGTGACTTACAGTCTTAAAACTTTCCTAGAGCACCGAGTGGTTAAGTCATCAAGCCAATGTGTCACAAGTGGGTCATCCTGACTACTTCACAATGTCTTTCATATTAATAAATTATTGCACTAATAATGAAATTTCTTCTTTCCTCCCTTCAATTGTTCCTTCCTTCCTTTCTTTTCCCTTTCTATATTTCCTTTTTCCTTCCCTCTCTTTTCTCCTTCTCCTTCCTCCCCTTCCTCTTTTCTCTTTCCCTTCTTTCTCCCTTTCCCTTCTCCATTTCTTTTCTTTCTTCTCTTCCTTTTCCAGTTGGGTATGCCACTAGAGTATACAGCCAGGCAATTTTTTTGTCATCCCCTGTTTATATAAACAATTTGATTTTTTAAAAATATTGCAAAATTCATGGGCCCATATGAGGTATAATTATTTATTAGTGAAGATTTAGAATAATGGGTGGAGATGAGGTATTATATATTTATTTATTGTCCAATCAGTGCATTATTCATAGTGTGAGTGGGGCTCTCAGCTGCTCTAGGGTGAGGGCAAGTCACTTTGACAGGTGGTGCTAATGTGGCCTCAGAAGTGCTACAGCAAGTTGGTGGAGCTTCCTGGTACAGGGTTCATTCAGAACCCCAGTTTGGTGGTAGCCAAAGACTAGGTCTCCAATGGACTAGGCCAGGATCTAGGGTCTATGGCCAGAGTATACAGGATTGTGCTCTTTTGGCCATTTAATGGGTATAAGGAATAAGGGGCATTGGATCCAGGTCAAGTTCAAGGATACAGCCATTTCTAAAATCAGGGAGTTGATGATGCCCTGGACTTAGGTGGGGTAGGTCTCCAAGTGACTGCAGACCAATTTGGGGGGGGGCGGTTGAGAAGCTATTGCTACTGTACCCTTGGAGGACTCTCTGAGGTCTGGGGCAGGGCCCCCACTCCTTGCGAATACTGAGGAAAACAATCTGATATCATATTCTTCCATTTCAATCAACAGGATTCCAAGTTTGGCTGTTGTGCAAAGACATCAGCAGAGACCTGGTGCTTGGGATGCTGAGAGACGAAGTATTAGCATTACTAAATTCTGATACTCATGAAAAAAAATCCTATCCACCAACTACACAAAGGTTTTTGTTTAAATCCCTCTAATAAATTTCCCTCTTCCTTGATGTTAATTAATTGTTTTTGCAATTGGAATGGGTTGAATTTTTATATGTTTAACAAATGAATCCAAAGCCCACTAAAACTCTTAGGAAGATCTTTGAGTCATATAGCAGGTTGCTTTCAAGTTTTTAAAGTCTGGAGCTAGGAGAATTTTTATAGGAGTCAGGCACATCATTATCGTAATGAAAACTTAGTTTCTAAATGTCTGGCTAATGGTGATGACTTTGTACTGTCATTAAGTAATATCTCAAGACACAAATATACACTTGAGGGGAAGTCTAGCATTAACAATAACGAGTGTAAATTCATATTCCAAATAATTTTCTGGATGATTTTGAATTTGGGGGGAGGTAACTGTCTTGTCAGATACGACTAGATTACCATTGTTTTTGCTTCATAATGTGTCTGACAAAGACTAGGAGTGGGAGGGGTGTCAGCTCTACTTCTTTTCTCACTTGACTGTGTTTGCATTACTAGAATTCTCTTCCCTTTCTTTGCAGGAAACTTTTTAAGCCACATGTCCATTCTCAGAGGGTTAGTTTAGTTAAAACCTTTGGAGACATCTGAAGGTGGGTAAAGCTGCTGCTGAGCAGGCAGAGCTGAGGTGAGAAGGAGTTGGGCTGGAAGCAAAGTAAGAGAAAGCTGGAGTTAACCTTTAGAAATGGGCTTTCTCTTTTGGAAAGACCATCCCCCAATTCCTATCTCCCACCCCTTTTACAGCAGCTTTGTGGGTAGTAGCTCTTCCTAAGGGATGAAGCTTCCCAGATGGTGAAAAGTTACTGTTGAAAATCAAAGATTGGGGCATTGTTGGTTAGAGAGGTCTGCCAGCTGAGTTCTCCCTGGGGAACATTGCTTAATATATATTGAGCCAAATAATATTTTCATTCAGAGAGATAATGACACATGAATACCTGAGTGAACAAGTTCTACTTTAGCTATGAATGATTTGTGAAATACCTCATTAAACCCTCTTAATAAGCAGATTGTCTGACACGAGGCCCTCAGCTCTCCAAACAAGCACTAAGGACATAGCCCTGTGATAATCGATGTTCTCAGGAGAGTCTATTATATTGGGGGCCTCAGAAAATGAGACCAGATTCTTTATACAACAAAGAGGTGACTCACTTTGAAATGAGAAGGGGTATAGTAAGTAGTTGGTTGATGCCAAATGAGAAATTAACAAGATGTTCTTGTCTAAAGTTACAGCATCTTTGGGTTGGAAGGGCCCTCTGAGCACATCAGTCTAACCACTATCCAATACATGAATCTCCTTTACAACATTACTTACAGCATCTATTTGGATACTTACAGTGATGGGAAACTCACTAGCTGCTGAGGTTATGCATTCCAATCCTGGGTAGTCCTGTCAAAAGTTCTTCCCATATTGAGTAAAAATCAGCCTTCATGTCATTTTTATCAAATGTTTTTCATTCTACATCTTTATCTCCTACACAGTACCTAGCACACCACAGATGCTTACTAAAGATTAGTCAAATGAATGAATGAATCACAGAATGTCAGAGTTGGAAGGCATCTTGGAGGATATCTCTAACAAGTGGTCCATCTAGCTGGTGCCTGAAGCCCTCAGATGATAGGGAGATCACAACCATGTGAGCATGTCCCTTATCCACTCTCAGCCTCATTCTGTGAAATGAATATAATAATACTTGACATCTTTTAAAATTTTATTTTTCATTCTAAATTTAATAAATAATAAATGAAACGGCCATTTCCACTTATATAATGGAACAGAAAAAAAGGTGATTATACATAAGACAATAGATCTCTCTTGCGTACAGTGGGCTTTCCTGTCTAAGCCTAGAGTCAAGAAATAGGCTGGAAGAATGAATAAATCACAACAACGGTCTCAACATAAAAATCTAAGGATAAATGCAAGTTTAAGTAATGCAAAATTCAATTTTGTATGAATTATAATATATACATATAATATTATATATATAATATAATAATACCAGGTTGCATTTAATTCATGCCCAAACTTGATTAATATGATACAGACACATGTGAACTAGTCAAGGATTTTAACATGCCACTACATAGTGACTTTACCCTTGTTTATATTTGTGTGGGGATGTGATAGACGGCTGTGTAACCTTACCAACGGCTGTGCTAATTTTTTATTCGTTTGTTTTTATTGTTGTGGCTTTGGAGGCAATTGGGGTTAAGTGACATCACACAGCTAGAAAGCGTCTGAGGTCAGATTTGAATTCAGGTCCTCCTGACTCCAAGGTGAGTGTTTTATCCACTGTGCGCCTCCTAGCTGCTAGTTCCCATGCTAACTCCCTTAAAGAGAACCCTCAACAAAATGGACAAGAGGAAAATCAGTTCCAAAAAGAAGATGCCTGGGCTTCCATTCGAACAAGAATCTCATGTAATTGGATGGCGCAAATGCAGTTGGAGTTACTCAAAAGTAGGACGAAATGTTGTAAGGCTTGAATCTGCGATATGGAATATTAAAAGAAAAGGTAAAGTTGCCCCAGCTTTTTGTGGTTTGCAAATGACTAAAAGGAATATAAATGTTATGGCGATAGGAATGGAGCATCTTTCAGTTATGTGAATCAAAGACTTCCGTAAAAAGAAATCGATTCTTTTTAACACAGCAGCCATTCAGACAGAGGCTTCAAGTTTAGTTAAGGCAATGAAAGAAAATGGAAATGAAGTGGATAGGGAAGAAACTTTTACTGCAAACGTTGGTTGATTTGATCACATTAAAAACTGAATTCTATTGCATAATGTTAAAATTCTCAGAGAGGTAGCAAGTGCAGATGAAAGCGTCGCAGGTTACTACCCCAATGTTTGGAAGAAAATAATTGAAGAAGATGGATACACTGATCAACAAAATTTTAACGGGGATGAAATAGGATTATTCTGGAGAAGGCTGCTTTCCAGAACTCACATTTCTAAGAAAGAAAAAAACTCCACCTGGATTTAAAGCATCTAACACCATTATTGAGAGGTAATACAGAAGAGAATTTTGATGAAAACCGATGCTTGCTTATCGGTTCTAAGATCTTTGTGCTTTGAGAAACTGCAACCATTAATTGTTTCCAGTTCTTTGGTGGTAAAGTAAGAAGGCATAATTGACTAAAGCTGTTTTTGAAGACTAATTTTCAAGTTTCAGCTCAGCTGCTGAAAAATATTGCAAGGACAACAAGATCTTGTTTAAAGTATTACTGATTTCAGATAATGCCCCAACCAATCCCTTGGTTCATCTTGTGAGAATATGAGCCTGGAAATTTGCCAAGATCTGCTAAGGCTCTCTGGACCTACCAGCATATATATGAAGATTTGAAGAAAGACAAGAGAAGGCGGTTCAGTCTATGCTGCTAAAATACTTTAATGACAGTGACACCACTTTCCTTACGTCATTAGTGTAGACATCTTTTGGTACGGTATTCAGTCATTTTAAATTTTTCTAATTTTCCTTTCTATAGCCACTCTATTCCTTTGTAGTAAACTTCAATCAGAAAATGCATTTTCCTTTTCTTTGGCCATTGGGTTCTGTGGTTCTGCCCTCTGGGGCCAATTAGTATAAGATTAATCCCCTTTACAGGTGATAGCCTTTCAAATCCTTGAAGGCAGCAACCATGCTCTGGCCATGATACCTCTCCTCCAAATGAATTATTGCCATTTCCTTCAATAACAATACTGTCCCATGTTAAAGCTGTCCTTTAAGCTTTGCATATCCCTTTCTTTATCGCACCCCTTCACATACTTTATTAACCAGCATCATGAGCTGGGTATTATTATTATTATTTTACAGATGAGGAAGTGGAGGTTGAGAGTGATTAAATGTCTTATCTGGAATCACTCAGTCCTTTGCTATCAAAATTGGGGCTTCATCCAGGTTTTCCTGAGTCCATATCCACAGTTCTATCCATTGGGCCATAACTGCCTTTTGATTCAGCATACTCTAAAAGTCTTCTCACTGTTCTGGTCACTTTCCTCTCAAAGTTCACTAGCTTAGCAAGGACCTTTCCCAAACTGAGCCTAATTGCTATAGGTGTGGTCCGGCTAGAGCTGGCCCCTGTTCTAATATTCTCTCTGCTTGCATTCCATTGAGAAACATCCACAACAGCATCCACTGGCATAAATTATGAGTCCTCATCTTCTTGTCTCTTTATGGGCCAGGTAAGAAAGTCTTTCTTAGAGGGGTATCTTAAAGTGCAGCTTGGCCCCAGAGAGCAAAAGTAAGAGAAGTAGGTGGGAGTAAGCCAGGTCCACAATGCTGGTATCCTCCTTGTCTCTGTACTCTGCCTCAGCCTGCAGATCTGCTCTGTAGCTAGATCTGGCTATTTCTGTCTCTATAATATCTCCCAAATCTGTCCTCTTCTTCCTCCTCACAGCCATGACTTCCCTGTTTCAGCCTTTTATTATCTCTTCTCTGGATTACTGCAATAGTCTCCTCCTTTGTCTCTCTGCCTCATGTCTCTCCCCTCTAAACTGCCCTCCACAGCTGGCAAAGTGACTTTGCTAAAGTGTTTGAAGGAGACAGAGTCCATATACAGGTGCAGTTGGAAACAGCAGCTCTCCTACCACATGGCCTCCAATGATCTAGAAAATGCCCTAGACCAAATCCTAAATTAGGAAATCCAAGAAACCAAGTCACAACGAGTGCTTTTTCTAGCCCAGATCTCCACAAGAAGACAGACAGAGAGGTGTGTGGACCCTGAGGAAGGGGGCTAGCCAGGAGGACACTGTGTGGAGCATTCCTGGGTCCAGGACTGAGTCTGTGCATCAGGGAAAGAAAAAGTTCCAGGGGCTCCCCAAAATAGTGCTGATGCGCATCTTCATCACATCAACCTCCAGGTTACAACGTGCATCTGAGGTACATAAGGGGACAAGCGTTTAGCCCAAGTACTCCCCTCAGAAGTGCAAAGGGCCTAAGCATAACACAAAGTCTAAAGTCAAGAAATAGGCTGGAAGAATGAACAAAAATAGAGCAACATGAATCTCACAATGAAAAGCTGTTATGATGACAGAGAAGCTCTAGACACAAACCCAGAAAAAGATAATGATTCAAAAAAACCTACAAGGAAACTTCAAAGCAAAATGCAGCATGGGCACCAGTCTAACCAGTATTTCTGGAAGAGATCAAGAAAGAGTTAAAAAACAGCTAAACTGATTTTTAAAACCTAATGAAAACAATAGAGGAAAAAAATGGGAAAAGAAATGAGAGCTATGGAAAAAAGATATGGAGAGAGAATTGACAGCTTGGAACAAGAGGCAGAAAACCTTAGCCAAGAAAATTACTCCTTCAAAATTAGAATTGATCAAATAGAAGTTCATGGCTCCATGAAGCGTCAACAAATATGAAAACGGAGTCAAAAGACTGAAAAATAGAAGAAAACGTAAGCTATCACATAATGACTGACCTGAACAACAAAAGGAGGAGAGTTAATTTCAGAATCACTGGACCGCCTGAAAGCCATGATCAAAAAAACACCCCAGAAATACATTTTCAAGGAATCATAAAATAAAACTGCTCAGTCTTTTAGAACTATAGAGCAAAACAGAAATAGAAAGGATCTGCCTGTGGTGGAGAACTTGGAATGTGATATTACTGAAGACAAAAGATTTAGGCTTGCAAACCCAGCAAAACTGAATCTAATTCTACAGGGGGAAAATAGGTCTTTAATGGAGTAGAGGACTTCCAAGCATTCCTGACTAAGATACTAGTTGTGAGTGGAAAATTTGACATTCAAACATAGGAGTCAAGAAAAACACAAAAACGTAGACATGAGTAAGCATTTATGAGGGACTAGATACACTTTATATTCTTACATATGAAGATGATACCTGCAGCCTCTCAGAACTGTTTTCATTAGGTATCATAGAGTGTTTAATTACACAGAAGATTTGAGTATGATTCCATTATGTCTGGATGATCATAAGGGAAGAAAGTAAAGGGAAGAGGAATATAATGGGATGGAGGAAAAGGAGAGGAAGAAAGAGAAAAATTGTTTCTCATAAATGGGGTGCATAAGCAGAAGTCTATACTTCTATATAAGGAAGAGGAAGTTGGGGCAAGTACATGACACTTGACTCTCTCAGTTAACCTAGTCAAAGCAGGGAAGACTCTACATACATACATACATACACACACACACACACACACACAGAGTTGAGTACAGAAATCCATTTAACTCAATAAGGGAAAGGAAAAAATAAGAGGAAGGGCAGATTAGGGAAGGGATTAACCAGAAATAAAACAAACTCTTCCAAAAGAGATAGCAATCAAAGAGCAAAAAAAGTTTAAGAGATTAGGATGGAAGGAAATACATAATTAACAAATATAACTGAAAGTGAATGGAATTAATTCACCCATAAATTGGAAAAGGATAGCAGAATGAATTGTAAATCCTAATCCAAAAATATGCTGTTTACAAGAAATATGCTTGAAATAGAAAGATAAACAAATTATTAAAATATGAGTTAAAGCAGAATACATCATATTTCAGCTGAAGTAAAAAAAAAAAAGGCAGGAGTAACAATCATGATCTCAATGCAATAACAATAACCAAAAAAGAGCTACTCAAAAGAAAGAAACTGAGAAACTAGATTTTCCTGAAAGGAATCACAGACAACAAATTAATATAAATACTAAACCCATATGTGTCAAATGGCATAGTATCAACATACTTAAAGGAAAAATTAAATGAATTATAGGGAGAAATAGGCAGCTAGGTGGGCAGAGTGGATAGAGTGCTGGGCATAGAGTCAGGAAGACCTGTATTCAAATCCAGCTTCTTGACAGTTACTAGCTGTGTGACCCTGGGCAAGTCACTTAGCCTTGTTTGCCTCAGTCCCTCATCTGTAAAATGAGCTAAAGAAATAAATGGCAAACCATTCTAGTGTCTTTGCCAGGAAAATCCCAAATGACATCACAAAGAGTCAGACATGACTGAAATGACTGAATAGCAACATGAGAAATAAAACTTCATAGTTTTATTCATAGTGAAGAAGGGGACCTCAATTTGCTCCTTTAAGATGTAGATAAATGTAACAAAAAATAAGAAAGAAAATCTGTATAGGATTTTAGAAAAGTTAGATATATGAGATTCGTGGAGGATATTGAATGGGAAAAGAAAGGGATCTATCCAATTCTCAGCTGTGTATAA
This sequence comes from Notamacropus eugenii, assembly GCF_028372415.1. NCBI lineage: Eukaryota > Metazoa > Chordata > Mammalia > Diprotodontia > Macropodidae > Notamacropus > Notamacropus eugenii. Next base: position 528,470,075 of record NC_092873.1, read on the forward strand.
CACCTTCACAAAAACTGACCATTTATTAGGGCATAAAACCTCATAAACAAATGCAGAAATGAAAAAAAAATTAAATCCATCTTTCTCTTACTGACCATAATGCAATAAAAATTATATTCAATAAAGGGCTTTTAAAGCAAAAAAATAAAAATTAATTAGAAAGTAAATAACAATCTAGAGAAATGGTGCATTAAAGAGCAAATCATAGAAGCAATCAATAATTTCATTAAAGATGGACAACAATGAGACAACATACCAAAATTTTGGAGATTCAACCAAAGCACTTTTTTAAGGAGAAAGTTTATCTCTCTAAATGCTTACATCAATAACAAAAGGAAAGAGCAGATCAACAAATTGGACCAAAAAAACCCTATGAAACAAAAACTCCCAATTAAACACTAAAATAAAAGCACTGAAAATCAAAAGAAAAATTAGGAAAATTGAAAGTTAAAAAAATAGCAAGAATGAATTAGTAAATACTACTAGGAGATTTTTTTTTGGAGGGGGAGACTTTAAAATAGATAAGCCATTAACTAACATGATTTTAAAAAGAAAAAAAGAAAACCAATTTACTAGTATCAAAAAATGTAAAAAAGGTAAATTCAAATTCAATGAAGAAGAAATAAAGGAAATTACCAGGAACTATTTTGCCTAATTATGTCAATAAAACCGACAATCTCAATGAAATGGATGGATATTTATAAAAAATATGAATTTCCCAGATTATCAGAACAGAAAATAAAAGACTTAAATATCCTAGCTTGAAATTAAACAAGAATTAAATTGATTCCCAAAGGAAAAAAACAGGACCATATTTACAAGTTAATTTTTCAAAAAAAATTAAAGAACAATTAATTCCGATCAACTATTTGAAAAAAAAATTAGGAAAAGAGTCCTACAAAAATTCCTTTTATGACATAATTATGATCTTGATACCTAAACTAAGAAGAGCTGATACAGAGAAAACTATATAAACCAATATATCTAATGAATATCAATGCAGAATTTTAAAATAAAATGTTATTAAGGAGACTACAGCAACCTATCACAAGGATTTTACACCATGATCAGGCTGGATTTATACTTAGACTGCAATACTGGTTAAATATTAGGAAAATTATAAACATAATTGGCCACATTAATAACACAACAGCAAAAATTATATGATTATAGCCATAGATTACAGCAATAGACAAGATACTACAAGCTTTCCTTAATGCACGTCAAAAGCACAGGAATAAATGGAGTTTTCTTTAATATGATAGGTAGTATCTATCTAAAAACAAAAGCTAGCATTATCTGAAGTAGAGATAAGTGGGGTTTATCTTTAGGATAAAACGACGTCCATTCTCCTCATTACTATGAATATAGTACTAGAAATGCTAGCCAAAGCAATAAGACAAAAAAAGAGAAATTGAAGGAACAAAAACAGGCAAAGAAGAAACAAAATGATCACTTTTTATATAGAGATGATTTAATGGTTTACTTAGAGAATCTTAGAGTTAACTAAAAACCTAATTGAAACAATAACTTCAGCAAATAAATCCACATAAATCATCATCATTTCTGACTCTACATGCTTCACTGGGTGAATGAACATGGGTTTTGCCATATCTGTTAGTGAACAACGTTGGATATTCAGGAAAAATGCAGAACAACACACAAAGCCTTTTTGACTTCATCAGCATCACCATCACGATTGTCATCATCACCGCTGCTACCACCACCACCATCCCCACCATCTTCATCACCATAACCACCATCAAAGCTAACAATCATGCCATCCTTTAAGGTTTGTGAGGCAGTTTATATATGACATTTGATTATAATGGAATTATTTTGCCTTAAAATATGGAATTTACCTGAAGTCTGAAGACATCTGAAGAATGGATTGCCTCATGGGGTAATGATTTCCCCATCAGTGGATGTCTTTGAGCAAATTTTGTATAACCACCTGTGGAGGCTTTTCAAGCTAGAATTTATGATTTAAATAGGGCTGGGACTGGCTGACCTTTGTGGCCTCTTCTGGCTCTGCTGTTCTCTGAGTTTTTCCCTAGTACTCTAACCCACAGTCAGACATATACAGCCCCAGTATTTGGATGCTCTTCTTTTCTCCTTTTTTTTCAAAAATAATAGTGGAATTAAACACATGCATGCATGCACGCATGCACACACACACACACACACATTCTCATTTATCTTTGGATTTGCTTTTAAAGCAACCAACACATGGTGATGGAAGCAGAGATGCTGGCCGATCGTATGTTTTCCAATAATGAGCCAAAGTGTGGGGGATAGCATAGAAGCAGAGCCAAGGGGATAGCAATTCAGACGCAGAAAAATGCATCTATAAATGGGTCTTATCCCCAGCAGCGTAGCTAATTTTATCCTGATTACAGTTTTTAGCATTCAGAGAAAATTGGGCTGAAAAATACTGTGTTCTCCATCCTCACTGATAAACAGCATTTCTTTATTATGGGTTAGAAATAGGCCACAGTCCAACTGGTAGTGGGGGGGGAAAGCTGGTGTGGGTGTCTCTCCCACTTGGGTTATTATTCCTACTGTTATAATGTCATTGATGTTGAGCCTAGGAAGATTCGAGTCAACACTTTTGGTGGTAATTCTACTACTTAGGTTGTAGAGAGCTCGGAGGTCTCCAGTCTCTTTGGGGTTCTACACAGCGCCCTGGGAGCAAAAGGACTCATCTGGTAGCTAGGTGGAATAGTCAGTAGAGCTGTGGGACCTGGAGCTGATCAGGTCTGAATCCTGCCTCAGACACTTAGTAGCTATGTGACTTCATTGCTGCTTGTCTCAGTTTACTCAGTTGTCAAATGGAGACATTTTTAGCACCCACTGTACAGAATGAAATATTGTGAGGATAAAATTACACACACATGCATGCATATACATATCTACACATATATGTATTTATATACGTTATAGATGTATATTGTGCTTTGCCAACCTTAAAGCAGGATATATAAATTCTAGGACCGCCTGTGTAAACCTAGAGACTTAGATTTTTCCCATTCAGAACTTCATTCAAGCATCTAGTTTGCTCTGCCATGTGGTGTCACAGTGATCACAGACTCATAGGGTCTTAGATCTAGAGTTCAAAGGGAGTCATAAGTCATCCATTTTACAAAGGAGAAAACTGAGGCCCAGAAAAATGAGGTAATTTGCCTTGAAGCCAGGAAGAGCTGGGATAAAGTCCTGATTCTGATGGACAATAGATGTGTGTCTGGCAAGTCACTGGACCTCTTCAAGTTTCAGTTTCCTCATCTCTAAAGTGGGGATAACAACAGCACCTACTTCACAGGGCTATGAAGATTAAGTGAGAACATCCATGCCAAGTCTTCCTAAACCACAGAGGACCAAGCAGATACGAGGCATTATCATTATAGGACTCCTGAACCTCTCTGGATGCCTAGGCTAGTCCTGCCCCAAAGGCAAAGGAAACCTTTAAAATTGCACAGAGAAATCTATTAGCCCTACCTTGGGCTAAGTAGGGCTAAATGCAAATCTTGTTCAACTCCACTCTAGTTCTGAAAATTTCTGTCGGTTTTGGGTTTTTTTTTGTGTGTTGCAGAGGCACTAATTCAAGACTGTAAAAAGCTAAGTGGCTTACATGCTAAGTGGGTGGTAGAGTGGAATCAGTATAGGACTAAAATCCAGTGACAGTGGGTTCAAATGGTGGCTAGAGTGCTGGGCCTGGAGGCAAGAAGACCTGAGCTCAAATTCAGCCTCACACACTTACTAACTGGGTCACCTTGGGTTGACTTAATCTCTGTATAGTTTCCTCATAGGGACAATAATAAGCACCTACCTCCTAGGTTGTTGTGAGGATCAAATGAGATATGAACAGAGCAGGCACTCAATAAATCCTTCTTTCCCCCTTTTCCTTCCTTCTCTCTTTTTCTTCCTTTCTTCTCTCCTTCTTTCCTTCCTTCCCTCCCTCTCTCCCTTCCTCCCTCCCTCCCTCCTTCCTTCTTATGAGTTTTCTCACTTGGGAGATCACTGTAACAAAGAAATCACAGCTTTGAATTTTTTTTTAAAAGGGAAAGCCAGCTATCCTCATGTGCTTTTCACTCAAAGCCCAACCATGAGTTCTCCATCTTAGTTCGTGTTGTTCCTCATTTTCTCAATGTGCCCCTTCCCCTGAGAGCCATAGGATTTGGGCTATCCAGTGAGGATGAAGAAATGAAATGTCCAACAGAAAATGGCAAGACAGGGCAATCCTGAACTCAAGGTCTCCACGTCAGAGACAGAGGGATGCGAGGCTGGAACGATGACAGGGAAGCCATGGGATCCACTCTCTCTCTCTGCTTGGAGATTAGCTAAGCAGAGCAAAGAGCATTCCTCTGGGCCAGGACCCCATGGAAGAGTACCAGATGCAGGATTTCCTGCTCTCCCCAGATACTGTAGGGCTATGATGTGAAAGCTCCCGACATTCCATCTAAACACTGCCCCCACTGGATGTGTGTGGCAAACAAGAGTTCTATACATTGCCCTACTGCCTGTGCTCTCAGGAGGAGGGAGGTGGGAGTTGTGTGTTCCTTGGAGCTCCTGGGTTCCAAAGAGCCCAAGGGCTGCAAGCAAACTCCACTGGGTCTGGGAGAGCCTGTGGCTGGAGTGAGTGTTGGGATTTTACTGTGTGTTGTTTTACTGCTTGTATTGATTCTATGCCAAGAGTAAACACTATATGGCAGTTAAGCATGCCTGCCTGTTCCAGTGGGGAGCAGTTCCATTATGCCAAGGTCATGGGATGAGGTTAAGTGAAATACAGCCCGATCATGAGGGACTGAGATGGTTTCTTGTAGAACGGAGGTTCAAGAGCTGATGATAATAGGACAAATGCATATAATCTCTCCTGACTCCCAACAACCAAAATGACCACCTAGAGATAAAAGGCAGGATAAAAGCGCCAGAAGATCATTTATCCTCTGAGCACTGCAGAGTCTGGTATTTCCCCAAAGTGTATTCCCTCCTCCCTCCTCCAGAGGTATATATAAACATCTGGGGAAATAGAACTAGCTTAAATAGCCCAACTAATCTACTTGTCTCATTTAGTTGATTTTTCTTTCTGTCTTGATCCTTTGGGGCTGGAGGACGGGGAAATATATATATATGCTCAGTAGCAGGCTCACTGGGTCCACCAGCATGGAGCCTTTTGGCACCTTTCTCAACTAACTCTGAAATATTAACCCAAACATTTGAACCAATTCATGGCTCCCCCAGTAATTTGTTAGTACCCTTGCCTTTTCCCAAGTCTTCCCCCCAAACACCTATTCCATTTCCATCTGGGTCATCGTTGCTCATTTTGGGGGTCCAAGTTTGTTTTAAATGTATATCTTTTATTTTTATATTAGCGGACCCACAATTTCATTTATCCTTTGACCATTTATTGGGGAAGGGTCTTCCTCAAATGTTTATTTTACTTCCCCTTACATCTTCGATATCAGACTTCTCTCAGTGATAATTGATACAAAGCTTATTTTCCACTTTAAAGTTTCTCTTACATTATTTGTATTGATTTTGTTTCAGCAAAAGGTGGAGTTTTTTGTTTTATATAATCAAAATAATCTATTTTGTCTATTGTGTCTTTCATGTCTGTTTGCCTCTAATGGCTCTATTACATTTTTGGTTAAGAACGAGAGGCCCAATTTCTGTTTTCCAGGAGCTTTAATAAAGCAGGGGAGGTTAGATAGGGACACAGATTCTATAATCCAAATGAGAATGTGATAAATGCAGAGAAGAGGCAAAACCAGGTGCTGGAAAGATGGGAAGCCAGGGGAACAAGAGAGGCTTCAGGACATAGAGGCAGGGGAGCTGATGACGTAAGTCAATCTATAAAACAGAAAAGGGTCACAGGAGAGTCCGCTGGGAGAACTAAAGATGCTCCCCAGGCAGAAGAGTTTGAGGGGTGAGGGTAGGTGATAGAGAAGTCTTTAAGTAGCTGCAGAGGAAATAGATGTGCAGGATCAGAGATTTAGAATGAAAAGCCTATGAGACCAATGCCCTTATTTTACAGATTAGGAAACTGAGGCACATCATGGGGTAGAGACTTGCCCAGGGTCATCCAGCTGGGAAGTGTCTGCTGTGGGGTTTGAATTCAGGTCTTCTTAACTCTATGTCCAGGACTCTATCCACTATCCCACACTGCCACTGGTTTGGCATGGCTTCAGTGGGCAGAACCACGATGGGGTGGAAATTACAGAGATGGAGATACATCACAGACTCTGATTCAGGAAATAAACAAAAAACAAAGAACTCCTCCAAGCTTACCAGAATTGGGATGGGCAGCCTCTCCTCTTGCACGTTCCTCAAGCAGTAACTGTACTAAGTCAATCATGACCCTTCCCATTGCCCTCCCCACTCCCAGGCATGACCCAGGCCAGCCTTCTCCTCATTTCCTACTCGGTAGCACTACCCTGAACCTTTCCATCCTGGCCCTGGCCTGGCTTTCTATCCCCAGCCCCCATTTTTGTTTGCTTTTGTGCGCTGTCTTATCCTGTAACACTGTAAGCATCTTGAGGGCAGACAATGTCTTTCTTTTTCATATTCATATGTACAGTGCCTGGCATATGGTCTGTGCTGAATAAATGTTTACTGATACGCTGGCTGGCTGACCACCTTCTAGGGATGTTGTCATGGGGAATCTCTTGTTCAGATAAGCTTCGGGCTGAAAGTTCCTTCTGACTCTGAGATTTGGGGAGGCTGCAAGGCTAGGTCCTTGGAGGTACACAGAGGCCAAGAAGGACCAGTTTTCTAGCTGTCAGCCTTCACTCTCCATTTCAAGGATAGAGAGAGGAGACCCTATGGGTCTGCCATGATGGGTCTAGGACATGCATTCCATCTGAATCTGGTCTTAGTAAAGGAAATGGAAGGTAATTAGGTGGTACATTTGACAGAGTGTTGAATCTAGAGTCAAGAAGACCCGAGTTCAAATCTGGCCTCAGACACTCACTAGCTGTGTGACTGTGGGCAAGTCACTTAATCATGTTTGCCTCAGTTTCTCATCTGTAAAAATGAAAACACCAATAGCAGCCACCTCCCAGGACTGTTGTGAGGATGAAATGTGATCATATTTTTAAAGTGCTTTGCAAACTAATAAAATGTTCACATACTTAGCAATTTTTAAAAAATCAATAAGAAACCCATGACATGTTAATATAAATATATTTAATGAGAAGTAGCTACATTTTCCAAAACAAAAAAATTATTGAGAAGGGGCATTGTTTTACATTCTTCCAAACCACCTTAATGTTTGACTTAATCGATGACAGCTGGATTCTCTATCTACTTCTGCCTTCAATCTGTCGTGATGCATTGTTTTGGTTTAAGTTTATGAAGAAAATCTGGCCTGACACAAATGAGTAGTTGCAAAAAGGAGCAGTATTTGAGTCCATAAATAATGTCTTAGTATTACTGGGAAAATAATTTTGACTTCATAGAACACCTAGAAAGCTCTCGGGACCTCCCAAGTATCCTTAGACCACATTTTGGGAACTAGATGGTTCCTGAGGTCCATTTTAACACCAAATCTCTGATCCTCTGAGTATTTCTAGAAATAAGGGATATATCCCCTAGTAAAAGTGGACAAATGCAGAGTTACACATAATGACTTTCTCAGCAAAGCTGAACGTAAGAAATAAAATGTCATGATAATTAGAAGCCTGGATTTTGATAATGACTCCATGAAAATGAGCATATTTAATTTCAATGCTTCTGTGAGCTAAGGGAAGAAAGAACATTTTTATTTTCTGGGGTAGATTTAGGGCTGAAGGAACCTTGGGAACAGGGATATGTTAACAAATGTTCAACAACTGACTTTCTGGAAAAACAAAAAGTTGTCACAGAATACTGGTAAATTTAATCTGAATTAA